>NC_088377.1:187458653-188067307 GCF_037993035.2 Macaca fascicularis
TTGGCAGATAAATTTCTCAAGCCTTCCTGTTCTCTGCTCACTTCCCTACTGATTCTAGCTTCAGTTTGTCAGTCAAAAGCATCAAGATTGAGTATACACTACATTTTAAAATTGTCTGCAATTGTAGATCAGGTAGTAATAGTACAACCTTGGTTGGCATGTTATCTGATTCCAAATATACAGCAGCCAACAGTTTGAACAAACATTTTACTATCACATAAAGAAAGTGATCAACTCTCCAGCCTGTAATATTGATTGCTTAGTATTTGCCTTATCATCTCCACTGAGTCAATTCTATTGATGTTTTGTTCTTGCAAAAGACATTTCCAGGTATGAAACTTTATGCCAGTTACTATTAAATTTATCTCTATAAAACAACAAAATAATAACAACATAAAAACAAATAATACTTTCTTAAAGAGAGTAGATTGTTAAATGTTTCTTTCATGTGAAAAGATTCCAGATACAGCAGGTCAGTGCTAATATGGTGTCTAAGAAATCTCTGCAGTTATCAGGAATCCACCATGTTTTATCTGTTCCACAATCTTTGTGACAAGTTTCCAAACTCAAGGATCGCCTTATTTTCGTGAAACAGCCATTATAACTCTAATCATCAGATCCACGCTCTAGGATGCCACAAGGAGAAAGGGACAAGCATAAAAGAGGAGAGTACTGTAACAGTCAGCCCTTTTTAAGGTGGTTTCTTGGAAGCAGAATCCAAAAATTTCTGTTCAGAAATGTAACTTAATAACCTGGGATATGTCCACATCTTAGTTTAGTTTTCTAAATAAAACAAAGTGGGAGACTACATGGTAGGCAGGTTACTAGGAGTCTCTACAGTCTAATCATACATTAGTTTTGTTATCTGTAACATATGTTATACTTTATAAGGCTATTGAGTCTTAAGAATAAAATTATTATAAATAAGGATGGGTTGGTATTGACTTTGCCCTTGTCAAAGTTTTTGGGCGTTCCATTGAAGTACATATTAGCAAATCTAATATATGTTTCAATATATTAGTTTCCTAATAGGCATACTTTAGTATCCCAGTATCCGGAGGCCACTATCTCTCTCTTATTTTATAATGTATAACAAACACATATATAGCTTTAAAAGAAAACACCCTGCAGTAAATTTCAGATTAGATTTTGATTTTTTATTTTCTTGCTACTCTTAATTTTAATGAAATTTTTGGAGACAAATAACTCACAAGAGAAAGTTTTTTAATGAAACTGATTTTGTACATTAGAATTAACATATTTTAAAAGAAAATTGCCTGCCGCTGCTAGAATAGTGCTCTTTTAGTGGTGCTTTTTGGTGCTACATCAAGCTTTAACTTCCTATAAAACTAGAGAAATATCATATACACCATATACACAAACAAGCATCACATACAAAGCAATACTTTAAAAATAAAAAAGAGGACACTGTATTTGTTAGATTGCTTTAACTGTGGCCAAGTACACATATATTGTTTTGCCTTTTATATTCTTCTAGTTATGTATTGTTTTGCCTTTTGTATGCTTCTAGTCAACCCTAATGTTAGAAGTTAATATGACATTAGATACTTTCCCAATCTTTAAATTTGAAACAGAGAAAAATTTCCATATGTAATATATAATAACAAAACTGAAAATTAATCAGTTCATTGATGAGGTTGATTTTGATTCAGGCAAGTTTGAACAATGATCGTCACTTATACATCTCCGATCACAAACTCATTCCTCTATACATCTGTGTGGTAAGAGACTATACATGCAGAATTAGGAAGAGAGGCGCTTTCCTAAGAACAGCATATCTGTGGCCACAGAGGTATTATTTACATAGCTAAAAGGTGGAAACAGCCCAAACATCTATCAGTGGATACGTGAATAGAAAAAATGTGGTATATACATACAGTGGGATATTATTCAGCCTTAAGAAGGAGAAAAATTCTGATATATTCTGCAACGTAGATGAACTGCAAGGATATTATGCTAAATAAAATAAGTCAGAAACAAAAAGGCAAATACTGTATCAATGATTCCTGTTGCATGGGTACATAAATAATCAAACTCATAGGGAGAGAAAATAGGAGAGTGGTTTCCCAGGTCTGGGAAGGGTGTGTGAGTGCAGAGTTGATTAATAAATTTAAGTTCTGTAAGATAAAAGTAGTTCTGTAGATTAATTGTACAACAGTGTAAATGTACTTAACATTACTGAACTGTACATTTAAAAATAATTAAGATGGTAAATTTTATGATGCCTAAACACTTTCTGGGAAAATACTTGATAATTGAAAAATGTGTTTACTTTTGCTAGATTGGAACAGGGTGTGATGAATGAGAAGGGTTAATTTTGTTATTTCTTTTTCGGATTGTTTTGATCTTTGAGTCATGTCATATAAATATTCAAGCTATTCAATATTTTAATGTTAGTAAAGTGTCATGGATAGAAACATAGAGGATTTAATACTAAAACTGATGGGCATAATTGCCTTTACAAAGTGAAATTAAGAATCAATAGTAGTAATTAAGAGAAAGTATTTTCCTTCTAAACATATCTTATGCAGGCATACCTCATTTTATTGTGTTTCACCTTATTATCCTTCACAGATAGTGAGTTTCTTAAAAATTAGATGTTTGTGGCAAGTCTGCATTGAATAAGTGTATCAGCACTTTATTTCCAATAGCATGTGATTACTTTGTGTCTCTGTGTCACATTTTGGTAATCCTCACAACACTTCAAACTTTTCATTATTGTTACATCTGTTGTGGTGATCTGTGATTAGTCATCCTTCATGTTACTATTGTAATTGCTTTGGGACATCACCAACTGCACCCATATAAGCTGGCAAACTTAATTGATGAATGTTATGTGTGTTCTGACTGCCCCACTGACCAGCTGTTCTACCGTCTCTCTCCCTCCCTCATTTTGGGCCTCTCTATTCCATGAGACAGATCAACACTGAAATTAGTCTAACTAATAACACTACAATGGCCTCTAAGTTTGCATGACAGAGTTTCATTTCTCTCACTTTAAATCAAAAGCTAGAAATGACTGAGCTGAGTGATGAAGGTGTATTAGTTTATTCTCACATTGCTATAAAGAACTATCTGAGACTGGGTAGTATATAAGAAAAACACATTTAATTGATTCACAGTTCTGCAGGCTATACAGGAAGCATAGCTGGGAAGGCCTCAGGAAACTTAAAATCATGAAGGAGGGTGAAAAGGAAGCAAACATGTCTTACATGCTAAGAACAGGAGGAATGTAGAGCAGGGGCAGGAGATGCCACACACTTTTCAACAAGTAGATCTTGGGAGAATTCTGGCATGGGACAGCACTGGGGAATGGTGCTGAAACATTAGAAACTGCCACCATAATCCATTCACCTCCCTTTAGGCTCTACCTCCAACACTGGGAATTACAATTTGACTTGAGATTTGGTTGGGGACACAAATTCGAACTACATCATTCTACTCCAAGCCCCTCCCAAATCTCTTGTTCTCTTCACATTGCAAAATACAACACCCTTTATCAAAAGTTCTCCAATGTCTTAACTAATTTCAGCATTAACTCAAAAGTCCACATGTCACATCTGAGACAAGGCAAGTCCCTTTTTCCTATGACCCAGTAAAATAAAAAAGTTAGTTCCTTCCAAGGTACAATGGGGTTATAGACATTAGGTAAATAAACCCTTTTCAAAAGGCAGAAATAGACCCAAAGGGACTACAGGCCCCACACAAGTCTAAAACCTCGCAGGGAGGCCGTTAAATCTTAAAGCTTCAAAATAATCTCCTTTGACTCCATGTCTAGCAATAGGTGGATCTACTATTCTGGGGTCTGGAGGACAGTGATACTCTTCTCACAGCTCCTCTAGGCAGTGCCCCAGAGGGGACTCTGTGTGGGGGCTCCAGTCCTACCTTTCCCCTCCACACTGCCCTACTGTAGGTTTACATGAGGACTCCACCCCTGCAGCAGACTTCTGCCTGGGCATTCAGGTGTTTCCATACATTCTCTGAAATCTATGCAGAGGCTCCCAAGCCTCAAAATTTGCCCTCTGCACACCTGCAGTGGAAACTTGTGGCTCACACCCTCTAGAATAGTGTGGCCAGGGGCATATCTAGTGCCCTGTTAGCTACACTGAAGCTGGAGTGGCTGGGTCACAGGGAGTAGTGTCCTGATGTAGCACCAGAGAGTGGAGCCTCGGCCAAAGCCCACAAAACCACTCTGTCCTCCTAGGTCTCTGGGTCTGTGATGGTAGGGACTGTCCTGAAGTTCTCTGAAATGCCTTCCAGGCATTTCTGCCATTGTTTTTGCTCCCCTTTACTTATGCAAACTTCTTCAGCCAGCATAAATTCTTCCCCAAATAATGTGTTTATCTTTTCTACTACATGGTTGGGCTACAAATTTTCCAAACACCTGTGTTCTGCTTCCATGTTAAATATAATTTACAGTTTCAGATCATTTCTTTGCACATACATACAAGAATATACTTTTAGAAGCAGCCAGTTCACAATTTGGCACTTTGTTGCTTAGAAATTTCTTCTGCCAGAAACCCTAAATTATTACTCTCAAGTTCAAAGTTTCACAGATCTCTAGGACAGGGACAAAATGCCTCCAGTCTCTTTGCTAAAGCATAGCAAGAATGACTTTTACTCAAGTTACTAATAAGTTTCTTATCTCTATCGGAGACCACCCCAGCCTTGACTTCAAACTCTTCAATTTTATGAAGTGCAACTGGTGTCTCTAAGTTGAAGCCAGTGCTAATTTACAATCTGAAAAATCTTAGGGTCCATACTAATTATGCTAAATTGATTCTGCCTGTCCTTTATAAATGAAATAACAATGCCTGGATGACAGCACATCTGTTACAGTATGGTTTACCAAATATATTCAACTCACTTTTGAGACCAACCGCTGAGAAAAACAGACGCCACTGAAAATATTACTGTTCATTGGCAACACACCTAGTCGCTCAAGAGTTCTCACAGAGATATACAAAGCGGTGAATGTTTTTCTAATGCCTGTTAATATAACATGCATTCTGTACCCCATGGAACAAGGGGTAATTTCAAATTTCAAGTCTTATTATTTAAGAAATATGTTTTATAAGACTATAGCTACCATTGATAATGATTCCTCTGATGGACCTGCGCAAAGAAAAGTATAAAACTCCTGGAAAGAACATAACACTCCAGATGTCATTAAGAACAGTTGAGATTCATGAGAGAAGGTAGAAATACCAGCATTAACAGAAAATTAAAAGTCGATTCCAAACCTCATGGATGACTGTGAGGAAGCAGTTCAACACTTCAGTGGAGAAAGTAACTGCAGATGTGGTAGAAATAGCAAGAGAAACAGAATTAGAAGTGGAGCCTGACAATGTGACTGAAATGCTGCAATTTTATAATAAAAGTTTAACAGCTAAGAAATTATTTCTGATGCCTGCGTGATATGGTTTGGCTGTGTCCCACCCAAATCTCATGTTTAATCATAACTCCCACAATCCCAACGTGCCACAGAGGGACACAGTGGCAGGTAATTTGGTCATGAGGACAGGTTTTTATCCCGCTGTTCTTGTGATGGTGATTGGGTCTCATGAGATCTGATGGTTTTATAACAAGGAGATCCCCTGCACAAGCTCTCTCTCTCTTTGCCTGCTGCCATGCATGTAAAATATGACTTGCTCCTCCTTGCCTTCCACCATGATTGTAAGACCTCCCCAGCCATATGGAACAGTAAGTCCAATAAACCTCTTCCTTTTGTAAATTGTTCAGTCGCAGGTATGTCTTTATCGGCAGGATGAAAACGGACTAATACAACACATTGGAACCAGCAGTGGGGTGCTGCTGTAAAGATACCCAAAAATGTGGAAGTGACGTTGGAGTCACTTGAGTAACAGGCAGAGGTTGAAACAGCTTGGAGGGCTCAGAAGAAGACAGGAAAATGTGGGACAGTTTGGAACTCCCTAGAGACTTGTTGAATGGCTTTGCTCAAAATGCTGATAGCGATATGGACAATAAAATCCAGGCTGAGATGGTCTCAACGGAGATGAGAAAATTGTTGGGAACTGGAGCAAGGGTGACTCTGGTCATGTTTTAGCAAAGAGACTGGTGACATTTTGCCCCTGCCCTAGAGATTTGTGAAATTTTGAACTTGAGGGAGAGGATTTAGGGCATGCTGGTGGAATAAATTTCTAAGCAGCAAAGCATTCAAGATGTGACTTGGGTGCTGTTAAAGGAAATAAGTTTTATAAGGGAAGTAGAGAATAAAAGTTCAGAAAATTTGCAGCTGGACAATGTCATAGAAAAGAAAATCCCATTTTCCGAGGAGAAATTCAAGCCAGCTATAGAAATTTGTAAAAGTAATGAGGAGCCAACTGTTAATCCTCAAGACAATGGGGAAAATGTCTCCAAGTATGTCAGAGGTCTTCACAGCAGCCCCTCCTATTACAGGCCCAGAGGCCTAGGAGGAAAACGTGTTTCTGTGGGCCAGGCCCAGAGTCCCCGTGCTGTATGTAGCCTAAGGACTTGGTGCCCCACATCCCACTCGCTTAAGCTATAGCTAAAAGGGGTCAATGTAGATCTTGAGCCATGACTTCAGAGGGTGCAATCCTCAATCCTTGGTACCTTCCATGTGGTGTTGAGCCTGCAGGTGCGCAAAGTTAAAAATTGAGGTTTGGAAACTTCTACCGAAATTTCAGAAGATGTATGGAAATACCTGGATGCCTAGGCAGGAGTTTCCTCTAGGGGCGGGGTCCTCATGGAGGTCCTCTACTAGGGCAGTGTAGAAGAGAAATGTAGGGTGGGAGCCCGACACAGAGTCCCTACTGGACCACCACCTAGTGGAGCTGCGAGAGGAGGTCCACCATCCTCCAGCCCCTAGAATGGTAGATTCACTGACAGCTTGCGTTGTGCACCTGAAAAAGCCACAGACACTCAACGCCAGATTGTGAAGGCAGCCAGGAGGGAGCCTGTACTCTGCAAAGCCACAGGGGAGGACCTTCCCCAGACTATGGGAACCTGTCTCTTGCATCAGCACGACCTGGATGTGAGACGTAGAGTCAAAGGAGATCTTTTTGGAGCTTTGAGATTTGACTGCCCGCTGGAGTTTGAACTTGCATGGGCCCTGTACCCCCTTTGCTTTGGCCAGTTTCTCCCATCTGGAGTGAGTATATTTACCCAATACCTGTACCCCCATTGTATCTAGGAAGTAACTAGCTTGCTTTTGATTTTATAGGCTGCTAGGCAGAAGGTAATTGCCTTGTCTCAGATGAGACTTTAAATTGTGGACTTCTGGGTTAATGCTAAAATGAGTGAAGACTTTTGGGGACTCTTATGAAGGCAGGATTGGGTTTGAAATATGAGGACATGAAATTTGGGAGGGGCCAGGGATGAAATGATATGGTTTGGCTGTGTCCCTACCCAAATCTCATCTTGAATTGTAGCTCCAACAATCTTCACATGTCATGGGAGGGATCCAGTGAAAGATAATTGGATTATGAGGGTGAATTTTTCTCCTGCTGTTCTAGTGATGGTGATTGGATCTCACGAAATCTGATGGTTTTATAAAGAGGAGATTCCCTGTACAAGCTCTCTCTATCTTTGCCTGCTGCCATCCACATAAGATATGACTTGCTCCTCTCCCTGCCTTCTGCCATGATTTTGAGGCCTCCCCAACCACGTGGATCTGTAAGTCTAATAAACCCCTTTCGTTTGTAAATTCCTCAGTCTCAGGTACGTCTTTATCAGTAGTATGAAAATGGACTGGTACAATGAGCAAATAAATATGATTTCTTAAAATGGAATCTACTCTTTGTGAAGATGCTGTGGACATTGCTGAAATGATAAGAAAGAATTTTGAATGTTAAGTAAACTTAGTTGATAAAGCAACAGTAGTGTTTGAGAGTATTATTCCAATTTGGAAAGAACTACTATAGGTAAAATGCTATCAAATAGCATCACGTGCTACAAATAAATTATTCATGAAAAGAGAGTCAATCTACATTGCAAACTTCATTGTTATCTTATTTTAAGAAATTGCTACAGCCACCTCAACCTTTAGCAACCACCACCCTGACCATTCAGCTGCCATCAAGATCAAGGCAAGACCCTCCAGCAGCAAAAATTACGACTCATTAAAGGCTCAGATGATCGTTAGCCTTTTTTAGTAATATGATATTTTTAACTAAGGCATATACTTTTTTTCAGACATAAGTCTGCTGCACCCTTAATAGACTGCAGTGTAGTATAAATATAACATTTATATACTGATCAGCCAAAATATTCATGTGGTTTATCTTGTTTCAATATTCACTTTGTTGTAGTGTCTGGAACAGAATCTCTGTGGTATGCCTGTAATTTAATTTTTGCCATCTATTTTAAACATTTTCAAAAATAAAAATACTGCTAGGAAAGATAACATTTGAAGTTATCACCAGTCACTACATTGCATCAGAAAGTTGTAGTACAGTATGGGGAATGGATGTTAAAGAAGAGGGACCAGAGGAGAGAAGTTAAGCATTCTCCTCTCCACCACATATTCTCAAAACAAAAGTGATAGCTCACATTCTTCAGAAGCAATATAGTTATTATTATCGCATTGTTATAAAACTACTATTATTTTCTACAGTCTTAACCAATGGTAATCTGGAGCCATTATTACCAGTATACATAATAATATCAGATGATATTTACTGTATAACATCTCTTTCTGGTGTACACAAAGAAAGCAGGTGGTATTTGTAGTTCTATAGTTCAAGAATGTCTTTTGTTTTTAACTTATTTTTTATGTTCTCTAAGACCCAGCTATCACAAGTAGACTTGGATGTGATTGTTTTATTATATTTACTCACATTAACCAAAATAAGACATCACTTAATTGTCCATCAGCCAGTTAAATTGAATAAGTTCATTGTGATATGTTCATGCTATGTAATACCCCTTGGTATTAAAATATGAACAGAATTTTGATTCATGCAGCTACACAGACAAATATCTAAAACCTATTGAGGAAAACAGTCTAGACACTAAGGAGTTCACACTGAATGATTTCAACTATATAAAGATTTTAAATAGGCAATAATAATTTATGGTAATAGACATCAGATCTGTTTAAAGGAGCAGAGAAGAATAGATTTCATATCTGGCTTAAAATTTTTGGTAAAAGCTCCACTGTTCATACCCCATGTGAACTGTAAGGCAAATAGAAAACACTCCATACTTAATGGCGTTCCAAACAGGAATCCACACAGAATGAGACAGCAGTCATTAATAGTGGTTCCATATCTGTTCCGGTTGGCTCCAGCTTAGAAGACAATCTGGAGCTGAGCTTGCACCGTAGATCTAATGGAAGGATTCTACTTCCTGTCAGTTTTGTTAAGAAACCTAATTTCAGGGAGTGGCTGGCAAGATGGCTGAATAAGAGTGGCTCTGGTGTGCAGCTTCCAGCGAGATCAACGCAGAAGGTGGGTAATTTCTGCATTTCCAACTGATGTACACACCATATCTCATTAGGAATGGTTAGACAGTGGGTGCAGCCCACAGAGGGCAAGCCAAAGCAGGGTGGGGTGTTGCCTCATCTGGGAAGCACAAGGGGTCGGGGAAATCCCTCCCATAGCCAAGGGAAGCCATGAGGGACTGTGCCTTGAGGAATGGTGCACTCTGGCCTAGATACTATGCTTTTCCCAGTCTTCACAACCCACAGACCAGGAGATTCCCTCAGGTGCCTACACCACCAGATCTCTGGGTTGGAAGCACAAAACTGGGTGGCCTTTGGGCAGACACCGAACTCGCTGCAGGACTTTCTTTTCATAACCCGGTGGCACCTGGAATGCCAGTGAGACAGAACCATGTACTCCCCTGGAAAGGGGGCTGAAGCCAGCGAGTCAAGTGGTCTAGCTCAGCGGAATCCACCCCTATGGAGCCCAGGAAGCTAAGATCCACTGGCTTGAAATTCTCACTGCTAGCACAGCACTCTGAAGTCAACCTGGGACACTTGAGCTTGGTAGGGGGAGGGACATGTGCCATTACTGAGGCTTCAGTAGGTGGTTTTCCTCTCACAGTGTACACAAAGCTGCCAGGAAGTTCGAACTAGGCAGAGCCCACTGCAGCTCCACAAAGCCACTGTAGCCAGACTGCCTCTCTAGATTCCTCCTCTCCTGGGCAGGGCATCTCTGAAAGAAAGGGATCAGCCCCAGTCAGGGGCTTATAGATAAAACTCCCATTGCTCTAGGACAGACACCTGGGGGAAAGGGTGGCTGTGGGTGCAGCTTCAGCAGACTTAAGTGTTCCTGCCTGCCAGCTCTGAATAGATCAGTGGATCTCCCAGCACAACACTCAAGCTCTGCTAAGGGACAGACTGCCTCCTCAAGTGGGTCCCTGACCCCTGTGGCTCCTGACTGGGAGACACCTCCCAGCAGAGGTCAACAGACATCTCATATAGGACAGCTCCCACTAGCATCTGGTGGGTGCCGATCTGGGGTGAAGCTTTCAGAGGAAGAAGCAGTAAGCAATATTTGCTGGTTTGCAACCTCCACTGGTCTGGAGTGGACCTCTAGCAAACTCCAGCAGACCTGCAGCAGAGGGGCCTCACTATAAGAAGGAAAACTTACAAACAGAAAAGAATACCATCAACATCAACAAAAAGGATGCCCACACAGAAATCTTATCTGAAGGTCACCAACATCAAAGGCCCAAGATAGATAAATCCATGAAGTTGAGGAGAAAAACAGTGCAAAAAGGCTGGAAAATTCCAAAACCAGAATGTCTCCTCTCCTCTAAGTTATCACAACTCCTCACCAGCAAGGGAACAAAACTGGACAGAGAATGAGTTTGACAAATTCACAGAAGTAGGGATCAGAAGGTGAGTAATAACAAACTTCCCTGAGCTTAAGGAGCATGTTCTAACCTAATACAAGGAAGCTAAGAACCTTGAACAAAGGTTACACAAATTGCTAACTGGAATAACCAGTTTAGAGAAGAACATAAATGACCTGATGGAGCTGAAAAACACAGCAAGAGAACTTCATGAAGCATACACAAGTATCAATAGCTGAATTGATCAAGTGGAAGAAAGGATATCAGAGATTGAAGATCAACTTAATGAAATAAAGCATGAAGACAAGATAAAAATGAGAGAAAAAAGAATGAAAGGAACGAACAAAGCATCCAAGAAATATGGGACTGTGTGAAAAGACCAAACCTACATTTGATTGGTGTACCTGAAAGTGATGGGGAGCATAGAACCAAGTTGGAAAACACTCTTCAGGATATTATTCAGGAGAACTTCCCCAAACTAGCAAGGCAGGCCAACATTCAAATTCAGGAAATACAGGAAACACCACAAACATACTTCTCAAGTAGAGCAACCCCAAGGCACATAATCGTCAGATTCACCAAGATTGAAATGAAGGAAAGAATGTTAAGGGCAGCCAGAGAGAAAGATTTGGGCACTCACAAAGGGAAGCCCATCAGACTAACAGTGGATCTCAGCAGAAACCATGCAAGCCAGAGGAGAGTGGGGGCCAATATTCAACATTCTTAAAGAAAAGAATATTCAACCCAGAATTTCATATCCTGCAAAATTAGCTTCATAGCAAAGGAGAAATAAAATTCTTTACAGACAAGCAAATGCCGAGAGATTTCGTCACCACCAGGCCTGCCTTACAAGATCTCTGAAGGAAGCACTAAATACGACAGCAAAACCCAGTACCAGCCACTGCAAGAACATAACACAGAATGACAAATTGGACAAAAAGTCAAAACAAATCAGTGTGCTGTATTTAGGAGACCCATCTTATGTGTAAAGACACAGATAGGCTCACAATAAAGGGATGGAGGAAGATCTACCAAGCAAATGGAAAGCAAAAAAAAAAAAAAAAAGGCAGGGTTGCAATCCTAGTCTCTGATAACACAGAGTTTAAACTAACAAAGATCAAAAAGACAAAGAAGGGCATTACATAATGGTAAAGGGATCAACATAACAAGAAGAGCTAATTATCCTAAATATATGTGTACCCAATACAGGAGCAACCAGATTCATAAAACAAGTTCTTAGAAACCTACAAAGAGACTTAGACTCACACACAATAATAGTGGGAGACTTTAACATCCCACTGTCAATATTAGGCAGATATCGATGAGAGAGAAAATTACGAAGGATATTCAGGACTTGAACTCAGCTCTGGACCAAGTGGACCTAATACACATCTACAGAACTCTCCACCCCAAATCAAAAGAATATATTTTCTTCTCAGTACCACATTGCCCTTATTCTAAAATTGACCACATAATTGGAAGTAAAACACTCATCAGCAAATGAAAAAGAATAGCAATCATAACAAACAGTCGCTCAGACCACAGTGCAATCAAATTAGAACTCAGGATTAAGAAACTCACTCAAAACTGCACAACTACTTGAAAACTGAATAACTTGCCACTAAGTGGCTACTGGGTAAATAATGAAATTAAACTAGAAATAAATAAATTCTTTGAAACCAATGAGAACAAAGACACAACGCACCAGAATCTCTGGGACACAGTTAAAGCATTGTTTAGAAGCAAATTTATAGCACTAAATGCTCAAAGAGAAAGCAGGAAAGATCTAAAATCAACACTCTAACAGCACAATTAAAAGAACTAGTGAAGCAAGAACAAACAAATTCAAAAGTTAGCAGCACACAAGGAATAACTAAGATCAGAGCAAAACTAAAGAGACAGAGACACAAGAAAACCCTTCAAAAAATCAGTGAATCCAGGAAGTTGTGAAAAAATTAACAAAAACAAATACAGCACTAGCCAGACAAATAAAGAAAAAAAGAGAAAAGAATCAAGGAGACACACCAAAAAATGATAACGGGGATATCACCACTGATCTGACAAAAATACAAACTACCATCAGAGAATACTATAAACACCTCTATGCAAATAAACCAGAAAATCTAGAAGAAATGAATACATTCCTGGACACATGCACCCTCCCAAGACTAAACCAAGAAGAAGTCGCATCTCTGAATAGACCAATAACAAGCTCTGAAATTGAAGTAGTAATTGATAACCTACAACCAAAAAAAAAAAAAAAAAAAAAAAAACCCAGGACCTGACAGATTCATATCCGAATTCTACCAGAGGTACAAAGAGGAACTGGTACCATTTTTTTTCTGAAACTATTCCAAACAATAGAAAAAGAGGGACTCCTCCCTAACTAATTTTATGAGACCAGTATCATCCTGATCCCAAAACCTGGCAGAGACGCACACACAAAAAAATTTCCAGGCCTCTATTCCTGATGAACATCCATGCAGAAATTCTCAATAAAATACTGGCAAACCAAATCCAGCAGCACATCAAAAAGCTTATCCACCACGATCAAGTTGGCTTCATCCCTGGGACGAAAAGCTGGTTCAACATATGCAAATCAATCAATATAATCCATCATATAAACAGAACCAATGACAAAAACCATATGATTATCTCAATAGATGCAGAAAAGGCACTTGATAAAATTCAACACCCCTTTATGCTAAAAATGCTCCATAAACTAGGTATTGATGGAACGTATCTCAAAATAATAAGAGGTATTTATGTCAAACTCACAGCCAGTATCACACTGAATGGGCAAAAGCTGGAAGCATTCCCTTGGAAAACCAGCAGAAGACAAGGATGTCCTCTCTCACCACTCCTATTCAACATCGTATTGGAAGTTCTGGCCAGGGCAATCAGGCAAGAGAAAGAAATAAAGGCTATTCAAATAGGAAGAGAGGAATTAAATTGTCTCTGTTTGCACATGACATGATTGTATATTTAGAAAACCCCATCATCTCAGCCTCAAATCTCATTAAGCTGATAAGCAACTTCAGCAAAGTCTTAGGATACAAAATCAATGGGTGAAAATTACAAGCATTCCTATACACCAATAGTAGATAAACAGAGAGCCAAATCATGAGTGAACTCTCATTTACAATAGCTAGAAAGAGAATAAAATACCTAGGAATGCAGCTTACAAAGGAAGTGAAGCACGTCTTCAAGGAGAACTGCAAACTACTGCTCAAGGATATAAGAGAAGACCCAAACAAATTGAAAAACATTCCATGCTCATGGATTGGAAGAATCAATATTATAAAAATAGCCATACTGCCCAAAGTAATTTATAGATTCAGTGGTATCCCCATCAGGCTACCATTGACTTTCTTCACAGAATTAGAAAAAACAACTTTAAATTTCATATGGAACAACAACAAAAAAAGCCTCTACAGCCAAGACAATCCTAAGCAAAAAAAAAAAAAACAAAAAAACAAAGCTGGAGGCATCACGTTCCCTGACTTCAAACTATACTAAAAGGCTACAGAAACCAAAACAGCATGATACTCGTACCAAAATAGATATACAGACCAATGGAATGGAACAGAAGCCTCAGAAATAATGCCACACATCTGCAACCATCTGTTCTTTGACAAACTGGACAAAAACCAGCAATGGGAAAAGGATTCCCTATTTAATAAATGGTGTTGGGAAAACTGGCTAGGCATATGCAGAAAACTGAAACTAGATCCCTTCCTCACACCTTATCCAAAAATTAACTTAAGATGGATTAAAGACTTACACATAAGACCTAAAACCATAGGCAATACCATTCAGGACATAGGCATGGGCCAAGACTTCATAACTGAAACACCAAAAGCAATGGCAACAAAAGTCAAAATTGACAAATGGGATCTAATTAAACTGAAGAGCTTCAGTACACCAAAAGAAATTATCATCAGAGTGAACAGGCAACCTGCAGAATGCAAGAAAATTTTGCAATCTATCCATCTGACAAAGGGCTAATATCAAGAATCTGCAAATAACTTAAACAAATTTACAAGAAAAAAAAAACAACACCATCAAAAAGTGAGCAAAGGATATGAAGAGACACTTCTCAAAAGAAGACATTTATGTGGTCAACAAACATGAAAAAATGCTCATCGTCACTGATCATTAGAGAAATGCAAATCAAAACCACAATGAGAAACCATCTCAAGCCAGTTAGAATAGCAATCATTAAAAAGTCAGGAAACAACAGTTGCTGGAGAAGATGTGGAGAAATTGTTGATGGGAGTGCAAATTAGTTCAACCATTGTCGAAGACAGTGTGGCAATTCCTCAAGGATCTAGAACCAGAAATACCACTTGATTTAGCAATCCTGTTACTGGGTGTATACTCACAGGATTATAAATCATTCTACTATAAAGACACATGCACACGTATGTTTATTGCAGCACTGTTTACAATAGCAAAGACTTGGAACCAACCCAAATGCCAATCAACGGTAGACTGGATAAAGAAAATTTGGCACATGTACACTGTATGATATTATGCAGCCATAAAAAGGATGAGTTCATGTCCTTTGCAGGGACAGGGATGAAGCTGGAAACCATCATTCTCAGCAAACTAACACAGGAACAGAAAGCCAAACACCACATGCTCTCACTCCTAAGTGGTAGTTGAACAATGAGAACACATGGACACAGGGAGAGGAACTTCACACACCAGGGCCTGTCAGGGGGTGAGGGGCTAGGAGACGAATAGCATTAAGGGAAATACCTAATGTAGATGGTGGGTTGATGGGTGCAGCAAGCCACCATGGCACGTGTATACCTATGTAACAAACCTGCATGTTCTGCACATGTATCCCAGAACTTAAAGTATATATTTTTAAAAAACCCTAATTTTATATTGAAGACAAATTATAATATGTGCCCAGACTCATAGATATGGTTCAGTATCCGATTTAATGAATTGCATAATTATGTGTGTCACATTCTGCAGGAAGCATAGTATATGAGGTTATGCTTTCAAACTAGGAAGCAGAGATATATGACAGGCTTTCATTATCTTTTCCTTGTTCATCATTGCTACTTCATTAGGTCACTTCTATGCTTTGGAGACTGATGCCATGTTAAAAAGCTCTTATAATTAATTCATCCCCCACAATGTTAGGAGTATATTGTTCAAATATTACAGTTGACAAATGCATCAGTGGAGACAGGAAAATAAACATGAATTTGAGATGTGTTTTGCATTTTAATATTTCAATTTAAAGTAAAATAAAAGTTGAAAAAATAAAATGAATAATACGCTTGCCACAACAATTTTAATTATCAGAATTCCATATTATTTTATTAAAATATCACAAATAAAAACACATAACATTTTATCATTTATTTATATCTGAGGATTTTATCATGTTTAAATACAAAAATAAATTTTGTTTTTAATGTTTTTAACTAAAATAAATTTGTGGTGAATAAATGATGTTGAAAGATCATTATAAGTATCATAAATGTTTAATAATTTATATATTTAAAATTAAAATATGGACTCTGAATGTGATTTCCATTTAATCTAATATTTAAACAATTAAACAATGCTTTCACTAGCAATTTTTTTATAGAATTTACGAATGAGAATTAAATAGATTCAATTACAGTGTTGATATGGGAACATATTTGGGGGTTTAGAGATTCTGAAATTTATTGCAAACTATTGTTTCTACTTAAGACTTCAGATGCCTATTTTTATACTAAAAGAGATTTTTGGCATTAAAAATTTTTTTTAGTCAGGATTAAAAACTTACAAAAGAAACCTAAATTGGCTGGTAGAGATACGTCTCAAAGATGCTCAAAAAAACATGATTCCACTGTTTGCAATTCAGTTTAACATCTTATTACAACATAAACATTATTTGTCACGATTTCCACATTAGAATTCTATATGCTGACAGCATACACATGAAGTTCAGAGTCTTCAAAAATGTACTTATGGCAAAAAAAACAAGGTAGAATATCAGAAGATGTAAACACTATTTTTCCGTCTGACCTTTTGTTTTCATTTGAATACTACAATGTTAAACTTATAAACATTGTTTGTTTACATCATGTGTAGCACTGGCAGGAGACAGATATATATAAGGTGTGTCCAGTGAATGATACAGATTTTGATTTGGTTTGGTTTGGGTTTGGTTTCTCATGTTACGAGGCTTTTGTTATAAGTTGGTTGACAAATGCGAGGTTTAGGAGAAATTATGGCATATGTGATACGGAATATCATAGGTCTTATCAGGCAACATGATGTGTACTAGAATTTTTTAATGAGAAGATGAGCAACAATAGCATTTCAGAAGTCTGTAATTAAATTTACAGTCAAGAGAAGGAAGAGATCAAAAAAAAAAAAAAGGGAATTTTACAGGTCGGTGGGTGTGAGGGAGGACCAGAATAGATACATTGCAGTATTCTGACTACAAAGTATTAAGATTCTGAACTATGCCTGTGGCAATTGTAATATAAAGGAAGGGATAGACATAAGAAATTTTTGAGAAAAAAATAATCTTTGAAGGAATTTGACATGTTGGCTAATTTATTACAGGGGTAATCAGAAAGAAATGGTCAGATTTTATTTGTGATTTCCACTTTTAGCACTGGGAGACTGCTACCACTAAGAAAAACACAGAAGTCAGTTTGGGTTGGCAGAGTTATCGGGTAACAGGAGCTGATAGGTGGGGTGAAAGCTTTGTAATCACTTAATTTTAAAACGAATTTGGTTTACAAGATAGATACAAGACACAGATGGAAATGATCACAGAGATGAAATTAACAACAACAAAGAAAGGGTGTAATTGCTTCCTGGAAAAAAAAAATGTCTCTAAAAATTACATTTGGTGTAAGATAATGCCCCTCCATTAATGGAAGGGAAGTCATTACACTTGGGCAAATTGCAGAGAAGATTGTACAAAGTTCTCTCACCCTCAACGTTAGCATTATTATAATGCACAGATGTGGGAGTCTAGGTTGTCAGTGGTAGCTAAAACACTGTCTACCACTACACCTTACTCTTACTGTCAAGACTGTGCCTCAGTCCAAAATCTCACCACAAAACCAGCTGGCTTTCCATTTTCTCCCAAAATGTTGCATCAACTGCACTCTCAGCACTGCTAATGCATCACAATATGAAATGCTGAGGTCAAGAATACACCTGCTAATATGAGCCAACTAGAGATTTCTATCTTAACTCAGGGAGGTAGGTAAAATACAAAGAAATTTTATTTTAGTCAACTTTACAACACCTAGATTTAGTTATGTCAGGCCATCTAGATAATGTTTACCATCTTTAACGTAGATAGCAGAGGAAATATTAGTTATGTATAGCCCAGAAAAAATAAATCCATGTATATATATGTATCCTAAACCTTCACTGAAAATATGAATATATTTTGTACTATTTCAGAAGATTTTAGGATTACCAAATAAAAATTTATTAGGTAGTGTCTCTTGATAGCCTGGGGACTAAGGCTGCAAAGCAAGAGAAAGAATATTATCTGGGAAGACAAATGGAGCTGCATTACAGCTCCTTAATTCTAAAGAAAATGAGTCATTATTTATAATAAATTTATGTGAAAAATATTAACAGTAACAGTTTAATTCAAAAGCCTGGCCTGTCTTCTTTGACTGGGAAACATAGTTTTCCTCTAGGGCACATTTTATCATTTAAAATATAGAAAAATGTGATGAACATAACACTTGAAATAATAGAACCTGAAATTTATCTTAAATGAGATTAGACTAGGCCATTGTTCCTAAAAGTATATGTCTTTTAAAAACAGCTGTTGGGAAATGAATTCATCATTTCATTATGTATTCTAAGACAATCTCTATGAATTTTTTTAGATTAATTGGCTGCTCAAAAATTTCTAACTACATATTATAAAAGAAGAAAGAGAAACTAACTCTTCATTGTAGCTGGAGGTGTATATCTGAGACAGTTAATGCAACTTTGAAAGCACATGTTCACAGGTGCCCAAGGAATATTTAATAATCTCCGTATCCTTTTTCATAAATGTTTAGCTAGATTTTCATCATAGGTGATGGGGAACCCTTGGCTAAATAAAATATCTCACTTATTTTGTCAATATCATATTCATACAGTGTTTTAAAAATAAAACATCCACAAAGAAAATTCAAGGTGAGGAAGAGTCTAAGATACACATTAATATATTAGTATTCAAATGTGGGCCCTGCTTTAGGATAACTTTAGATTTCTTATTTAGCTTCTCATTTGCTAACATAATATTTTACAAGAGACAGATTGAATTTCGTGATACTAAGACAAGAAAAATACATATGGTAAGCTCTGGAAAAGTAACTGTTGTCCTACAAATAATCCCTAGGTAAGTAATGATTTGTAGTCTCAGGACACAAAAATACGAGTTAACTCTTACTTGTTTTTTTTCCTATATAAAATGAATCATTAAAATTTATTTTATATTTATAATTCATAATAAATAGGAGGTACTAGGTAATGTATTGTAATTGTTGTAAATAAATTGACAAAACTTTATGGTGTCACAAAGTTTAAAGATGACACATATTTGTAATTTCATTTTGCATGATATAATATTGAATCATATATTTCACTTGAATACATACAGGAAAATATACAAAATCCATCTCTGCCATGATGGTCTATTTTCTTTCATTTTACTGTTTCAATAGCTTATTTTGACAAAGATTTCTTCCTGCAAGACATAGTTTTCAATGGAATTGTAAGTGGCTGTTTGGTGACAATGCTCTGACTCTTCAGTATAAGTAAAGGAGGATCCAATTGTAATCAGGGCATATGACAACCAAAGAGGAAAGAGCAGAAAGAGGAGGTGCTAAGAAGGTAGAATTGGTAAGAAGTGAGGAAAGGAGAAAGGAGATTGAAAGCCTAATGTCACCAGCTTCACAATCTTTTTTTGTGTTTTCACTATTTAAAAGGTATTAGAGCTTTCCTGTTCTCATATTTACATGGAGATAACTTCATATCATAATTTGTCTTCATAAGAAAAATACTTCCCAAGGTTTATTCTCATTCTGAAAAAGCCAAATGAAGTGCCAAATAAAATGATATACATTTTAAAAGTGCCGTGTCTTTAAAATATCTGGCACAGAGTGTCTGTTTCAGCCATGAGAATACTTTAGTTTCATGTCAGTTGCATATAGGCTATTTACTTTGAAACAATATTAAAAAGAAACAAGTTAAATATTAAAGATTTTTCATAAAGATAAAAATAGATAAATTAAGTCATGTATTATTAAGGGCACTTCAGTTTTGTAATGACTTTACTTTCACCAAAGGACAATATTGTACTGTCTATTTTTAATCTAGTCAATAATATAAAATAAAACAAAATCCATATATAAACTTAGGATATTTTTTCAGGTGTAAGTTGAATTTACTCAGTTATATATTTTTTTGTGGTTGGACTACAATATTAAAATATGTAAAGAATAAAATAAAGCACGAGAAGTACTTTCTTTTTCAAAGTTATTATTTTGAAGAATGATGCATCCTGTTGATTAAAGTATATTTTGAAATACAGAATTTCAAAAATTGAAATATATTGATTATATTTCAATTTTCTGATTATATTGATAATATTTAAATATCGATTTTTATTGATTATATTTAAATATTTTTGTCTCTAGTAATCAATATAGTTTGAAGCAAAAAGGTGTTTTTTTAAAATAAAGTCTATATCTGTAAGTAACAGAAAACAAGTTCTGTTTTTTTTTTTTAAATAAAGTCTATATCTCTAAGTAACAATAAAATGATTGGAGCTGGGCTTACCCTACTGACTGAAACAACCAAAATATGGACCAAATTAATTGAAAAATGCTTTTAAAGACACTAGCTATCAGGCAAGGAAAGACAGCAATCCTTGAGATTAAGTAAATAAACAAAGTGAACCCCATGTTTACCCACATTTACTGCCTTGACTGAATTTGTAGGGTGTGACCAAAAGAGGGAGAAGCTGAACAAAGCCTTGCATATTCCTAAGTTGAAAAATGAAGCTGAGAGTGCAGGTAGAGAAAAGTGGCTAGAACTTCCAGGGCATATAACTGGAATGAAAACTTCACACAGGCAACACTCTGGAGATATTCAACGTACAAATTTTAAAAACCTCAGAAAACCTATGGCTGGGCGCCAGGAAAGAAACACCTTACAGTATTAGAGATAACAGTGCCTCTAATATACACAGAGCCGGAAGTAGTGCCTATTCTCAAAAGCCGGAAGAGAAAACCTCAAGATTTAATGAGATCTATTTAGAATATGCACAAGGATCTTGCCTCACAAAGGGACAAAAGCTTGTGTTAGGCTAAGCAGTCCCTGGGTTTGCTAATAAATCTTCAAAACAAAATCCAAAGGGTAAAGTTATTCCCACATAATGTTACTGCATCTCAGAACCAAAATCAAGAATATTTATAGGATTATGAAAATAACCAACACCAAAGAAAATAAAATCCACAATGCCTGCATTCAATTAAGATTACCAACCATGCAGAGAGGTAAGAAAATACTCCTATCAAGAAGAAAGGTAAGCCAATAGAAAGTGAATCAGAACTGAAACGAATTTTGATCTTAATAAAGATATTAAAATAGTACTGTGACTATATTCAGTAAGCTCAGAAAGGTAAAGAGACATATGGAAGGTATAAACAATGATCCAAATAAATTCTCTAGATATATAAATTAAATACATGAGATGAAAAATTCACTGGATGATATGTTAACGGAAGATTAGGCACTAGAGAAGAAAATATTTGTGACCCTGAAGACATTGCAAGGGAAAGTGTCTGAAATTAAACATAGAACAAAAATAATTTTTAAAAAAACATAGTAAATTTTAGGACAAATTCAGGTAAACTAATATGTATGAGTGGAGCTCACACAGAAGAGAAGGGAACACGGAAATAAAATAAAAATAATAGCCAAGCATTTTCCAAAGATGATGAAATGTACTATAGTCCACATACCCAAGAGTCTCAACAAAACTCAAGCAAAAGAAACATGGAAAGTGTACACCATGGTGTGTGAAAAGTACTGGAAAACAGTAATCATGAGAAAAATCTTAAAATCAGTCACAGAAAAAGGGCATTCAGGTACAAAGGAATAAACATAAGACTAGAAGCAGAGTTCTTGTTAAAAACGATGCAAGCGAGAAGAGAATTAAACAACATTTTTAGAGTACTGAAAGGAAAAGAAAGCTTTTTTCATACATACAAGAGCTGAAATAAATCATCACAATCAGACCCACACTACAATAAATCTCAAAGAACTTGAGGCAGAAGGAAAATGAAAGTGGTTATCAGATCAACTGCGGCAGTGTCACAGTGTTTGTGTTCAAGTCCCTCTTATTTTACTTAACGATGGCCCCAAAGGGCAAGAAAAGTGATGCTGGCAATTCCGCTATGCCAAAGAGAAAACAAAAGAGTGTTTCCTTTAAGTAAAAAGGTTAAAGTTCTTGACTTAAGGAAAGAAAAAAAATTGTATGCTGATGTTACTAAGATCTACAGTACAAATGAATCTTTTATCCGTGAAATTGTGAAGAAGAAAAATAAGTTTGTCCTAGTTTTGCTGTTGTATCTCCAACTGCAAAAGTTACAGCCACAGTGTATGTATAGGAAAAAATATAGTATATATAGGCTTTGGTACTATCTGCAGGTTCAGGTTTCCAGTGGGGATCTTGAAATCCACCACTCATGGATGAGGAAGCTTCTATCTTAGGTAAATACAAAATGAAAAGCAAGATAAATGAAAATTAATTGGAAAAAAAAGGAACTAATATGAGAGAGGAAATCAATGAAAAAGAAAAGAGGCAAACCATACTGAATAAAGAAAAAGACAGAGAACACAAATGATTAATATCAGGAATAATAGACTTAACATTACTAGAAATAGTAGATATTAACAGTAAAATAAGAGAATCTTTTAAATAAGTGTAGGTCAATAAATGAACAACTTAGATAAAATGAAGATATTTCTTGAAAGACACTATTTTGAGTCGACTTTGTTTGCACCTTCCAGAAAAAGATACATTGAAGTTCTAATCCCCAGTACCCCAGAATATGACCTTCTTTGGAAATAGAGTTTTTACAGAGTAAATCAAGTTAAAATTAGGCCATTAGGATGGGCCCTAATTCAGTATAGCTGGTATCCTTATAAAAGGGAAATTTGGACACAGATACACTCATAGAGAAAATTCTACGAAGGCATGCAGAGATACCACATAAATAACTATGGAGGGTCAGAACAACAAACCAGGGACTGGAATGTCAAGGATTGTCAGCAAACCAGCAGAGCTAGGAAGAGGCAAGAAAGGATTCCTCTATGAGAGTCAGAGAGAGCATGGCCTTGCAAAACCTTGATTTTAGACTTCTAGCCTCCAGAACTGCAAGACGATACATTCGTCTTGTTTAGGTTACCCAGGTTGTGGTACTTTGTTATGGCAGCCCAAAAAATCCATTAAAGACACAAACTATCAATGCTCTCTCAAGAACAAAGAGATGCACTGACTAACTCTATATATTAATAAAATGGAATATCATGTTAAAAACTTCCCACAAAGAAACTCCAGACACCTATGGAATCTCTAGTAAATTTTACCAAATATTTAAGGAAGAAATAATACAAATTCTACAAAACATCTTCCAGAAAATAAACGGGAACATAGTTGTGAATTCACTCTATACATCCAGCATTACTCTGATACCAAAGCAAAACTAAGCAAAGAAAACTATAAAAAAGCACAATGCTACAGACCAGTATCCTCCATGCACAGAGAAGAAATGACTCTTCTATTTTAGCAAATTTTCAGCAAAATTTTACCAAATGGGATCTGACAATATATCAAAAGGATAGCACTTCATAACCAATCGGCCGTTATTTCAGATATGCAAGGCTTACTTAACATTCAAAAGTCAATGAATGTACTCACCATATTAACAAACTAAACAAGAAAAATATATATGATTATTTCAATAGATGCACAGAAAATATTTGACAAAATCCAATATGCATTCTTCACAAAAACTCTTAAAGAATATGTGTGAACTTGCTCATCCTGATTCAGGACATGTATGGTAAATACCCCTTACAATTAAAAAGGAGAGGCTGAATGCTTTCCCCCAAAGATCAAGAGGATGGCTAAAATGTCTGCTCTCACCACTTCCATTCGACATTATATTCAAAGTTCTAATGAGTACAGTAAGGTAAGAAATACTAATAAAAGTCGTCCAGAATAGAAAAAAAAAAGGTATCTTTATTTGCAGCAACATTATACAAGAAGATACAATTGAATACAGAAAAAAATCTAATAAGTGAGAATAGCAAGGTTTCAGGTCACAAAGTCAAAGTACAGGGGGCGGAGCAAGATGGCCGAATAGGAACAGCTCCAGTCTCCAACTCTCAGCACGAGCGACACAGAAGACCGGTGATTTCTGCATTTTCAACTGAGGTACTGGGTTCATCTCACTGGGGAGTGCCGGACGATCGGTGCTGGTCAGCTGCTGCAGCGCAACCAGCAAGAGCTGAAGCAGGGCGAGGCATTGCCTCACCTGGGAAGCGCAAGGGGGAAGGGAATCCCTTTTCCTAGCCAGGGGAACTGAGACACACAACACCTGGAAAATCGGGTAACTCCCACCCCAATACTGTGCTTTAAGCAAATAGGCACACCAGGAGATCATATCCCACACCTGGCCGGGAGGGTCCCACACCCATGGAGCCTCCCTCATTGCTAGCACAGCAGTCTGCGATCTCGCGGCAAGGCAGCAGCCAGGCTGGGGGAGGGGCGCCCGCCATTGCTGAGGCTTAAGTAGGTAAACAAAGCTGCTGGGAAGCTCGAACTGGGTGGAGCTCACAGCAGCTCAAGGAAACCTGCCTGTCTCTGTAGACTCCACCTCTGGGGACAGGGCACAGTAAACAATAACAAACGCAACAGAAACCTCTGCAGACACAAGTGACTCTGTCTGACAGCTTTGAAGAGAGCAGTGGATCTCCCAACACGGAGGTTGAGATCTGAGAAGGGACAGACTCCCTGCTCAAGTGGGTCCCTGACCCCTGAGTAGCCTAACTGGGAGACATCCCCCACTAGGGGCAGTCTGACACCCCACACCTCACAGGGTGGAGTACACCCCTGAGTGGGAGCTTCCAAAGCAAGAATCAGACAGGTACACTCGCTGTTCAGAAATATTCTATCTTCTGCAGCCTCTGCTGCTGATACCCAGGCAAACAGGGTCTGGAGTGGACCTCAAGCAATCTCCAACAGACCTACAGCTGAGGGTCCTGACTGTTAGAAGGAAAACTATCAAACAGGAAGGACACCTACACCAAAACCCCATCAGTACATCACCATCATCAAAGACCAGAGGCAGATAAAACCACAAAGATGGGGAAAAAGCAGGGCAGAAAAGCTGGAGATTCAAAAAATAAGAGCGCATCTCCCCCGGCAAAGGAGCGCAGCTCATCGCCAGCAACGGATCAAAGCTGGACGGAGAATGACTTTGACGAGATGAGAGAAGAAGGCTTCAGTCCATCAAATTTCTCAGAGCTAAAGGAGGAATTACGTACCCAGCGCAAAGAAACTAAAAATCTTGAAAAAAAAGTGGAAGAATTGATGGCTAGAGTAATTAATGCAGAGAAGGTCATAAACGAAATGAAAGAGATGAAAACCATGACACGAGAAATACGTGACAAATGCACAAGCTTCAGTAACCGACTCGATCAACTGGAAGAAAGAGTGTCAGCGATTGAGGATCAAATGAATGAAATGAAGCGAGAAGAGAAACCAAAAGACAAAAGAAGAAAAAGAAATGAACAAAGCCTGCAAGAAGTATGGGATTATGTAAAAAGACCAAATCTACGTCTGATTGGGGTGCCTGAAAGTGAGGGGGAAAATGGAACCAAGTTGGAAAACACTCTTCAGGATATCATCCAGGAGAACTTCCCCAACCTAGTAGGGCAGGCCAACATTCAAATCCAGGAAATACAGAGAACGCCACAAAGATACTCCTCGAGAAGAGCAACTCCAAGACACATAATTGCCAGATTCACCAAAGTTGAAATGAAGGAAAAAATCTTAAGGGCAGCCAGAGAGAAAGGTCGGGTTACCCACAAAGGGAAGCCCATCAGACTAACAGCAGATCTCTCGGCAGAAACTCTCCAAGCCAGAAGAGAGTGGGGGCCAATATTCAACATTCTTAAAGAAAAGAATTTTAAACCCAGAATTTCATATCCAGCCAAACTAAGTTTCATAAGTGAAGGAGAAATAAAATCCTTTACAGATAAGCAAATGCTTAGAGATTTTGTCACCACTAGGCCTGCCTTACAAGAGACCCTGAAGGAAGCACTCAACATGGAAAGGAACAACTGGTACCAGCCATTGCAAAAACATGCCAAAATGTAAAGTCCATCGAGGCTAGGAAGAAACTGCATCAACTAATGAGCAAAATAACCAGTTAATATCATAATGGCAGGATCAAGTTCACACATAACAATCTTAACCTTAAATGTAAATGGACTAAATGCTCCAATTAAAAGACACAGACTGGCAAACTGGATAAAGAGTCAAGACCCATCAGTCTGCTGTATTCAGGAGACCCATCTCACACGCAGAGACATACATAGGCTCAAAATAAAGGGATGGAGGAAGATTTACCAAGCAAATGGAGAACAAAAAAAAGTGGGGGTTGCAATACTAGTCTCTGATAAAACAGACTTTAAACCATCAAAGATCAAAAGAGACAAAGAAGGCCATTACATAATGGTAAAGGGATCAATTCAACAGGAAGAGCTAACTATCCTAAATATATATGCACCCAATACAGGAGCACCCAGATTCATAAAGCAAGTCCTTAGAGACTTACAAAGAGACTTAGACTCCCATACAATAATAATGGGAGACTTCAACACTCCACTGTCAACATTAAACAGATCAACGAGACAGAAAGTTAACAAGGATATCCAGGAATTGAACTCATCTCTGCAGCAAGCAGACCTAATAGACATCTATAGAACTCTCCACCCCAAATCAACAGAATATACATTCTTCTTAGCACCACATCGTACTTACTCCAAAATTGACCACGTAATTGGAAGTAAAGCACTCCTCAGCAAATGTACAAGAACAGAAATTATAACAAACTGTCTCTCAGACCACAGTGCAATCAAACTAGAACTCAGGACTAAGAAACTCAATCAAAACCGCTCAACTACATGGAAACTGAACAACCTGCTCCTGAATGACTACTGGGTACATAACGAAATGAAGGCAGAAATAAAGATGTTCTTTGAAACCAATGAGAACAAAGATACAACATACCAGAATCTCTGGGACACATTTAAAGCAGTGTGTAGAGGGAAATTTATAGCACTAAATGCCCATAAGAGAAAGCAGGAAAGATCTAAAATTGACACTCTAACATCGCAATTAAAAGAACTAGAGAAGCAAGAGCAAACACATTCGAAAGCTAGCAGAAGGCAAGAAATAACTAAGATCAGAGCAGAACTGAAGGAGATAGAGACACAAAAAACTCTCCAAAAAATCAATGAATCCAGGAGTTGGTTTTTTGAAAAGATCAACAAAATTGACAGACCACTAGCAAGACTAATAAAGAAGAAAAGAGAGAAGAATCAAATCGACGCAATTAAAAATGATAAAGGGGATATCACCACCGACCCCACAGAAATACGAACTACCATCAGAGAATACTATAAACACCTCTACGCAAATAAACTGGAAAATCTAGAAGAAATGGATAATTTCCTGGACACTTACA
The DNA here is from genome assembly GCF_037993035.2 of Macaca fascicularis. Lineage (NCBI taxonomy): Eukaryota > Metazoa > Chordata > Mammalia > Primates > Cercopithecidae > Macaca > Macaca fascicularis. The sequence continues at coordinate 187,486,268 of NC_088377.1, forward strand.
CTCTTCCAAGACTAAACCAGGAAGAAGTTGAATCCCTGAATAGACCAATAGCAGGCTCTGAAATTGAGACAATAATTAATAGCCTGCCAACCAAAAAAAGTCCAGGACCAGATGGATTCACAGCTGAATTCTACCAGAGGTACAAGGAGGAGTTGGTACCATTCCTTCTGAAACTATTCCAATCAATAGAAAAAGAGGGAATCCTCCCTAACTCATTTTATGAGGCCAACATCATCCTGATACCAAAGCCTGGCAGAGATACAACAAAAAAAGAGAATTTTAGACCAATATCCCTGATGAACATTGATGCAAAAATCCTCAATAAAATACTGGCAAACCGGATTCAGCAACACATCAAAAAGCTTATCCACCATGATCAAGTGGGCTTCATCCCTGGGATGCAAGGCTGGTTCAACATTCGCAAATCAATAAACATAATCCAGCATATAAACAGAACCAAAGACAAAAACCACATGATTATCTCAATAGATGCAGAAAAGGCTTTTGACAAAATTCAACAGCCCTTCATGCTAAAAACGCTCAATAAATTCGGTATTGATGGAATGTACCTCAAAATAATAAGAGCTATTTATGACAAACCCACAGCCAATATCATACTGAATGGGCAAAAACTGGAAAAATTCCCTTTGAAAACTGGCACAAGACAGGGATGCCCTCTCTCACCACTCCTATTCAACATAGTGTTGGAAGTTCTGGCTAGGGCAATTAGGCAAGAGAAAGAAATCAAGAGTATTCAGTTAGGAAAAGAAGAAGTCAAACTGTCCCTGTCTGCAGACAACATGATTGTATATTTAGAAAACCCCATTGTCTCAGCCCAAAATCTCCTTAAGCTGATAAGCAACTTCAGCAAAGTCTCAGGATACATAATTAATGTGCAAAAATCACAAGCATTCTTATACACCAGTAACAGACAAACAGAGAGCCAAATCATGAATGAACTTCCATTCACAATTGCTTCAAAGAGAATCAAATACCTAGGAATCCAACTTACAAGGGATGTAAAGGACCTCTTCAAGGAGAACTACAAACCACTGCTCAGTGAAATAAAAGAGGACACAAACAAATGGAAGAACATACCATGCTCATGGATAGGAAGAATCAATATCGTAAAAATGGCCATACTGCCCAAGGTAATTTATAGATTCAATGCCATCCCCATCAAGCTACCAATGAGTTTCTTCACAGAATTGGAAAAACTGCTTTAAAGTTCATATGGAACCAAAAAAGAGCCCACATCTCCAAGACAATCCTAAGTCAAAAGAACAAAGCTGGAGTCATCACCTGACTTCAAACTATACTACAAGGCTACAGTAACCAAAACAGCATGGTACTGGTACCAAAACAGAGATATAGACCAATGGAACAGAACAGAGTCCTCAGAAATAATACCACACATCTACAGCCATCTGATCTTTGACAAACCTGAGAGAAACAAGAAATGGGGAAAGGATTCCCTATTTAATAAATGGTGCTGGGAAAATTGGCTAGCCATAAGTAGAAAGCTGAAACTGGATCCTTTCCTTACTCCTTATACGAAAATTAATTCAAGATGGATTAGAGACTTAAATGTTAGACCTAATACCATAAAAATCCTAGAGGAAAACCTAGGTAGTACCATTCAGGACATAGGCATGGGCAAAGACTTCATGTCTAAAACACCAAAAGCAACGGCAGCAAAAGCCAAAATTGACAAATGGGATCTCATTAAACTAAAGAGCTTCTGCACAGCAAAAGAAACTACCATCAGAGTGAACAGGCAACCTACAGAATGGGAGAAAATTTTTGCAATCTACTCATCTGACAAAGGGCTAATATCCAGAACCTACAAAGAACTCAAACAAATTTACAAGAAAAAAACAAACAACCCCATCAAAAAGTGGGCAAACGATATGAACAGACATTTCTCAAAAGAAGACATTCATACAGCCAACAGGCACATGAAAAAATGCTCATCATCACTGGCCATCAGAGAAATGCAAATCAAAACCACAATGAGATACCATCTCACACCAGTTAGAATGGCGATCATTAAAAAGTCAGGAGACAACAGGTGCTGTACAGGATGTGGAGAAATAGGAACACTTTTACACTGTTGGTGGTATTGTAAACTAGTTCAACCATTATGGAAAACAGTATGGTGATTCCTCAAGGATCTAGAACTAGATGTACCATATGACCCAGCCATCCCATTACTGGGTATATACCCAAAGGATTATAAATTATGCTGCTATAAAGACACATGCACACGTATGTTTATTGCAGCACTATTCACAATAGCAAAGACTTGGAATCAACCCAAATGTCCATCAGTGACAGACTGGATTAAGAAAATGTGGCACATATACACCATGGAATACTATGCAGCCATAAAAAAGGATGAGTTTGTGTCCTTTGTAGGGACATGGATGCAGCTGGAAACCATCATTCTTAGCAAACTATCACAAGAACAGAAAACCAAACACCGCATGTTCTCACTCATAGGTGGGAACTGAACAATGAGATCACTTGGACTCAGGAAGGGGAACATCACACACCGGGGCCTATCATGGGGAGGGGGGAGGGGGGAGGGATTGCATTGGGAGTTATACCTGATGTAAATGACGAGTTGATGGGTGCAGCACAGCAACATGGCACAAGTATACATATGTAACAAACCTGCACGTTATGCACATGTACCCTACAACTTAAAGTATAATAATAATAAATAAATTTAAAAAAAAAAACAAAATCAAAGTACAAATATCAATGCTATTTCTTCATCTTGACAAGTAAACAGAAACTGAAATCAAAAGACTTATGCCAATGACTAGCATGAAAAGTATAGTATTGTTAGGGATACATTTTATAAAAGGACTTTAAGACCTACACACTTAAAACAATAAAAAAGACTTAAGAAAATATGTATATACACACATATATATACACACATGCATATATATACACGCATGCATATGTATACAAATACAATGAATAAAGAGTTCATGTATCAGAAGACTCAACATTGTTAAAATGTTAATCCTCTTCAAATTGACTTATAAATTTAATGTAATTCATATAATAATTCCAACAGAACTATTTTAAGCAAAACTGACAAGCAGATTATAAAATTTACACAAACATGTAAAGGCCCTACAATAGCCAAATGATTTTGTAAAAGAATAAAGATGGAGGACTAACACTGAATGAAATGAAATCATCAAGAATGAAATAATCAAAGAAAACATCTTTGTCTTGATAATCAACGACATGAAAAGTGACACATTGGAATGATACCAGTGAAACAAGGGTCAGTGTGTGCTTCGCTATAGCCAGAGAAAGGGAGTGAAGACGAGAGAACATTTGAGTCCATTTATGTAATCCAGAGCAACAGGTAGGTTTTACAAATCAGTAACAATATCAGATTACAACCCCTTAAAAGCCAAATAGAAGCATTTAGATATGGTCATAGAAGGCATTCTCAGCAGCATTATTTATGACAGCAATTCAACAGGAAGAATGTAAATATCCAATAATAGGGATGAGTTTATATGCTTCCATGATGAAATGTTATATATAAATAAAAATGAAGTATATGAAGTGATGATAATAAAAGATGTTTTAAGTATTAGAATATGAAATAAAAGCATAACTCCATATATACTTATTACAACAGAAATATGAAACACATGATGCATGTGAACAATACACTGGAGTAAAAAATATACTAAAGCAACTGCTGCTTCTGGGTGATAGGAATGAGAAAGCTAGTATTTGTCTCTTCTATTTTCCAGGTAGTTTTGTAATATGTGAAGATACAACCTTTCATATAAAATATGTAAATATGAAATAAATAATTATAGCTAAAATGTTGCTTTAAAAAATCCTTGCCAAGGTTGGATCCAGAAAGTTACCAAGTTCATATGACAAAGTAACAATAATTAAGAGGCCCTCTAAAAGTGAAAGCTTGGAAAGAAATATAATAATAAACCAACCTAGTAATGAGCTGATGCTACACATCCTTTCCTTTCTGTTGCATACCCTTTCTACTCTGTGCAGATGAAGGTATCACAATCATTAGGTAAGACTTTTTGACTTCAGATATAAAATGATTTTTAACCTAGGAAAGATCAATAGAACTATGCATTAGAGAGCCATTTTTCCAGGGGGATTCATTTGAAGATAGAGGGGTCATCTTCTTTGGGGTCGGCTTTCGTTACTGAAAAGACAAGAAGTACTAAGATGAGATCCAGAAAGAAGGACTTAAGACAGTTTCCCCTTTCTTTCCCCCATTTTACTGCATACTTAATGGAAAGGTAAAGAGGGTCAAGTTTCCTACTTGGGTTTTCAGGCCTAACTTACGATCATATGAAAGGAGACACAAATGTGTTCCATAAATAAAATGTGTATACTTGCCAGTGAAGTCAACCTTGCTCTCTTTCTCAGAAAATTGAGCATGTCATTGTGGTCATAGATAAACAAGAACTATGTTTCTTCCTGCCTATTTTAACCGTCCTGTATTCTAGGTAAATCTCTCTCTATATATATTTTTATTATAAAATTGTATACAGAGAGATAGCTACATATGTATAGATATAAGAAGAGAGAGATATTATACATAAATTCATCTATTTTTATATCATATATGACATTTAAAAAGTTCTGATTCTGAATCAGAGACTAATTTTATTGTTAATATTACTAACTGCCAAGAAAATATTGAATTTTTTTTAATTTAACCTTTAATAAAGGGTTTATTCATGATTTACTGAGTTTTTGGAAACAGAACAACTGCTTAATAATTTTGTTTTAATAATATTTCAGCATATTATTTGGTTAAACAAATCATTTAAACTTCTAAGTGAAATATATGCAAAGACTTTTAATAGTATATTTAAGTAATTTTTATCAAATGCATATGTAAAATCAAACTTGAAATTTGTGACACAATACCATATAACAGAATTAATCTATAAATATCAGGAGCAAATAAATAATTGCATAATGGGATATTCAAGCAGAGTAAAGGTCAAAAGTTCAGTGGACTATAACTCTATGGCAACTCCATTAAATTAACAAGATGAAATTGTAAAAATTTAGGTCAATATGATTTGCTTTCATTACAATGAGTCATTACAATTAAAAAATAATAACCACCAATGTTTTGTTTTAAAACCACAATTGAAAACTGATTTTTAAAATCATTTTCATAGCTATGGATAAGAAACTTAATACCATTTTATTAAATCTAAAGGTCCTATTATTATACATTTATAATGTGCTTTAGAGTCAGAATTTAAAATTTTATTTGGTTGTGAATACATTAATATGTGCTATAATTTAAATTGTTTTCTATTTTGAGGTAAAGAAAGTAAAATGTATTATGTGACACAAGGTTAATTACTGAATTCACTCTCCATACAAATATACCGCAAAATATCTAATTACACTAATTAATATACAGATTGTATACAAAATGTTTTCACAGACTTTAAAAATATACCTCCAGGATATTGTCTTTAGTGCAGAACACCATATAAACTTTATTGCTCTTAAAATCAGTAGAATGTTAACTCAAAAGGACTAGGTATTTGGGTGTCTATAGTTTATTACTTTTCACTTCTGCAGTGTTCTGATATAATTAAATCTAATTTTCACCAAATATTTACAATTTTTTAAAAAAACGTACTTTACAAAATCAAACATGTCAGCAGTGAAATATCTTCCTTGACATATCTAAAATATATAGAAATATATGTTCAAAATATAATTTATAAGATTTGTTAAATAGAAAGGTTATTTGCTATTTGCTGACATGAATTTTCTGACATGAAGCACTTCATTAATCAATTTGATACGTGCAAATGAAAATTATTGAATTAACGTAAAATGTTAGCTCTTACACAGTATATAACGTAATGCCAGAATTGGAGTAGAGAGACAGTGTGCCTCATCATTTAAATCTGTAAGACAATTAACTTAGCCTAAATGTAATTTCTAATACTATTTTTTGTGTTAAGTCCTTTCTAAAGAACAAAACCTTTACGCTGCCCTAATAACAAATAACATTTTTTTTAATAATTCAGGAAAATCATGAAATTGACCATGTAAATATTTAGTATTCTGAAATTCAAAGCCTAACCATAATAAATACTAATCACTTCATCATTTATAGATGTCTCAAAAAATATAATTTAATAGTAAACATGCTAAGCATTGTTAATTTACTTGGAATTTTTCTTGTTTTTACTGTTTTAAAAGTCTGAGCATATTTTAGGGGTTTTGGTCCATACACTTTTTTTACAGCACTGTTGAAATTAATTCAGTGTATGTTTACTCGTTATTTCATTTGCTAAATGTTCTAGGCTCTTCAAAACTATACAAGGTAAACACAGTGTATTTATTTGCCCCTGAGAACTCACATATCATGGTGGAAGTAAGCTGAATATGTAAGATAATATAATACAAATTAGAGGTACCCTAAGATTAAAAATAATTATAGATGAATAATGTGATATCCACAGATGAGAGGGGTAATTTTACACTGACATTTTTGCTATTATGTTATCTGTTATCTAAATAGAAACATGGAAAATTCAAGTAAAATTGTAATGAAAAAGGAAGAAAATATTCTTATATGTCCGTGTATCTGCATGAATGCTTATGCAATAATTTTCAGTACTTAATACTGATTTTGTTCTATTCACCAAGATATAGCAGGGGACAGACTGCTTGTTTCTCAGCACCTCTCTGTCAGCAGAGCACCCACACTAATACCAACAGAAACAATTGGAGCAACAACAGCAAGAACATCCAAAATAATGGGAAAATTGACAAGGGAAAAATTGTGAATCCCAATGCAAGCAATAATAGTGTAAATACTCATACAGATTTTCTTTATTTTTTGATTTCATGTTTGGGTTTATTAATTTATTTTTATTATAAAATTATTTTATTGTATATATTGAAAGCATACAGTATGAAAGTATGGGAAACATACAAATAGTAAAAAGGTTACTATAGTGAAGTAAATTGACATAATTCATTATTTCACCCTTCACGTAGCAAAAGCAGCTAAGAATTACTCATTTAACATTAACTTCAAAACAGTACAATTTTATTATATGTAGTCTTAATATTGTATATCAGATCTTTGACTTGTTCATCGTACATATCTGCTACTTTGTATTCTCTGACCTGTATCTCCCAATTTCCTCCCCATCCACACCACCACCCCGGTAGCTGCTGTTTTGTTCTCTATCTCTGTATATCTGAATTTTCTTTCGAATTCCACATATGAGGGAGATCATGAAATAGTTTTCTTTCTGTCTGACTTATTTCACTTATTATAATTTATTTCCACCAGACTCATTCACCTTGCTGCAAATGGTTAAGATCTTGTTCTTTCTCATGGCTGAATAATATTCTTGTATAGGTAGGTAGGTAGGTAGATAGATAGATAAATAGATAGATAAATAGATAGATAGATAGATAGATAGATAGATAGATAGATAGAGACACACATATATATTATATATATAATCTCACAGTTTCAGTATCCATTTTTCTGTTGATGGATAATTCAGTATTTCATTTCTTGGCTATTGTCAATAGTACTGCAATAAACATAGGAGTTCAGGTATCTTGACAAAGTGATGATTTCATTTCCTTTTGGTATATGCTCAGATACAGGACTGCTAGGTCATATGGTAGTGCCATTTTTAAGTTCTTTAGAAATATCCATATGCTTTTCCTTAATAGCGACACCAATCTACATCCTATAAACATGTAAAAAAGTGTTTTTTTCTACATATTCTTACCTACATTGTTATCTTTTAACTTTTTGGTAATAGGTATCCTAATGGGTGTGAAGTTGTATTTCATAGTGGTTTTCATTGACATTTCTCTGATGATTAGTGATGTTGAGCACCTTTTCATATGCATGCTGGACATTTTAAGTCTTCTTTGGAGAAATGTCTATTTATGTATTTTAGCCATTTTTTAATTCAGTTATTTATTTTTCTACTATTGAGTTACATGAGTTCTTCATAAATTTTGGATATTAACTGCTTATCAGATACATGGTTTGCAAATACTTTTTTCTAATGCATAGGCTGCCATTTCATTTTGTTGTTTCCTTTGCTGTGCAAGGGCTTTTTTAGTTTGATCTAGTGCCAATTATTTATTTTTACTTTTGTGGCATGAACTTTTGGTGTGATACCCAAAAATCAATGCCAAGGCCAGCATCCAGGAGCTTTTTCCCTATGTTGTCTTCGGAGAATATTGCAGTTTCTGGTCACACATTTAGGCTTTTAATCCATTTAGAATAGATTTTTGTGTATGCTGTAAGTTCAGATTTTGTTCTTTTGTATGTTGAAATTCAGCTTTCCCAGCACCATTTATTTAGATTATTCTATCCTCATTGTGTCTTCTTTGCACCCTTGTCAGAAATAAACTGATTTTATGTTTGGATTTATTTCTGGGTTTTCTATTCTATTCTACTAGTCTATGTGTCTGCATTTATGTCAGTACCATCCTGTTTTGATTACTACAGCTTTGTAAATTAGAAATCAGGAAGTGTGATGCCTTTGACTGTGTTTTTTTTCTCTCAGAATTGTTTTGCCTATTTTTTATGTTTTCATACAAATTTTAGTATTATTTTACCATCTCTGGAAGAATGTAAATTGGGATTTTGATTGGGATTGTGTTAAATCTGTTGTTTGGGGTAATATGTATTTTAGTAATATTAACTTTTATGATCTGTTAACATGGGAAATTTTTCCATTTGTATGTGTCTTATTCAATTTTTTTCATCCGTGTTTTGTAGTTTTTAGTGTACAGACCTTCTGACTCCTTGGTTAAATGTATTCCTTAGTGTTACAAGAAAGGGATCCCAATCCAGACCCCAAGAGAGGATTCTTGGATCTCATGTAAGACAGAATTCAGGGTGAGTCCATAGAAAAAAGTGAAAGCAATTTTATTAAGGAAGTAAAGTAATAAAGAATGGCTACTCCATAAATGGAGCAGACCCAGGAGCTGCTGGTTGCCCATTTTTATGGTTATTTTTTGATTATATGTTAAACAAGGGGTGGATTATTCATACCTCCCTTTTTAGGCCACAAAGGGTAATTGCTTCATACTGTCATGGCATTTGTAAATTGTCATGGCACTGACGGGAATATAGCAGTGAGGACAACCAGAGGTCACTCTTGTCGTTATCTTGGTTTTGGTGGGTTCTAGTTTGCTTCTTTATTGTAACCTGTTTTATCAGTAATGTCCTTATGACATGTATATTAGGCTGACCTCCTTTGTCATCCTGTGACTTAGAATGTCTTAACTCTCTGGGAACATAGCCTAGTAGGTCAGTAGGTCTTAGTTTACCCAGCACCTATTGAAGATAGAGTTTCTCGAGTTCAAATGTCTCTGACATTTTCCTCCTTTCTTTTATAAGAGAACGTTTAATCCTAAGGTTTGTAGAGAGACAATGATCCATTTTCTGTAACTTTTTCAGGTGGAATAGGGGTGATGACATTCCTGTTTAACAATGAGCATTTCTTTTATTCAGGGTAGAGAAGTGTTCAGTCACAAAGCGTTGGTATGGCAAGCACCATTAATAACTCTTGAGTTCTGACAAAAGGTGACATCTGGAAGATTTATAAATATTCAGTTTAAGAAAACGTTGAGTAAGTTTACTCTGCATTTCTACATAAAGAGTACAATAGTAATATAACAAAATAAGCAAAATTATCCCAAGTAAATTAAATTAGAAGGCTGTCCATGAACTGCGTAGCTGCTGGATTCAAGCTGATATGTGATTAGCTGATTCCAATGTGCCCAGAATTAGAATACTGGTCCAGATTTTTATATTACCTATCCCTCTTATTTCTTCTGAGTTGCAGTAAGAGATTACCGATTGGCTCACAGGAATAAGCAGGGTTAGCCTAAATTGTAGAAAAGAAAACAAAAACAGCTAAGACTAGAATCTAATAACAGGTGTATTATAGTCATTGAAACATAACTTTTCCTTTTTTTCTCTCTCTAATTTCCCATTTTTACTAAAGACAAATCACGGTAAGACTAATTTGTTTTATTATACTTGGCCTGATTACTTGTAAAAAGTGCAGTAACAATAATTATTTTTCACATAAACTTTTTAAAAATTGACTTTGGTGGAATTCTGTTCCATAGAAGGAATCTTAGATAAGACTTTTTTAAAGTCAAGTCGTGTCATGGATTTGTACCCTCAAATATCTATGAGGTCAGTAAATTCCTCTCCTCTTGAGGCTCCAAGATAAATTAGGATTCCCGGACCTGTTAGAAAGTGACATTTTTTGCTTACAACAGATCAGAAACCTTGTACAGGGACTGTATAAACAAGGTAGGAGGCTAGTTTTCTCAAAGGGCTTTTATTGGCTTTGCAAGTCAAGTTTGATTCTTTAAAGGAAAGCATGTCATTCCAGGCAAAGTCTCAGTAAAATAACCAGGTTTTCTAATTGTGTCCTGTTAAAAAGAAAACATATTCTCATTGTACTTATTCAAATAATTACATTGTTATAAATTGAGAATACTCAGAAATGATTTCCAAATTCTGGAGGAATCAAAAAGAGAGAAAGAAATATGCTCCAAATTTTGTTCATACGATTATACTTTACCTAATTGTTAAAAGTTGTAAATAGTTTAAAAGAAAAGTTTTTTGCCTCTGAAAAACAAAACAAAGGATCAGCGGCATTTTAAACAAAGTTAGAAAGATTACTTTAGTGTTCTACTAGTTCAGTCCATGTAGTTAATTCCTGTTCTATTTTGATATTCATGAACATACCAGTTCTCCATGAGAGTTCTGAAAGTTATTTCCTCTAATTTAATGTCACAATTTCCAAAGTTATCAGAAACCTGCTCCTGTCAAAGTCCTACAATTGATTACAAAACTGTCTTCTAAAGAGGACTGGTATAAGACAATAATTGTCCATGAATGAAAAAATGTCTTAGGGCAACCTCTATTAAAGCCACAATTGATTAGGAATTTTGGTTACTTCTATGGACAAATACAGTCCCCAAAAAACCAAACACCATGTTATATTTGACAATATTTCCTGCATGATTTTTATAACAAATAAGCCAAATGTCACTGTTGTATTAATTATTGGTGTCAAACTCAATTTTTAATAAAACCTTATAGATAAAATTATCCAATCTTAATCAGTTTGACTAAAAGGTAGAATTCTCATAAACCTTTTATAACCCTTTACAGTTTTTGTTAACAAGCAGATCACTGTTCTAAGGAAAACCTGTTGTGGTTTTATCTCAATGTCTGTTTTATAGAAAAACTGAATAATACCCCTTTAATTTTAGTTAATATGTTCATACACAAAATCTCTTTTACAATTAACTTTTCATAAATCTTCCATAATTTGTTTAAACATTCAGCTTTATTCTAACATTTTAAACCAAAAAATTACACATTCCCATGTCTTTTTATAATCTTTTACCAAAAACACATTTTGCTTTTCTTACACACCTTCTCCATAAAACTGTTTCTTTATTAGTCTTAATTATATTTTACAATGTTAATTCTTCATGACTTTATCTTTGGTGAAAACTTTGGTAAATTTAGTATTTTAATTATGTACTAACGTGGAGGCTAGGACCCAGGTACATAGGGTGTGACTCTTTCCAGTGTTTAATTTCATATGTCCCAGGCCTTACCTAGCAGTAAAGCAAGTACGTTATACAGTTAAGAGTCATAGTGGCATTTTATAAAGCTTTTATGAGGCTTAATCACTTTTAAATTGTACAACATTTCTTGCACGAATTCTCTTTTATAAATTATTTCATGACTTACACAGATCATCTATGACATGTTTGGAGTTTCTGACTTGTCCTAAACACCTTTTTAAAAACAAACAAACAAACAAAAAAACAGTTATTTTATTTTAGGACAGTAATTTACCATACGAGATCTTTTCTTACAAAACATTATTTTTATTTGTAATCTTATTTGCATAGTTAGGGGGCATGGCTAATTACACATGTCCCCAGGCCTTACCTCGAATCTAATGCTCCAAAAACAAATTGAACAATTTTTAAAAGTGAAAGAAGTTTATGACCTTAAAGCATTTAGCAAACCTAATATGTATATGTATCCAAATCTGTATAATTTGGACCAAATATTTACATTTTTGAAAATATTTTTATTTTGCCAATAATTTTTAAAACTCTCTTTATTTCCCAAATATTACCTAAATCACCTGAACTAAAAGCCATTACATTTCTGACAAAATATTTGATTTACATTTTTCTTATTATTAAACCAATTAATCAAAACTCTTTCATATATATAAACATCACACACACAACACATATACAGACAGAGAAAAGACAAAGAACTCATTTCCTAAGCCAGAAATTGAACCCTGAACCTGGGTCATCATTGTGAAAAGAGAAAGCACAGCCACATGGGTACAAAGTCAAAATCCCAAGGACGTACAAGACAAGAAGGAAACCTCATCCAGGTTTTCTTAGGGACCTGCAGCAAAGTTTGTAACTGACCAGTTTGCTGGGCCATCTTGAACAGTGGGCTTACAGGTGTCCCAAGCCCATGTTCTATCCTAAGGTACCTCTCTTTATGACAGAACAATATACAAATACACACAAAGCACACCAGATTCGCTACAGTTTAAGACTAGTCTCACAAACACTCTCTCCTATTAATCAAAATTTAAAAGAGGAGATAAATAGTGATTTTTACCATTTATTCAACCAGTTTGCATAGAGAGAGAAAGGAAAGGGAAGGGAAGAAAGCATTGCTTGTGGCAAGGTGGGGAAAGCAAGGCACTTACATGGGCCAGAGAAAGACCCACCTGTTGTAGCCGGCAATCAAAAGTTCAGACAGCTGCTTTGCAGTTGATAAGGGATCTTTTCCATCCGTCCCATTGGTTCTCAAGTTTAATTTTTCAGGGAGGAAAAAGCTCCCCATGTCCCACGGTCCTATACATGCCTACTCTTGTCACCCACAGCTGCCAGTAAAGAGTGCAAGGTAGATTTTAAAAAATAGCAGTTACAATCCCATAGTACCAAACCTCTTCTTAGCTGAAAGGGACTTTACCAAGAGGAATTTTGCTGAGAGAACCCTCTATGCCCCTAAATATTAGAAGGGACTCTAACCCTCCTAAGTTGGGTCTCGAACCCAAGGCCATTCAAGTGTCCTTGCCTTTCATTAAGAGGGGGCCTTGAACCCTCTCTGCCTTCGGATAGACTCTTAATTCTCCTAAGTTGGGCCTCTAACTCAATCCCATTCTTTACCCAGGTACACAACCACTTACCCAAAGTCGGCCAATCACCCCTGCAGTCTATTTCCTTTGAATCAGGGTGTTTCTTCAGTGTTGTCACTTTGGGGTTGGCCAGAAAGATGTTACCAGACGCCACCACTTACCCAAAGTCAGCCTTTGGGTTGGGGGTTTTCTCTCTATCATCCCTTTGTGGTTGCCAGAAAGATGTTACCAGGAAGCGGTCCTAATCCAGAACCCAAGAGAGCGTTCTTGGATCTCGTATAAGAAAGAATTCAAGGTGAGTCCATAGAGTAAAGTGAAAGCAAGTCTATTAAGAAAGTAAAGAAATAAAAAATGGCTACTCCATAGACAGAGCAGCCCCAAAGGGCTGCTGTTTTCCCATTTATATAGTTATTCTTTAATTATATGTTAAACAAGGGGTGTATTATTTATGCCTCTGCTTTTTAGACCATATGGGATAATTTCTTGACATTGTCATGGCATTTGTAAACTGTCATGGCACTGGTGGGAGTGTAGCAGTGAGGACAACCAGCAGTCATTCTTGTTGCTATCTTGGTTTTGGTGGATTTTGGTCAGCTTCTGTATTTAACCTGTTTTATCAGTAACGTCTTTATGACATGTATCCTGTGCTAACCTCCTATATCATCTTGTGACTTAGAATGTCTTAACTGTCTGGGAATGCAACCCAGTAGGTCTTATTTTACCCAGCTCTTATTCAAGATAGAGATGCTTTGGTTCAAATGCCTCTGCCACTAATAATTGTATTTTTTATGCTACAACAAAGAGTATTTTTTGGCCTGATTTCTTTGTTAGTAAGCTTGTTATTAATGTATAATAATGATATGGATTGTTTAATTTTGATTTTGCACACTGCAACATCACTAAATTTATTTATTAGTTCTAACTGTGTGTGTGTGTGTGTGTATGCTTTGGGTTTGTTTACATATAGGAAATTGTCATCTGAAAATAGAGATAATTTTACTGCTTCTTTTCTGTTCCGTATACCTGTTATTTATTTTCTTTTTTTTTTTTTCTTTTCTGACTGCTCTTGCTATAATTTCTGGTACTATGCTGAACAGAAGTGGCAAAAATGAACATCCTTGCCTTGTACCAGATCTTAGTGAAAAAGCTGTCAGCTTTTCCCTTTTGATTATAAAATTAGCTGTGAGTTTCTCCTAAGTGACCCTTGTTTTGTAAAGAAGCTTTCTTTCTATTCCAAAACTGTTTAGAGATTTTATCAAGAAGGAATGTTGGACTTTTTCAAATGCTTTTTCCATGCCAATTGAGATAATCATGTGGTTTTTATCTTTTCATTCTGCTAACGTGATGCGTAACATTAATTGATTTGCATATGTTAAACCAGCCTTGCATGCCAAAATAAATCCCACTTCATCATGATGTATAATCTTTTTGATATGTTCTTCGATTCAATTTGCTAAGACTTTTTTGAGAATTTTTGCATCAATGTCCATTGAAGAGATTGGCCTGTATGACACATCTTTTCTTGTGATATATGTCTAACCTAGGTATCAAGGTGATGCTGGCCTCATAAAATGTTTGGAAGTGTTCCCTCTATCTCTATTTTTCGGAAGAGTTTAAGAAACATTGGCATCAATTGTCCTTAAATGTTTGGCAGAATTCAGCTGTAAAGCCATCTGTTTCTGAGCTTTTCTTGTTGGGAGGTTTTTGGTTGTTCTTTTCAATCTCTGTATTTATTGGTCTGTTCAGCCTACTTCTTCCCAGTGCAATGAATCAATAAATAATTTTCTCACTTTCATTCTTTATTTTATTTATTGGACTCTTTCTTTTTTTCTCAGACTAGCTAAGGGTTTGTCATTTTAATTTTTTTTTTTTTTTCAAAACACAAACAGTTTTATTGCTTCCTTTGGATTTTTCTGTTTTCTATACAATTTATTTCCATTGTGATTTGTATTATTTTCTTCCTTCTGCTAATTTTAGGTTCTGTTTGCTGTTCTTTTTCTTCTTTTTTTAGTTGTAAGTTAGACTGTTTGAGATCTTTTTTCACTTTTCAAGTACAAATTTTTCACTCTAAACTTTCATTTTAGAACTGATTTTGCTGTGTTGAATTGGTTTTGATGTGTTGTGTTTCCATTGCCATTTTGCCGCAAAGTATTGTTTTAATATCCCTTTCGATTTTTTTTACTCATTGGTTATTTAGGAGCATGTTCTTTAAATTTCACATATTTCTACATTCTTCAAAATTTCTCCTATTATTGATTTCTAGTTTCATACCATTGTGGTTTAAAATAATACTAGATATGATTTCAACCTTCTTTAAAGTTTTGACTTGTTTTGTAACCTAATATAAGGTCTATCTTGGAGAATGTTTCATATGCATTAGAGAAAAATGTGTATTCTGCTTCTATTGGATGGTAAGTTCTGCGTATGTCTTTTGGTCCCTTTAGTCAAAAATGTAACTCAAGTCCAAATTTTCCTCGTTAATTATTTTGCATAGTTGATCTATTTCTTGCTGAAAGTGGGATATTGAAGTCCTCTACTGTTATTGTATTGCCATTCACTTCTCTCTTCATGTTCATTAATATTTGCTTTACATACTTAGGTGCTCCTATGTCAGGTGCAGATATGTTTATAATAGCTATTTCCTCTTGATTAATTGACTCCTTCATTATTAAATATTAACCTTATTTGTCTCCTGTGACAGTTTTTTGTCTTGAGATTTGTTTTAGCACATGCTTATAGCATAGCGACCCTTGGTCTCTTTTGGTTACTGTTTGCATAGGATGTCTTCTACCATGCCTTTACTTTCAACCTATGTATGCCCTTAAAGCTTAAGCAGACCTCTTGTAAGCAGCATATAGGTGACTCTTGTTTTGTAATCCATTTAGCCATTCTATGTCTTCTGATTGGTGAATTTAATCTATTTAGGTTAAATAGGTTTAACTCATTAGGTTTTATCCATTTAGTTTTTTAATCTATCTACGGTTATTGTTGATGAATAGGACTTACTGCTACCATTTTGTTATTTGTTTTATGAGAATTTTATAGCTCCTTTGTTTCTTTTGTCCTCTCTTGCCTACCTTTGTTATTGGGCTTTTTTTTTTTTTTTTTTTTTTTTTTTGTAGTGCTAAGCTTTGATTCCTTCTTCTTTTTCATTTGTATATCTGCTGTAGTTTTTTGTTTTGTAGTTACCATGAGACCTACATTAAATATCTTATAGTTACAGTCAACTATTTTAAACTGATAATAACTTCTGCTGAACACAAAATTTTTAGATTTTCACCCTCCCCCTCACAATTTATACTTTTGATGTCATAATTTACATATTTTATATTGTGTGTTCCTTAACAGCTTATTGTAGTTTTAGTAATTTTTGACCATTTTAAATTTATCTTTCATAATAGAAATGTGGCGATTTATACACCACCATTACAGTATTGTAGTATTCTTGTCTTGACTATGTTTTTACCTGCACCAATCAGTTTTGTACTTTCATATGTGTTTACAATAGTAATTATCATTTTTTCAATTCTGCTCAAAGAACCTTCTTAAGATTTTGGTATGGGAACTGTCTAGTGGTATTGAATTCCTTCAGCTGAGGGAATCTCCCTCGGGTCTACAGCCCACAGGCAGCTGCAACGGCACTGGATTCCAGGGCACACATGTTTGGAGCAGCTGTAGAGCCAGGTTTCTGGGTTTACAGGCTTGTGAAACTATTGTGGTGTCTGGGACTTGAGGATGAGTTCACTTTTCAAAGTCTGAGTGGATGCAATTTCTCCCCTAACCTAGAGTGTGTTGCTCTGGAACATACCCCAGCAGCTTAAGTACAAGGGGGTTGAAATGTAGCTGTGATTCTTATATGGGGGTCATGGAACAGCACTAGCATAGCTCTGGGAAAGAACAGGTGCTCTAAAGGGTTGGGCCTCAAGAAGAGGGCACAGCTGCAATTCAGGACTCAGAGTCAACAGAGCACAGTGGCAGCTCAGGTTCTAGGGGATGGGGGAGGGAAGTGAGGTTACCATTTAATGGTGACTCTGGGTCCTGGGATGGTGGAACATGGCAGTAGCCAAGGCTCTGAGGCCAGATGCAGCAGCAGCAAGTGCCCAGGAATGGCAAGATGGCACAGCATAGGCTTTTCTTTTTTCACAGCTCAGCATGTGAACTCTGAGGTGCTCCCTCAATTGGGCTCAGAGCCTGCAAGGACTGTAGGAGTCTTCACTGGTGACTACTGTAGCAGTCCACAGTAGTGATGGGGGCTGCCAGTGTTCTGTTGCTTACCTTTTCACTGTAGAAAGAAGTGTCTCCTAGTTCTGAGCTGATCCCAACTGGGGGTTAGGGTGGCAAAAGCAACCTGTTTCTGTCCCCTCCCTATGGAGCCATCCTGAGTTTCTGTGCTCTACAAATTTCTGTTGCTTCTTTGCTAGTCTCCAGAGCTCTCCTCCAGTTATTTTGGCAAAAATGTAGTTGTTTATTCATTTTATGTGGGTATGTGTGTGTAGTTTTGTTTTGTTTTGCCAGGAGAAAAAGTGCTAAGAGCTTCTGGTTGGCCATCTTGCTGACATCACCCCCAGATTTGTTCCTTAAAAGCATCTTAAGAACATATTTGTTTTCATCAGGTCTGGCTGCTGTAATAATACTATAGTCCGTAGACATAGAAACATTTATTTCTCATAGTTTTTGAGTATCAAGTTAGATCAAGGCACCACCAGATCTGGTGTCCAGTGAGGGTAATCTTCCTTGGTTGCAAATAAATGTCTTCTTGCTGTGTCTTCATATGTTGGGGAGAAGACAGGGAAGAAGCAATCTGTCTGGTGTCTTTTTATAATGGCTCTAACCTACCCATGAAGGTTTCACCCTTATGACTTGATTACCACTCAAAGTCCCCATGTCCTAATACCATCACTTTGGGGGTTAGGATTTATTTCCAGTCAGATGATGCCTGATTGGTTTACTGTTTCTTCTTCCTTCTTCCTTCTTCCTTCCTTCCTTCCTTTTCTCCTTCTCCTTCTCCTTCTTCTTCGTCTTCTTTCTTCTTCTGCTTTTTGTTGTTGTTTTTGAGGCAAAGTCTTGCCCTTGTCCTCCAGATAGGAGTATGCTGGCATGATCTCAATTCACAGAACCTCATCCTCCTGGGTTCAAGCGATTCTCCTGACCCAGCCTCCCAAGTGGCTGGGATTACAGGCACCTGCCATCACACCTGGCTAATTTTTTGTATTTTTAGTAGAGACGGGGTTTCACCATGTTGGCCAGGCTGGTCTCGAACTCCTGCCCTCAGGTGATCCACCCACCTTGGCTTCCCAAAGTGCTGGGATTACAGGCATGAGGCGCCATGCCTGGCCTGGTTTACTTTTTAAAAACAACTATATGGGCTACAATCTACGCATGCCATAAAATCTTCCATTTTATTTATTCAATTTAAAGCTTGTTTTGTATATTTCTGTTTATAATTCTACACTCAATTACCACAATGCAATTTTAGAACATTGCACTAATCACACTAAAAAGATCTTATTAGCCTGATTAGTTATTAGTCTGTCATTCTTGAACTTCTAATAATGGGCATGAATGGGAAATGCTTACAATACATGTCTAAAAGTTCTTCTAAAAGAGAATAGATGGTTTGTAAAACTCTGAAATTCATAATGGGTACAAAATATTTACTAGCATAGATATTAAAATAATTTTAGTAATTTTATTATTCCTAATTTTGAAAGTAAGAGGTATTAAATATACCATGAATTTTCAGTAATATTTCTTTTCAACCATCTGAATGAAAATGATATGCAATTGGTTCATCTTCTGGACAAAAAATATGATTTGGTATTTACCAAATAAACACACTTGATGAAGCACATTTTGTTCACATTACATTAAACAATATTTCTTAATCAAATATCTTATAGCATAAGGTAGTGAACACTGTTAAATTAACGCATCCAAAAATAGTTTATGATTTAAATAATCTTTCAATCAATTATATTAAAATTTAGATAGACAAACAATTACTATGTTAATTAAAAAGTCATCTCTAATATAATTGTCAAATGTAAGATAGTGCCTACTTTTTTGCCTCATCCAACACCAAACATCAATACTATCAACAAGTTCCATTTTATTTTAGTATTTAACCTATAGAAATAAGAAACGGTAAGTAATAACACGTTTTAGGCACAATGTCTACAATAGAAAATTCTCACCCATACCATATTTTTTTTCTTTTTGGATATTTGGAAAGGCTCCTAAGAACAATCTCAGTTATTCAAAATGTATCAATCATTTCTGTTTCTGTAAGTGGATTATGGTATCTTTATAATAAGTTTTATCTTAAATTTTATACCTTGTTTTATAATTTTTTAGTAGTTTACATATATTTAATAACTCCAGTTAATTGTTTCTCAAAGTATTTTCCTTGAAGTAGTCTTCGGTGGGATATGCTGACAGGAACAGTTTTAAAGTCAAACAACTTTGGGAAAGTGCATATTCTTTAGAAATTTTCATCGTTCATTTACATATTAAAGTGCCTCTGAACCCCTGCAGCAAGAAAACCTATGGCTTTTGCTTGTTTATAATCCCAGTTCCCCAAAGTCATTTGCTCACAGATTTAAAAATACTATTAGAATGTAACAGCATCCCACAGAGTAGTGTTCTGTGAAGCATTTTGGGGCAAACATTGATTTAAGCCAAGATTACTAGCAACTGAGTGGGTTTGCTTTTTGTTTGTTTGTTTGTTTGTTTTCATTGTAATGACTCTATTTTGGGATCCTTCATTCTGGATATTTTCCTGTCTTTTCATTCATTCCACACTGTCTCAAGGACTGTAGCATTACATAAATTTTTAGGATGAAAGACGGCTAGCCTTAAACATTTGTTGCTCTCATAAGATATTATTTTAGATATTTGATATCTTTGCATTTTCATAAAAATGTTAGAAGCAGCTTGACAATTTATTCAAAAAGCTCCTGAGATTTTCGTTGTGATGATACTTAATGTATGTATCAATTTAGGGAAAAATCAGTATCTTAACAACATTGTATTTACAAAAATTTGTATGTGGTGTAAGTCTTTACCACTCCAGGTCTTTTAAAATTCATCTCAACCTGTTTCATTGGTTTCAGTGAACAGTTCTGTATCTTTTGTAAGATTTATTTATAGGCAATTGATGTTTGTTGATGCTATTATAAATATTTTAAATTTATTTTGCAATTATTTATTGTTACTATATAGAAAACTGTTTATATTGTCTTTGTTTCCCGTAACCTAAAGTCACTTACCGGCTCTAGGAGCTATAATTTGTGTAGTTTTTTAGGGCTGCTATAACAACATACTACAAACTGAGTGACTTCAACAAGAAAAATTTATTGTCTCACAGTTTTGGGGGTAGAAGAAGTCTGATATTAAAAGGTGTTGGCAGGGCTGTGATCCCTCCAAAATCATTAGGGAAGGATCTGTTCCAGGCCTTTCTCTTAGTATCTGGTAGCTTTTTGGGTTGTGGCTGTGTAACTAAAACTTCACATGAGATTCTCACTGTGTCCAAATTTTCTGTTTTTATAAGGATACCAATCATATTGCATTAGGGGCTCAGCTTCCTTCCACAAAATACAGCTTCATCTTATCTAATTAATCTGCAATGAGTCTATTCTCCAATAAGTTCACATTTCGTGGTACTGGGAATTAAGTCTTCAACATAATTTTAGGAGACATAATTCAACTGATAACAATATTTCATATAGATTTTAAAAGATTGTCTCTCATATAAGTATGCAATTTTCAAATAATGAGTTTTTCATTTTACTTTATAATTTACGTCTTGTATTTCTTTTTCTCATTGTATTGTGCCTGGCTAGAATTTCCAGTACAATCTGGAATAGAAATGGTGAAAGTGCATTTAGTTGCCTTCTTCCCTGTCTTAGAGGAAGACATTCAATGTTTTCACATTATGTTGTACTTCAGTTGTGGGTTTTTAACATATACCTTATAACAGATTAAGGAAATGTCCTTCTATTCTTTATTTGCTAAGATCTTTTTAACGATTTGTGTCAGAATCTTCAAATGCCTCTTCTTCATGTATTGCAAGGAGTATATGATATTTCTACATTGTCCTGTTATGCTGTTAATTTTCAACTGCTGAACCAACGTTGCATTCTAGGTAGGGTTTTTATATATGGCATTTAAATGATGTTGAATTTGATTTGCCAGTATGTACAGGATATGTGTACCTATGTTCAAAAAGATAATGATTCTATAATTTTTCTTATTTTTTAATGTTTTTGTCAGCCTTTAGTATCAGAATAATGAGGCATGTAGAATGACTTGGAAAGGGATCTGGCCTCTTCTGTTTTCTGAAAGAGTTTGTGTGAAATTGGTATGATTTCTTCCTTTAAATATTGATAGAGTTTGCCTTATAGCCAACTGGGCTGTAAGTTTGCTGGTGGAAAAGCTTTAATTAAAAGGTCAGTGTCTTTAACAGATATAAGAATATTCCAATTTTATATTTATTCCTATTTTCAGTTTGTTCAGTTTTGTAATTTAGGTAATTAGTCTTTCATTCAAGGTGACATGTTAATTGGAATAAAACACTTCATTGCAGCTCCTTACTTATCTTTTAGTGATGGGTGGATTTGTTGTAATGTTCTATTCTTTGTTCAAGCTTTTGAGAAATTGTATATCTATCTCTATTACTCTCTTTAATTCCTGATCAGTCTCACTAAATATTTATAAACTTTACTAAAATTCCAAAGAACAATTTTGACATATTTTTTTCTCGATTGCTTTATCTGTTTCCTAATTCATTAATGTATTCCCTTATTTTTATTTATTTATTGTGATTATTTCATTTTTTAAATTTTTATATATTTTGGGGGTAAAAACGTAGATTTATTACATGCATATATTGTGTAATGGAGAAGCCTGGGCTTTTCGTGTACCCATCACTTGAATAGTGAACATTGTAGCCAATAGGTAACTTTTCAGCCATTACCCCCATTCCACCCAACCGCCTTTGTAGACTCAATTATCTATTATTCTACTATTTATGTCTGTGTACCCATTGTTTAGCTCTCACTTATAAGTGAGAATAGCTTTTTTTAAAATGTTTTCTGTTTCTGAGTCATTTCACTAAGAATAATGGCTTCCATTTCCATCCATGTTGCTGAAAAAGACCTGATTTCATTTATTTTTATGGCTTATCAATAGAATACTTTCTATAGTATACAGATACCACATTTTAAAAATCCAATCATCCACTGATGGGCAGTTAGTTTGATTCCACGACTGCTGTCGTGAATAGTACTGTGATAAACATATGGATGCAGGTGTCTTTTTGACAAAATAATTGATTTCCCTTTGAGTATATATGCCACGGTGTGATTGCTGGATGGAATGATAGTTCTACCATTAGTTCTTTGAGAAATCTCCAAACTGTTTTCCTTACAAATTGTACTAATTTGCATTCTCACCAACAGTATATAAATGTTCCCTTTTCTCTGCATCCTTGCCAATATCTGTTGTTTTTTGACTTATTAATAATTGTCATTCTCACTGGTGTAGGACAGTATCTCAGTGTGGTTTTAATTCGCATTTATCTGGTGATTAGGGATGTTCAGCCTTTTTTCATGTGTTTGTTGGCTGCTTCTATTTCTTCTTTTGAAAAATGTCTGTTCACGTCCTTTGCCAGTTTGTAATGTGGTTATTTGTTTGTTTTCTTGTTAAACTATCTGAGCTCTTTTAGTAGATTCTGGATATTAGCCCTTTGTTGAATCCCATAGTTTGCAAGTATTTTCCCCATTCTGTAAGTTATCTGTTCATTTTGTTGATTGTTTTGCTGTGCAGAAGCTTTTAAATTTAATTAAGTCTCAATTGTCTATTTTTGTTTTTGTTGCATTTGCTTTTAAGGGGTTGGTCACAAATTCTTTACCTAGGCCAACATTCAGAAGAGTTTTTTTGTTTGTTTTTTTCTAATATTTTTATAGTTTCATGTCTTACCTTTAGGTCTTTAATCCATCTTGAGTAAATTTTTATATATGGTGAGAAGTATGAGTCCAGTTTTATTCTTCTGCATATGGCTAGCTAATATTCCCAGGACCATTTATTAAATATGGTGTCCTATTCAATAGAATTTTTATTTCAGTAACCAGTTATAGGGAGAAGTCCTGGAAATTATCACCAGACCAATTCAAAATTACAAAGCTTTTTTCTAGAGCTTATATACTTTCTAAACTATGTGTCTATGTGTAAGTGTGCATTCATCTAAAGACGTAAGTGATTAACTTATTTTAATTTATAACTAGGATCATAGTCCTGAAGACCTTCCTGGACCCACTGGAAGACCTACGGAGCCTCAGTAAATTGACTTAATCTAAATGGGGACAGGTGCTGGAATGATTACCCTTATCTTATCTCCCGCTAAATCCTGGAAGTTTGGGGAGTTCCTTCAGACCCCCAATAAACTTGTTTGTGGAGGCCTGGGGAGTTTCTTCAGGACCCCAATAAAAGATATTTAATCCTAAATAGGTTCTGTTAAGAATTCCTTCATTATCTTGTATGTTTCAAGGCTCAGGAAAGGCCTAGGCAAACTCTTGGTGGACTTTTGTTGCATTCCAGCCCTTGTATAAGGGCACTGGTTCTTTCAACTTTTAATGTTTAGCTTAACCATTCAGTCAATGCTGAAACAGTTGTTTTGGAGGCCTGAGTTAGTAATACCACGCCTGCCACACTATTATAACTCGTGTGTATAAAAGAAACATAATTTAACTTTTGAAGGTTCATTTAAATATGGTTAGGTAATTAAAATAGAAAGAGGAGGGATAATATTAGATGGGAGGGTAAGGCAAGGTGTGCCAATTCCTTTAAAGAGGCGCCATGACGAGGGAAAGACCTATATTGCTGAGAATTCCTGTAGTCCATCCCCAGCTCCCTTTATCCTCTTTTCACCCACAGTGAAATTCAGCATTAAGGAAAGTAAACTTAACTGAAAACTTCTTGTTAATAAATTCCTAGAATCTTTGGCAGGAATTTCCTGGAAACAGCTTCAATAAGAACTACAGGTCTTTCTCCTGGATACTAACTGCCTAATGGTACAGCTTTCGTGTTCCTATAATATCATGAATATTACATCTCATTCTGTTTATTGTTCTGATTAGTCTTATGATTTGTCTGAAAATGTATCCTAGTTATTTAATTTTGATCATTTATACAATCATTTTAAAGCTAATTCTAATGCTAACCTTAAGACCCCAAATCTTAAAGAGTTCTTTCTGTGGAAGTGCCATATTTTTCTCCAATGCAATGGAAGAGGAAGCGATTCTCCTGTTTCTAGTTTCTTAACCATGTAAAGATAGTTCATTAATGCACCATCATCATCTGTGTCTCCTGATTTGACATTTATATCACATAATTATTCAACAATGGGACACAATTCAACCCATGTTTTCCCCAGTCACCTTCTCTGTACCTTCAATCTCCATATTGAGGGACCAGGCAGATCCCTCTTTGTCTTCCTTTCCATGAATTTTCTCACTCTCATCTCCTGTACACTTCAGATATCACTGGTCTGTTTTTAAGCTCAGTATTGAATTCCCTCCAAAATCTCTTTAAATGCATGACTAAGCAAATGCTTGTTCTCCCCTACTCCATTGTCCACTTCGTACACTCACACAACCCTTCCTGGAAACTTAATTTCTGAACTTCCTAGCACTACTCAATCTTTCACAGTGGCAATGTTTCACACCACTGCCATCTTTACAACACAATTTCTCTATTCTGGTCCTTGGCTCACAGAAAATTTATGGAAAGCAGTCATTGAGCTACCTCAGATGATCTTCATCTCTCTTTCAGATCCTCTCAGCCTCATCTCTTTTTTATTTCAGCCACTGCTGGAAAGAACAACTTTTGCTGGCTCTTGACAGCTTCACAACATAGGAGATCCTCACTTAATGCCCCAATCATTGATAATCTGTTTCTACCCTAGAGCTTTGTGTCTATGCTGCACAGGAATAAGTTCAGAGAAGTTAATGCCCTGCAGAATAAGTATTTGACCAACTGGGGATGGAAGCCTTGGGATAAATACTTCCTGTTTTCATTCTTGATAGTTGAATCAAATCTCTCTCCTTGTCTTATGCCCTCAAACTCCCTTCCACTCCCATTCTCCCAGAATCTCTGTATTCTCTGAAGCCAAGAATAAGATACCCATAGATTCATTTTCTCAAAGTCCAAACAATTCTTTGCCATTAATCAGTCATTTATATTTTATTGGAGACATAATAACCTATTATCCACAATATTTGTTAAAATCCTTCAACTCTGTGCTTCTCTCTTTAAAAGATAGCACCCCATATACCTTCTTGAAGAACGCAGATGCACTCAGGACTAGCAACATAATTTCCAGGGCTACTGCAAAATAAAAAAACATAGGTTTTATTGTTTATAAATTAAGAATTTTTAAATGGTGACAGCAGAGCAATAAAGCAGGATCAGAAACTTCTCAATTGGAGCCTGTGAGATTGCACAGGTGAAACCAGTAATCATGCCCTTTAAAGGAGGCTCTATTTCTCCCTTAATGAATCATGCAAACTGCACATTAGTTTTGTTCTTTCTCTTTATTCTCTTCTGCTACTTCAAAATAAAAAAGTTTATCTTTTTTGAAGTTATTCATATGTTTATAGATCTCATCTATTACTGCTTCCATTGACACCTCTGCCCGACTTTTATCATGGTTTTCATAGCCATTTTAATCTTCTCCATTTCAATAACTCTCTTATTATTTGCTACAGGAAAAGCAGAATATAGTTAGGCAAACATTTTATCACTATATATATATATATATGTTGTCACTATATATATGTGTGTGTGTATATATATGATTATATATATATGATAAGCACTAAGATACGTAGGCTTACAACATTATTACACTTTTTAAATTAGGGAGTGAACAAACATTTTGTTTAGGCAAAAAAGTCATCTCACATACTGACATCAAATTATTGGTAGTGGAATTCACTTTTGGAAAGTATCATGACAACAAACATGTTGTCACTATATATAGATATATATATTAGTTATATGTACCTTGGGAACACTGTTTTATAGTTATATATAACTATATATATATATATAACTATATATAGTTATATATAACTATAAAACAGTAGTTATATATATGTTGGGAAAGTTAGTTAGCTTTTCTAAGGTAACTGCAGGATTTAAACCTTCGTGTGTGTGTGTGTGTGTGTGTGTGTGTGTATATATAGCCAACTGGATACATATATACATATGTATATATATGTATATATACGTATATGTAAACAGATATTTAAATAACATATATATATGTACATATATGTATATATGTACCCAGTTGGCTATATATATACACACACACACACACATATATGAAGGTTTAAATCCTGCAGTTACCTTAGAAAAGCTAAGTAACTTTCCCAAGGTATATATAACTAGTGGCTAGGCGAGAAGGAATTTAAACTGTGACTTTCTGTCCTGCACTTTCAGTTACCATATGCTAATGCTGTTAGCATTAAGCTAGGCTCACTGGTCATATGTTTGAATAAGTCTTATTCTCTGCTTCAGGAATGCACTTTCTTATGTTTTACAGCAACTTACTGTCCAGGATCCCTGCTCTCATACCATCCCAGGTCAGTTTTCCATTTTTTATGTGGTTCTAATTTGGAGACTTTGAAATCCTTGAGGATAAATCTCATGCTTATTTCATCATTAAAGCCCCGCAGTTAACCAGAATGGCCAACACATTGTAACCGTCAAATACATGGTTCATTCATTGAATCTGGAATGAAGTTTTTACCGCAGTTACAATGGAGTGAATATTTTTAACATATTCTGTATTAGACTAAAAGTTTTTAATCAGAAGGAGAAAAAAACAGATATTTAAATAACTACAAAAATAACTATTTTGAAGGATAAGCACAAAGATATGTAGGCTTACAACATTATTACACTTTTTAAATTAGGGAGTGAACAAACACTTTGTTTAGGCAAAAAAGTCATCTCACATACTGACATCAAATTATTGGTAGTGGAATTCCCTTTGGAAAGTATCATGATCAATGATACTTTGACTGTTACAATGGGTTAGTAATGTCTGCAGATCATGTGATAACTTTTTAAACATTCATCTGGATAAAATGTCTTGTCAGCATTTTAACTAAAAAACGCTGTGCATGTGGCTCACACTCGTAATCCCTGCACTTTGGGAGGCCAAGGCACGTGAATCAGTGGTCAGGATTTCCAGAGCAGCCTGAGCAACCTGGTGCAACCTCATCTCTACACACACACAGGAAAGTACAAACATTAGCCCAGTGTGGTGGCATGTGCCGGCGGTCCCAGATGAGGTGGGGGGATCACTTGAGCCCCAGAGGTGGAGGTTGCAGTGAGCCAAGATCATGCCACTGCACTTCAGTCTGGGCAGCTGTGAGACCCTATCCAAAAAAAAAAAAAATTAACTAAGAGAAAAATACATGTAAGGACAAGAACACGAATAACTTTCCTCCCCTGATGGTTTGTATAAGACATAGCTTGAGTTCAAATAATGAAAAACCCATTGGAAAATACACCTTAATGTCAATAACTCAGTTTCTAGTACACAATGAAGACACTTAGACACTTTGCATCAGAAATATTTGCTCAGAACTAAAAGATGGAATATGAAAGGTAATTATAAACTAACATGGGAAAGCAGGATTCCTCAGGAAGAAAATGAACAGTAAGAAAAAAATTAAAATAAAAACTGCATTTTTCTCCTACACTTGTGTGAAAATAAAATGATCTTATAAAAGCTTAATTGTAATGGTAAGTCTGCATGTTGAATGTGTATAAGTTTAATTAATAAGTTCAATAAATTTGATCATATATATAGATTAGATGTTCTGTATTCAAATTTGTAGTTTTAATACATTGAACTATGTTTCATACTAATAAAAATGCTTGAATAGTCTTTAGAGTAGCATTTTAAGCAACAAATTAATGAGCTCAGAAACTCACAAAAATTATAAGAAAAGATATTAAGTTTTAAATTAATAAAAAATATAATTCAGAATCACAAAAGAAAACAGAATTGAACATTAGTGTCAAATGTGCAATATGAATAATAATAAAGTAAGAATAAGGGATTAACATCAGTATGGGGAAATATAATTTTGAATTAAGAGTTACATGAAGAAAATTAGATTGCTAAAATAGGAAAAAGTCTTCAATTGAAGAATATTATTTTTTCTAGATTGGTTGTCAGAAGAAATTAATTTCCACAGTAATCAACAAAACCACCAAATATAGGCTCAATTCTCTTTTGTCATTTCATACAGAAATTTCTTGTGTTTATATTTACTTCAGTTAAATCAGTTTACTTAAACAAAATATTTAATCCGCAACACTATGAAAATAGCACAGTCTACTTTAAATGTAAAAGTTAAAATAGGTTAAAAGTAAAAGGATGGAGAAAAATACATCAGAATGCTAATTAAAGGTAAAATCTATACCATTTTCAGATAAAGAAGGACTTAGAATAAGTTTTATCAGAAATAAGGAGATCCATAAAATAATGAGAGAAAGGTCTATTATCCAGGAAAATATAAAAATCTTAAACCTTTATGAACCTAACAATGGAACATCAAAATACAAGGATCGGTACAGACAGAACTGAAATAAGACAAATAGACAAATCCACTCTTATAATTCTGTATTTTAGCACCTCTTTTTAATAATTGATAGACCACACAGGCAGAAAACCACTAAGGATATGATTGATCTGAAAAGCACTATCAATCACCTTGATCTAATTTACATTTAAAGAATACTCTACCCCATAATGCCAGAATACAAACTTTATCAAATTTAAAAGAGCAGAAATCATACAAAGTGTACTCTGAGAACATAAGTGAATCCACAAGTAGTGGCCTTGCAAAATAAAAAGCAATAGGCCCATATTACATCATGACCTTTGAATTCCACCATTTAAGGAAAAAAATGATACTAACCCTCCAAAATCTCAACAAAAAATGGAAGCAGAGAGAACACTTTTTTTTTTTTTTTTTTTTTTTTTTTGAGACGGAGTCACACTCTGTCGCCCAGGCTGGAGTGCAGTGGCCGGATCTCAGCTCACTGCAAGCTCCGCCTCCCAGGTTCCCGCCATTCTCCTGCCTCAGCCTCCAGAGTAGCTGGGACTACAGGCGCCCACCACTGCGCCCGGCTAGTTTTTTGTATTTTTTAGTAGAGACGGGGTTTCACCGTGTTAGCCAGGATGGTCTCGATCTCCTGACCTCGTGATCCGCCCGCTTGGCCTCCCAAAGTGCTGGGATTACAGGCTTGAGCCACCGCGCCCGGCCCGTGAACACTTTTTAACTCATTTTATTAGGTCAGCACTACCTGAATAACAAAACCAGATTAAAGACATTACAAGAAAGAAAAAATAAACACCAATATCTCTCATCAACACAGATGCAACATACTTCCCCAAAATATTAGCAAATGTAATGGAATAATTCATAAAAATAATTTTATCACCAAGTGAAATTTGTTTCAGATATATAGGACTGGTTCATCATCCAAAAGTAAATTAAAATAATCCACCACATCAACAGGCTAATAAGAAATATGATAACAATATTATCAGATCAATTCATGTGAAAGAATCCTTTGACAAAAGCCAGTATTCATGCAAGATAAAACTTTCAACAAAGGAGGAGAATTTCCTAAACCTGATAAAGAATATCTACAAAAAACATACAGTTAATAGCATATGTAGTATTAAGAATCTGGACATTTTCCTCATGTTCAGGAACAGGGCAAAAATACCTTGTTTACTTCTATTCAAAACTCATACTGAAAGTCTATTTAATGATAAAATACAAGAAAAGGAATGAAAACATATAGATATTGAAAAAGAAATCGAACTTTAATTGTCCAGAGATGACAAGATTTCCTGTGCAGAAACTCCAAAGACCAACAAAAGAAGTGAAACTAATGTTCAAGTAAAGCAATGTCATAGGAATCAAGATAAATATACAAAGTCAGTTACTTTTTGATATACCAACAATGAAGTAATTTAAATTAAAGACAATAATACAAAATACAAATGTATCAGAAATATGAAATACTCCAGGATAAATCTAACACTATATATATAGGATCTATATGTAGGATATATCTACATGCACAAACTCTGATGACAGAAATCAAAGATCTAAATAAATGTAAAGATATTCTGTGTCATGGAATGGAAGACTCAATACTGCTAATATGTCAATTTTTTCCAAATCATTCTATTTATTCAACACAGTTACAGTCAAAATCATAAGAAGATATTTTGTGTATATCAAAAACTAATTCTAAAATATGCACTGAAAGGGGGAAAACCTACAATAGCCGAGAACATTTTGAAGGAAAAGAACGAATTTGGAGGCTCACACTGCCCAATTGTAAGACTTGCAATAAAGATACAGTAATCAAGAATGCATGGTATTGGTCAAAGAATAGACACATAGATCAACGGAATAGAATATAAAGCTCAAGCTCTTTCCCTTCGGCGCGCCACTGAAGATCCTGGTGTCGCCATGGGCCGCCGCCCCGCCCGTTGTTACCGGTATTGTAAGAACAAGCCGCACCCAAAGTCTCGCTTCTGCGGAGGTGTCCCTGATGCCAAGATTCGCATCTTTGACCTGGGGCGGAAGAAAGCAAAAGTGGATGAGTTTCCGCTCTGTGGCCACATGGTGTCAGATGAATATGAGCAGCTGTCCTCTGAAGCCCTGGAGGCTGCCCGAATTTGTGCCAATAAGTACATGGTAAAAAGTTGTGGCAAGGATGGCTTCCATATCCGGGTGCGGCTGCACCCCTTCCACGTCATCCGCATCAACAAGATGTTGTCCTGTGCTGGGGCTGACAGTCTCCAAACAGGCATGCGAGGTGCTTTTGGAAAGCCCCAGGGCACTGTGGCCAGGGTTCACATTGGCCAAGTTATCATGTCCATCCGCACCAAGCTGCAGAACAAGGAGCATGTGATTGAGGCCCTGCGCAGGGCCAAGTTCAAGTTTCCTGGCCGCCAGAAGATCCACATCTCAAAGAAGTGGGGCTTCACCAAGTTCAATGCTGATGAATTTGAAGACATGGAGGCTGAAAAGCGGCTCATCCCAGATGGCTGTGGGGTCAAGTACATCCCCAATCGTGGTCCTCTGGACAGATGGCGGGCCCTGCACTCACGAGGGCTTCCAATATGCTGCCCCCACTTAATACCCACCAATAAATTCTACTTCCTGTCCAAAAAAAAAAAAAGTTCAAAAATACACCCTTACAAACAGTCGACTGATTTTTGGCAAAGAATCAAAGGCAATTCAATGGGCAAAGTTTTTTCAAGAAAATGTGCTCGAAAAATTAGACACGTCTATGCAATAATTGAACCTAAACACAGATATAACATTCTAAATGCATTATAGACAAAACATTATTTTAAATGCATTATAGATCCAAATGTAAACTTAAAAATCAGAAAATTTCTGCAAGAAAATATAGAAGAAAGGTGATACTGGGTTTAGCTACGTATTTTAAAATAAAAGACCAAACATTTTTCATGAAAGAGAAAAGTCATAAGTTGAACTATGTTAAAAGTAAAATTTGCTTTGTGAAAGACACTGTTAAGATAATCAAAACAAAAGCCAAAGAATGAGGAAAATATTTGAAAGTCACCTGTCTGATAAAAGACTTGTATCCAAAATATACAAATAATGATTAAAACTCAACAGTAAGGAAACAAAAAGTACAACTTCCAATTTTAAAATAGGCAAAAGATCTGAACAGATCTGATCTTAAAATTCAGATATTGTTGAAAAAGAAGGAAACATCAAAAACGATTTATCAATTTTTTAGTAATTTTGTACACACAAGGAAATATTTTTGATAACTTTGAATTTCAAAGTGTATAATGACTGCTAGGTAAAAATAACCTGTGTTACTATTATAAAATAGATGACAAAGAACAGGTGAGGTGATTAAGAAAGATGCAAATGAGTTAAAGGTTTAGCTTCGTGATCTAAATTACCTGAGTTGGAAGTTTAACCTGGTAGTTTCTTGCTGTCTAAACCTTAACAAGTTACTTAGCCTCTCTGAAATACAGTTTCCTCACTTAAAACAATGAATCTAAATAACTGTGTCTTACTGTTAGTAGAATAAAGGCATATAGAGAACTTAGAACAATGCCAAACACATGGCAAACACTCAATAAAAGTTGGCTATATACCTTATATGCGTTTCAAAATCAAAAGGTACTCAAGGTTATAATTTTTAAAAGGCACATCTTAACTGTATCTTCTGTCATCTAGTTGCCTTCTGTATTAGGCTTTTTTCGATCAAAGAAGCAAAACCAATGGGATATGGCTAAATATATATTTGTTGCGGGGGTCTGACCAACACAATTTTAGGATAAGGTCAAAGAGTCCTTGTGATGCTGTTGACTTTGTGACTGACAGTAGAGTTTTAAGTCTGTGAGACAGAAAGGAAAACAAATGTCAAGTGGCCATCAGCAAGGTCAACGTGGAAGCCACCTGCAGAAGCTGAAACTCACAAGGGGAAACTGAAACTCCTCTCAGTTTTCAAACCTCTAACTTTGATGATGTGAATGATCTGCAGAAGAAGCTGGAACCTTTCCTTCATCAAGGGGCTGAACACGCACCTGACTCAAGCGTCAGAGAGGCTGACTGGGGATCCAGGGAAAGGCGTAGCAGTGACAGTCCTGGCTGCTGCCTCACATCCACAAAAAGCGAGCCAGCAAATGGGGGACAATGGGGAAGAATGACAAGAGTCACTGATGACCGCACCCCAACCTTCCAAGCATTATAAAATGACTGCTGCTCTACTTCTACCCTCCAAATTTCACACTAAAATGTCTGTGGTGTCCCATCCTAACAAGAAACATGCAGAAAAAGGAATTCCGGGAAATATAATTCATCTTTGCCAAGAAGTCACAACTACAACATCACTGCCACACCACCTCTGGGGCAACAAAGCGTATTAGATTGTTTTTATACTTCTAGATACATTTTACGTTTGTACATATTATTTTAAAAATTTAGAACACTATTCTAAATGTACTTTCAGAGAAATAAATTGACTTTCAGAAATTGGACGTTGTTGTTACAAATAGCTTCAAATGAAGTTTGACATTTTACCATTTGGTTGCTTGGAGTTCAATAGTTCTGTCTGTTTGCTTACTTGCTTTTAATAAAAAGCACTGTAATGCCATATTATTGGAGTTCATGCCTATTACAAATTTGGGTGTTACCTTCACAAGTGAAGTATTAATTAGGTGCATATAAAAATTACAATTCTTTTTTTATACCACAAGTCTACAGATAATGTTCCTCTGTCCCTTAGATTGTAGTATACAACAGAGAAATCTGATTTCTGATTAAGATTTTTAGCTTATCTCATTATTCTGCATGGATTTTACTAATGTGCTCAGTTTACCCTGAAAATTTTAATTTTAATGAATTTTCTTTAAACTGCAGTGAGTACTTCGATCAGATTACAAATGAATATATTTTTCTATGATATTTAAAAATATGTCTCCTGTTCATGCACCTCTTTGCCACTTTATCTATACCTGTTTTGTTCTACTCCTGTTTCTACAGCAGCTTTCGACTTTTAAAAAATATTAGAACTTTCTTCAGATAACCTTTTGGTTAGCAGTAGATTATTTCAAGATGTTTTTCTGGGCCTTCTGAGTTAATGCCACAATTCTAGAAACACATTGGTGGGTAATTCCCATTCCTTTGCTGTTTAGTATTTGTCTAAGGCCACACGTTAGCTACTTTCTCTTTTCTTATGTTTAAAGTAAGATTTGTTCAACTTAAAAAGAGATGTCTATGTTCTCATTTTATGCCTACTTTTGTGGTGGTCAAATCTGCCTCTGAAATGAAATGTTAACCAGCAGGTTGATGTATAAAATTAACAGTCCAAATACAGACTTTTATTTAGAGTAACTCCATGCACTTGTGGGTTTTCTTCCTCCCACTGCTAATTCCTGGCTTCCTGTTACTCTAGTCAAAATTCCTTCTGAATGTTCTGCCATTTATATCACTTTACTTTACAGAGAATTGCCTAAAAGACTTCCAGCCACTTCATTTAGCTATTTCATGGTATTGACAATCACTTCATGAATATACATACATGGAGGTGCAATAGGGCAGGATCAAGTAAGGATGAGAAGAATTCACGCTTTGCATATTTGCCTACTCATCCTCTGATGAGTTGTGGAGAGTGCATGCCCAGTTTTCTTATTTATACTTAAAATTTTCAACTCTTTCTGTCTCAGTGCTTCTAAATGTTATAAAACACTTCCATTAGTAAGTATAGCTCTGTGTGTATAATAGTTAATTATTAATATGGTAACTAATATCTGTTTAACATTTATTCCGGATTTACAATATGTTGAGCACTGCTGTAAGCAGTTTATGTGGTTTGTATTATTTCATCCTCCAAACAATCCAGTGATTTAGTTTGGATTAATATTTACAGTTGAAGATCCCAAGTTACAGAAAATAAGCAGTTTGACTAGTGCTATAAACGTGGTGTAAGAGTCAGGATTCAATGGTACATAATTAGGCTCCTAAAGTAACTCTCACAGTTGAACTGCCTCATGGGCAGGTAAGTAAAGTTAGAAAAACAAAACCTCTCTATTAATTCTGGCAGAACCCAGGGCATTCTCTTTCCATGGAGAATCCCTGGTGTAGGCTGTAAATCTCAGCATCAGAGCATCAAAAGACCAATTATAGGGATTTAGAAACTTCTGCATTTTCATGTAGCCTATTTTCAAAAAATAAAGGCAAAATTTACTACATATTGAAACCATAAGAATTTACTCAATTTTACTCTGCCTCATTTTTAAGTATTTATTTTAATGTTTGTATGCACATAGTAGGTGTATATATATGAGGTACATGAGATATTTTGATACAGGCAAACAATGTGTCTGAATCACATCAGAGTAAACGGAGTTTTCTTCTCTCCAAGCATTTATCCTTTGTGATACAAACAATCCAATTTTACTTTTAGTTATTTAAAAATGTACAATAAATTATTGCTCGCTTTTGTCAACTTGTTGTGCTATCCAATACTAGATCTTATTCATTCTGTCTAACTGTATTTTTGTGCCCATTAACCTACCTCATTCCCCAACTCACTACCCCTTCCAGCCTCTGGTAACCATCATAATACTGTCTATGTCCACGAGTTCCATTGTTTTGGCTCCCACAAATAAGTGAGAACATACAACATTTGTCTTTCTGTGCCTGGCTTATTCCATTTAATGCAATGACCTCCTGTTCCATTCATGTTGTTGCAAATGACAGAATCTAATTCTTTTTTATGGCTGAATAGTGCTCCACTGTGTATATGGACCACATTGTCTTTATTCATCTGTTGATGAAAACTTAGGCTGTTTACAAATCCTAGCTATGATGACTAGTAATGCAATAAACATGGGAGTGCAAGTTATCTCCTTGATATATTGATTTCCTTTCTTTTTTGTATCTAGTAGTGAGATTGCTAGATGATCTGGTAGTTCTATATTTAATTTTTTGAGGAACCTCCAAACTGTTCTCCATAGTGGTTGCACTAATTTACATTCCTACCAAGAGTGTACAAAGATTCCTTTTTCTCCACATTCTCACCAGTATTCATTACTGCCTGTCTTTTGGATCTTAGCCATTTTAACTACGTGTTAAAATATGAAATGTGAAATATATCACATTGTAGTTGTGATTTCTATTTCTCTGATTATCAGTGACGTTGGGCATATTTTCATTTGCCTGTTTTCCATTTGCATGTCTTCTTTTGAGAAATGTCTATTCAGATCTTTTGTCCATTTTTAAATTGGATTATTAGATTTTTTCCCTATAGAGTTATTTGGCTCCTTCTATATTCTGATTAATAATACCTTGTCAGGTGGTAGTTTGCAAATTTCTTTCATTCTGTGAGGTACCTTTTCATTTTATTGATTGTTTGCTTTGTTACGAAGAAGTTTTTAAACTTGATATTATCTCATTTGTCTATTTTTGCTTTGGTTGCCTGTGCCTGTGAGGTATTAATCAAGAAATCTTTGCCCAGTGCAATGTCCTAGCAAGTTTCTCCAATGTTTTCTTTTAGGGGTTTTATAGTGTGAGGTCTTCACTATCAGTCCATTTTAATCCATTTGTTTCAACCCATTAGTTTTAATCCATTGTGATTGGATATTTGTATATAGTCAGAGATAATGGCCTAGTTTCATTCTTCTGCATATGGATATCCCGATTTTCCAGCAGCATTTATTGAAAAAACCATTCTTTCCTCAATGCATATTCCTGGCAACTTTATTGAAAATGAGTTCATTTTACAAGTATGGATTTGTCTCTAGGTTCTCTATGCTGTTCCACTGATATATGTGTATGTGTCTATGCCAGTAACATGCCATTTTGTTTACTATAGCTCTGTAGTATAATTTACAATCAGATAATGTGATTCCTGCAGTTTTATTATTTTTGTTTAGGAAAGCTTTGGTTATTCTGGGTGTTTTGTGATTTCACATAAATTTTACAATATTTTTTCTATTTCTGTAAAGAATGTCACTGGTATTGTGATAAGGATTGCATTATATCTTTAGATTGTTTTGGGTAGAATAGACATTTTAACAATATTGATTCTTCCAATGCATGAACGTGGAATACCTTTCTATTTTATTGTGTCTTCATCAATTTTTGAATCAATGCTTTATTGTTTTCATTGTAGACATCTTTCATTTCTTAAGTTTATTCCTAGGTATTTTATTTTATTAGCAACTATTGCAAATGAGATTACTTTCTTAATTTTTTTTCAGATTGTTCTTTATTGGCATATAAAATGTTACTGATTTTTGTATGTTGAATTTGTATGCTGAGACTTTACAGAATTTGTTATCAGTTCTAATATTTTTTGGTGGAGCCTAGCTTTTTCCAAATATAAGATTATGTAATCTGTGAACAAGGATAATTTGACTTCTTCCTTTCTAATTTGGATGCCCTTTATTTCTTTCTCTTATCTGATTGCTCTAGTTAGGACTTCCAGGACTGGTAGTACTGGAATACTATTTCTACCACTACTGAATACTACTACCACTACTGAATATTTCTGCCACTACTGAATACTACTTCTACCACTACTATTCAGTAGTGGTATGATACTAGCTGTGGGTCTGTCACATATGGCTTTTATTGTGTTTAGTTTTTTTGTACTCTTTTTTTTTTTTTTTGAGGATTTTTGTTGTGATGAGATGTTGAATTTTATCAGATGCTTTTTCAGCATCAGTTGAAATGATCATATGGTATTTGTCCTTTATTCTGTTGATATGATATGTCACACTGATTGCTTTGTATACGCTGAATCATCCTAGCATCCCAGGGATAAATCTCACTAAGTTGTAATGAGTGATCTTCTTAATGTGTTGTTGAATTCAATTTGCTAGTATTTTGTTGAAATTTTTTCCTTAAATCCTTATCAGGGATATAGGCCTGTAGTTGTCTTGGTTTGATGGATCTTTGCCTGGATTTGGTATGAGGGTGATAATGTCCTCATAGAATGAATTTGGAAATATTCCCTCCTCCTCTATTTTTTTGGAATAGTTTAAGTAGGATTAGTATTCATTATTTGGTTAAATTCAGCAGTGAAGCCATAGGATTCTGGGTTTTCTTTGCTAGGAGTCTTTTTATTTTGACTTTGATCTCATAACTTGTTATTAGTTTGTTCAGGTTTTTAATTTCTTTATGATTCAATCTTGGTAGGTTTCCCAATTTCAAACTACAATACAAGACTACAGTAACCAAAACAATGTGATACTGGTAAAAAAAGAACAGATGCATAGACCAATGAAACAGGTTAGAGAACTCAGAACTAAAACCACAGATATACAACCATCTGATCTTCAACAAAGTTGACAAAAACAAGCAAAAAGGAAAGAAACTTCTATTCAATAAATGGTGCTGGGATAACTGGCCAGCCATATGCAGAAGATTGAGTGTGAACCCCTTCTTTTTGCCATACACAAAAATAAACTCAAGATGGATTAAAGACTTAAATGTAAAACCTAAAACTATAAAAACTATACAAGAAAATCTAAGAAATATCATTCTAGACATGGGCCCTGGTAAAGATTTTATGACAAAGATGCCAAAAGCAATTGCAACAAAAGCAAATATTGGCAAGTGGAACCTAATTAAAGAGCTTCTGCACAGTAAAAGAAACTATCAACAGAGTAAACAGACAACCTATAGAAGGGGAGACAATATTTGTTAACTATGCATCTGACAAAAGTCTGATATCTAGAACCTATAAGAAACTTTCATATGCAAAAACAAGTAACCCCATTAAAAATAAGTGAAGGACATGAATAGACACTTCTTAAAAGAAGACATACACACAGTCAAGTATATGAAAAAATGCTCTAGATCTCAAACTATTGGAGAAATGCAAATTAAAACCACAATGAGATACCATCTCACACCATTCAGAATGGCTATTATTAAAAAGTAAATAAATAACACATGCTACGAGGTTGCATATAAAAAGGAATGCTTATACACTGTTGGTGGGAATATAAATTAGTTCAGCTATTGTGAAAAGCAGTTCGGAGATTTCTTGAATAACTTAAAACAGAGCTACTATTTGACCCAGCAATCCCATTACTAGGTGTGTCTCCAGAGGAAAATAAATTATTCCACTAAAATATATATGACTTCGGATGTTCATTCCAGCACTATCACAATAGCAAAAACATGGAATCAACCTAGATGCCCATCAATTGTGGACTGAATAAAGAAAATGTGGTACATATACACCATGGAATACTACACAGCCATAAAAAGAATAAATTCATGTCTTCTGCAGCAACATGGATGCACTTTCAGTGAAGGCCATTATCCTAAGCAAACTAACACGGAAACAGAAAACCAAATACCACTGTTCTCACATATAAATAGGGAAACATTCAGTTCACATGGATACAAGGAAGAGAATAATAGACACCACGGCCTACTTGAGAGTGTAAGATGAGATCAGGGTAAGGATTGAAAAAGTATCAAGTACCATGCTTATCATCTGGATGATGAAACCACCTGTACATAAAGCATCCACAAAATGCAATTTACTCATGTAACACACATGCATATTTCTCCCCTGAACCTAAAAGTTAGAAAGAAAAAAATCTTGATAGATTGTATGTGTCTAAGAATTTATTCATTTCTTCCAGGCTTTCCAATTCATTAGGCGTATAGTTTCTCAGAGTAGCCTCTAAAGATCCTTTGAATTTCAGCAGTATCAGTTGTAACGTCAGCGTTTTCATCACTGATTTATTTGGGTCTTCACCCTTTCTTTCTCATTGAATCAGACTCAAGATTTATTTATTTTGCTTCTCTTTAAAAAACAATTTTTATTTTGTTGATATTTAATTATTTTTATTTCAATTTCATTTATTTTTGCTCCAATATGTATTATTTCTTTTCTTATACTAATTTGGAGTTTGGTTCGCTCTTCGTTTTCTAGGTCTTTAAGATGCATCATTAGGTTGTTTATTTGAAGTTTTTTTGTTTTTGTGGTGTAGACACTTATTGCTATAATTTTCCTCCCTTAGTACTGCTTTCACTGTATCCATAGGTCTTTGTATGTTGTGTAGCCATTTCCGTTTGCTGCAAGACATTTTAAACTCTCTTCTCAATTTCTTCATTGACCCACTGGTCATTCAGAAGCATATTGTCATTCAGGAGCAAATAGCCACATATTTGTATAGTTTTCCAAATTCCTATTGTTATTGATTTCTAGTTATATTCCATTGTGGTCAGAGAAGATGCTTGATTTTATTTCAATTTTTTGAATATTTTAAGACTTGTTTTGGGATGTAACATTGGACTATACTTGAGAAGAATTTATGTGCTAAGGAGAAGAATGTGTATTCTATAGCTGTTGGATGAAAAGTTCTGTAAATATCTATTAGGTCCATTTGTTCTATAGTGCAGATTAAGTCCAGCATTTCTTCATCGATTTTCTGTCTGAGACATCTGACCTATGCTGAAAGGAGATGTTGAGGTCTCCAGCTATTATTGTGTTAGAGTCTCTCTATTTAGTTCTAAAAATATTTGCTTTGTATATGTAGGTGCTCAGTGTTGGGTGCATATATATTTAGAATTGTTAAATCCTCTTCCTGAATTGACCCCTTTATCATTCTATAATGATCTGCTTTGCCTCATTTTACAGGGTTTGTCCTGAAATCTATTCTGTCTAATATAAGTATAGCTACTCTTGCTCTTTTGGGTTTCTATTTACATAGAATATATTTTTCCATACACTATTTTCAGTCTATGAATGTCTTTATAGGTGAAATATGTTTTGCATAGGCAGCAGATCATTTGTTCTTTTTATTTTATTTATTTACCCACTCTATGTCTTTTGATTGGTGAGTTTAGTCCTTTTACATTTAATGTTATTACTG
Organism: Macaca fascicularis; assembly: GCF_037993035.2. Lineage (NCBI taxonomy): Eukaryota > Metazoa > Chordata > Mammalia > Primates > Cercopithecidae > Macaca > Macaca fascicularis. Next base: position 187,527,035 of record NC_088377.1, read on the forward strand.
ATAAGTAAAGACTTATGACTGCCATTTTGTTATTTACTTTCTAGATGTTTTGTTGTCTTCTCTTCCTTCTTTCCTTCCTTCCTGTCTTCTTTTTAGTGAAGGTGACTTCCTCAGGTAGTATGGTTTGTTTGCTTTTTATTTTTTTGTGTATCTGTTGTAAGTTTTTCAATTTCATGTTACTGTGTTTTTTAACTTTTTTCAGCTTAACACTGATTGCATAAACAAGCAAACTACATACAAGCTAAAAAAAAAAAAAAACTATTAACAACTCTACACTTTAATTTGATCCCCTCACTTTTTAACTCTTTAACATTTTGTGGTCACTTTGTGTATTTTCTTATACTGTCTATGTCTCAAAAAGTTGTTGTAGTTATTATTTTTGGTAGGTTTGTCCTTTAGTCTTTCTATTCAATACATAAGTAGTTCACATACCACAATAATAAATTTGTGATATTCTGTGTTTTTCTTTGTGTTTACTGTTCCCAGTGAGATTTGTACCTTCAGATTATTTCTTATTACTCACTAATGTCCTGTGTTTCAGATCAAAGAGCTCCCTTTAGGATTTTTTGAAGGACAAATCTGGCGTTGATAAAATCCCTCAGCTTTTGTTTGTCTGGAAAAGTCTTTATTTCTCCTACAAGTTTGAAGGACATTTTCTCTAGATACATTATTCTAGGATAAAAGTTTTTCCCTTCAGCACTTTAAGTGCATTATGCGAATCTCTCCTGGTCTGTAAGATTTCCACTGAGAAGTCTACTATCAGATGTATTAGAGGGCCTTTGTATGTTATTTGTTTCTTTTCTCTTGCTGCTTTTAGGATTCTTTCTTTATCCCTGACCTTTGAGAGTTTGATTATTGAATGTCTTGAGGTATTCTTATTTGTGTTAAAAATAAGAAATACTTGGTGTTCCATAACCTTTTTGTACTTAAATATTGATATCTTTCCTAGATTTAGGAAGTTCTCTGTTATTACCTCTTTTAATAAACTTTCTACCCTGATCTGTCTCTCTACCCACTATTTAAGGCTAATAACTCTTAGATTTGTCAATTTGAGGCAATTTTCTAGATACTGTAATTGTCCTTCATTGTTTTTTTTTTTCTTTTGTCTCCTCTGGCTATTTTCAAATGACCTGTCTTTCAGCTTACTAATTACTCATTCTGCTTGATCAAGTGTGCTGTTAAGAGATTCTGACACATTCTTCAGTGTCAATTAAGTTGTTTAGCTCCAGAATTTCCACTTAGTTCTTTTTAATTATTTTAACTTCTTTGTTGAATTTATCTGATATGATTCTGAATTCCTTCTCTGTGTTGTCTTGAATTTTGTTGAGCTTCCTCAAAATAGCTATGTTGATTTCTCTATCTGAATGCTCACATATCTCTTCTCTCCACAATTTGTGACTGCTACTCTATTTAGTTAGTATGGTGAGGTCATGTTTTCTCAGATGGTCATGATTCTGGTGGATGTTAATAAGCGTCTGGAAATTGAATTTAGGCATTTATTTTAGTCTTCACAGCCTGGGCTTGTTTGTACTTGTTCTTCTTGGGAAGGCTTTCCAAGTATTCCAGGGGACATGGGTCTTTTGATCTACACCTTTTGTCACTGCACCCATATCTACTTTAGTGACCACTCCAAGCCCAGTAATGATATAGCTCTTGTAGACTCATAGAGCTACCACCATAGTGGTCTTGAGGAAGGTCTGTAAAAATTCTGTAGATTCCCAGACAGACTCTTGTACTTTCCCCTTACATTCCCTCAAACAAATGGAGTCTCTCTCTTTCTGTGCTGAGCTGCTTGGATCTTGAAGAGGGGTAACACAAGCACTCCTGTGGCCAGCACCACTGAGACTGCGTTGGGTCAGACCCAAAGTAAGCAGAACACTGGTTCTCACCCAAGGCCTGCAATGAATACAGCCTGGCTTGCCTATACTCACTCAGAGCCCTAAGGCTCGTAGCCATCAGATGGTGAATCTAGTCAGGCTTGTGTCCTTCCTTTCAAGGCAGCTAGTCCCCACCCAGCCCCTGGTGCACCTGGGGGTGCTGCCTGGGAGCCAGGGCCTGGAGTCAGAATCCTTAGAGATCTATTTGGTGCTTTCTTCTACTGCAGCTGAGCTGGCACCCAAGTGGCAAGACAAAGTGCTTCCCACTATTCCTTTCCTCTTTCTCAAGCAGAGGAGTCTCTCCCTGTGGTTACCAGGCCCACAGAGAGTACTGCCTGGCTATGTCCAATGTTTGCTTAAGGCCCAAGTTCTCTTTAGTTAACTTGTGGTAAATGCTGCCAGTTATAAGACTCTTCTTTTAGGGCAGTGAACTCCCCTCTGGCTCAGGGCAGGTCCATAAATGTCCAGGAGCCAAGGCCTGCAATCAGGGACCCCAGGAGCCTACTTGGTGCTCTACCGCACTGTGACTGAGTTGATACCCAACCTGCAAAACAAAGTTTTCTCTTCTCTCTCCTTTCCTCAGGCAGAGAAGCTCTCTCCCCATGGACACCACAGCTGGGAATATTCTGGGTCACACCTGAAGCCAGCATGGCTCTGAATCTCACCCAAGGGCCACATACTGCCTGGCTACCATGGCTGATTATTCAAGGCAGGTGATGATTTCTGTCAGCACTGGATCTTTCCCTAAAAAGCAATGGGTTCCCTTCTGGCCCAGGTTACATTTGGAGATGTTGAACAGGAACTAGGGCCTGAGATAGAAGCCTCGGGACTGTGCCTGGCACCCTATCTTACAATGACTGAGCTGGTATCCAACCTGCAAGACAAAGACCTCTCTACCCTTCTCTCTCCTTCCCTCAAGCAGAAAGGCGAAGTCTCTCCTGGAGCTGCGAGCTGTGCTGCCTGCGGATGGGGAAGGGCGGAGCATAAGCATTCCCTTGGTCACCCTGGCTGATGTCTCACTGGGTCACGTGCCCTCAATCCACCGGCTCTCAGCATATCATAGCACGAGGACATGCAAGGGAATTGCAGTCCTTATGGCCTAGACTGCATTTCAAGTTTTCAAGTTTACGTAGGACCTGAGAGCACTTTTGCCCACAATGGTGAGGCTGGCAGAAACTCAGGTTCCGACCACTGGAATGGACAATTTGCCTCTGGATCGAGCTGGTTTAAATGCTCCCTCCATGGGCACAAGAGGAATCCTGTCGCATGTTGCTTTCCCCTGTGAAAGGGCAGCACTGAGTTTCAATGCAAAGTGCCACAATCACTGCACTCTCCCTCCCCCAAGCACATAAATTCATGTAGCCATTGACAGGGGATGGAGAAAAGGTAGTGTCAGTAATTCAGGACTGTCTTTCCCACCCTTTTCAGTTCCTCTTTCCTTGATACAATTTTAAACATATGTAATGATCACTCACCTGCTTTTTGCTCCTTATGGGGATGTTTTTGTGTGGATAGTGTTTTAATTTGGTGTTCCTGTGGCACGGGACAGTTGCTGGAAGCTTCTCTTTGGCCACGTTGCTCTGCCTCCTCATTCAACATCTAATTTTTTTTAAATTGTTACCTTTTTGAAATCCTGGCATTATATTATCTGAGAATCTCAGTGTCTGAGGTTATTTGTGTTTGCTTCTCTAGTTTTGTTTTGTCATAATGCATGATGGGAAAACTGGGAAATGTTTCTTTCTGGGCAGTTAGGAATGTGCCATTCTGTGCAAAAATTTAAAACTAGTTTTAATTGTTGAAGCTAATAAATGTATCCCAAATCAAAGAGTATGTCTTCTTTGGAGTTTTCATTTCCTGATTTAATATTTTCAATACATTTAAACCAAATAAGAGACATCAAGTATTTTGATTTTAGAAGGTTTAAACACTTAATAACTAAACCTTATTAAATTGAGGGGCCTTATTTTCTTACTCCTCTCCATGAAAACATATTCCATATAAGGTAGTTAATAAAGATAAATGGATTGTTTACTGAAGAAAAACGTAGAGCACTAACCATACAGTACTGTAATTAAATTACCAAGCAAATAAAAATATTAAAATGCCAAGCAGTATTCCAAATTGTTTTTATATGTATATATGATTTGGTAACAAGCAATATAGCCCCATGCTTAATAGCAATTGCATCCTTTTCTATAAATTTTATGGAATATAAATTTAGGATATAAAAAGACAAATAAAACAGTAAAATAAATAAAAAATACACAATGTATAGTGGAATTGGGAGTTTGCTTTTGGTTAAGAACTTATTTATTAATGAGATGAACTAAAAACAAATTGAGATTTCAGGGGTGGGAATAGGCATATTTAGAAAAATCTTTCAAATTAAGAGTTTTTCTTTTTTTAATGGCTTATCTATTTTTTAATTCATGATTAACTTTTTCATTTATTTTAGTCTCCTCCATAAAATGTTTTAATAGAAACATTTTTTAATCTTTCAATTTATATAATTTTAATATGTCCAGTCCAAACCTGTTCCATTTACTAAGATGTGTATTTATATCTGTGTTACACTAAAATATTGATTGCTATTTTCTTTAATAACTGGCATACAAGAAAATTGCACAGCAACTACACAGGAGTTGCATTAAATATACTGGTTAGCATTCCTTACCATGTCGTACATGCCTATTTGACAGTAGGAGTAGTCTATTCCAATAGAGATGATTCTTAAAATTTATTATATTTTAAGCTTGCAACAAAACTTCTAGAAAAATAACATTCTAATGTACACTCCAGGCTCAAACAACCCAAAATCATGACATAATATATCAAACAACATTTTTCAAGACATTGAAGATATCCAGTTAAGGGCCGTTCTTCCTATAGATGGAAACAAACAAGCCGAGCTTTACTACTGACACAGGATCCTGTCTGTAAAGAATTTCCTGCCTGGGTGCCTGTAATCCCAGCTACTGGGGAGGCTGAGACAGGGGAATCACTTGAACCCAGGAGTCCGAGGTTGCAGTGAGCCGAAATAGTGCCATTGCCCTCCAGCCTGGGCGACAAGAGTGAAACTCCATCTCAAGGAAAAAAAAAAGAAGAAGAAGAATTTCCTGCCTGTCTGGCAGTGAGAAGAAACCCAGGCAAGCACAGCACTCCCAATGAGTTGAGGAGAGGGAGTTGAGTGTGGATAGGACAAGAGGGTAGAGTTCACAGCCAGCATGCTCAGAGGAGGAAGCTGCACAGAAAAAGCAGTCTGCAGATGCGCAGCGGTCCCCTTGAGTTTTCAGCTGAGTCCTGATCGGTGCCTATTTATGAGGAAACTACCTAACAGGTTTCAGAACGCACACGGAGCTAAGTACAGTCCCTAACTCCACAGGCAGAGTGGAAAACCTCCTAACTCACAGGTTATTTGGTAGAGTTCTCAGAGGGGATTTGCCCAACCACTGGGGAAACGTAGACCCAGAACACGTGCTGTTCTGATCCTGCTTAACAAAACCTAAAAGTGAGACAGGAAATCACACTGTTTTAGGTAATTTGACTGTTCCAATAACAAAGCTCAACAGTATTTACAGAAATGCAAAGGTACACACATGACAAGATAAGTATTGCCTGTTTGTGTCTATTCAAACAGGACCGGGTATGCAAAAAAGCATGTAAATATGCCCCATGATAAAGGAGAAAAAATCACCCAATCAAAACTAGTCCCAAAACAGAGACTGCAGAATTAGTAACAATAACACTGAAACAGTTATTTTGACTGTATTCCATATGCACAAGAAGCTAGAGGAAATGAGAGTCTGTTAAATAAAACATGGAAATATAAAAAGATGCAAATTGAATTCGAGAGATAAAAACTACAGTATCTGATACGTAATAGAACTGGTGAAATTAGCAGAAGATTAGAAATTGCAGAATAAAAGATTAAGAGACTTGAAATTATCCAAATTAAGAAAAGAAAAAGGACTTTAAAATAAATAGTGCATCATTGAGCTGTGAAACAAATTTGAGCAGTTTACTATAAATATAACTGGAATCTCAGAAAGAGAGAAGGGGCAGGACAAAAGTTAGAAATGATACTATTAGAAAAAATAATAGTAAAAAATTTTTCCAAATTTGATGAAAGCTAAATCCACAGATCCAAAAAGCTAAGTGAATCCTAAATACAGTGATGACAAAAATTATTTGAAGACACATTATAGTCAAGGTGCTTAAAACCAGGGGTAAATAAATAAATAAATAAATAGAGAAAATCCAAACAGTGCATACATAGATATGAGTAAGGCAGATTTCTCAGAGGAAATAAGGTAAGTCAAAAGTTAGTGAAGCAATATGTCTAAAATAAAGGAAGAAAAATTTAAAGGAACATTTTCAAGGAGAAGTAAAATGACACCAAATTGAAATCTGGTTATACAAAATGGATTAAAGAATTTAAAGGGGTAATTATGTGGATAAATTATGTAAAAATTTCCTAATGATAAGTGACTGTTTAAATAAAAAACAGTAATATTCAATTGCAAGTTTTATAATATATATGACGTTAATGACTAAATGGACAGTAAAAATAATGAAAATATACTTCTGTAAGATTCTTGTACTATGCACAAAGTGGTATCATATCATTTGAAAATAGATTATAATAAGTTAAAATTTATAATGTAAAAAAGAAAATATCGAAAGCAGACAAAAACACAAGCAAACAAGGAATTATAGCGAATAAGTCAAACAACATAGAAAAAACAGAACCATAAAATACACTAAATCTAAAATAATGCATTAAAAATGTAAAAATGTAGACCAGGAACAAATAAGACAAATAGAAAACAGCAAATGGCAAATTAATAACCAACCATAACAATAATTATATTAAATTATCTACACTGTTTAATTAATAGGCAATGATCATCAAAACTGATAAAGAAACAAGACTCAAGACAACTCAGCAACTCAATTAAAAACAGGCCAAAGATTTGAGCAGAGAATAGTTTTCTGCTTATTAAGGAAGAAATATATGTTACAAATAAGAATTTGAAATGTTGAACGTTATCATAAAAAATTGCAAATTAGGCCGGGCGCGGTGGCTCACGCCTGTAATCTCAGCACTTTGGGAGGCTGAGGCCGGCGGATCACGAGGTCAGGAGATTGAGACCATCCTGGCTAACATGGTGAAACCCTGTCTCTACTAAAAAAAATACAAAAAATTAGCTGAGCGAGGTAGCGGGCACCTGTAGTCCCAGCTACACGGGAGGCTGAGGCAGGAGAATGGCGTGAACTTGGGAGGCGGAGCTTGCAGTGAGCTGAGATCCGGCCACTGCACTCCAGCCTGGGCGACAGAGCGAGACTCCATCTCAAAAAAAAAAAAAAAAATTGCAAAATAAGTCGGAAGCAGTGGCTCATGCCTGTAATTCCAGCACTTTGGGAGCACTAGATGGTATATATAAAGCACTATTGAAAGTAATTCAACATATATGTGCTAATACACATTATTGCTGTGTAGCTTTCTCTCTTTTCTCTCTCTCTCTCTGTGTGTGTGTGTGTGTGCGCGCAAAGCGACAGAATGGAAGAAGGAACCTAGACTGCAGTGGTTACCAGGGTAGAAGAGCATGTGTATTCAGAAGGAAGAGAGGAATATATTGTTATTTTGTTAGAAGTTTCGTGCCTACTTTTTTTTTGAAACGGAGTCTCACTCTATTGCCCAGGCTGGAGTGCAGTGGCATGATCTCGGCTCATTGCAACCTCTGCCTCCCTGGTTCAAGCAATTCTTCTGCCTCAGCCTCCTGAGCAGCTGGGACTAGAAGTGCGTGCCACCATGTCCGGTTAATTTTTGTATTTTTAGTAGAGACGGGATTTCACCATGTTGGCCAGGATGGTCTCGAACTCGTGACCTGTGATCCACACACTTTGGCCTCCCAAAGTGCTGAGATTACAGGCGTAAGCCACCATGCCTGGCTGTGCCTACTTTTTAATAATTTTTAAATGTATGGTTTGTGGAGAAAGAGTGGTGCGAAAACTGGAAGAAATGAAGAAATAAATGTGTCATGGTTGCAGAAATTAGAAACATCATCTTTCTAAAGTCCATTATTCAAAGAAACAGCAACTATTGCCTTTGTTCTTATCTTCATGTACAGGTAAGCATTGCTTGTTTTCTGCTCTTGTACCCTGTTCTCACCTCACCTTCCTTACCCTAGAGCACCCTCATGCTGGTAAGACATGTGGAGATGAAAATGGTAACAAAAGTAGATCTATATGAGGTCGTTACATGTAATCTCTGGGGAGATGTATCTCACACTTTGTAATTTATTTCATATTATCAACATGTCATTAGGAATATATTGACTGATATTTCTTATGGTTTCTGAAATCTTTTTTTTTTTTTTTTTTTCCAGATGGAGTCTTGCTCTGTTGCCAGGCTGGAGTACAGTGGCGAGATCTCAGCTCACTGCAACCTCCATCTCCTGGGTTCAAGCGATTCTCTTGCCTCAGCCTCCCAAGTAGCTGGGACTACAGGTGCCCGCCACCACGCCAGGCTAATTTTTGCAATTTTAGTAGAGACGGGGCTTCATCATTTTGCCCAGTCTGGTCTTGAGCTCTTGACCTCAAGTGATCCTCCCACCTTGGCCTCCCAAAGTGCTGGGATTATAAGGGTGAGCCACTGTGCCTGGAATCCTTAGTATTGTTCGAATGGTTGAATAAGCTAAGCCTAGAGCACAAAGCACATGTTCTCCCGTCTCCTGCACTCACTTTCCTAAAGGGTCATTTCTTTGTTTCATTTTGCTGTATTTTAAAATAAGTTAAACTTTTAATGCTTAAAAGAAAAACATTTTGGTTGTTGTCGTAGAAAATAGTCAACAGATGGTCAATAGGTGGTCACAAAAATATGAGCTATTCCTTGCCAAGATTTCTCTTTGGAGTTGTGTGACACACCTAGAGGGCCACTCATGGGGTCTGGTGTGCTGGTCTTTATGGGAGGGAGTTGGCGCCACCTGTCGGTTGCTTCATGGCCAACATGAAGCAAGTCAGCACTGTCTTGGTCAGCCCAGACCAAAGATGTTCTGTCTAACCCTTCAAGAGTGCTCTTTAATTTGAACATTCTTAGTAATGCCTTATGAAAAAGTTATTTTTATTTTAAATATATATATTTTTAAAAACTGATTTGCTCCATATTTTTTATTTTATTTTATCCTGCAACTAAAAGACTCTCTGTGAGAGTGTCACTTGAAGTGGAATGTAGACCAAGGCAACATTTTGATTTGATTTACCAAATAGGGGTTTTGCATGAACTTTTAAGGAAATACTCTGCATAAAACGTATTTTGTATCTTTAAATCTAAGACATTAGGCTTACTTTATTAATACTGTATCATACGTGTTGACAGTTGTGGAAATTGATTTTAAAAACTGTATTTTAGAATTACTATCTGGTTGATCATCCTTTTTGCTGTTTTTGTTGCCTCAAGTTCATTCAGGTTTTTCTGTTTGTTAATTTTCATGCTCTTGTTTAAGCACAATAATTTTTGAAAATCATGTTGCTGATTCCACGAAGAAATGAGTGTTTAGTTTAAAATATCATGAGGGAAGTTTTATGGTCTAAAATATCTTAAACTAGATAAAGACAAAATGGGTTCCTTAATGTTACTTAAATGCGTTGTTTAATGACTGCAATAAATCCTGGTACATTTTTTCTCTCTGCAAAAGAAGAAAAATAATCATTTAATAGTTAACAAAATTTCTCAATTTACAGTTGAGGCTAAAAGTATTCATTTTCATGTTTTTGAAACATCAACCTCTTTATCATACAAAATAGTTGTGAGGAAACTTTTCCCCACTAATTCACTTAATAAGAAATATCAGAACTTTCAACTTAGCAACTTTTAAGTAAAAAATGCATAGTGTTTTTTTGTATTGTTTCACACAAAACCAAATGCATAAACTAGCTAGCTTCTTCAACTTTACATGTTTAAAGCTCACTTTTTTGTGTGGGAAAACCAGCTTTTTAAGTTGAAGTTATATGAGAGGATGAAGTAAGTGCATGAATAAAGAAAATATTATAAAAATGTATTTTACTTTTTAAAAGTCTTGATAGGTTTCCACACAGAAGACTGCAATGCATGATAATTTACCACATAATTGAGAAAAAAGAAAACATTTTCCCTATTTTTAAAACTAGCCTGTAAATTAAAATAAACAGACCAGAATAAATAAACATGATTTGGAAAGAGAGAGAGAGAGAGAGAGAGACATAAATAGCGATGTCTCATCTTTTGTCATATGTATTGGAAAAGGGAGTATAGGAAATGCTCTAGCTGATCCATGTACTTCTCAGTACCCAAATGCAGGGCTAACAAGGGTGATCATCTCCAGGACAAAATGAGGGTTAGTGAGAACGAGTGGACAGGTTTGCACTGCATTCTAAACAATGCTGACAGGATAATGGACTCTGAGCTCTCAGTAAAGACCCAGGGAAGACGTCATGTAAATAGAGGTCTGGGCAAGAAAGGCTTTTAAATAATAAATAACAAAGAGGATTATGTTAGAGTTCTTTTGTTTGAATAAGATTTATTGTGTAGTGAGGAAAGAGGGAATTTTTGCACTTGAAGTTTGGGAAATGAAAAGGGGGAGATGTTAATTAACAGTATACAGGCTTCTAATAACTAGACTAATTTTAGGGATATTCTATAGATCTCTTGTTTCTCATTTATCTATCATATTCTATTTATACATCTATTATCTATCTACCTATCTCTATCTACCCATCTCTTTTGCTTATTGAAAATTGTGTAGAATCTATCATGTAAATTCAGAAAATAATTTTTCAAATATTCAGTGTTGAATTCTTGGTAACTTAGAACAGGGTCCCAAACCCCAGGCTGGAGATCTGTACTGGTCCATTGCCTGTCAAGGAAAGGGCCTCACAGCGGGTGGTGAGCGTTACCTCCGGAGCTCTGCCTCCTGGCAGATCAGCAGTGGCATTAGATTTTCATAAGAACAGGAACCCTGTTGTGAACTGCGCATGTCAGAAATCTAGGTTGACTGCCCCTTATGAGACTCTAATGCCTGGTGATCTGAGATGGAAGAGTTTTGTCCCCAAACCATCTCTCCCCACCCTCCACCCCCACTTACAGGACTGTATTTTAGAATCTAAGTCATATTTGACATATAATAGTGCCTGGATATTCAACCCTATGAGATAGGTCAGGTACTACTATTTCCATACAAACAAGGACATATGAATTGTAAAATGCCTAAAACTCCCTGAAATAATTGGCATGAGGAACTGTCATAATTCCCCTAAAACATGACTGGTGTTTTTTTTCAACATTTTATTTTCTTCTAATAATTAATCTTATAGTTGGGCAACAATTTGGTTGGCCTTGAGTTTATCAATCAGCCTTAAAATTGTTTAGTTTACGTATTTACTCATTCAATCAGTTGTTTGTTCAAAAGAACACAGTACAGTCAAAAATGTGAGCGGTGATAAAGTGGCAGATATTAGTAGACAGCTTGGCTGTTTTCTTTAAGGGACTGACAGTTGTTTCAAAGATTCTAATATCTTATGGAAATCATTCTTTTTATTATTTGAATGTGCTAATATAAATAATATAAAATAATCAAAATCATACTGTAATACAATGTTTTGCAGGTCTGGAGTGAGTCTGCTGACATTCAAATCTCAGTTGTCCCAGCATCTTGTTGGCTCCTCCTAGTCAAGTAATTCGTCCCTCAGTGACTTTACCTTTAAGAGAAAGTGATAATGAAAATACCTGCCTCATAAGAGTACTGAGATGATCAAATTTGTTAATTCATATTAAGAGCCTAGAAGAGTGTCTGGCAAATCATTAGAATCTGATAATCCTCTCATAGTATTACATGTACATGAATCACTCTTTTATATGGTACCCCACTAGTCCCTAATACTGGTCATACCATATCACATGTTAATCTATACTTTACATATATATACTTTAAACTTTAAATTGTACATCTATAATCTGGAGAAAACACCTGTTCACAACTGTGTCATATATCCCTATTGAATTAGTAGACTTCTTTCCACATAAACTAAACACTGTGATCTCCATAGGCAGCTTTGGGAGATGTGATAAGAGGATGAGTGGCAATGAAGCTAAGTTTCTTTATTTCGAGAATTATATTAAATTCACATAGTAGTAGTTTATCTCCTCCTGATCAACACATCTAATTAATACTTGTGTATGTGATTAATAAAAAGGAAGAAAGTAAATATATTAAAGTTGGGTCGGTAATCTAAAAGTTTCAAGTGTATAGGCAAACAAATATTAAATGTGGTTGCTGTATTTTGGGAAACTTATCTATTACTTTCCTTATAGTTGCCAAGAAGATAAATACATAGAAATCATTGGAGATTTAAGTCTCCCTTAAATAAAGCCTCAGGAGAATATATTAAGCCAAATGACCTATTACTTATTAATATTTGCTCAACTGCTTTGCTGCTTTAAGTTTATTGGTTTGAATTTCAGGCTTATCATTTACTCATGTTTTGATGGAACTTCTGAAGTAACCTCCTCTAACTGGTCTCCCAGCTTCCCCTAGTGACTTTTATAGTCCATTATCCACAAGGAAATTATAGTGACTTATTTTTATCCCTTAAATAGACAATACCAAACCCTGTAGAAGAACTTACCATTCCTTCCTATTGCACTTACAGTCTTAAAAATATCTATCTTTCATATTAGTTTCTTGTGAATGATCTAAAACATTACCACAAAGTAGGTGGTTTAAAACTACAGAAATGTATTCTCTAACAACAGTTCCAGAGGCCAGAAGTTCAAATCCAGGTGCTGGCAGAGCCATTTTCTCTCTAGTGAGTCTAGAGCATAATGTGTTCCTTGCCTTCTCTGGTTTCTGGTAACTACCAAGACTCCTTGGTTTGAGGCCTTGTCTCTCCAGTTGTCAATTCCATCATCATTAAATGTCTCTTGTTCCATCTTCACATTGCCTTATTTTATATGTTTCTGATGTTCCTCTACCTCTCTCTTACAAACATACTGTGATGACATTTAGGATTAATCTTCTGTAGGGTTAATCCAGGGTTAACATCTTATCTCATGACCCTCAGCTTAATCACATTCCCAGGCTCTAGGGATTAGGACCTGATATCTTCAGGACCCACCATTCAATCCACTACACCTGCCTTCTTCTGCTCATCCAGCTCCAGCTCCGCTTATGCCAGTTTCCCTCATCATGATAGCCACATTGGATGTCTTTCAGTATCTGTAAAAATATTGGAGTTTCTCTCACCTCAAGTGGCCTCACTGATGCTATCCCATCACCAGGGATTATTCTTTCACTCACTGTTTCCTGGTTAAGGTCTGCTTAGTCCTAGGAAGTATGGTAAACGTCACCTTCTTGTAGATATTGTCTTGTATCTTGCAGTTTAAATAAATCCTGATATGCCCCTTCACGGAATCCTGTTATTTTTGTTCATGTCATTTATAATAGTGTTTAATTAGGAAATCATTTCTGTTATTATATAATAATTTCTATGTTCTCCATGATAGTAGATGCTTCATGAGGACAAAGGAGATACCTATTTTGCTCACCAATGTAGGCCTAGCATCACTTACAGTGTGTGTAACTCAATAAATATCTCTTTTTAAATTCAGACAATCTTTATAATAATTATGCATTTGCTTGATGAATATAAATGTTCCAGACAGTTCTAGTACATAATTATATTTTGTTCTATTTAACAAGTAGCACACTCTTAATTTACTTTAATTTTTTATATAATGAAAATAGTGACAATTACAAAGTTTTAAAATGACATTTTAATGTATATTATTTTGGAGTCTGATTTTCAAAATATGCATATGTAAAGTAATGTAGCCGGGCCACAATATCTAGGCCAAAAAATGGTCTATTTTACCTAAATTCTGAACCTCTAGGGGGAAGCGTGGTCACAGCCTCTGCAGACCAGCAGACTTAGCCTTTCCCCCGTAGTTCTGAGGAATCTGGGCAGCTCAGACAAGTGAAAGCACACCCCCTCCACCAAGGAACAGACAAAGTGCTTCATTAAACGGGTCCTGTTCCCCGTGCCACCTAACTGGGTGAGACCCTCTAACAGGGGTGGTCAGACACCTATACAGGAGCAATCCTACTGGCATCAGGTTTGTTCCCCTTGAGGTCAGAGATCCCAGAAGAAGGAGCAAGCACCCATCTTTGCTGTTCTCCAGCCTCCCTGAGTGACATCTCCAGGCGCGGGAGTGAACCAGATGAACAGGGCCTGAAGTGGACTAGCAAACAGCAGCAGCCCTACAGAAGAGGGTACTGACCATTGAAAGAAAAACAAACAGAAAACAATAACAGCATCATCAACAACAATAAAGCCCCCACAAAAACCCCATCCAAGGGTTAGCATCCTCAAAGTCAAAACTAGACAAACTCACAAACATGAGAAAGAATCAACTAAAACAACGCTGAAAACCCCAAAGGCCAGAACGCCTCTTCTCCAACATCTCTCCAGCAAGGGCACAGAACTGGAGAGAGGATAAGACACAGGAATTGATGGAAGTAGGTTTCAGAAGACGGGTACTAAAAACTACACTGAGCTAAAAGAGCATGTTCTAACCCAATGCAAAGAAGTTAAGAATCTTGATAAGGGATTACAGGAGATGCTAACTAGAATAATCAGTTTAGAGGGAACATAAGTGACCTGATGGAGCTGAAAAACACAGCACGAGAACTCTGTGAAGCATACACAAATATCAATAGCTGAATCAACCAAGTGGAAGAAAGGCTATCAGAGTCTGAACACCAACTTGCTGAAATAAGGCATGCAGATAAGACTAGATAAAAAATAATGAAAAGGTATGAACAAACCCTCCAAGAAATATGGGACTTCATAAAAAGACCAAACCTACGATTGATTGGAGTAACTGAAGGAGACAGGGAGAATGGAAAAAAGCTGGAAAACACACTTCAGGATATTATCCAGGAGAACTTCCCCAACCTAGCAAGATAGGCCAACGTGCAAATTCAGGAAACATAGAGAACACCACTAAGATATTTCATGAGAAGATCAATCCCAAGACACATAATCATCAAATTCTCCAAGGTTGAAATGAAAGAAAAAATATTAAGAGTAGCCAGAGAGAAAGGTCACATCACCTACAAAGGGAAGCACATCAGACTAACAGCGGATCTCTCAGCAGAATACAAGCCAGAAGAGATTGGGAGCCAATATTCAACATTCTTTAAAAAAAGAATTTTCAGCCCATAATTTCATATCCAGCCAAACTAAGCTTCATAAGTGAAGGAGAAATAAAATTCTTTCCGGACAAGCAAATGCTGAGGGATTTTGTTACACCAGGCCTGTCTTGCAAGAGCTCCTAAAAGAAGCACTAAATATGGAAAGGAAAAACTGGTATCAGCCACCACAAAAATGCACCAAAATATAAAGACCAATGACTTCATGAGGAAATTATATCAAGTAGTGTGCAAAATAACCAAATAGCATCATGATGGCAGGATCAAATTCCCACATAACAATACTAACCTTAAATGTAAATGGGTTAAATGCCCCTAGTTAAAAGACACAGACTGGCAAATTGCATAGAGTCAAGACCCATCAGTGTGCTGTCTTCAGGAGACCCATCTCACATACAAAGACACACGTAGGCTCACGATAAAAAGATGGAGGAAAATTCACAAAGCAAATGAAAAGCAAAAAAAAAAAAAAAGCAGGGTCTTCAATCCTGGTATCTGACAAAACAGACTTTAAACCAACAAAGATCAAAAAGGACAAAGAAGGACATTGCATAATGGTAAAGGGAACAATTCAGTAAGAAGAACTAACTATTCTAAATATATATGCACCAAATACAGGAGCACCCAGACTCATAAAACAAGTCCTTAGAGACTTCCAAGTTCTTAGAGACTTAGACTCCCACACAATAATAGTAGGAAACATTTAACACCCCGCTGTCAAGATCATTGAGACAACATTGACAAGGATATTCAGGGCTGGAATTGAGCTCTGGAGTCATCTACAGAACTCTCCACCCCAAATCAGCAGAATATTCATTCTTCTCAGTGCCACATGGCACTTATTCTAAAATTGACCAAATAATTGGAAATAAAACACTCCTCAGCAAATGCAAAAGAATGGAAACCATAACAGTCTCTCAGACCACAGTGCAATCAATTTAGAACTCAGGATTTAGAAGCTCTCTCAAAACCAAACAATTTCATGGAAACTGAACAACATGCTCCTGAATGACTGGGTAAGTAATGAAATTAAGAAGGAAATCAAGAATTTTTTTTGAAACCAATGAGAACAAAGAGACAATGTACCAGAATCTCTGGGACACAGCTAAAGCAGTGGTAAGAGGGGAATTTATAGCACTAAATGCCCATATCAGAAAGCTAGAAATATCTCAAATTGACACCCTAATATCACAATTAAAAGAGCTAGAGAGGCAAGAGCAAACTAATCCAAAAGCTAGCAGAAGGCAAGAAATAACTAAGAGACCCAAAAAGCCTTAAAAAAATCAATGAATCCAGGAGCTGATTTTTTGAAAAAATTAACAAAATAGACCACTAGCTAGACTAATAAAGAAGAAAAGAGAGAAGAATCAAATACACACAATAAAAAATGATAAAGGGGATATCACCATTGACTCCACAGAAACACAAACTATCATCAGAAAATACTGTATACACTAATTTAGTTTCATATTAATAAATTGTAGCTAGATTATCATCTTACGATTTTCTATAATAAATTTAGCTCTATATGAACATAAAATTTCACTTGAAATAAAGTAACTTAAAGTAATTTTAAGGTGTTAAAATTATAAAGTGTTAATTGAAAAAACTGTACAGGGCAATATTTATTTTTGGTGTCCTTAGCATTTGTGATGTTATATGTTATATACTATATTTCACAAGTTAGAATGTACTAAAGACCTAGTTTAAATTTTGTTGTGTGATTGTGCCACATATCTTCTGCTAGTCTCTTCAATCTGATCTCCATTATTCTCCATATTAGACTTCATCAGTAGACTCTGGCTGCCAGCTTCAGCTTGTATTCAGCCAATGGAGACTCTGAGAAGAAGATCAGGATGGTTTTTAGTCCCTGACTCCTTCTTTGAAAGGTTGCCTCAACGTGGTTGTGTTTCTGGGTTAAAAGTCACCCCTCCTCTCAATCTGACTGTATTTCCGTCACTATCTCCTAGCAACTATGGGTAACCAAGGACTCTCTTTCCCCATTCCTTCATTTCTTAGATGGTAAGAGCACCTTTGCTGTTAGTTCTGTGATACTGCACTGCCTGCTGAGGTCTCACTAAATTCTGCCCATACTTCAGAAACAATCTTTATCTGCCCACAAGTAAACTGAGTATTTGTGTCTTCCCAAAATTCATATGTTGACATCCTAACTTCCAATGTGATCATATTAGCAGGCAAGTCCTTTCAGAGGTTATTATGACATGAGGGTGAAACCCTCATGAATAGAATTAGTTCCCTTATAAAGAAGCTATAGACAGCTGCCTTGGCCCTTCCACCATGTGAGGCCATCTATGAATCAGAGAACCAGCTTTCATCAGACATCAGGTCTACAATTGCCTTGATCTTAGACTTCTCAGCCTGCAGAACTGTGAGAGAAAATGTTTTTGTTTTAGCATCTGGAATGCACGAAGAAAATATTATTTTAAAATTCTCTTTAAATTATCTTACTATAAACCATCTATTTCATGCTAAAATTACAATAAAAATAGGCGATATAAAGAATAAAGCAAATAATTAGGGTTTTTTTAAAGCATCATTTTGATTAAAACAAACTTCTTTAACAAAAATGAAAAATTGTACTTTTAAGTTTTATAGGGACACAGGAAAAATGGTGTTAAAAATACAGACACAGACTATTTATAGCTAAATTCTGATTTGGTGACTTATTGCTTGTTGTTTACTTTATTTATCTAAAATTCAATTTCCTCACCATTGGTTAATGGTAGAAGGTACATTAAATCTATCACATGTTATTGAAGTTGGGATCATATATTTTTTAAAAATACATAAATCGTTTGACACAGTGAGTGGCATTGTGGGAACTTTCAATGAAGAGTAGCTTCTACTTTTATAACCTGAATCTGATATATTGCAAACATTAATTTCTAATAATTAAACATGTATCTAATTGCAACACTTAAATTAGTTTTTTATTACCATCATATTGGTAAACCCTATGGGAAAAAAACTAAGTGTGTGTATTTACAAATAATTTCAAGTTATAACTCCTTTATAAAATACAATATGCTCTGAGTTATTGGATTAAAAATCATTGACTTTTAAATTATCTAAATGTAACCTGTAATTTCTGGCTTTCTATCTCCATACAATATTATTTTGAAAAGTCAGAGTAATATAAATTAGTAGACCTAGATTATAAATAATAAAAAGTTTGATAAACTTTTCTCTGTAAAAATGTTACTCTAATTGTTTTATTATTTTTATCCTCACAGATCATACACTTGCCTTGGAGGTTCCTCAGAAACTGCCTGAAGCAGGTAAGAGAGAACTAAGTTGGTATGACTCAAAGTTCATAAACAGAACAGCATTAATTATTTATATATTTTATATACTGTACTAGAATATATGGTTTCTTTTGAAAGGAAGTTTTCATAGTAAATTTGACCAGATTCAATTTAATAGCTTTATAGCCATGAAAAACTGTATACTAGTTAAAAATACATCAGCTCTACCTCATTTCCCTGCCTATCATTGGCATATTTTTTAGCCCTAAGGTCCCCACAAAAGGTGTTAGACTTAAGTAAATGTAATTGACCTTTTATTTACATCCTAAACGTGAGTTTATTGAAGTCTTCCAAATTATTTTAATGTAATATCTCACTGTCTTTGTAATTTTGATAATAATGCATTCTGACTGTAGAACACTCAGAAAATAGAAAAGTACACAGAATAATGCATAATGTCATGATGAGGAAGAAAATGTATTAATATATTAGCATATTTTCAGCTCATTATATTTTATAGACAGATTTTATATTTAATATGCTCTTATTTTATTAATGAAATTATTATAGAAATAGACTCCCCATTTTAAAATGAACGTGCAACATATGTTTTCCTATGACATTATAAATGTCTTGAAAACACCATTTGATAGTAGAATAATCCTTTTATAAATGCCCATAATTTACTTAAACATTCCTTTATTTTTATAGTTATTTTGTACAGTTCTTGTTAATTTTTTTATTTAACATAGCTATAAAATTATAATCCCCATAAAGAAATATTTTATACTTATCTCATTACTCTCCAAGAATTTTAGAGAGAATAAGTGACTTAAAGAATATGAATCTATTTAGCCTTTTAAATATATTGCTTTATTTTTTTAAAAAAATACCAATTTTCTCACATAACATAAGGAAACAATCTTTCCCTTTTATTTTATTCTGCTAGTTTAATACATGAAAGATGATGCCTTCTAGATTTATTTGCATTTCCTTTTTATAGTGAGATTCATCATTTTCTCATTTGAGTATGCTATTTGCATTTCTTCTGTGTGTTGTACAGTTACTTTTCTGCAAGTTTTACATTTTTTAAGATACTGATGAAAATAAAAATGACAGACATATTACAAATGATACTTTTAAAGACATCAGAAATCTGTAGAAGCTAACATTAGATCACTAAAATTTCAACAGGGAGAAGAATTTAGAAGTGAGCTGATGGATAAGCAGCTGCTTTTAAGAGTGAAGAAACTTACCAATTTGGGGCATAAGTTTAGAATCAGAGAATGAACTGCTGCTAGAGAAAAGGAAATCACCAAAGCTTTTAATTAATGTGAGGAAATGGAATGACAAAATTTGAAAATATTTGAAAACTCACATATAATATTGGTTTCCCTTGCATGACCGTGGCTGAATTGTCAGATTCAGTATACTCGTCTATGGATTTACGGAGAAAGTTCTGAAAAGGAAAGTAAAATCTCTCACAAACTTTCACTGCTTGGGAGTTAAAGACCTGCTTTCACCAAAAATAAGTTGGATATAAATGGAACAAAATAGACAAGTGCTGAAGATACTAGAACGAGTGAGGAAATCACATTGAGTCTCCAATTGTTATGCATGGGTACTGAATCAGGGCTCAGAAGGAGGCTGCTAAATCCACTGTAAGTCCCTAGGGGAAGGTAGCTACTATAGGACAGGCAAACCAGCATAGATTTTGGCTTTGATCAAATAATAAGATCAGGGAATTGAGCAGCCCTCAGAACTGATCACAAAATTCCCTCTGATTTTTCAAGATACTTGCCTAATTGTGAAGCAATGTTGAAACTGCCTTGACAAAAA
The DNA here is from genome assembly GCF_037993035.2 of Macaca fascicularis. Lineage (NCBI taxonomy): Eukaryota > Metazoa > Chordata > Mammalia > Primates > Cercopithecidae > Macaca > Macaca fascicularis. Next base: position 187,547,264 of record NC_088377.1, read on the forward strand.
TTATGACAGTAAAAAAATCTGACCTAACCATCCAAGCTTCTAACCTCCAAGCTGCCCTTGCTCATTCCTGGGCATTGGCCAAGCTAACTATGGGGAAATTTAGTTTATTGTTTAACTTTGAAACAAAGATGGTAACAACCCCTTCCTGAAACAAACCCCCTCCTTGCTAAGGGATCAGACCTCCTTTGTAAAACTAACACATTACCCATAAGATTAGAATGTATGACTCAGGAGTCATGCAGGCAAAGGCTACAAGGCTCCTAACCACCCCAATATTTCCTATAAATAACAATACCATTGTAAACCTAAGAGTGGTGTTTGAAGACCCTGTACTCTGATGGACTAGTTGGTTCCACCCAGGTTGGTAAACTGGTTCATCTGGTCTTACAGGCCCCATTCAAGAACTCAGTGCAAAAAGACAGCTTTGACTCTCTATGGTTTTATCTCTGACGCAAGCCATCAGCATTCCTCGTTCTCAAACCCCTTGCTTACCAAAATATCCCTAAAAAACTCTAGTCTCTCTGGGCGCGGTGGCTCACATCTGTAATCCCAGCAATTTGGAAGGCCTAGGTGTGGTGGCGCATGCTTATTGTCCCAGCTACCAGGGGAGACTGAAACAGGAGAATCACTTGAACCTGGGAGGCAGAGGTTGTGGTGAGCCGAGATGGCGCCACTGCACCCCAGCCTGGGTGACAGAGCAAGACTCTGCCTCAAACAAACAAACAAACAAACAGGAATGCAGCTACTCCTCTGACATACTTACTTTTCCTTTAAATAAATACTCAGTAATGGGATTGCTGGATCATACGATACTTCTATTTTTTGTTTTTGAGAAATCTCTATAATGTTTTTCATAGTGGTTGTACTAATTTACATTTCCACCAAGAGTAAATTAAGACCCTTGCCAGCATCTGTTTTTTGTTTTTTGGTTTTTTTTTTTTGTCTTTTTAATAACAGATATTCTAAGGTAAAATTATAAATGTTACTGTCATTTTAATTTGCATTTCTTCAATGAGTAATGATGTTATATATGTTTTCATATGTCTGTGGGCCGTTCGTATGTTTTCTTTTAAGAAATGTCTATTCATGGGGCGGAGCAAGATGGCCGAATAGGAGCAGCTCCAGTCTCCAACTCCCAGCGCCAGCGACACAGAAGACCGGTGATTTCTGCATTTTCAACTGAGGTACTGGGTTCATCTCACTGGGGAGTGCCGGACGATCGGAGCTGGTCAGCTGCTGCAGCCCGACCAGCGAGAGCTGAAGCAGGGCGAGGCATTGCCTCACCTGGGAAGCGCAAGGGGGAAGGGAGTCCCTTTTCCTAGCCAGGGGAACTGAGACACACAACACCTGGAAAATCGGGTAACTCCCACCCCAATACTGCGCTTTAGGAAACAGGCACACCAGGAGATCATATCCCACACCTGGCCGGGAGGGTCCCACACCCACGGAGCCTCCCTCGTTGCTAGCGCAGCAGTCTGTGATCTACCGGCAAGGCAGCAGCGAGGCTGGGGGAGGGGCATCCGCCATTGCTGAGGCTTAAGTAGGTAAACAAAGCTGCTGGGAAGCTCGAACTGGGTGGAGCTCACAGCAGACCAAGGAAACCTGCCTGTCTCTGTAGACTCCACCTCTGGGGACAGGGCACAGTAAACTAAGACACACAGACACCTCTGCACAGACGCAAACGACTCTGTCTGACAGCTTTGAAGAGAGCAGTGGATCTCCCAACACGGAGGTTGAGATCTGAGAAGGGACAGACTCCCTGCTCAAGCGGGTCCCTGACCCCTGAGTAGCCTAACTGGGAGACATCCCCCACTAGGGGCAGTCTGACACCCCACACGTCACAGGGAGGAGTACACCCCTGAGAGGAAGCTTCCAAAGCAAGAATCAGACAGGTACACTCGCTGTTCAGAAATATTCTATCTTCTGCAGCCTCTGCTGCTGATACCCAGGCAAACAGGGTCTGGAGTGGACCTCAAGCAATCTCCAACAGACCTACAGCTGAGGGTCCTGACTGTTAGAAGGAAAACTATCAAACAGGAAGGACACCTACACCAAAACCCCATCAGTACATCACCATCATCAAAGACCAGAGGCAGATAAAACCACAAAGATGGGGAAAAAGCAGGGCAGAAAAGCTGGAAATTCAAAAAATAAGAGCGCATCTCCCCCGGCAAAGGAGCGCAGCTCATCGCCAGCAACGGATCAAAGCTGGATGGAGAATGACTTTGACGAGATGAGAGAAGAAGGCTTCAGTCCATCAAATTTCTCAGAGCTAAAGGAGGAGTTACGTACCCAGCGCAAAGAAACTAAAAATCTTGAAAAAAAAGTGGAAGAATTGATGGCTAGAGTAATTAATGCAGAGAAGGTCCTAAACGAAATGAAAGAGATGAAAACCATGACACGAGAAATACGTGACAAATGCACAAGCTTCAGTAACCGACTCGATCAACTGGAAGAAAGAGTATCAGCGATTGAGGATCAAATGAATGAAATGAAGCGAGAAGAGAAACCAAAAGAAGAAAGAAGAAAAAGAAACGAACAAAGCCTGCAAGAAGTATGGGATTATGTAAAAAGACCAAATCTACGTCTGATTGGGGTGCCTGAAAGTGAGGGGGAAAATGGAACCAAGTTGGAAAACACTCTTCAGGATATCATCCAGGAGAACTTCCCCAACCTAGTAGGGCAGGCCAACATTCAAATCCAGGAAATACAGAGAACGCCACAAAGATACTCCTCGAGAAGAGCAACTCCAAGACACATAATTGCCAGATTCACCAAAGTTGAAATGAAGGAAAAAATCTTAAGGGCAGCCAGAGAGAAAGGTCGGGTTACCCACAAAGGGAAGCCCATCAGACTAACAGCAGATCTCTCAGCAGAAACTCTCCAAGCCAGAAGAGAGTGGGGGCCAATATTCAACATTCTTAAAGAAAAGAATTTTAAACCCAGAATTTCATATCCAGCCAAACTAAGTTTCATAAGTGAAGGAGAAATAAAATCCTTTACAGATAAGCAAATGCTTAGAGATTTTGTCACCACTAGGCCTGCCTTACAAGAGATCCTGAAGGAAGCAATAAACATGGAAAGGAACAACCGGTACCAGCCATTGCAAAAACATGCCAAAATGTAAAGACCATTGAGGCTAGGAAGAAACTGCATCAACTAATGAGCAAAATAACCAGTTAATATCATAATGGCAGGATCAAGTTCACACATAACAATATTAACCTTAAATGTAAATGGACTAAATGCTCCAATTAAAAGACACAGACTGGCAAACTGGATAAAGAGTCAAGACCCATCAGTCTGCTGTATTCAGGAGACCCATCTCACACGCAGAGACATACATAGGCTCAAAATAAAGGGATGGAGGAAGATTTACCAAGCAAATGGAGAACACAAAAAAGCAGGGGTTGCAATACTAGTCTCTGATAAAACAGACTTTAAACCATCAAAGATCAAAAGAGACAAAGAAGGCCATTACATAATGGTAAAGGGATCAATTCAACAGGAAGAGCTAACTATCCTAAATATATATGCACCCAATACAGGAGCACCCAGATTCATAAAGCAAGTCCTTAGAGACTTACAAAGAGACTTAGACTCCCATACAATAATAATGGGAGACTTCAACACTCCACTGTCAACATTAGACAGATCAACGAGACAGAAAGTTAACAAGGATATCCAGGAATTGAACTCATCTCTGCAGCAAGCAGACCTAATAGACATCTATAGAACTCTCCACCCCAAATCAACAGAATATACATTCTTCTCAGCACCACATCATACTTACTCCAAAATTGACCACGTAATTGGAAGTAAAGCACTCCTCAGCAAATGTACAAGAACAGAAATTATAACAAACTGTCTCTCAGACCACAGTGCAATCAAACTAGAACTCAGGACTAAGAAACTCAATCAAAACCGCTCAACTACATGGAAACTGAACAACTTGCTCCTGAATGACTACTGGGTACATAACGAAATGAAGGCAGAAATAAAGATGTTCTTTGAAACCAATGAGAACAAAGATACAACATACCAGAATCTCTGGGACACATTTAAAGCAGTGTGTAGAGGGAAATTTATAGCACTAAATGCCCACAAGAGAAAGCAGGAAAGATCTAAAATTGACACTCTAACATCGCAATTAAAAGAACTAGAGAAGCAAGAGCAAACACATTCAAAAGCTAGCAGAAGGCAAGAAATAACTAAGATCAGAGCAGAACTGAAGGAGATAGAAACACAAAAAACCCTCCAAAAAATCAATGAATCCAGGAGTTGGTTTTTTGAAAAGATCAACAAAATTGACAGACCACTAGCCAGACTAATAAAGAAGAAAAGAGAGAAGAATCAAATCGACGCAATTAAAAATGATAAAGGGGATATCACCACCGACCCCACAGAAATACAAACTACCATCAGAGAATACTATAAACACCTCTATGCAAATAAACTGGAAAATCTAGAAGAAATGGATAATTTCCTGGACACTTACACTCTTCCAAGACTAAACCAGGAAGAAGTTGAATCCCTGAATAGACCAATAGCAGGCTCTGAAATTGAGGCAACAATTAATAGCCTACCAACCAAAAAAAGTCCAGGACCAGATGGATTCACAGCTGAATTCTACCAGAGGTACAAAGAGGAGTTGGTACCATTCCTTCTGAAACTATTCCAATCAATAGAAAAAGAGGGAATCCTCCCTAACTCATTTTATGAGGCCAACATCATCCTGATACCAAAGCCTGGCAGAGACACAACAAAAAAAGAGAATTTTAGACCAATATCCCTGATGAACATCGATGCAAAAATCCTCAATAAAATACTGGCAAACCGGATTCAGCAACACATCAAAAAGCTTATCCACCATGATCAAGTGGGCTTCATCCCTGGGATGCAAGGCTGGTTCAACATTCGCAAATCAATAAACATAATCCAGCATATAAACAGAACCAAAGACAAGAACCACATGATTATCTCAATTGATGCAGAAAAGGCTTTTGACAAAATTCAACAGCCCTTCATGCTAAAAATGCTCAATAAATTCGGTATTGATGGAACGTACCTCAAAATAATAAGAGCTATTTATGACAAACCCACAGCCAATATCATACTGAACGGGCAAAAACTGGAAAAATTCCCTTTGAAAACTGGCACAAGACAGGGATGCCCTCTCTCACCACTCCTATTCAACATAGTGTTGGAAGTTCTGGCTAGGGCAATCAGGCAAGAGAAAGAAATCAAGGGTATTCAGTTAGGAAAAGAAGAAGTCAAATTGTCCCTGTTTGCAGATGACATGATTGTATATTTAGAAAACCCCATTGTCTCAGCCCAAAATCTCCTTAAGCTGATAAGCAACTTCAGCAAAGTCTCAGGATACAAAATTAATGTGCAAAAATCACAAGCATTCTTATACACCAGTAACAGACAAACAGAGAGCCAAATCAGGAATGAACTTCCATTCACAATTGCTTCAAAGAGAATCAAATACCTAGGAATCCAACTTACAAGGGATGTAAAGGACCTCTTCAAGGAGAACTACAAACCACTGCTCAGTGAAATCAAAGAGGACACAAACAAATGGAAGAACATACCATGCTCATGGATAGGAAGAATCAATATTGTGAAAATGGCCATACTGCCCAAGGTAATTTATAGATTCAATGCCATCCCCATCAAGCTACCAATGAGTTTCTTCACAGAATTGGAAAAAACTGCTTTAAAGTTCATATGGAACCAAAAAAGAGCCCGCATCTCCAAGACAATCCTAAGCCAAAAGAACAAAGCTGGAGGCATCACGCTACCTGACTTCAAACTATACTACAAGGCTACAGTAACCAAAACAGCATGGTACTGGTACCAAAACAGAGATATAGACCAATGGAACAGAACAGAGTCCTCAGAAATAATACCACACATCTACAGCCATTTGATCTTTGACAAACCTGAGAGAAACAAGAAATGGGGAAAGGATTCCCTATTTAATAAATGGTGCTGGGAAAATTGGCTAGCCATAAGTAGAAAGCTGAAACTGGATCCTTTCCTTACTCCTTATACGAAAATTAATTCAAGATGGATTAGAGACTTAAATGTTAGACCTAATACCATAAAAATCCTAGAGGAAAACCTAGGTAGTACCATTCAGGACATAGGCATGGGCAAAGATTTCATGTCTAAAACACCAAAAGCAACAGCAGCAAAAGCCAAAATTGACAAATGGGATCTCATTAAACTAAAGAGCTTCTGCACAGCAAAAGACACTACCATCAGAGTGAACAGGCAACCTACAGAATGGGAGAAAATTTTTGCAATCTACTCATCTGACAAAGGGCTAATATCCAGAACCTACAAAGAACTCAAACAAATTTACAAGAAAAAAACAAACAACCCCATCAAAAAGTGGGCAAAGGACATGAACAGACATTTCTCAAAAGAAGACATTCATACAGCCAACAGACACATGAAAAAATGCTCATCATCACTGGCCATCAGAGAAATGCAAATCAAAACCACCATGAGATACCATCTCACACCAGTTAGAATGGCAATCATTAAAAAGTCAGGAAACAACAGGTGCTGGAGAGGATGTGGAGAAATAGGAACACTTTTACACTGTTGGTGGGATTGTAAACTAGTTCAACCATTATGGAAAACAGTATGGCGACTCCTCAAGGATCTAGAACTAGATGTACCATATGACCCAGCCATCCCATTACTGGGTATATACCCAAAGGATTACAAATTATGCTGCTATAAAGACACATGCACACGTATGTTTATTGCAGCACTATTCACAATAGCAAAGACTTGGAATCAACCCAAATGTCCATCAGTGACAGATTGGATTAAGAAAATGTGGCACATATACACCATGGAATACTATGCAGCCATAAAAAAGGATGAGTTTGAGTCCTTTGTAGGGACTTGGATGCAGCTGGAATCCATCATTCTTAGCAAACTATCACAAGAACAGAAAACCAAACACCGCATGTTCTCACTCATAGGTGGGAACTGAACAATGAGATCACTCGGACTCAGGAAGGGGAACATCACACACCGGGGCCTATCATGGGGAGGGGGGAGGGGGGAGGGATTGCATTGGGAGTTATACCTGATGTAAATGACGAGTTGATGGGTGCAGCACAGCAACATGGCACAAGTATACATATGTAACAAACCTGCACGTTATGCACATGTACCCTACAACTTAAAGTATAATAATAATAAATAAATTAAAAAAAAAAAAAAGAAAAAAGAAAAAAAAAAAAAAAAAAAAAAAGAAATGTCTATTCATGTCCTTCACCCACTTTTTAAATTTGTTTGTTTACTGTTGAGTTGTTTAAGTTCTTTGTATATTCTGGAAATTAGACCCTTGCTGACTGAATAGTTTGCAAATATTTATTTCATTCAACAGGTTGTCTACTCCCTCTGTTTATGGTTTCCTTTGCTGTGCAGAATTTGTTTTAGTTTAATATAGTCCCATTTGTCACTTTCTGTTTTGGTAGTGTATGCTTTTGATTTCTTAACTATAAAATCCTTGCCTACCCCAATGTCATGAAGTGTTTCTTCTGTGTTTTCTTCTAGTTGTTTCATATTTTTAAGTCTGAAGTTAAGTATTTTATATATCTTGAGTTTGTTGTTGTTGTTGTTGTTGTTTATTGAGACAGAGTCTTGTTTGATTGCCCAGGCTTGAGTGCAGTGGTGCAGTCTCAGCTCACTGCAACCTCCACCTCCCAGGTTCAAGCGATTCTTCTGCCTCAGCCTCCCAAGAAGCTGGGACTATGGGCAGGTGCCACCATGTCCAGATAATTTTTTTTGTATTTTTAATAGAGACAGGGTTTCACCATGTTGCTGAGGCTGGTCTTGAACTCCTGACCTCATGATCTGCCTGCCTTGGCCTCCCAAAGTGCTGGGATTACAGGTATGAGCCACTTGAGGTTTTATAATATGATGAGAGCTAGGGTTCCAGTTTCATTATTCTGCAAGTGGATATCAAATTTTTAGCACCATTTATTGAGGAGACTGTCCTTTCCCAATGTATGTTGCTGGTGCCTTTGTCAAAATCAGTTGGCTGTAAATACATGAATTTATTTCTGTGTTCTCTATGGTGATCCATTGGTCTATGTGTCTGTTTCTATATCAAAACCATGCTATTTTCATTACTATGGCCTTAGAATATATTTTGAAGTCCTGTAGTATGATGCAACCAACTTTGTATTTTCTTGCTCAGGGTTGTTTTAGTTCTCTAAGATCCTTGTTAGTTCCATATACATTTTGGGTCATTTTTTCTATATCAATGAAAATGGTCTTGCTATTTTGATAGGGGTTGCAATGAATCTTTTAAGTACTTTAACCACTATCATCATTCTAACATTAATTCTTCTGATCCATGTGCATGGGATGTCTTTCCATTTGCTTATGTCCCCTTCAATTTTTCTCACCATTGTTTTGTTGTTTTCCCTGTAGAGAGGTCTTTTACTTCTTTTGTCTAATCTATTTCTAGGTATCTTTTTTATAGTTTTTATAAATAGTTTTTTTTTACATCTTTATCAACTCATTCATTGTTGGTGTTTAGAAAAACTACTGCTTTTTGCATGTTGATTTTATCTTCCGTATGTTTAATGGATATTCTGTATCTGAAAGTAGTTATTGTACCTAAACATTTTTGATGAAGTCCTTTCATTTTTCTAGATTTAAAATCATGTCTCCTGCAAAGAGGGATATTTTGCCTTCCTTTATAACAGTTTAGATGCTATTTCTTTCTTTCTGTTAACTCCTTGCTCTGGCTGGGACTTCTAAATAGAGTGTTGAATAAAAGTGGTGGCAGCCGGCATCCTTGTCTTAGTCCATTTTTGGGGGGAAAGGGTGATGAGGGTTTGTCACCTTTATTTTGTTGAGGTATGTTTCTTTAATACCTAGTTTGTTAGGACATTTCATCATGAAGCACTGTGGAATTGTATCAAGTGCTTTATTGCAACTATTGAGATGATAACAAGGTTTTGTCCTTCATTCTGTTGATGTGATGTATCATGTTAATGATTTGCATATGTGGAATCATCCTTATATCCCTGGGATAAATCCCACTTGATGTGGTATATTATCTTTTTGATGTGAAATTGAATTCGATTTGCCAGGATTTTGTTGAGGTTATTTGCATCAATGTCCATCAAGGATATTGGTTTGTATTATGTTGTTGTTGTTGTTGTTGTTGTTGAATCCATGTCTGGTTTTGGCATCAGAGAAATGCTGGCCTTATAGAATGAATTAGGGAAAATTCCCTTCTCTTCAAGTTTCTTGAATAGTTTGAGAAGAATTGGTGTTTGTTCTTTTTTGAAAATTCGGCATTGAAGCTTTTCTGTACTGGACTTTTCTTTGTTTGGAAATGTTTTGTTACTGCTTCAATATCATTACTCATTTTTGATCTGTTCTGACTTTCTATTTCTTCCTGATTCAACTTTGATAGGTTACACGTGTGCAGGAATTTATTCATATATTCTAGCTTCTGTTCAGCTTGTAAGCATCTAGTTATTAATAGGAGTCTCTGTTTATCTTTTGTAAGTCTGTGGTATCACTTGTAATATTTTCTTTTTCATTAATAATTTTGTTTATTTGGGTCTTCTCTCTTCTTTGCTTGGTTAGCCAAACTAGCAGCATATTCATTCTGTTTATCTCTCTGTAGAATTGACTTTTCATTTCATTGATCCTTTGTATCTTTTTCTTTAGTCTCTATTTCCTTCACTTCTGGCCCAATCTTTATTATTTCTTTTCCTCTGCTAATTTTTGATTTGTTTTTTCTTGCTTTTCTTGTTCCTTGAGACATATTGTTAGACTGTTTACTTAAAATCTCTCTAATATTTTGATGTAGGCATTCATTGTTATAAACTTTCCTCTTAGCACTGCTTTTGTTGTATCCCACATGATGTAATATGCTCTTTTTCTATTTTTATTTGTTTCAAGGAATTGTTTTAATTTTTATCTTATTGTCTTCGTTGACCCAATAGTTGTTCAGAAACATGTAGTTTAATTTCCATGCATTTTTATAGTTTCCAAAGTTCTTTTTATTATTGATTTCTAGTTTTATTCCATTATAGTCTGATGAGATATTTTCATGAGATATGGTTACAATTTTTCTTATTTGTTGAGCCTTTTTTTGTGACTCACCATATGGTCTATCCTGGAGAATGTTTTGTGTGCTGATGAGAAGAATGTATATTCTGTAGCTGTTGGACAGAATGTTCTGTAAATGTGTTTGGTTCATTTGGTCTAATGTGCAGTTCAAAAACAATATTTCTTTGCTAATTTTCTGTCTAGATAATCTGTCTAATACTGTAAGTGGGATGTTGAAGTACCAAACTATTACAGTACTGAAGTCTACCTCTCCCTTTAGGTCTAATATTTGCTTTATATATCTGGATGTTTCAATGTTGGATGCATATATGTTTATAATTGTTGTATTATCTTGCTGAATTGATTTCTTTTTCATTATATAATGACCTTTTTACCACTTTTTACAGTTTTTGACTTAAAGCCTATTTTATCTCATGTAAGTATAAGTACCCCTTCTCACTCTTCTTTTTCATTTGCATGAAATATGTTTTCCATTCCTTTCTTTTTATTCTATATCTATTTTAATGAGGGAGGTGAGTTTCTTGTAGGCATGTAGTTGGGTCATGATTTAAAATTCGTTCATTTAAATAATTGTGTTCATTGATTTCCAGTTATTTTGTATGTCCTTTATTTCTTTCTCTCTTCTTGTTTATCATTGTGGTTTTGTGGATATGTGGTAACATTTGAGTCCTTGTGGTATTGTGGATTTGTGGTAACATTTGAGTTCTTCTTTATTTGTGTGTTACCTCTGCTAGCGAGTTTTATATTTTCTTGCATTGTTATGATGGTAAATATGTTCCTTTCTCTGCTGGGTATAGGACTACAGCATTTCTTGTAGGCCTAGTTTAGTGGTGATGAATTCCTTCAGTTTTCACTTCTTTGGGAAATACTTTATTTCCCCTTCATTTTTGATCAATACCTTCATTGGATATACTATTCTTGGCTAGCAGTTGTTTTTGCTTTTAATATTTTGAATATATCATCCCATCTGGCCTGCAAGGTTTCTACTGAGAAATCCACTGTTAATTTGAAGATAATTCATTTATATTTGACTAGATACTTTACTTTTTGTTGCTCTTTTTATAATTCTATTTGTCTTTGACTCTGGCAGTTTGACAATATTGTCCCATGTAGAAGACCTTTCTGCACTGTATGGGTTTTGGTTATCTGTTAGGTTCCTGTATCTGGATGTCTAAATCTCTTACTAGATTTGGGAGGTTTTTCAGCAATTATTTTGCCTGTTTTTTAATCCTTTAATTTTCCTTTCACCTTCTGTGACATCAAAAATTCAAATATTTGGTCACTTTATGGTGTCCCATATGTCATGTAGGATTTCTTTATTCTTTTTTATTATTTAATCTTTCTTTCTGTCTGATTTGATTATTCTAAAAGACTTGTTTTCAAGTCCTGAAATTTTTTCTTCTTCTTAATCTAGTCTATTTTTGAAGCTCTTGAATGCATTTTATTAAATGAAGGCTTTAGTTACATAATTTCTATTTGTTTCTTGTTTAGGATATATATATATTCGGTACATTTCTTATTTATTCCCTGAATTGTTTTCCTGATTCCTTTGTATTTTTTTTTCTGTATTCTCTTATATCTCACTGGGCTTTCTCAATATCAATATTTTAAATTAGTAATCCAGAATTTTACAAATGTATTTTTGATTGAAATCTGTTGCTGAATACTGTGTCCCTTTGGAGATGTCATATTTCTTTGCTGTTTTGTGTTATTCATGTCCTTATTTTGGTATATGTGCTTCTGGTATAATAGTCACTTCTTTCAATTTTTTGAATTTTTTTCATAAGGAACAACTTTTTACCCAAAGGTGTATTTATGATGTTGGTTGAGTAGGCCACTTTGGCTTTGATTCTGCATGTGTGCAGTAGTGCAGTCTTCATGTGATTTCATCTTAGACAGTGTCAGTGGTGTCTATGATTTTCTCAGTTGCTTAGGGTAAGTTGTTAATAGAACCTGTAATGAAGTTTGCTAGGAATGGGGAAGCCTGGTGGGCTGGCTTTGGGGACTCAGTAGTGATAGCGGCAGGCAAAGCATGCCTGTCCTTTGGTTTCAGGTTATACACTAACACTGGTTTTAGTGTGTCCAGGTGGGCCAATTATTGTGCTCCCAGGTGGCTTGCTCAGGTGTCAGAAGTAGCAACAGTGGGATGGGTTGCTGCAAGGGTCACTGGGCTTTTGGGCAGAAGGTATGGTGTGTGCAATGGCAATAGCACCAGCCTGACTAGCCTCTTTGTTTCAAAAATCTGTCCTGGTGTTGAGTGTGGCTGTAACAGGCTGGGTGGGACAGCAGGCCATGCAGGTGGGTGTCCGCTGTGATGGTAGAGGCAGGTTGGGTAAGCCTAACACCAAACTCCCAGGAGGAGAGCACTGGTGCCAGTGTTGGTGGACTAAGCTAGGCAGGCCCTAGCCTCCTAGACAGCATGGCTGGGCACAAGGAGGATAAAGCTGGGCTGGGCAGACCTGTCCTTAGGCTCCATGGTGGTGCATATAGGAGTTGGCTGTAGTGGCCAAAGGAGAGATGATCACCAGTCCCGAAGTGGAATGCTTATGCAGGGCCGGCAGCAGCTCGAGCGTAGCTCTGCTCCTGGGACGGCAGGGGTTGCTTTCAATGGCAGCTACTGCGTGCAGGTAGTTGGGGAGGCATACACTTTGTTTGTACTTCCACAAGGGCTGTGGCTGCACACCGTGACAGTTTCTGCAAGCAGGGGAGTTTGTCCTTGAGGCCTAGAACATTTCTTAAATGACTTCTTTATGTTAAACTATACATACCTGTGCTGTCCGATACAGCAGCCATTCGTCGCATGCAACTACTGAACACTTGAAATATAAAAGGCCAGACTGAGATGTGTTGTTAATGTAATACACACAACTGACTGCAAAGACTTCAGTACAAAAAATGTAAAATAACTCATAAATAATATGTATGTAGGTCACATGTCAAAGTAATTTTTTGTATAGATTGGGTTACAGAAAGTATATGTATTTCACTTTTTAAAAATTTTTTCACGTGTCTACTAGACAATGTAAAATTACATAAGAGACTTACATTATATTAATATTAGACAAAGCTAATATTAGACAAAGCTAATATAAGAGACACATATATCAAAATTCATATACTTTGCACACATGACCTCAATACTGAAAGCTCACAAGTGCCTAATAATAGAGTACTTTATATTTATTTTATAAACTAGTTAGGTGAGGCTTAAAATGGTTAAGTAATTTTTTTCAGTGTTTTACAGCTGTAAACATGGGAGAACTTTAAACCTCCACCCATGGAGCAGTCAAAGGCATTGTTTTCCTCCTTGTGTCTCTAGAAGGTGCATGACCTAAGATAAAAATAACCAAAATACAAGGCAAAAGATTTTGGCACAGAGTAGGTTCAAAACTGCTTCCTGGAGAAAGTTTTAGCACTACCTACAGTCCACTTTATGGAGAATTGAAAGGTTATTTGGGCAATGATACAAATCTGTTGCTTCATATTTTTAAACCAAAAGTCAACTTTTTATCTGCATATCTGGTTTTTGATAATATCCTTGTGCCTAGGCACATTGGCTCATGCCTGTAATCTCAGCACTTTAGAAGACCAAGATGAAAGTATGCTTTGAGCCCAGCCTGGGCAACATAGTGAGACACTGTCTCTACAAAAAGTAAAAATTAGCTGTGCATGGTGGCATGCACCTGTCATCTCAGCTATTCAGGAGGAAGGATGGCTTAAGCCCGGGAGATCAAGGCTGCAGTGAGCTGTGATCCTGCCACTGCATTCCAGCCTGGGCAACAGAGTGTGACCCTGTCTCAAAATAATATCGTTAATAATAATAGCTATGCATACTTGGCACCAGAATCTCACTATTCAGTCATCTTCTGTTTTATGTCCATCAAAAGCTGTGCTGAGTTAAGAGTACTATACACTAAACTTTAATTCTTTTAGAATCTCAAAGCAAAGACTTTGCATCATATAAGGCCACAACAATGCTGCATACTTCCATGTTTGAACTTTACCTGTCCCTTGGAAAAGTTTTCAACATTCGGAAATATGCTGTTGGCTTTTATCATAAGCACATAGAAAAAATAGCCAAAATACATATTTTGATCATACTTTTAAATACATGAGAGTACACTAAGTTTAAAAACACAGTTTCTGAGTTTGACCAAAGCCTACAACAATGTAATCAACAATCTAGTAAAAATATGAAGCTGTTGGCTGAGCACGGTGGCTCACACTTGTAATCCCAGCACTTTGGGAGGCTGAGGCGGGCGGATCATGAGGTGAGGAGTTCAAGAACAGCCTGGCCAACACTATGAAACTCCGTCTCTACTAAAAATACAAAAATTAGCTGGTCATGGTGGCAGGCACCTGTAATCCCAGCTACTTGGGAGACTGAGGCAGGAGAATTGCTTGAACTCAGCAGGCAGAGGTTGCAGTGAGCTGAGATTGTGCCACTGCACTCCAGCCTGGGTGACAAGAGCAAAACTCCATCTAAAAAAAAACCAAAAAACCCCACAAAATATGAAACTTTTACATTGTCTTCAGAAATGTTCAGTGACTCTTTACACCTTTAGACAACACTGTTATTAGTCATTTTGTCTGTAGTTATTTTTTATGTGAATGGATTAATAAAGTTTGTATTGTTTTGAGTGTACCTCTTTGTTTATTATGATATTTCATGAGATTAATTTAGGTTTTGTTTGGAATTCTAAGCAATAGTCCATTGAATGAGTATAACACAATTTGTTTAACAGTTCTCCTGCTGTAGGATATTTGAGTTGTTTGAGGTTTGAGACTATTATTAATAAAGTGTTAAGAGAGTATAGCCTGTATCAGTCATTTCTTTGTGGCCAAAATTAAAAGTTCCCTGCTTTTACATTTTATAGTTGGTCATATATGTTATTCATTATGTGGTTCCATTTCCCTTATGCACAGATGTAAAATATAATTTCTGTTAAGAGCTAAGTTATAAAATTTTTAATATAATAATTACCTCCAAACCTACCTTCTAATATTATATTTTTCATGATTCTTTGTCTTTTGGAACAACTGTTTCCAATATTTTTGTATATATGTGTGATTTACAAAAATAAACGAAGAGAGTAAACAATGAAACTTAGCTGAAATGTGATTGGTGCAAAATAAGAACTACCTATAAAGGGCTATGCCTTGTAAAAGGCCACTTTCAGTTTCATGTAAAATAAGAAGCTATTTTGGCTTGAAAGGATTATAAAAATATAAAAAGCTCAATACTTTCTTTTTTATAGAATATATGAACATTTTTGTCACTGACTTTTTTAAATGTCAAAATAAATAGTTTCTCTAACTTCTTTCCTTCAATCTCTCATTATAGAGTATAAGATATTTTAAGAGTACTTACTCCTGTTTATACCATCTAAGTTGACTCCTGCTTATACTACGGATGCTTTAAACTATGTCTATACACCTGTGAGTATATTTTTAAATTGATGATAGGACAGGTATTACTTTCCCAGGGCTGCAATAAAAAATTACCACAAACTTGGTGGCTTAAAACAATATAAATGTGTACTCTTATAGTTCTGAATGTCGGAAGTCCACAATCAAGGGTTCTGCAGGTACACTCTCTCTCTTTCTGAAGACTTGTTTTGTTTTGTTTTGTTTTGTTTTTGTTCTGTTTTGTTTTGTTTTGCTTCTTCCAGCTTCTGTTGGCTCCAGGCATTCCTTAGCTTTTAGCTTGTGGCTGTATAACCCCAAGCTTTGCCTCCATCTTTCAGTCCCCCAGAGCATGCCTGCAAAACTCTGCTCCCAACTTCACATGAAATTTTCACCTCTCTGTGTGTCTCTCCTGTTTGTGTTTATCATAAGGGTCTTTGTCATTAGACTTAAGACCCAATCAGATAACCTAGGTTGATCGCAAAATCCTTAACTTACATCTGCAAAGACTGTTTTGCAAATACAATCACATTCACAGGTTTTCGGATTTAGAGTGGGGGAAAATCTTTTCTGGCAGCCACCATTCAACCCTCTACAGAACCCCACACATGAATATCCTGAATTCTAATTTCCAGGAGAAAAGCCCTGACGATACATTGTATAGTGACCAATTATCACCCGGCAGAAAAGTGAAAAAGAAAGGCCTAGTACACCCACATTTCTAGTAGCAGCTTGACTTAGAAGTTGCTCATGTCAATTCTGATCACATTTCATTGCCCAGGTCTTAGTCATAGGAGTGTCTTATACTCAAAAAGGGGTGAGAAGTACCATCTCTTACTGGGTGTCGATGTGTCCAAGGATCTACTACTGACAGAAAGGAGTAATTGATAGAGGTTCAGAATTACTGATCTCTACCACAACATACTTGCCTATTTCTTTTTACAAAAGAAGATACCATAGCTTTTCAACCTATGGTGTCTATTCTCAGTTCCTTCACTTAATCTTGTATAACTATAACCAAATTGATGTATTCTCTAAACTTCCAGTTCTTTTAAATATCTAAGATGAATATATTTCATCCAAATATCTTAATATTTCTGAGTTATTGGAGGCCTTAAGAATTATGATGTATTTTGAGGGTTTTCAGAATCAAAATGGAGTTAAAACAATGTTAAAACAAAACAAAACTAAACTAAACTCATGACAATCAAACAAAGAAACCCCAAAACCCTAACAAATAGAGCCAGAGAGGACCATGAAGAGAGTTTTCATGCTAGTATGGCTGAAAAAAAAAAATCACAGAAAATGGCAAAAACCACAACCTTGCACAAAAGCCATCACAATCTTACACATAAAAATATTCTGAAGATATCTTAGCAACTGCCTGTCCAGCGTCAGACTGGTGTCATTCTTGTATTAATCTTTACAGATAAGGATAATCATTTCAAAATAATTAGGTAAAACTCCTCATTTTTCCTTTAAAACTTGTGTTTCTTTACCTCCCTTAATATGCATATAGTTTATTATTGCGTGACTATTCCTATTGCAATGTTCTATTCCCAAATATTTTTTTAAATTTCTTAGAGAGCTTGTTCTGTTAGTTAGCCTGACAGTATAAAGATGCACTGCGAACTATAAAGTTCTAACTTAAATTAAAATAAGATGTTATTTGAATATAATAAAGGGAAACTTTATCCTTTAAATACCATCATTCTAAAGCTATCACAATTAAGATTAGGGCATTTAAAAATGATGTAAATGTTATATTCATAAATTGTCAAAGAGATAATTCAAAATAGAAATTATTTTAGAAATGTAAAGGACTACAACAAAATATTCATATCATAATTTAGCATTTTGATTTATGCATATAATCACACACACATACAAACACATAGATACACATGTGTATTTTTCATTTAGCATTGAATAAATTGTTTAAGACAACTTTCCATTTTCCACATGAAGAACACTGGGGTTCAGAGAGATTATGTAGCTTGACCAAGGTAATTTAGCTGGTCAGGAACAGAATGGATACTACATAGTAACCCTCCCTGATTTTCAGTTTTCACTTTTTGCAGTTTCAGTTACCTACAGTCAACCTAAGTCCAAAAATATTCGATGGAAACTTCCAGAAATAAACAATTAATAACTTTAAAATTGCAAGATGAGTAATATAATAAAATCTGACACCATCCCTCTCTGTCATATTTGGGACTTGAATTATCCCTTTGTCTGGTGTATCCATGCAATATACACTACCTGCCTGTTGATCACTTAGTAGCTGTCTTGGGTATCAGAAATATTGTCCCAATATCACAGTGCTTGTGGTCAAGCAGCCCATGTTTTACTTAATAATGTTCACAAAATGCAAAAGTAGTGATGCTAGCAATTTGGATATGCCAAAGAAAAGCCATACAATGCTTCCTATAAGTGAAAGGTGAAAGTTCCCAACTTAATGAGGGAAGGAAAAAAAATCATATGCTGAGGTTGCTGAGACCCAAAGAAATAATGAACCTTTTATCTGTGAAATTGTGAAGAAGGGAAAAGAATGTGCTAGTTTTGCTGTCACACCCGAAACTTAAAAAGTTACAGCCACACTGCATGGTAAGTGATTAGGTAAGATGGAAAAGGCATTACATTTGTGGGTGGAAGACATGAACAGAAACATATTTCAAATGACAGCAATTGGGTTTGGTACTATCTGCAGTTTCAGGCACTCACTGGCCTCCTTGGGAGGTATTCCCTGCAAATAAAAAGAACTTCTATAATCCATATTTCATTCTAATGCCAAAGAGAAAGCTAAAACATTCATTTGCACTTTATAATGATTGAGCAAAATATTATTTTATTAATGAATCTTAGATTTTATTGAAATAAGAGTAAGATTACTACAATGACTTTAATTCTAAACATTACCTCTTTGCTTTGAAGCAGATATTGAAGTCTTTGATTAAATTTAGGCAATTACCTAGGTTAAAAAAAAGCATATATTTTACTATGTACCAGCTTCATACTAGTAAGATTTTCTAATAAAAATACATCGTATATAATTCCTAGCCTAGTGATAGGAAATGCATAATTTTATTAATTTTATTAATTTTGCTAAATATGAGATGCCTAAAATTGGAACCATATCTTCACATGTTGATATTGAAATGGAAAATAAATTTGATCCCTGGTGAAATATTCACATTTTGTTCAGTTCAGTGGAAATTAATATTGATTCATCATCTTTAATACACTGGAGACCCGCATTAAAGTGTCAAACTACAAGCTTGTCAGCTTCATTGACAATTAAATTTCCTTTAAAACAGAGATGTGGGAAACTGAAATGTTCATTGTAAATGGGAAAAAAAAAAAAAGATTGAATTGCACACTGATTCCCAGAATGACTGATTCCTTTCTGGATGAAACAGTATTAAATAAGATTATGAACAAGAGAGACTATTTTCTTTCTTTGATAATGTATATGGATTGGATTTCAGAGTGAGTGCCAGAAGTTACACTTAAAGTTATTCCATTGGTTGGAAAAGTAAATGGTGGAGACCTTATGGAAAATTAACAATTTTTTAAAATGCCTACATTTGTACAGAGCCTTCTCCAACTTCTGGTTTTATAGCAGCAGAAAAACAGACTAAACTCAGTTCTTCAACCCTAGGTTGTACAGTTGGACAGAGAAGAAGAATATGCCATTTAGAAGGTTTCTGAATATTGCTTGCCCTTCCTCATAAATCTGTAAAAGTAATGAGCAATTCATACCAGTAATACGGTATTTCTGACTCAGTAAGCACTTAAGGATGTTATAAGCATTCTTTGAATCCTGGGAAATATAAAGGTCAAGCTGTCTTATCCGGAACGACTGTGTTCTTAAGCGTGTTTGACGAATATGTATGGTAAATAGATGGATATAATAGAAAAAAGAGGATAACAAAAAGTTAAATAATTTTTATGAAATGTCTGTATATTACAAAGAAAAAAGAACAAGCTTGGATCACTTTTCTGGAGACCATCGAAATGCAGCACAAAAGCATTGATTTGTAGTTCTCAACAAAGTGGCTTTGACATAAAATTGTGAAATAGGCACTCTTACACCTCCCTTGATAATCCTTCACTATTTTATTATGAGTCCAATAAACTAACACTTTTTCCCCACATATACTTTAAAAATGTTTTTAGTCATTTTGCTCCTACTGGCATATAACTAACAACAGCTTTAAATAACACAGGAAGATTCATTTATACTCTGACACTCCAGGCCCCATCGTTAATTCAATGTTAAGATACCTAGCGTTATCTGTACCACAATATTCCCTACCCTACTGTATAAATTCACAAATCTTCTCTGACAGAAAAGACTTAAACACTGATATTTGCTATCCTGTAACACTCAAATGTTTAGCAAATAAATTTTTGTCTCCTATTTTCTTTAAAAATTTGTGCCAATCTCATTTTGTTTTCTTTTTGCAAACTCTTCAAATTATGTTGTGCAATATATTTTTCTTAGATCATTTTCCCCTCTGCTCTTCAGATTTGATAACTTACATTGATCTGTCATCAAAAACATTGACATTCCTCCTACTGGATAAAGTCCATCTACTTCATTTTTAAAAATTTATTCTTATTTTTTATTCTTATTTTTAAAATTTCTTTTGTAAACACTTTATTGTATAAATGTTATGTGATTTGACATATATGTCATATATATGTCAATAATTTGTGTATCTACATATACACAAATTATTACTGCAGGTAAGCAATTCGACATATTTGTTACTTTCCATCATTACTTGTTTGTTGTTGTAAGAGTACCTAAAATCTACATCCTTGGCACATTTGTACTATACAATGCAATATTATTAACTGTAGTACTCTTGCTGTACAACAGATTTCTAGACTACATAACTTAGTTAGTGCTCTTTGACCTACATCTTTCCATTTCCTCTCATTCTCCACCCCTGATAACCACCATTCTACTCTGTATTTTTGTATTTGACTTTTTTTTTTTTCTCAAGATTCCACATGTAAGTGAGATCATGATTTTTTTTTTTTTCCTGTGTCTGGCTTATGTCACTTAGCATGATGTCCTCCACTTTTATTCATATTGTTACAAATGACAATTTCTACTTCTTTTTTAAGGCTGAATAATATTCTATCTCATATAGAGTATAAAACACAAAATTCACTTGTTCACTTAATTCTTAGAACATTTTTAAATTTATAGAAAAGTTACAAACATAATACCAAAAATTCTTATATGCCCTGCACCCAGTTCCCCATGTTGTGAGCATCTTACATTAGCTTGACAGATTTGTCATAATTAATGAACAAATATTAATACACAAGTATTAACTAAATTCCATATTTGATTAAGATATTCTTAGTTTTTACCTAATGTTCTTTCTTTTTTTTTTTTCTTAAACAGAGTCTTGCTGTGTCACCCAGGCTGGAGTGCAGTGGCACAATCTCGGCTCACTGCAAGCTCTGCCTCCCGGGTTCATGCCATTCTCCTGCCTCAGCCTCCTGAGTAGCTGGGACTACAGGCGCCCGCCACCACACCCTTAGCTAATGTTCTTTGTTGTTGCTTTCGTTCTAGGATCCCATCAAAATTCTTGCATTGCATTTAGTCGTTATATCTGCTCTTGGTTCTGACAGTTTCTCAGATCTCCCTGTTTTTGATGACCTTGACAGTTTTAAGTGATACTATTCGAATACTTTGTAGGATGTCCCTCAATTATTATTTGTCTGATATTTTGTCATGTTTACATTGGATTTATGTTTTTTTTTTTTTTTTTTTTTTTTTTTTTTTTTGGTAGGGAGACCACAGAAGTAAGGTCAATTGTTTTCATATTATGTCAAAGTAAATGCTATCTACAGGATTAATGGCTATTGATGTTGACCCTGATTGCCACGCTAAGGTAGTGTTTGTCAGGTTCCTCCAGTGTAAAATTACTTTTTCCTCCCTGTCTATACTGTACTCTGTGGAAGGAAGTTGCTATGTGCAACTCAAACACAAATATACACACACACATTAGTTTGTTTAATTTTCTGATTATTGATCGTTGGAGAGCTAGTCTGGTACCTAATGGAAAAGATGTTCTCCTAGTAAATGAGTTGAAATAATTTTTTTGTGTTTACAAAATAATTATTATATATAGCTTCAAAATTCATGATTGTGCTTAGAAATTGCGCTGTATAATAAATCTTATTCTTCCATTTTCCTTTCATATAAAAATGAAACTTCTGTCAGAGAGTGTGAAAATTACCTAATGACATATTTTTCTCCTATTTCTGTAGACTTCTTAAGTATTTCTAGATTATTTCCAATGTTATTTCTGTACATATATTCAGATAAGGAACACACAGTGGTTGTCGTCAGTGGTTTGTATTTAATTGTATAACATCTTCTTTAAAACACAATCAGAATCTTTAAGCATAATCTATTAAAAAGAAAACAACTAAAAACAAACAAAAGAAAAAATTATTTCCTCTTTCTCTGCATAACTTTTACTTTAAGATTCTAAGCTGAATATGTCCAAATGAAATCACACTGACTTCCTTCTGTATCTATTTTACAACTTCATGCATCTCGAAATGCGTTTTTATGTTCATTATTGAATTTACATCTGCCAATTTTATCTGGCAAATATTTTATAGAACTGAGGAAGCAGAATTCTAATGCTGATATGAGAAGTAGTTCTCATTAACAATATTTTTAATAATGTGTTTTTAAGCTATTCCAGTTTTCTGGCAGGACGCAATCTTTCATCCTTTGTCCCCCATGAACTTCCTCCTCAGTAAGCTTCTCTTACTTGTTAAATTCCTATTGGGATGTCTACATGGATTCTTACAGAATGCTTTAATCACATCATTAATTAAACATCTAGACATTGATTTTACTTACTATTTGATCTTTCACAGATCAGAACTAATTTTAAAAATTATTTCTAGAGCTACTGCATTGCTGTCTAGTGGAACAGATTTTATTACAGATGGTCCAGAGACTCTATTGGTAGCTACAATCTGCCAGCATTGGCTCTTGAAGGTAAGTGGTAAGGAAATAACTGCCTTCCTCCTTTAACTTTAGCTCATTCACTAGCAATTCCTTACCCTGCAAGAGATGACTTTACTTCCAACTGATCCGGGGTGTATGGAAAATGTGAGAACTGCCTAGTCATGGCACAAATGAGGAATACATGTAACCAATTAGTGGGAAATAAAGATTAAAATACAAATAGGTAGGTGTTTAAATTAAAAAACACAGAGAAAATGCCAAGAAATTATTATAAAATTAAAGTAGAGAGAAAAATTCACTGAAAATTTTTAATTTGTCTCATATCCATTTGGCATTATCTAAGAGTTTGAAGGATTTTAAAGAGGCAAGTAAGGGGATTATATCTTCACTGGGGTGTGTCAGACACATCAGCCCCCCAAATGCTAGGAGTGACATTCCTAAGGTGAGATCATTGTGGTTGTCTGTGGTAATCATGCCCTTTATTCCTTCTCTTATTTCTCTCTACAATTCTCTCTTGCCATCTGCCTTTATCTCCAGGGCCATGCATTCAGTGTTCCTTCCCTCATTTTATAAGGAGAGGGTTGGCTGGGCACGGTGGCTCATGCCTGTTATCCCAGCACTCTGGGAGGCCAAGGTGGGCAGATCACCTGAGGTCAGGAATTCGAGACCAGCCTGACCAACGTGGAGAAACCCTGTCTCTACTAAAAATATAAAATTAGCCAGGCATGGTGGCACATGCTTGCAATCCCAGCTACTTGGGAGGCTGAGGCAGGAGAATCGCTTGAACCCAGTAGGTGGAGGTTGCGGTGAGCCAAGATCATGCCATTGTACTCCAGCCTGGGCAACAAGAGTGAAACTCCGTCTCAAAAATAAATAAATAAATAAATAAATAAATAAATAAATAAATAAATAAATAAGAGAGGGTTTAGAAGATGGATCCTAGGTTCAGATGAAGGATAGCAATTGTGTTAATTTAGCATTCACTGAGAAGATGGATTTGAAAACCTCTTCTAACAGTGATATTTCATTCATTTATTACTCAAATAGTTTCAGATAAATGCTGTAATATCTGCTAGAGAAACTTTGGTACTTTTTTCTTTTTCTTCTTTCTTTTTTTTTTTTTTCTTTTTTTGAGATGGAGTCTCACTCTGTGGCCCAGGTCAGAGTGCAGTGGCACGATCTCAGCTCACTGCAACCTCTCCTGGGTTCAAGTGATTCTCCTGCCTCAGCCTCCAGAGTAGCTGGGATTACAGGAGCGCACCACTACACCCAGCCACTTTTTGTGTTTTTAGTAGAAGCGGGGTTTTACCATGTTGACCAGGCTGGTCTTGAACTCCTGACCTCAGGTGATCCACCTGCCTCAGCCTCCCAAAGTGCTGGGATTACAGGCGTAAGCCACCACACCCGGCCTACTTGGGTACTTTCTAATGATACTAAAAGTATAAAGAAAAATTTATTGGAAGTATAGAAATCACTTGACTTCTAGACAGGTTTTCTAGACAAGAAGAGTTTGGGGGATGACAAGTAGTAGAAACTAACTTGTGCAATTCTTTTTTAGGAATATAATGATGAGAGATTAAATACTATAAAATATTCATATGCTTAAGTCATAGTTACCATCCATACTTGATGAGTAATTTGTCATATCCATAATTTAAATTTTAGTTGCTCATGTATTGATGATCATGATGAAGCTTGATATTTTGCCATAAAAATAATAAAATTTTGGATTTAAGATTGTTCAGCTCAATACATTTCTTGTGCTCCCCTTTTATTCTCTGAAACCAAGAGAATAGAAGGGGAGAACAAATACACTTTTTAAAATTCTATTTAAAAATTTCAACTTTTATTTTAGATTCAGATTTGTTACGTGGGTATACTGGGTGATGCTGAGGTTTGGGATACGTATAATCCTGTCACCCAGGTAGTGAGCATAGAAGCCAGTAGCTAGTTTTCCAGCCCCCTACCCCACTTCTCCCAGTAGTCTCCAGTATTTATTGTTCTTGTCTACATGCCAATGTTTGGTTCCCACTTATGAGAGAGAATATGTGATATTTCGTTTTCTGTTCCTGTGTTAATTTTCCTGGGATAATGGTCTCCAGCTGCATCCATGTTGCTGGAAAGGACATGATTTTGTTCTTTTTTATGGCTGCATAGTATTCCATGGTATACATGTACCACATTTTCTTTACCCAGCCCACCATTAAAGGGCACCTAAGTTGATTCCATGACTTTGCTTCTGTGAATAGTGCTGCGATGAGCATACTAGGGCATGTCTCTCTTTGGTGGAATGATTTGTCATCCTTTGGATATATACCCATTAAAGGGATTGTTGGATTGAATGGGGGAACTCTTTCAAGTTCTTTGAGAAATGCTTTATAAGAAAATAAAATCATGTTATGAGAAAAGCGATCAAGATATGAAATGCAAGGCCAATAACTGAGGAAGTTATATAAAATAAGAGAGCTTACCCATTTTAAATTGTTTGGCCTAGTCACATCAGAGGGAAGGATTATAGGACAAGGTTCATTAATAATTTCGTTTTTAACCAGTTTATCTCTAGTAGGACCCACTAACATCCATACTATATTTATTTTATTTTATTTTATTTCCTGTGTGTGTGTGTGTGAGAGAGAGAGAGAAAATCTTTAGAGGATGAGAGCTGGGAAGGTAGGAAATGCTATCTAACCCTCTCACCATACTCAAAACATTGTATCTACTCTAATTTTCCTAAGGTAAGCAGATTTGGGGACTTTAAAGGCAGGAAGATTTTCCCTAACTTCTCTGCAATTATGCTATTCTATCTCTTTTCTGAGACTATGGAAACATAATGGCTGAGCCACAGGCTAAGGTAGGAGCAAATGAAGTGAAGAGGGAATAAGAGCTTGATTTCAGTTTCAAGCCCATTATTCTGTCACACATATCTTTGCTTTTCTAATACTGCCTTTCATGGGAAAGGTCCTCATTCAACATTTGGTGAGTGAATGAGTGACCTGGAATGAACAATGCCTGTACATAAAGTCTGAGGTGACCAGGACACCTTCCAATTTCAGAAACTACCATTAGGCAGCTGTGACCCTTGAGAGACTGTGGCTTCAGCTGGAGCTCATATAAATTCAGCATGTTAAAGAATATTAAACTTTTGTTGTTGAATATTCAAAAGTGTAGCAAGTTGTTAGAAATGGCCTGAAATTTATTTTTGTTTATAAAAGTGTTCCCAGCTTTAAAATGAGCTGTTCCCAAAATTAGTGGGGCAATTTTGGTGAGATTATATTCATGAGGCCTTACACAGAACTGGGAATGAATATGAAAGAAAGCTGCAAGGACCATTTATGTATGGGAAGGCTATAAAGGAGTATGCCTGGATGAGTAAAAGTCTACCTAAAGGATTGCACCACAGCTTGTGCCTGACGACTTTGGAGACATGATTGAGAGGTTAAAGTAGAACAAAGTATTTAATAAAAAGCTGCTCTGTTAGTCAAGAGGGCACACACAGGAATGCTTTGATGGCCATACATCAATGTGTGAATCTGAATTGGAAGGGACCATTTTTCCTATACGTCTGCAAGGCACAGCATCGTTGTGGTGTTTTGGTGCAAAGACTCTAGGGGATTCGTTATCAGGACTGACACCATGAAAGTTTTGTGAGAGCCGCCGGTACAGAAGCACCATCAGCAATAGCAGTGATGAAGAACCTGGAGGAGACATCATAGGCCATGAGCATTAGTAATATTAAGAGCAGGTAAAGAAGAGCAGCAGGACATCAGGGGAGAGAATACTCGAAGTACCAGTCAAATTGAGTGTGATGTGTCTGGGAAGATACTAAGTGAAGGAGAACTGTTCTTTACAAAGCTGGAAGTATTTCAAGAGCATGGAACATTGTAAACCACAGAAAGTGGCTCACACTGCAGCCCCGTTTGTGCCCAGTATTGTCTGAATTGATGAAATAGAGTTTTCATGCTTCACTCACATATATTTGCTTGGTTTTCAAAAGATTCTTAGGATCACTATCTGGGAAGAGTTAATGTAATGGTGTGCCCTCAGCACAGCAGGACTCTTGATATGTCCCTGAGACACAGTTACCAGATTATAAAAGAAAAGCGCAGGACACACATTTAAATCTGAATTTCAGATAAACAGCAATTCTTTTAGTGTAATATTGTTGCAAATAATACCTGGAGCGTACTTATACCCAAAAATGTTGTTTATTAACAATTCAGATTCCACTGGATGTTCTGTCTTTCAACTAGTAACTCTACACTGGACCTGTTGCATCAGTAACCTCCATCTGCCAGGTGGTCATCACTTCTTATTTCTTTACAAAGGTGGAGGCGTGGTGAGGTTTTGCGTCATATAAGATTACGCTGGACTCTAACTCTGCAGCTGCTCTGCTTTCTTCCTCACTGGTGTCCCATGCTCCTGGATGAGGCACTTCACTGTTCACGGCCTTCCATCTGCATGGAAGTGGAGCATGTTCCTGATTTGGCTTCTGCAGTCAGCACGTCATCATCAATTTACTTCGTGGTCTTCTGTGCTTCTTTCTCTCCCATTTCAATACATATTCCTTTTTCCTGTCACCTCTTTTAGAAGAATATATTTTAGAAAAAGAACTGTTTTCATTTTGTACCATACAACTCTCTCCTTTCCAGGAGTAGGTGTGTAGATGGTGTGCAGTAGGTGTGTAGTGATAGGTTGGAGGAACATTCAGGCACAAGTAATAAAATACTCAGAAGCATTGTTTTCTACAGAAACTATGCCCTAGCTCCAAGTTCCCCCACTGTGTGGAGCTCCTTCCTTCTTTGTGATAATTTTTGTGTAAAGGAGTCAACTGCCTTTCCATGAAACACATTTCCATGAGTTGGACCTGATCTCAGGTTCTGTGGATATTTGTGTAACTGTGTCTATAGTCCTATTTTGACTGAGATTAAGTTCTCTTCCTTGGGATTTCTGGCTCTAAGGGAATAAGAAAATACAGTGAAACATTTGTTTTCACATTCCTACATGAAAATTTAGAAGGCTGTTTTTTTTTCCTTTTGTTTGTTTCTGGATTTTTGTTTTGTTTTGTGTGATTGGTTTTGCCTTGTTTGATATTATATAGAAGACACAGAGAAAGTCAAGCTTATCTCATCCGTCTGTTTTAATGGGGTATTTTGAGCATCAGCCCTATCCCAGATGAAAAACCTTATTGGACTTTCTAGTTAAATACTTTCTATCTCAGCCCTAGCACAAATAAAAAATATATTGCATTTTCTAAGTAAATACTTTTCATGTAAAGTGGAATTTTATTTATTTGCATGTATATTCTTTAGTCTTTGAAGTATAAACATATATGAGTTTTATCACTTCTTTTTCAAAGAAGAAAGGATTTATGTTTGGTAATATGTAAGATATGAAACATCAGGACTCAAAGATAAACTTTGCTCTCAGATGTCTGGTCACTAATTGTGCTACGCATCTCTGAGCTTGAATTTCCTTTTGTTAGGTGCGAATAATGAACTCTGCTGTTGTGGATTTTTTTTAATGGTAGGGTGCTATTGCATTCTGGAATTAATCAAGGAGTTACTTAATAAAATATATTCCAATGTATTATAAACACTTTTGGCTTTAAAAAGTGAACTTTTTAGTTGAGACTACAGGATTTTGATCTCACACTGTGACAAGAAGATACTGCCCATTTCTTTCATATAAAGTGGTTGAAAGAATTGAATATTCTTCTCACCCTTAAATGACTATCTTTGATGCCTGATTTTCAGCAAGCCTTTGAATTTCTCTGTTTTCAAAAATATTGCTTCCAGGGGGCAGATTGCCGTGGTTTTCTCAAATTAACTCCCAGGCATGCTTATGTAAAAGGGAACTTGGTTAGTAAAATGGACAGGGTTTATTTGTCAGAGGAAATGACTCCAGAAGAACTGTAGACACAAAAGTGCCACTATACGGAAATTGAAGAGCTGAGCTCTTACTCTCAGCTTTAACAATAAAATGCTTTGTGACACTCAGAAACCTCTTTTCACTTTCTGAGACCTCAATTTCTTTAAATCTTAAAACATAACAATAGACTACATTTGTGATTCTCAAAGACAGTTGAACAGAATCATCTTGAGGTTTTTTCTTTTAATTTAAGTTTCCTAGATTCCTCCCCAGAATTTATGACTCTGGCAACCCTACCTGGGAAATTTCCTTGTTCCAATGATTGCCTTACAAAGCAGTAACCGTCAAGGTGCAATTGAAATAGGAGAGTTCCCTGGCCTCCCTCCCAGGATGTGCAACAGGAGTGTGGCTTGGCCCTACCTCAGCTTATGGGAGTGGGAGCATGCAGAGAGGAAGGTGCAGTAGCCTAGTGCTTCTGGGCTCTGGCCCACTGGTAGCATCTAGGGGTGCCTGTGATTCCAGAAGCCCAAGTAGGCCTGTGTTACAGTGCTCTCTTTTAGATTTGCCATCTGCGGATGGTTTAAGTGCTAAACAGCTCAGTGGACCCTCTGCCTTTGTGCAAGGGCAGGGGGTCAGTGCGACAGCTGTCTGTATTCCCAGCTCTTGTCTGGTATCCAGGGAAAATCAGGGCATGCACAGACTTGACGGATGGTGAATATGGGAGTTTTATTGAGTGGTGGAGGTGGCTTTCAGTGGGATGGATGGTGAGCTAGAAAGGGGATGGAGTGGGAAGATGATCTTCCCCTGGAGCTTGGCCATCCAGCAACTGATCTTCTCTTTAACCCTCCCCAGCCAAACTCCTCTCGATGTTCAGATGTTCCTTCTCCTCTCTCTTTCTCTACTGCTCTTCTGCTTTTCTGTTCATCTGCCCATCTGCTCATGGAGCCTGGGGTTTTGGGTTTATACGGGTACAGGATAGGGGGGCATGATAGACCAAAAGGCAACATTTGGGCAAGAAGACAGGAATTCCTGTTCCCATTTAGAGCTGCGGGTTTCCTGGCTTGGGGGCGGGGTTTTACTGGGGAACCACCTTCTTCTACCCAGTATTTCTTTGTCTCCTGTCCATATCACAACTGGTTTGGTGCCACAGAAAAAAATGTTAGTTCATAATATTTGATGTCAGAAATATGAAGTGTGTTTAAGCTAAGAATACTGTATACAGGCCGGGTGCAGTGACTCACACCTGTAATTCCAGGACTTTGGGAGGCCGAGGCGGGCAGCAGATCACAAGGTCAGAAGAACGAGATCATCCTGGTTAACACGGTGAAACCCTGTGTCTACTAAAAATACAAAAAATTAGCCAGGAGTGGTGGCGGGCGCCTGTAGTCCCAGCTACTTGGGAGGCTGAGGCAAGAGAATCACTTCAACCCGGGAGGCGGAGGTTGCAGTGAGCTGAGACCGCACCATGGCACTCCAACCTGGGCAACAGAGTGAGACTCCATTTCAAAAAAAAAAAAAAATACTGTATACAAATAATAAATACTACATATTGAGACAAAAATGAGATTAAGAAAGTTGCAACATTAATCTATGTAGGAATAATAGATGAAAAAATACATTGTGATGAGCAGATCCCAGAAATCTGTTATTTTTATCTGTTCCAGATGGTTCTGAAGATTAGTGATGAAAAGAAATGGCTGGGCTCTTTCAGCTCAAATATTTTATTTCATGTAAGGCTCTGATTGCTATCACTGATCTGTGATTTCCTCCTATAATAGAGATGAATATTAAATAACCACTCTTCAAATGAAATTGTCCTTTGTTTGATAGTCATACATGGTGGTCATCCTGGATTTCAAAAACTGCTTTAACGAACAAACAGGGAGGGCTATCTCAAGCAGTCTAATATCCATTGCTCTTCACTAGGCAGGGCATGTCCTCAAACTCACAGTTCTCTTTGTATTAGAGGGAGCTTATATGGACATGCCGTCAGATCAAGGCTCCACATTTCAAGCCAATAGACAGATAAATTTTGTGTTTAATCCCTCAGTAGAAAGTGCAGTATTCAAGGTTTTATGAGGTGTTCTGTTATGTCTTTCACTTGAATTTATTGAGCATGTATTGATTATTATTTGTTTAGAACTACACGCAAAACACAAAATCATAATCCTTATGTTCCTAAAGCTGAAAAAGAGGAGACATAACAAAAGAAAAATAAATGACTTTATATCATTATGAGAAAAAAGAGTAAAATGAGCTATACAGATTTTTGAAGAGGGAAGAAATCAGTGGTGGTTAGGACAATCTAGAAAGTCTGTATGATAAGAAAAGATATGCTCTGAGTGAGTAGAACTTGGTTACGCTGGAGATGAAAAACAAAATACAGATGTTGACTGTAAACAAGTACAAGCCAGTCCTTTAGCCATTGACGTCCAAACCCTTGCGAAAAGTTCACCAGGTTCATTATACACTAAAGCATCTGTATTCCATTCCGTACATCCCAGATGTTGTATTTTAATTTTGTCCCTCACTTTTCTGTAAGTTAAATAGAATCTATATTTTTTATATATATATATATGTCATTTTCTTTCTACATAATTCTTTGATAAAATATTGTTTGGGTTTGGGGTTTTTGTTTTGTTTTGTTTTGCTTCTATGAGCACTTTTAGACTCCAATGAAGTCTCACACACTTATTTTCCTAATAACTCCATGTAATCACCATTCCCTCTTCAAAACTATGGAAAAGTATATAACAAGTTATTTTTACTTTTTTCCTTGGCCTACCCTAAAGTTCAGTCATATTGGCATTATTACAGCAGAGCAATGTCTCCATGTGCACTGTTCATTCTAGTTTTTATCTTCATTTCAAAATAGTGGAATCTGTTTTATTATAAGTTTGAAATGGTGAGTTTTAGATAATTGCATATTCTCCTTAAGGATCTACAATTTTCATTCTTTCTCTCAGAACATCTGTATGTCAAAAGGATTTTTAAAATTCCCTTAATTTTACCTAGATTAATGTTTCAACTGCTGTAGTGTCAGTTTGTCTCAATATATAATATTATTATTTGTGTACATAATTTTACTTAAACATAATCTGTACTTCTGGCATTAGATAAATATCATGAATTCATATTTCTCTGTATTACCAAACCAGTTATTCTTTGAGTGTGTCCATAACATAAGGTTATCAGTGGCACATGGAAACGTCTCGGATAGGGTTGCCAGATAAAATACTGGATGTGCACATACATTTTAATTTTACATAAACAATGAATGAAATTTTGTGAATTATGCAGATATGAGTCATACAATATATTGTTTATTTTTAATTCAAATTTAATTGAATCTTCTGTATTTATATTTGCCACACTTGGTGACCTTACCGATATATCATTTTATCAGGCTTCTCCAAAGTTATCTGTTTTGCGTTTTTCTTCCTTTATTTTTCCATCACTTTCTTCCTTTTGCTCCTTGGCTCAGTCAACACAGACTTTTGTACATGCACTCCTGCTTCTGGTTTCTCAAAAGCCATTCTCATCTGGCATATGTATGTATATGTATCTGAAACTTTTCTTACCATTCCTTTATTGTCTGCTCTTAAATCTTCCATTGCTTTCTATTTCTCTTGTTGAGAAAGTCCACATTTCTTACCTTAATTTTCAGGCTCCTTCTTTACTGATTGCATGTTCCTCTTCAATTTCTTTCTCAATAAGTCCCAAAATTAATGTCTCACTCCAAATGCCTTGAGAATTAACCATGCATATTATATATTTTCATCACTTTTCCCTTGTTTCTTTTGTGTCTGTGATAACTTCTCTCTTCTCATCTGATTATCCTGTCAACCTCTGGTACAAATCTTATCTCTTGGATGCTCTCCTATAGTTTTTAATCCTTTTGCAATTACCCTCCTACTGAACTTATCTGTAACAATTATTTAACACATGATTATAATTTTTTTTTGTTTTGTTTTGTTTTGTTTTGTTTTGTTTTTTGAGATGGAGTCTCGCTCTGTAGGCAGGCTAGAGCGCGGTAACGCAATCTCGGCTCACTGCAACCTCCAGCTCCTGGGTTCAAGTAATTCTCCTGCCTCAGCTTCCCGAGTAGCTGGGACTACAGGTGTGTGCCACCAAGACCAGTTAATTTTTGTGTTTTTGGTAGAGACGGAGTTTCACCATGTTGGCCAGGATGATCTCAATCTCTTGACCTCATGATCCACCTGCCTCAGCCTTCCAAAGTGCTGGAATTACAGGCGTGAGCGACCATGCCCGGCCTTGCACTTTATTTTTAAACAATGTTATGTTCTTTTTGTCTCATTCATTAAAATACTATTGTTGTTATCGTTTTTAAGATCAAAGCCTACGCCCCACCTTTTTTTTTTTGAGTGCTGATCAAACAGTCGGTGTCTTAATATGCTTCGGTCGCTATAACAAAATATAATTGACCAGATGACTTAATCTATTTTTTTACAGTTCTGGGGGCTTTGAAGTCCAGGATTTGGTTCCTAATAAAAACCATTTTCCTGTTTGCAAAGGGCCGTCTTCTTGCTGTATTCTCACTTGACCCAGAGAGAGAGAGGTCATCTCTTTTATTTCTCTTCTTATAAGGGCACTAATCTCATTCGTGAGGGCTTCCCTTTCATGACATAATTACCTCCAAACCCCCCTCCCTCAATGCCGTTACCTTGAGGATTAGGGTTCCAAAGTATGAATTTTGGGAGAACACATGATGTCCACAGCAGCAAGCTTCAATAAGCATGTCTTCAACCGAATGGAAGACGATAAGGACCTCTTACTCTAAAGTGCACTGACTTCCATTGAGAAGGAAATGATTGAAGTAGTTTGGGGAAATATGGACCCAGTCATATATCTGCTTTGAATATTTGCTGTGCTGGATAAAGTTTCAATTTGTTACAATCTTAGGAGAGTTTAAGAGGGACACCAGGTCATTATGCTTTCATCATGTAGCTTGTAGGGCAAAGAACCTTTGATGCTCTGAGAGACAGCTTTTTTACTGAGTTCATTTAAGTACTTAGATATCTAAAGGCATGTTCTTTTCATAACTACTCATCTTGGTACCACATCTAGTTTGAATATCTAGGATATGTTGTATCATGGCCATTGAAATAAGTCATTGCGTTATATTTGGCACCAGAGCAGTGGATGACAAAGTTTATACTTGATTGAAGGCATGACATTAGGAAAGTGGACATTTCAGTAATCATTCTGAACTTAGTATGAAGACAAATAATCAGACACAGACACCTTTGATCTACTGACAGGGCCCAGACATGGCCTGGTATCTTTGGCTAGTACGCTATCTCTAGAGTTCATATAAATCAATTTACAGGAACATTATTTATTTCTTTCCCTAAGACTATTTGCTAGAATGAGGTCAGAAAGAAAGATTAATATGACACCTAATACTGCAGCAAGAAGAAAACTGGTTTACTATTAGGGTCAAATCTTAAAGAGGTAGGAGTTTTTGCTTTGCCAGAAAATATTAAATGTACAACCTCTCATTAATAATCCTGATGGATCCTATTTAAGAGACCCAGCAGCGCTGCTGCAAAATGACACAAGCAGAGGCCTTGAGTGTTTGAAATCCTAGGTTGACAATTCCCTTCAGAAACTTCAGTTTTGTCCTCTGAGAATTAGAAAATGCCATGGGGTTTTATAGGAATTAAAACTTAGAGTAGGTGGGTAGTGGTATTTCTCTAGTAGGAGACCCTTGATCAATGGGTGTGTCTGACTCCACACCTTCCCCTGCCTAAGGAACCAAAGTTTAGATCTATGTAGGAACTTGTACAGTACTTTTATATTTTAATGTTCTTTCAAGTGTTTTGCTCATGTTCTTTTTTAAAAAAATCTGCGTATATAAGCAGATCTTACATTATTCTCCCTATATTTTTTCAGAAAAAGCAGCTGAGTCATAGAAGAATTATGTGATACCGTGGAAAGATGACTAAACAGGAATCAGGGAAGTTTGATGAAATTTCCAACTTAGCCACTAACTATTCTATGACCTTGAGCACCCTAGTCCTCTCATATGTAAAGTAAAAATGTTGAACTAGAAGTTCACTGTGTTTTCGCATAACTCTGAAAGTCTGTAATGAAGCCTAGGCAGAGGCAAAATTATAAACATAATTTGGGTTTTTCTGGATGTTAAGCGGTATAGCTTTTCTTGCTTGATCATACTGCTTCGTTCGCAGTTATTTGCAGCATAGATCTTTATATGAAGAAATCTAAATTTCTTTGCCCTTTAAAATCCAATTTAATTTAAAATTTAAATGTATGTGTCTTCGAGTAAATGTTGCTCAACCACCAATGATTTGTTGTAACTGCATGGGGGACACACATAAATCAAAAATGCATTTAGAGCCCTGTCCAAATTATAAATTCAATAACTTGGTTCAAATTATAAATCAAAGGACTACTGTGCAGCTGTCAATCAATCAAAACAGATTAATAACCTCAGCTGAAGTGATTTGATGAACTATAGACGTTATGGAAACTGCAAGACTTCAGCTCTAATTTGAAGGGCTCTCTACAGTGTTGGCAGAAAGCTTCTACCGACTGGAAAATAGGAATAGGGAAATTTATAGAACACATTGCATGGGCTTTACTCCGGCAGTTTTTTTGGTCTCACAATTGCCCTCTTCAGGATGTAGCGTTATCACCATTATCATCTTACAGGTGAGGGACTGAAGATCACAGAGGTGAAGTGGCTTGCCCCATGTCACACGCTGAAAGAATACAGAGCAGGGGTCAAACCACCTGGGGAGTCTTTCTCCAGATACTGATCTCATAACAGCTACATTAGACTGTTTCTTATACAGTTCCTAGCAGAGGAGGGTGACTCATCAATAAAATGTTACAGTTAAATTATCTTCCGTTGCAAACCACATCTAATGGCTAGAGAATATAAAGATTCTGAGAAATCTAAGGCATGTTGTTTTCATCTTTTTTTTTTTTTTTGATAATAAAAAGGCACCTTGAATGATTCTTGCTTAAATGAATTATTTTAGCTTATCAGGGCTCTTCATTCCACCTGCGTGTTTTCCATCACTTAATAAAACTACAAGCTTGCTAAAGTTAGCAGAATTAGAAGCCCTGATTTTCTGTTTAATTTTTATAATGAGCTGCTTGAACCACTTATCCTCTACCTGCAGCTTCTTCCTTCTGCAGATGCAAGAAATGCCTGGCCATGTTATGGGATTTTGTGAGGGTTATAAGCAAAGGATTTCATGCCAATAACTCAGTTTTGTTTCCCATAGATAATAGATGAGGTTTTAGTAATTGGATTTCATAAATTCATTTCAGATGGGTGCCTACTGCAAGACAGCTTCTGTGCTAGCTATCTACACAGGCATTATCTGATCTCATTTTGAAAACAACACTGAGGAGGTGGTTCTTATTAGCATCAAGACTTCTCAAGTCATGGGCTCTATGGAGTTTCTTGGGAAATATAATGAACATGAATGGCCTCTCTTACAGAAACTTAGATGACTCTACTGACCTGGTATTCCAACTTCTGAGAGTAGAAAAGGTAAAACCTCAAACTCTGGCTTCTCAAAGGAAGTATGGTTTCACAAAATCTTACAAAAGTTCAGCCTCTCCACATTGCAGTAACTTTCAGATTCTCCGTAACTCCGTGGCCTCTCAGTGCTCTAAGCATCCTACTCACCACAAGAGGATAGACTATTGTTCACCGAAGAGATAAGAAAATGAGCTTTTAGTTTTTGCCTCACCCAGTACCTCCTACATTACATTTAGCAGTATTAGTGCTTTTATCATTGTTTAGTAGTTGTAGTAGCAGCAGCAGCTGCAGGAACAGCAGCATCAGCAGTAGTACTAGTAAATCCTTGGGATATGTATTTCTAGCCAATAAGCCATGAACCCTTCAAGGCAGCCTGCACCCCTGAGCTCAGGCTCATCTGCAGCCGCCAACCACAGGCAAAATCATGTAGCTACTGCTTGACAAATACAGGAAGTTTATCCCTGGTACAAGAGACCATGAAACATGATGAAAGTAAAGAAAATATTGGTTATTATGAATAGTAAAGATTCATAAGTGCCTTTACCTGTGGAAGACCTTCCCCAACACCCTACCCAAGGTCATTACTATTCTTAATGCCAATAATTTCCTTGATTTTAAAAGCTTTTTTAGTTTTTTTGTTTGTTTTTTTTAATTGTGGCAAATTGAAAATAGCATTAAATTTACCATCTAAATTATTTTTTATTTATTTTTTATTTTTTTATTTTTTACTTGTTTATACTTTATGTTCTAGGGTATATGTGCACAACGTGCAGGTTTGTTACATATGTATACATGTGCCATGTTGGTGTGCAGCACCCATTAACTCGTCATTTACATTAGGTATATCTCCTAATGTTTTCCGTCCCCCTCCCCCCACCTCACAACAGGCCCCGGTGTGTGATGTTCCCCTTCCTGTGTCCAAGTGATCTCATTGTTCAATTCCCACCCACGAGTGAGAACATGCGGTGTTTGGTTTTCTGTTCTTGCGATAGTTTGCTGAGAATGATGATTTCCAGCTGCATCCATGTCCCTACTAAATTATTTTTAAGTATACAGTTCAATAATGTTACGGACATTCACATTGTTGTACAACCAAACTCCAAAACTCTTCTTGTCATGCAAAGCAAACTCTTTATGCAATTTCCCCTCTCCTCAGCCCCTGGTAACTACCATTTAATTTTTTGTATTTTATAAATTTGATTACTCTAATACCTCATATAAATAGAATTATACAGTATTTTTGTTTTTAAGACTAGCTTATTTCACTTAGCATAGGATCTTCAAGGTTTATATCCATGTTATGCCACAGATCAAAATTTTCTTCCTTTTTAAAGCTGAATCATATTCTGTTTTATGAATATACCGCATTTTGTTTGTGCATTCATCTATCAGTGAAACCTTTGGTGGCTTCTACATTTTTGCTATTATGAATAATGCCTCTGTGAACATAGGTAATAGATAATACTTTCCTTGAGTTTATTTTTAATTTTATTGTGAACAAAAATATTTCTATACAGTATATTTTTTAACTTGTTATTGTAGAAAATTATATTCTGAGTTGCATCCATGCTTGCCAAAAAAACCTTATTTTCACTTTAACTCAAATTGCACTATATAATGCCATCTATTCTACTGATGATGTACATTGGATTATTTCATTTATTTTCTTGCTAATGTGAATGTACTAATTTGAAAATTCTTCTACGGCATCCTAATGTGTCTTCAACAGACTTGCTACTCAACAGTGACTAAAATACTATAGACATCAGCATCACTTTGAGTTTATTGAAAATTCAGAATACCAGGCCTCATCTGACCTCCAAATCAGAATATTTCATTTGTTAAGAACCCAGTGGAATTTGTAGGTACATTAAAGTTTGAGAAAAACTTCTGTAGAGCAGTCCTAACCTATGAGATAGCCACTAGAAACATATTCTATTGAGCTCTTAAATTGTGGCTAGTCTGTGCTGCAATATGCCGTAAGGATAAATTACATAATAGATTTCAATGACAGTATAAAAAAGTAAAATAGCTCAATAATTTTTACATTGATAGCATATCAATATGGTAATCATTCATAAATATTGGGTTAAAGTGTTTATTTAAATTACTTTTATCAGTTTATTATTCCTTTCATAATATTATTGCCAGAACATTTTAAATTACAAATGAGGCTTAGAATAAAATTCTGTAATACACAGTTGCTCACAAATAGCAGGCGTACTTCTGTGCTATAACTTAGATATATCTTTTATCTAGTCTGTTTTCACTCAACATAATTTGAACTTTATTATTATTTTACATAGTCAAAATTATCAATATGTGTTGAGAGTTTCCACGTTTCCCATTTTATTGCTCACCAAATAATTTTTTTAAATTTTCGTGGGTACCTAGTAGGTATATATATTCATGAGGTATATGAGATGTTTTGATACAAGTATGCAAAGTGAAATAAGCACACCATGGTGAATGGGATATACATCCCCTCAAGCATATATCCTTTGAGGTACAAACAACCCAATTACCACTCTAAGTTATTAAAAAATGTACAATTAAGTTATTTTTGACTATACACACCCATATGTGCTATTAAATAGTAGGTCTTATTCATTCCTTATAACTATTTTTTTGTACCCATTAACCATCCTCACCTCCACACCCAGTTTCACTACCCTTCCTATCCTCTAGTAACCATCCTTCTACTCTCTAGGTTTATTAGTTCAATTGTTTTGATGTTTAGATCCCACAAATAAGGGAAGCATGTGTGTTTTTTCTATGCTTGTCTTATTTTACTTAACATAATAATCCAGTTTTATCTTTGCAAATGACTGAATCTCTCTCATTTATGACTCAGTAGTACTCCATTGTCCATATGTACCACATTTTCTTTATCTATTCATCTGTTGATGGACACTTCATTTGTTTCTAAATCTTAGCTATTGTAAACAGTGTTGCAACAAACATAGGAGTGCAGATATCTCTTTAATATATGCATTTCCTTTCTTTGGGGTATATACCCAGCAAGGGGATTACTGGATCATATGGTAGCTCTGTTTTTAGTTTTTTGAGTTCCCTCCAAACTTTTCTCCACAGTGGTTGGACTAATTTACGTTCCTACCAACCATGTACAAAGGTTCTCTTTTCTCCACATTATCACTGACATTTGTTATTGCCTGTCCTTTGGATATAGGTCATTTTTACTAAGGTGAGATGTTATCTCATTGTAGTTTTGATTTGCACTTCTCTGATGGCAAATGATGTCGAGCACCTTTTCATATGCCCGTTTGCCATTTTTTGTCTTCTTTTGAGAAATGTGTATTCAGTCTTTTGCCCTTTTTCTATCAGATTATTAGATTTTTATCCTAGAGGTTTGTTTAAGCAACTTACACATTTCTGATTATTACCTCTTGTCAAATGGGTAGTTTGCAAATATTTTCTCCCATTCTGTGGATTGTCTTTTCCCTTTGTTGATTGTATCCTTTGCTGTGCAGAAGCTTTTTAACTTGATGTGATCCCATTTTTCCAGTTTTGCTTTGGTTGCCTGGGCTTGTGAAGTGCTGTTCAATAAATTTTTGATCAGACTAATGTCCTGGAGATTTCCTCAATATTTTCTTGTAGTGTGTTCATAATTTGAAGTCTTAGATTTATCCATTACTTCAAAATCTATTTTGATTTGATTTTTGTATATGGTGAGAGACAGGAGTCTAGTTTCATTCTTCTGCATATGGTTATGCAGTTTTCCTAGCACCATTTATTGAAGAGACTATGTTTTCTCCAGTGTATTATCTTGCCACCTTTGTCAAAAATGAGTTCACTGCAGGTGTGTATTTGTTTTTGGGTTCTCTATTCTGTTCCATTGGTCTGTGTGGCTCTTTTTATGCCAATATCATGCTGTTTTCGTTACTACAGCTCTGTAGTATAATTTGAAGTCAGGTAATTTGAATTCTCCAGTTTTGTTCTTTTTGCTTGGGATAGGTTTGCCTTTTCTGGGTCTTTTGTGGTTTCATGTAAATTGTAGGTTGTTTTTTCTCTGTTTCTCTGAATAATGTCATCGATATTTTCATAGTGATTGCATTGAATCTGTAGATTGTTTTGGGTAGTATGAACATTTTAACAACATTGATTCTTCCAATCCATGAGCATAGAATATCCCTCCTTGCGTGTGTGCAGGTGTGTGTGTGTGTGTGTGTGTGTCCTCTGCAGTTTCTTTCATCAGTGTTTTATAGTTTTCATTACAGGGGTCTCTCACTTATTTGGTTAATTCCTAGGTATTTAATTTTATCAGTGGCTATTGTAAATGGGTTTACCTTTTATTTCCTTTTCATATTATTCACTGTTAGCATATGGAAGTGCTACTGATTTTTGTATGCCGATCTTGTATTCTGCAACTTTACTGAATTTGTTGATCAGTTCTAATCATTTCTTGGTTAAGTCTTTAGGCTTTTCCAAATATAAAATCATATCATTTGCATACAGGGGTAATTTAACTTCTTCCTTTCCAGTTTGGATGTCCTTTATATTTTCTCTTGTGTTCTTTCTCTTGTGTGCTTGCTAAAACTTCCAGTAATATGTTGAATAACACGGGTGACAGTGGGCATCCTTTTCATGCTTCAGATGTCAGAAGAAAGTCTTTCAGCTTTTCACCATTAAGTATTATACAAGCTGTGGGTTCACCATATATGGTTTTATTGTGTTGAGGTGTGTTTCTTCTCTCCCCACTTTTTTTAGGGATTTTATCATGATGGAACGTTGAATTTCATCAAATGTTTTTTCAGCATCAGTTGAAATCATCTTATGCTTTTTATCTTTCATTCTGTTGATATGATGTATCACATAAATTGATTTGTGTATGTTAGGCCATCCTTACATCCCAGGGATAAATCCCACTTGTCCAGAATGAATGATCTCTCTAATGTATTGTTGAATTCTATTTGCTAGTATTTTGTGAGGATTTTTGCATCTATATTCAACAGATACATTGGCCTGTAGTTTTTTTGTTTTGTTTTTTTGTTCTTTATTTTTTATTTTTTGACATGTTTTTGGTTTAGGTGTCAGGGTAATACTGGCCTTGCAGAATGAGTTTGGAAGTATACCCTACTCCTCTATTTTTTTAATAGCTTGAGTAGAATTGATATTAGTTCTTTAATGTTTGGTAGAACTCAACAGTGAAGCAATAGGTCT
The DNA here is from genome assembly GCF_037993035.2 of Macaca fascicularis. NCBI lineage: Eukaryota > Metazoa > Chordata > Mammalia > Primates > Cercopithecidae > Macaca > Macaca fascicularis. The sequence goes on from NC_088377.1 coordinate 187,588,405, forward strand.
TAGGATTTTCTTTACTGGGATATATTTTATTATGGCTTCTATCTCGTTTCTTGTTATTGGTTTGTTCAGGTTTTGGAATTCTTCCTGGTTCAATCTTGGTAGGTTGTATGTGGCTAGGACTTTTCCATTTCTTCTAGATTTTCCAATTTATTGGCATATACTGGCTCATATTAGCCCCTAATGATCCTTTGAATATCTGCAGTATCAGCTGTAATGTCTTCTTTATTATTTCTGATTGTATTCATTTGGATCTTCTCTTTTTTGTTTAGTTTGGCTAATGGATGGTCAATTTTGTTTAACTTTTCAAAAAGACAACTTTTTATTTCATCAATCTTCCGTTTTTTTAAATTTCATTTTTTTCTGTTCTGATTTTATTTTACTTTATTTTATTTTATTTTATTTATTTTATTTTTTTTTAATTTATTTATTATTATTATACTTTAAGTTGTAGGGTACATGTGCATAACGTGCAGGTTTGTTACATATGTATACTTGTGCCATGTTGGTGTGCTGCACCCATCAACTCGTCATTTACATCAGGTATAACTCCCAATGCAATCCCTCCCCCCTCCCCCCTCCCCATGATAGGCCCCGGTGTGTGATGTTCCCCTTCCTGAGTCCGAGTGATCTCATTGTTCAGTTCCCACCTATGAGTGAGAACATGCGGTGTTTGGTTTTCTGTTCTTGTGATAGTTTGCTAAATTTTTCTACTAATTTTGAGTAGAGTTTGCTCTTGCTCTATAGTTCTTTAAGATTCATTATTAGGTTGTTCATTTGAAGTTTTTCCTCTTATTTGATGTAGGCACTTTTAGCAATAAACTTCCCTCTTAGTGCTGCTTTTTTGTGTTCCATAGGATTTGATATCTTGTATTTCCAGTGTTATATGTTTCAAAGAATTTTTCAATTCCTTTTTTAGTTTCTTCAGTGACTGACTGGTCATTCAGAAGCATATTGTTGAATTTCCATGCTTTTGTATAATTTCCAAAATTCCTCTTGTTATTACTTTCTATTTTTATTCCATTGTGATCAGAGAAGATGCTTGATATTTCAATTTTTTGAATGTTTTAGGACTTGTTTTGTGATCTAAAGTCTAGTCTATCCTTGAGAGTAATTCGTATGCTAAGGAGAAGAATGTTTATTCTGCATCCATTTGGTGAAATGTTCTGTAAGTACCTACTAGATTCATTTGGTCTATAGTGCAAATTAAGTCTGATTTTTTTGTTGTTGTTGTTGATCCTCTATTTGGAAGATCTGTCCAATGCTGTAAATAGGTTGTAGAGGTCTCCAGTTGTTATTGCGTTGGGGCCTATTTCTCTCTTAAGCTCTAGTGATATTTACTTTTTATATCTGGGTACTTCAGTGTTCAGTGCAGATATATTTAAAATTGTTATATCCTCTCACTGAATTGACCCCTTTACCTTTGTATAGTAACATTTTTTTCTCTCCTTATAGTTTTTGTCTTGAAATCTCTTTTGTCTAATATAAGCATAGCTACTCCTGCTTTTTTTGGTTTCCATTAACATGGAATATCTTTTTGGATTTTTAAAAAAATTTCAGTGTATGTGTCTTTATAGATTAAGTGTGTTTCTTGTAAGCACTGGACCAATGAGTCTTGTTTTTTCATCCATTCATCTATTCGAAGTCTTTTGATCAGAGAGTTTAGTTCATTTACATTCAATGTTATTATTGATAAGTAAGGACTTACTTCTGCTATTTTATTATGTGTTTTGTGGTTTTCTCTTTCTTCTTTCCTTCCTGTATTTTTCTATGAAGTTAATTTTTTCTAGTAATATGATCAAGTTTCTTGCTTTTTATTTTTGTGCATCCATTGTATGTTTTTTGGTTTTAGGTTATAATAAGGCTTGCAAATACTATCTTATAACCCATTATTTTAACCTGACAACAACAACACTATTTGCATAAACAGAAAAAAATAAGGAAAAGGAAACATAATAAAACTACATCTTAACTTTGTCCCCCCACTTTTTAACTTTTTGTTGTTTCTATTTATATCTTATTGTACTATGTCTTAAAAAGTTGTTGTAGTTATTGTTTTTGATGGGTTCATAGTTTAGTCTTTCTACTTATGACAATAGTAGTTTACATACCACAGTTACGGTGATATTATATTCTGTGTTTTTCCATGTACTTTATGTGTACCTTCAGGTGATTATTTATTGCTCATTAATGTTCTTTTCTTTCTGATTGAAACACTCCCTTTAGCATTTCTTTAGGAAAGGTCTGGTATTGATGAACTACCTCAGCTTTTGTTTGTCTCACAAGGTCTTTATTTCACCTTTATGTTTGTTGGATATTTTTGCCAGATGTACTATTCTAGGGTAAAAGTTTTCTTCTTTCAGCATTTTATATGTGTCATGCCACTCTCTGCTGGATTGTAAGTTTCCCAGTGAAAAGTCTGCTTCCAACCATATTGATGCTCCATTTTATGTTAGTTGTTTCTTTTCTCTACTGCTTGTAAGATCCTTTCCTTATCCTTAACCTTTGAAAGTATGAATATTAAATGCTCAAGGTAGTTTTCTTTGGTTGAAATCTGTGTTCTATTCCCTTCTTGTACTTGCATATTAATCTCTTTCCCTAGGTTTGGGAAGTTATCTGTTATTATACCTTTGAATAAACTGTCTACCCATATTTCTTTCTCAACTTCCTGTTTAAGGCCAATAACTCTTAGATTTGCAATTTTAAGGCTGTTTCCTAGATCCTGTAGGCATGCTTCATTATTTTGTATTCCTTTGTCTTTTGTCTCCTCTGACTGTATTTTCAAATAGACTGTCTCTAAGCTGACTAATTTTTTCTTCTGCTTGGTTCTGCTATTAAAGGACTCTGATTCATTCTCCAGGACACCAGTTTCATTTCTCAGCTCCATAATTTCTGCTTGATTATTTTAAACTATTTCAACCTTTTTGTTAAATTTATCTGACAAAATTTTGCATTTCTTCTTTGTGTTTTCTTGAAATTGTTGTGCTTTTCTAACACAGCTATATTAAATTCTCTGACAAAAGGTCTTATAATATCTGTTTCTCCAGGATTTGTCCTTGATGTTTTATTTAGTTCATTCAATGAGGTTGTGTTTTTCTGGATGGTGTTGATGTTAGTAGATGTTTGATGTTTGGACATTGAAGAGTTAGGTAATTATTGTAGCCTTCACTATCTGGGCTTATTTGTAGCCATCATTCTTGGGAAAGCTTTCCAGAACTTGGATGTTGTGATTTAACCTGTATTTCCTTTGGGGGCACCCCAAGCCTAGTAATACTGTGGTTCTTGCAGATTCATACAGGTACCACCTTCATGGTCTTTGACAAGATCTGGGGGAATTATCTGGATTACCATACAGAGATTCTTTTTCTATTCCCTTACTTTCTCTCAAACATACAGAGGCTCTCTTTTGCTGTTTCAGCCACCTAAAACTGGGGGCAGAGTGGCATAAACACCCCTGTGTCCACCACCACTATGGCTGCCCTGGGTCAGACCCGAAGCCAGTACAGCACTGGGTCTCACCAGAGCCTACTACAATGACTCCCTGGCTACTCTCTATGTTTGCTCAAGGCTCTAGGGCTCTACTATCAGCATGCAGCAAAGCCAACCAGACATGTGTCTTTCCCTTCAGGATGGCAAGATCCCCCAGGCCCAGGGTGGGTCTAGAAAAGCTGTCTGGAAGTAGGGAATTGGAGTCAAAAACCTTAGTCTACCTTGTGTTCTATGTATTGTGGCTGAGCTGGCACTCAAACCACAAGATGCAGTCCTTCCCATTCTTTTCTCCCCTTTCCAGAGGCAGAGGAGCCTCACCCCATAGCCACTGCCACCCTAGACCACGAGGAGTACTGCAAGACTACTGCTGATATTCCCTTGAGGCCCAAGATCTTTTAAGTCAGCTTGTTGTGAATACTGCCTGACCTGGGACTCAACCTTCAGGGTAAAGAGCCTCTCTCTGGCCCAGGGCAGGTCCACAAATGCCATCCAAGAGTCAAGTTCTTTAATTGGAGACCCCAATGGCCTGCTTAGTGCTCTGATCCCCTGTGACTGTGCTGATACCTGAAGCCAGAGAGTCTTAGAGGCTCACCCAAGGCCCGCAAGCTAGTATCTGGGAATTACTGCTGGTTATTTAGGGTCGAAGGGCTCTTCGGGTAGCAGGTGATAAATGCTTCCAAGACTATGTCCTTTCCCTCAAAGCAGTGGGTTCCCCTCTGGCCAAGGATGTGCCTAGAAATGTCATCCAGGAGCTTGGACCTGGGACAGGGGCCTCACAACTCTGACCAGTGCCCTATCCTGCTGTAGCTGAGCTTGTATCCTAGATGCAAGACCAAGTCCTTTGAACTCTTCTCTTTCCTCTCAAGTGGAAGGAATGGGTCTCCTTTTGAGCAACAAGCTGTGAAGCCTGAGTTTAGGGGAAGGGTGAGGCCAACACTGCCTTGGCTCCTGTAACTGGTGTCTCAGTATATCCCATGCTCCCCCAGTCCACTGTCTCTGGAGCTAGTTCAGCACTAAGACTTGAGTAAGAATTGCAGTCCTTATGGCCTAGACTGCCTTTCAAGTTTACTTGGAGACACAGAAGCTATAGCCTCCAGTGGTGAGGTTTGCAGCCATTCAATTTTAGACCTCTAGGATCAATAATTTCCCTCTGGCTAGGGCTGGCCAGGGCTGGTTTAAATGCTCCCTCCATGGCTAGAGCATTAGCTCAGTTTGGCCCAACTTTCCTTTCTGCCCTAACAGGCCAGCATTTAGCTAAATGCTTCACAATTGACTCTCCCTCCCCCAGCACCCAGAGAAACTGTCCACATCAGGCATCCCACTGTGCGCATGTGTATGTGGGGAGAGGGTGGGCGTCAGTGATTCAGAAGCGTTATTTTCTATCTTTTCAGTGCCTTTTTTAGTGATATGGAGTTAAAACCAAGTACTATGAGTGCTCACCTGATTGTTATTTTTTATGAAGTTGTTTTTTTCTGTGTAGATAGTTGTTAAATTGGTGTCCTTGCAGGCAGGACAATCGGTGCAGCTTTCTATGCCACACTCTTTCTCCTCCAATGTATTATTGCTCACCATTTCTTCATGTATTTCCAATTCTTCTTCTAAGATCACTTTTCTTATATAGTCTATTCTTTGTAATTTTATCTAATTAATAATCAATTAATGGTAAACTCCATTTTTGTTTTTCTGAACACATCTGTTTTAATCTAATTCTTGATAAACAATTTTAATACAAATAAAATTCTAGGTTGACTTTCATTACCTTTCTAATTTTTGAGGATATTAGTCCTTTACCTGGTGACTTTCATTCTTGCTAAAAGCTCAGGTTTTTGTTGAAATTCGATTGGTAGAAAGATAACTTGGTTTTAATTGAATTTTTTTTTAACATGCACATTTATTGTCCTGTATTGCACAGTAATAAATTCTCGTTTTATATCCCTTAATTTTTCCTCAATCTGAGACTTTGGATCTAGTCTATTCTTCCTTGCATAGTTATCTTCTCTTTATAAATGTAAATCATAACTCTCTCCAGTGCCTTCCCACTCTATTCCCAACTTCTTACCTTAGCCACCATACCAAAACTATGATCTATGCCTGTAGAATTTCCAAGTCTCTAGGTTGTAGACTTAAGGCCTTGTTCATTTTGCCACTGACAATTTCATTTATTCCTCCTCTTCTTTCTCCTCCTCTTGTTCTTCATCTTCCTCTTCTTCTAAAATTTAAGCATTAATTTATGTATGAAAACTTCAATAATTGTAACTGTGTTGTTTGATGAATTTGTGCGTATGTAAATATTTTATATATATATGGACACATGTAATATACATATACTACATGCACACACTATATGTATGAATACAAATACACACGTACAGACATACATATATGTAACTACTACCTATATCAAAATTTAGAACATTTGTAACATCCTAGCAGGCTCCCTTTTCCCCCGTATAGTTTTTATGCCACAGAGACAAATTTTATTCTCACCTTTATTAAGATACATTTATTTTGCTTGGTTTTGAATATTTTTTAATGGAATGATACTATATGCATTCTTTATATCTGATACTCTTCTTCAATATTTTATAAGATTCATCCGTTGTTTTGTATAGTAGGGATACATTCATTTTAATTTATATGTAGTATTCTCTTGTGTGAATATTCCAGAATTTATTCATCAATTATTCTGTTGGTAAACATTTGCATTATTGCCATTTTCTTGCTGTTATGAACAAAGCTGCTGTGAACATCTTGTGCATGCTTTCGGTGGGCATACACATTCACTTTGTGGGGTTATATAAATAGGCAGGAAAATAATTCCTGGGTCACAGAATATATGCATGTTTAGCTTTGAAAGACATTGAGAAACAAGTTTTGTTTTCAAGCAATTCTATCAATCTGAATTCCAGTTGTTCTACATCCTTGCCAATGCTTAGTATCTTTAGCTATTTTACTGTAGCCATCCTGTTGCTGAGTCCTATTTTTAACTTTTTTTGAGGCCTTATGACTGTTTCCAAACTGCAAACAATCAACAAGTAGTAGGTAGAACTTAGATCCTGAATTACTGAATTATACGTTAGCAGTCACAATAATGTAAGCCAAAAAATAGGGACGGAGAAACATCCAGAATAGCTCTCTTGTGCTCTCTCTTGCTCTCTGTCTCTGTCTGTTTGTCTGCCTCTCTCCCCCCCCCATATATATACACACACACACATACACACACAAAATCCCCTTTGTAATATACATACTTATTTAATTATATATTACTATATATATTACATCTATAAATATATATTTATTATCTTATTGAGTACAAATGGATTAAAAATGGGATAAATGATGTACCTACTTGTAATATATATTTATTTAATTATATATGTAGTTAAATATATGTATTTAATTATATATCACATAGATACATATATTACATATATAAATATATATATTTATTATCTTACTGAAGTACAGATGGATTGAAAAAATGGGATAAATGATGTAACTACTTGTTAATTACTGTAATTTGTATACCAGATAGAAGCCTAGCTGCAACACAGACCAAATTACCGGGATATCAATTTCAATTAACATGTGGATTTAAACTATTGGCAGGAGACTACAGAGGCACTATGGGTATTAAAAAACAGTGAGGATTGAGCAGGCTGTCTTCTCCTGGTCCTAACACTCACAGAGAGGGAGTTAGAACTAAACATAAATTATTCTGAAAAACATCAAAGAAAGCAGAAATTCCAAAAGAGTTATAAAAATGAAAGCCACAATTGTTCCATGAGGTCAACAGAAGGAGATTTTTTTGTAGCTTCAATTGTAGGAATCAGAGATAATGAATGAAGAATATGCTATTTTACTTGTTTCTTGGGGAAAGCAGTAGATTTCAATCGGTAAAATTAAAAGTTGGGTTTTTTTTTTTAAGTTGAAGAAACAGCATCAGAAAAGACTAACTTCATGTTATAAAAGTATAGATTGATTGATTCATTGATTTTAAGTAGCAAGATCAGTTTTCTTTGGTTGAAATAAAAAGTTACTGAATAATAAGATAGATCCTGGCATAGAGATGGAATAATTACAGACTAAATAGTAGAACAACAGAATAGAATGATGAAAGAATAAATGAATGAGTCTATTCATGAGTGAATAATCAATAAATTAGTAACAGAAGGTTTTTGGCTCACAGTTCTCCAGGGGTCCCTTGCATTGTTGCATGTCTCGTGAGTAAACCACTGACTGCCCCTTTTCTCCGCCCAGAACTCTCTTCTCAAGAATGTTTTTATAGTGAATAGTTTTGTAAAATAGACGTTTTTCAGAAACGAAATGAAGTTTTGCTTACTGTCCAATACAATAAGGAGAATGTCTTCTGGGCAGATTTGTTTGCAGGACATTTAAGAAGCTTCAGATTCCCTGAGCTCTGGGTTGCTTGCTGTGATGCACACTCACTGCAATGCAGTGTCGCTGCTCCTCCACAATGAACTTGCAGGACTTTAGGGGCAAGTGCAGATGCAAAAAGAGTGCTCACACTTCTTTCTGTACCATGAGTAAGAAATATCTCTATCTCAAACCCAGGTGTTTCATGTATTCTACTAGCATCCCTGTAACTGGCAGACTAGCTGGTTAGCTTCCAAGTAGCATAAAATCTCAGACTATTCTTGACAAAAGTAAACTTAAAAAAAATGAAAAGCTAGATCAAGAAGCTTGGTTGACTTTTAAGAGGTTGCACTGAATTTAGCATTTAAATTACTTTTCAATGGAAAGTAATTGTTTTGGAAAAGGAGGTTATTATATTTACAAAGGAACAAAAATGACTGTACCTTGAAATACTCTATTACCATTTGTGAGTTTAAATATACAAACAAAAAGAAACTATATTCCTAAGAATGAAGAAATCTGGATTCTGGACCACTAGGTCTTCGTAAAAATCTAACTTTGTCACTGCACATACCTGGGTTTTAATATTATCATCTGTAAAATTAGTTGCTACAAGGTTTCTGGGTCACTAGATCTAAACTTTCATTTGCTCTCATGCTGCTACCTCAATATCCAGACAACTCCTGTGTTATACTAAAGACAATCCTCAGTATTTATAGCTTGGATAGTGGTCTAAATTTTTAACAAATGCCACATAGCAGACCTCTACACAAGATACTTTCCCCTAACAGAGAAAATACTCATTTTTATTTGTTGATCTAGAATGTTGATCTTTAAAAAAAAGAGAAAGAGAGAGAGAGAGAAAGCACCAAATACAAGGCACTTTTCTTAGATTATTTTTGTAATTAGAATAATACAGAGCTGCTCGGGTGCGGTGGCTCACGCCTGTAATCTCAGCACTTTGGGAGGCTGAGGCAGGTGGATCACCTGAGGTCAGAGGTTTGAAAGCAGCCTGGCCAACATGGTGAAACCATCTCTACTAAAAATACAAAAAATTAGCCGGGTGTGGTGACAGGCACTTGTAATCCTGGCTACTCTGGAGGTTGAGACTGGAGAATCGCTTGAAACCCGCAGACAGAGGTTGCAGTGAGCCGAGGTCACGCCACTGCACTCCAGCCTGGGCAACAAGAGTGAAACCCCTTCTCAAAAAAAAAGAATAACATAGAGTTACACTTTTGCCCTATTATATTTTTACTATGACATATATAATATGTAACATATAATATAATAAATGTTTTATATATATCTAATTCTATATTTGTCATCTTTTTAATCCGGAAACATCTATACGATGCTCTTTTAATCACAGGTCTGCTAGATCAATAGGGATTTGGCCACAAGAAATATATAAAATATAGAACAACTGAAGTGTTACCTAAGATTTATTTTTTAGAGTTTTCCCACACAAAATATTCACCTAGAAGGAGTAGACATAAGATAAACTATTAGAATTCTCTCTGTCATTTCGATCTCTTATTCTCTGAAATGTTTGAGGGAATAAAAGTACAAGAAAACGTATTTACCATATTTCCTTAGAAAGGAACTATAAATTACTTACTCAAATGTATTCACCAGAAATACAGCCTGCTGTTACCCTTCTGGGACAATATCTATTTTAGTTATTTGTTAGAAGTTATTAGTATTCTTCAACATTTCTCATTTGAGCATTTTATCCTAAAAGGTATGGATGCCAACTATACAAATCGAAAACTGTGCAGAGAACACTTCATGTTCCATCTAAATATATTTGTCACTTGTATGGAAGCTGTAATCTCAAAAAAGGACACAGCAAGGTTCCTTAAATGTTAGTCCTTCATAGATGATTGCTCGTAAATGAAAGCTATTTTAAAATGCCTTGTGCGCCAGCATAACTTCAGACCACTTGGCTTTTCTCACAGAAAAAAAAAAAAAAATGGTGGCAAAGACAAGGGAAGGAAAGAGTCTTTTTATATTGTGGGCAAAATTAAGAAATGCAATGTCATACTCGTACCTCAGATAATTATGGATTTACCACTATTCCAGTAAGTTAGAGGAGAGGTTGTGGCCATTTCCTGGAGTGTATATCATTTATATCACTTAGTCCCCTTTACTGTTTTAATTTTTACCGGAATAAATTCCCGGATACTGATGGGCCATCAAGGGTTGCGTATATATATATGTGTTTGAACATGTATTAGCCAGTGAAAGAGAATATGTTACATTACAGTTTTGAAATTCTTTGTCTAGATTGTATTACATGTCATGGATAACTTCTAGAAGACACATGTTATAATATGTCTGCCTTTGATAAATCCAGAGTCACTGGGAAAATCAGAAACATTGAAGAGTAACATAGCAATATATTAATAAGTCTACAGAGATTCCATTCTTAGGTCCATGATAATGTGATCACCACTGTGTATGTGGTAGGAGTTGAAACAGACAAAGATGATCAGTTATGGCTGGAATGGTTGGTAGAGCTTAATGGAAAATGTGAAGCTCAGTTGACCTTCAATGCAGACAGAATTTAAAGAATCAAAAAAGAAGCAAGTGATTGAATTAATATATGAAGAATGAGTGAATGAACGAATGAAGAGAAAAGGCAGCAGTAAGGTGGAAATGAATAGCCAGATAGAAGGCATTTTACATAATAAATATATGTTAGAACATATTGTTGGGACTTATCAATAAACAAAATGTTTACCTTCTAGTCTCATAGAAACTACAATACAGTGGCAGACTAATAGGCTTATGCAAGTGATTGAGGCCAGAATGTGTTACATACATTCCAGAGTGTATTAAGAAGTAAAAATAAATACAAAAGACATCATATTAAAGTGAAAAGTAACCTCAGAGGTCACATAGATCAGTCACATTGTATATAAGATACTCCAAGTGCAGAAGTGTCAAGAACTTAACCAAAGTGGCACAGATTTTAGTATCAGTGCAAAAAATGGAAACTGAATTATAAGATTTGGTATGGTATTCTTTCAGCCACATCAAAAATCTCAACAGAAAGCTTAGGACCAGATAATGGAAAATCTTAAAAGTGAGTCTACAATAGTAGACCTAATAAAAGTAATATTATAAGATGCTTTGCTAAAGAGTATCTTTTGTGTCTGCAACTTATATGATTACATTTAGAACTAATAAGTAGCAATTTTCTTAATTTATATTTATATTAAATGGCATACATTATGGTATTTTTCTTTCACCTTATTTGATTTCTTTCTAAGTTTATTGCATTGGTTTTTATATAAGGTATTGATCATACATTACATAGAATTTTTCAGAACCAGAACCAATAATAGAAAATATCAAGCATGAAAAATGATCTATGTATACATCTTATATGACACATATTGTAAATATTTTTCACAGGCATGTAAATTCTATTTCAAAAGTAATTATAAGGCAAGAAATAAATTGTTTAAAAGACAGGGGTAATTTTCTACACTTAGTTTTCTTACTGCCCCATATGTACTCTCGGGGGTTCTCAGAGAGACTTCCTTATGAAATAGTTATTTATTGCTCCTGATACATAGGGTATATGTTACAGAGAGAGGATAAAACAATTACGTCTTTCATGCCTTGTAAGGACAATCAAGGAAAGCAAGATGAATCGTCACAAGTTCAGAAAGAGGAAAACTTCTGAGATTTCTCAGCAATGAATTCCCTGGGGGACCCGCTGGTTTCCTGCTGGTAGAAGTTCTGTTGTCAGAGTCTTTCATTTGAGCAATGCCACTGTCCTATTTATAGAACACCTGAAGAGATGATTCAGCGCAAAGAGAAAACTGTTAACTATAGAAAGAATTTATAAAATTTTACTAGAATGCCTAAACCTAGTGACATAGGAGGGTGAAAAATACAATCATTAAACAGTGTGACATAAACCTCCTTGTAGTCAATGCTTAGTAGAGTATCTGATACAAAATATGCTTCAATTAAATAATGATAAAAGAATGAATTCATTAATGGCCTTACAACTCTACATGTAAGATATTCTGCAACTGACTATGTAAAAATGTTTAGTCAGTAGCACACCATTTCTCCCCATACAATGAGTCATTCTACAAGGGAAAAATCACACCCTTTATTTTTATACTACTGTGAAGATACAGAAACTCTCTGCAGATATTAAAGAAGATAAAATGAAAAAACATTACACACCAGATTGTTGATAAGTTAGAAGCATACACTTAGTGTTAATTTTATTAAAACAAATAATAAATAATATCAGGCTTTAACTAGCTTAGAGTATTATGATTGAATTGAGGACCCGAAATAATAACCCAGGGAAGGGTTACATAGGATTAGAACAGTCCACCACATAGATTTAAATATTCCAAAATATTAGTGAAAATATTGCCAAATGCAATACATCCATTAATAGAATAATGTTAGTTGATTTTTAGAATCACAACCTAATGACATTATGGGGAAAAATGAATCTAAATGTATTAGAGGTGATTTAGCTTACCTCACCTTGATGGTGAATTGTTTCTCTAATTTACTCTGTAGTCTTGCAAATAATTTAACTCTGTTTCTCAATTCTTTCTACTTAAATGTATACTAATTTCAGGGAGTTTATGGGGAAAAATGCAAAATGATGAAGTAACTAAGTTTTTAAATGTGGCAGTCAATTGAATTTCTCATTTTATAGATAAAATATAAAAAATCATAACACCATCTGTCTCAATTAGCACAAGTCCAGCAGGCAAATAAAATAAAAATAAGCAAATAAATAAATAAAGATTTTTGCAGGAGGGAAAAAGATATACCCAATTGGTTTTCATGGTATGACAGCAGTCATTTATAGTAGACAATTAGGGTACTGGGGGAGTTACAGGAGTTATGGGCCCTAATAATTTTAGAGTGAAGTTTCAGACCAAGAGAAGCTCAGGCTTGATTTGTTGAAACAAAATAAAAAACATTACTTACTATGTGTAGTAACTTACCTACTAAGGAAGGGCACACTAATTATATGATGATTAGGAAATTGCTGAGAATATATAATAAGAAAAGTCCTTTAAAGTCACTTATCTCCTGAAATGTTGTAGACATTTATTAGATATACACTAGTAAGTAGAGTCATCATTATGTGCTTGCTATACTGAGCTAGGTTACAGCACACAGGTGTTTCAAATCCAAATGTGGGTGAGAATGACTATAACCTTCACTCAAAGTCACTTTACCTTTGGATTCTTGGGGGTCTTCAAGTAAAAAAGTTAAAGTTATAAACCAGGTAATAAAAACAGTGAGTGGAAAAGTTTCCCCATTGCCTACCTTATGACTCAAAGAATTGCATCTGACTCTTGGTGATCTTAGCAGGTTATACAACAGAGTGAGGTACCCATGAGCTTGGAGAATCATAGAACTGTAGGCCCACTGCTGTTACACTTCAGCCATATCAGCACTCAGCAACAGCTTATAAAGCCATCCACGAAAACAGTTTGGCTACTCAGAAAGTTATGGCATCATGGAGGCCTCACACATGATCACTGGATCCAGAAAATCTTGGTATGAGGACACTGGGGCCATCTCCCACTATCTACATTTGTACTTGAGAACTTAGAGAATTTTCACTCAGGTATACATAGAGGCATTTCACAAGGATCACAGACTATGACCTAACACACCTCCATTTTCACCTTTGTCTTCGTTTTATAGATGGAGACATTCAAATTCATTAGGCTACATACGTGTTTTAAAGTCATAGAGTTAGTGAGAGCGAGACCTATTTTCCCCTGTGGTTAGTAAGAGACTTGATCTGGCAACCTTATTTAACCACTCTGCAGTATTGTCTTTCCAACAGATACAAAGATTATCTGCCCCGGATAATCGAAATAGCCATCAGACTGCTTGGACCCATGGAAATGATAACTAGCTTAATGAAAGAATTCCCTGTATGACTTTCAGAAGGTTCTATGACTTCTCTGTACCTTAGGTTCCTCATTAATAAAATGAGGAGAGCAATGGTGCCTACCTCAAGGGGTTGCTGGTAAATTAAATGAGTTAATAATTAGAAAGCAACTAGGAGAGGACCGGGGTCAATGTAAGTTGTCTTATGACTCTGTGTAAGTGATTATGGCTATGATTATAATGACGGTGGCGATGATGGTGATGATCACTTTTCCTTTTAGGGATGGAAGGGGAGATTCATTTATCTGCATGCCTAGTCATGGAAAGCAAATATTAATATATATTGTGTCTCACATATTTTGGCAACACAGGTTTTGAGTTCACCAGAATCTCAGGTTCCAGTAATGACTTATAAATCCCATCATCAACAAAGGATATAGTTCTGTCAGTGACTGCTACAAATAACTTGTGTTTTATGTACCAATAACCACTTTCAACCATCCCTACAAAAGTCAACTCTCTTGTCAAATTCCCTATACTTCCCTAATGTCATGTTTCCCTTTTGTGATTTCCTTTTTTTCTTTAATGTCAATATCAAATATTCATTTTACTTGATTTCACTTCTATGAAAATACATGATGGAGAAAAATAGAACATGCTATATCTGAGGCTTAAAAACCCTTTGGGATTTTTCAGGTCATATTCTATCATTTGTCTCCCCCATTCACTGCAAAGGATTTGAAAAGGCAGCATCTGAAGAAAAACTTTGCATATTTCAAATTTTGGCTTACAGCTAACCTGCTTTGCTACTGAGAGAATGCTCTGAAGGCTAAAATATAATTATTCAGGCATAAGCACATATCCAGAGGTTCTAATGTTTCTGTAGATGCCTGCTGCTGATAGCTAATAGGTTCTAGTGTTTATTTGTTTCAGTCAGGAAGTTTAACTTTTATAAAACTCAATTTACTTTCAACAAAACAAGGAACAAAACTCTATAATTCTATAAAATATTGGTCTAGTTTTGTCTTTTCAACCATTACTTTATAATAATGACTGTCAAGTGGACATGTACATATTTCCTCTCCATGATTCTGATCTGTATTTTCATTTTCATGAAGGATATTTCTTTCTAAGTTCACTCTAATAAAACGATAGAAACAAGAAATAATAATACTAGTAATAATTGCAATTTATTCAATAGCTTCCACTTAATTGGCACTCTTGATTACTTTATATGCATTGTCTAATTTACTTTTTCCTTAAGTTTAATAATCCTTTGAGATGAATATGTATGGCTACTTTACCTTGAAAAATTGAGGTTCAAAGAAATAAAATACTTTCCAAATTACATATTTAGCATGAAGATGTATTCTCACAACCTCTTAACCAAACCTCTCTATGTCTTGTATCCTCAACATTTATTAATATTGTAAAGTGATGTTCCAATTTCTAGCCCCCATGTTTAAATATATATTTTACTCTAGAAATCTTCATCCAGTCTTCCATTTTTTTTTTTTTTTTTTTTTGAGATGGAGTCTCACTCTGTCCCCCAGGCTGGAGTGCACTGGTGCGATCTCAGCTCACTGCAAGCTCCACCTCCCGGGTTCAAGCCATTCCCCTGCCTCAGCCTCCCAAGTAGTTGGTACTACAGGTGCCTGCCACCATGCCTGGCTAATTGTTTGTATTTTTAGTATAGATGAGATGGGTTTTCACTATGTTAGCCAGGATGGTTTCCATCTCCTGACCTTGTGATCTGCCCGCCTTGGCCTCCCAAAGTGAAATCTTGCCTTCTTCCATCATCACTTCCCTAATTTAAAAAAAAAAAAAGGTTTTATTATTTCTAAAACTGGCATGCTATTCATATTCCACAGATTTATTCATTTCGGCTAACCCTGAAGATAACAGGGGCAATCTTTATTTAAAACAATTATACTTTTCTTACTTACAAGGTTCTTTTTTTTCTCTTTTGTTTCCTACAGGATAATAAGAATGCAGATTTATTAGCTGACTTATATGCAACTCATCACTTTTTGTGGGCACATATTGAACACTTCCACCAAGCCACCCAGCACCCAAGCTGTATTAGGCTGCTCACTATTTTCATTCACACTACAATGTTTCATGGCTCCCTATAGGGACAGAGAGACACAAAACATTCCTCTTGGCTGGAGTATCTTTCTCTAGCCTATTCCTCCCATCTAAAACATATAACTATTCTTAACCATCAGCTCCAGATATCCCTCCATGCTAAAATTTAACTGCTAAGCTTTTGAAATGAAACTGGTTTCTTTCTAGGTTTCCTTAGCATTTTGACGCACCTCTGCTGTTTCACTGGTTGTATGGCATGAACATTTATCTGGCTATCTATCTGTTAAGTAGATGAATGAATAAAAATGAATGAATCACAGAATCAAACTTTATATCACATTATCAAGAAGATATAAGCATTCATATATCAGGATTCTAGAACTCTGGACCTAGTTCTGACATTTCTAGTTTGTAATCTTGGAAAAAGTCATTAGCCAGTGTGTGGACTGAGGGTATTAATGCATCACCTGCCTGGGAGCTGGAGTTTGCAACTGATTTCTATTCAACATGCCTTTTAGCTTTAGGACCTATAAGTCTATGAAACAGTAATTTGAAATAGTCTCTCAATAGGTCATTATCCAGAGGAAAATAGTTATATTGAATAATTTTTTTCTAAAAAACATTTCTCTGTACCCTGCCTCATCACTGACTTTTTGTTTCATCTCTATTCCAACTCTTTCATTTTGCTTGGGGCAGTTATAAAATGTTAGAATAGTCACCAAAATGCTGAAAAGGAACACATTTTGCCCCTGGTTAGAATAAGAATCTATTAATGCTTTATCATTCTGGTAGACAAGTATACCTAGGCAATGAGTGAAATGCTGAGCCAGTTCTGGTATTAATCATCTGAAACAGCTAAGGAGTTATTGTATATTTCACCATTCACAGACTCCAGTTACTTAATTCATAATACAATAAATCAGTGATCTATGAATCCCTAACATTATTCCAACTCACTCTCAGATCTAAATGATTGTTTATAAAACAGATAAACTCTGCTGTTAAAAAGCAAACATAAAATTTCTGGTTTGGAAAATGGCATAACCTATTTGGAATATTTGATTTCTGATTTAGGCAACCTTCCAATTCTATTTAGCTTCAATATTCCTTGGATTATCTGAGTACTCTTATTACATAGGGGCCAAAATAATATTTTGTAGGTTATTAGTTCAACTACATAACTGGGAGACAAAAATTGCTAGTTAATTTAATAAGGCAAAAAGTTACATCTGCCCTACCTAAACAGCCTATGTAAATAATCCAAGGCTGGTGGTGCCATTACAATTAATAAAACCCATACCATTCTACATTGCGGCCATTGGAAAAAGAGAAAAAGAAAGTGTTGAAAATAACTCAACTATAAGGACACAACCCACTAGTTGTACAAATCACTCTTATTCACATCCTATTAGCTGGAATTTGCTGAGCATGTGGCCACAGCTTTCCCTGAGGGAGCCTGATAAATCTAGGAATTATGCAAGAGGGACCTGGGTCCAGTTAATAATTAAATATTCTATTACTAAAGGAAGAAAGGGAGAATGGCAAATAGTTGAGAGTCTCAGTTAAAAGCATAGACCAACAAAGCACAAGTGTTCCAAAGTAGAGGCCAGGATGGAATGAAATGAGGAAGCTATGGCTATAAAGTAAATAGGAGGCTTTATCATGAAGGGTCATGTAGGCCATTTTTAAAGACTTTGGCTTTTACTTTAAGTGAAATACGAGAGTAACTGCAGAGTTTTGAACTGGAACGTTACACAATTTGACTTATACCTTGAAGGATTTCTCTACTTCAGCTTCTTCACTATGAAAAGATCATAGATTTTTAAAAGTAACATTTTTGAGATGTATT
Source organism: Macaca fascicularis (assembly GCF_037993035.2). Classification (NCBI taxonomy): domain Eukaryota; kingdom Metazoa; phylum Chordata; class Mammalia; order Primates; family Cercopithecidae; genus Macaca; species Macaca fascicularis. The sequence goes on from NC_088377.1 coordinate 187,606,106, forward strand.
AGTGATAAGGACAGAAGGCAGAGAAATTCTAGGCAGAAAATGGCAAGTCCCCAGCGAAACCCTATCCTCAGCTGAAAAGCCTGAAACTGCAGCCAAAAGCAAGAGCTTATATCCCCGTTTTTTTTTTTTTGCTGGAATGTTGCCTTTTCCTAAACCACCCATGGCCCCGCCCTGCCCCATCCTGTGCCTATTGAAACCCCAGACTCAGTGGGTAGATGGGACTATGGTTGGATGTTGGAGAGAAGCAGCTTGACTTCAGAGGGACAGTTTGACAGAATAACTTTGGAGAAGAATCTAGCCGGAGACAGCCAGACTTCAGGGGAACATTATCTACCACCTCATCCCCTTGTCAGCTCCCTTTGCACTGAGAGCCACTTTCATCAGAAAAACAAGAAACAAAAAAAATCACCTGCATTTACTGTCCTTCAATTCGTTAGTGAGACCTCATTTTTCCTGGAGGAGCCACGAGTGTGATCCTCCACGAGTGTGTAATGCTGATCCTTTGCCCTCGCTGGCAGAGCGCAGCCGCTCCATGCAAAAAGGCAAAGGGCTCACTGGCCTGTTAACATTGAGGCTGTCCGTGGATGACAGAGCTAAAAGGGCACTATAACGTGCCCTCTAGGGGGTCGGGGACCACAGGCATCCCCACCTAAATGCTGCTGCAGGGCCCGCATGGAGTATGCTCCTGCCAGAGCCCAAAAGCGCTGGTTCCAGCTCCTGCATCCAGTCAACTGTGTGCTCCCTCCCACGATGGGTGAGACACAGTGGGTCTGAGTAAGTGGGGTTTGATCCCACTGGTGCTGACTCAGCTGGTCAACTCCAGCACCCTTACACTCCAGTTCCTGCTTTATTCGCTCATGCACTCCCTCCAGCAAGGAGTTGAGAGTGGCGGGCTGAAGAAACAAGACACTTCTGTCACAAAACCCATGAAAGGGTCAGAGAAATATCCTGCTCCATCAGGATGTTATTGCACAGTCCAGATGAGTGATCATTATAGCTCAGATCACGTTGTCATACTAGAAATAATAAAAGTTTACATTTGGGTATACATTGAAAATGAAGTCACATGATTATGGAGTGGTGTGAAACAAAGGATGTCGTAATGGTTGTTGTCTTGAAAACCCAGATATAAAGAATTTCTGGCCAGGTGAGGTGGCTCATGCCTGTAATCCCAGCACTTTCGGAGGCCAAGGTGGGCAGATCACTTTAAATCAGGAGTTCGAGACCAGCCTGGCCAACATGGTGAAACCCTGTCTCTACTATTGTCTGTAACCCCAGTTACTCAGGAGGCTGAGGCAGGAAAATCACTTGAACCCAGGAGGCAGAGGCTGCAGTGAGCCAAGATCATGCTACTGCACTCCAGCCTGGTTGACAGGTGATACTCCATCTCAAAAAAAAAAAAAAAAAAGAAAAAGAAAATAAAAAACAAAAAGAATTTCCATCAAGGTAGGGTCCAGTGGCACACGCCTGTTATCTCAGCACTTTGGGAGCCTGAGGCAGGAGAATTTTTTGAGACCAGGAGTTTGAGACCATTTGAGCAACATGGAAAGATCTTGTCTCTACCAAATAATAATAATAATAAGTCAGACATAGTGGCATGCACCTATAGTCTCAGCTACAGTCCCAGGAGGCTAAGGCAGAAGGATGACTTGAGCCCAGGAATTTAAGGTTACAATGAACTATGACTGCACCACTGCACTCCAGCCTGGGAAATAGAGTGACACTTTGTTAAGAAAGATAAAGAGAAAGAGAAGGAGAAAAGGAAAAGAAAGAGAAAGAAAGACAGACAGACAGAAAGAAAGAAAGAAAGAAAAGAAAGAAAGAAAGAAAGAGAAAGAAAGAAAGAAAGAAAGAAAGAAAGAAAGAAAGAAAGAAAGAAAGAAAGAAAGAAAGAAAGAAAGAAAGAAAGAAAAAGAAAGAAAGAAAGAAAGAGAAAGAAAGAGAAAGAAAGAAAAGGGAGGGAGGGAGGGAAGGAAGGAGGGAGGGAAAAAGAGAAAGAAGAAAAAAGTGTTGCCATCAAATGAGAGGTGAAAGGCTGTAATTAGAGTAGGTCATGTATATAGGAAATGTCAGGAATTCACTTTTGAATACATTTTGTTTGAGATGCATGCATATACAAATTGAGATGCTGAACAGACAGTAGGAAAAATAGGCATAGAGTTATGAAGAGACTCCTGAGCTCCATGTATTAATTTGGGTATAGAGCACAAGAAGATGGATATTTAAACTTGTTGGACTGAGATAACATCAACAAAGGAATAAACAGTAAAAGAAAGGGGTTCAAACTTGTCTTTTGAGGCAAATATTGAGAGTAAAACCTATAGAGGAGAAAACAGTTAAAAAGAGAGGGAGAAGTAATAAAGACAAGTGAAGAAAGTGGATTAAGGAAGAGTAATCAAATACCTGTTAAAACCTAATAATTACCTAAGCAAATAAATATGAAGAATAGCATTATATTCAGTGGAAATTATTGGCAATCTTAAAGAGCTCAGTTTCACCAGGGTACTTGGTGTGAAAATGATTAAAATGGTTGTAAGCGAGATTCAGAAAGCAGGAATTAAAACAGAAATTGTAGAAACATTTTTGAGAAGGAAGGAAACAAAAATGGATCAATGGCTGCAAGGGAAGTAGGATATATGTGTATAGAAAATAATAGAGAATAAAAAGTATATCATGTATTAGTTTTCTAACCGTTATTGTGAAGTAAAAGAAGGCAACAAAACAACATTGGAAGAAAAAAAAATCTGTAACTTTTGAAGATATATGGTTGCCTATAAAGAAACCTTAAGTCAAACATTTTTGTGATTACAGTTATTATTAGCTTATTCTTATTCTCTTTTCTGTTATACTAGAATTAAAATGATTCATGTACCACAGTTTTCAATATTATATTATTCTGTATTTGTCTATATATTTTCCTTTACCAGTGAGAGTTATAGTGTTCTATGTTTTCATGTTGCTGTTTAGCATCCTTTCATTTTAACTTGAATAAATCCCTTTAGCACTTCTTGTAAGGAAGTTCTACTGATGACAAATTGCCTGTTTTTTTTTTTTCTTTCTTTTATTCTGGAAAAGTCTTTATCTCTCTTTTAATTTTAAAGGCCTTTTTTTTTTTCCAAGTGTAGTATTTTGTTTGTCAGGGTTTTTTTTTCTTTTCTTCCCTTTTCTTTTCTTTTCTTTTCTTTGTTTTTAACAATTGAATCACTCTTTCTTGCCTGCATGTATCTGTTGTAAAATCTGTGTATATTCTTATAATGTTCCCTTGTATGTGATAAATCTCTTTTCTCTTCCTTCCTTCAAAATTCTCTCCAACTTCTCTCCAACTTTAACTTTTGACAATTTAATTATAATGTGTCTCAGTGTAGATCTCTTTATGTCAGATCTTTTCAGGATTCTTTGGGCTTTATATGTATGTTTGCATTCTCTACAGATTTGAGAAGTTTTCTGCCATTATTTTACTAAATAAGCTTTCTGCTTCTTTACCTTTCTCTTCTCCTGGGAATTTAATAATGAATTCGTTTGATGATGTCTCATAAGTTTCATGCCTCTGACTGGGTAATTTCAAATGGCATATCATCAAGCTTGCAGATTCTTTCTTCTGTTTGTTTGAATCTGCTTTTGAAGCACTCTATTGAATTGTTCAGTTCAATCATTGTACTATTTAGCTCCAGAATTTCTGCTTCGTTATTTTATATCATTTCCTTTATTTTGCTTAACTTCTCATTTTGTTCATTTATTGTTTTCCTGATTTATTCTATTTGTGTACCTATGTTCTCTTATAGCTCACTGAACTCCTTTAAGGCAATTATTTTGAAACCTTTTTCAGGCAGCTCATAGTTTTCAGCTTTTTATAAATGGTTACCTGTGCCTCATTTGGATCCTTTTGTAGTGTCATTTTTCCCCTAATTTTTCATGATCCTTCTGGCCTTGTGTTAGTATTTGTGCATTTGATGAAGCAGGAACTTCTTCCAGTCTATACAGACTGGCATGGAAGGGATACCCCTTTACCAGTCATCCTAGTCAAAGATTTTGAATAAGACAGCTCATGGGTTTCATGTTCAGGACTCTTAGCAGGGTCTGAGGGCAGGTGGACCTGGTGTCTGGGTCCACAGGTAGGCAGGCCTAACACCAAAGTCCAAGTGTGAGAAGTTCAGTTATAGTTTCTGTGGGCAAGTAGATTCAGTGCCATGGTGCCAGAGAATATGGGTGAGCTGGCTCAATGCTGCAGACCACAAGTGGCCTTGCTGCTGCACAGGTCCAGTTGGGGAAATCCTGGTGCCTGTGTCCATAATAAAGTCAGATACTCTCTTCACTCTTCTTTTCCCTCACAGAGATAACATAGGCTGGGAGATTTTGGGGGGTGCTGCACTGTGCTGGCTTGGGGAAGGGGTAACAAAAGTAAAATAAAACCATGTTTTCCTGCCCTTTTCAACTCATTTTTATTCATTTCTGTATTCTACTCAGATGCTTTAACTTCTCACTTGGATTCAGAATTCTATTGAAGGTATTTTCATCTTTGGATGGTTGTTAAATCTGTATTTTGTGGGCATGCAAGGGCTGAAAACTCCCACTGTTGCTGAGGTCACTTCTAAGTTGACATTTGGCTCAATTATGTACAAACAACTTGACATTTTGAAACTAAATTTTATGTGTGTGGCAGAGACAATGCCGTTTCTGAAAATATAGGAAGTCTATATTTCCCAGCACTTCTGGAATCTAGGTGCAGCTATGTAACTAAATCTGGCCAAAGAGATATATACACGTGTGTGTATACACAGACATGTATATATGTGTATATATGTGTGCGCACACACATATGTGTGTAGATACATATATGACATATATGACTTCTAGTTCTGATTTCTACTTTCTTTCTCTCTTGTTTTGTTTTCTTTTTTGAGAGAGTGTCTTGCTCTGTTGCCCCATCTGGAGTGCAGTGGCATGATCTTGGCTTACTGCAACCTCCACCTCCTTGGTTCAAGCAATTCTCCTGCCTCAGCCTTCTGAGTAACAGGAATTACAGATGCACACCACCACATCTGGCTTCTTTTTTTTTTTTTTTTTTTTTGTATTTTTAGTAGAGACAGGGTTCCATAGTCTTGGAAAGGCTGATCTTGAACTCCTGACCTCAAAGGATCAATCCACATCGGCCTCCCAAATTGTTGGGTTTACAAGCGTGAGCCACCAAGCCTGGCCCTGACTTCTACTTTCAAAAGGTCTTTTTTTTCCTCTCTTCATTATTTTTCTATCAAAATGTGGAAGATCCAGTAGTTTATTCTGCAGCAGTGCCACTAGATAGAATGAGTCAAAACTCCTGAAATATGTTTACTGAAGTTTCCCCATTCATGGCATTCCCTACCATCCTAACATGCCAGGTACTAAGGGGTTTCCTGGTATGCAGGACTTTCAGTACTAAAACCAGAATAATCCCATGCAAGCCCGAACTATTGGTCAGCCAACCAGGCATGCTCTATAAGAAAACAGTGTAAGGGAGAAATATTATTTTATTGTATTAAGCCACTGAGATTTAGAAATTTATTTTTATAACAGCAATTAGCCTACCTTTAGTAACAGAAATTAATATCTCACAGTATTGTACTACCAAAGCAAACACATTGGTTTAGATAATAAATAATGAGGAAAGTGACATCAACAGCTGGAAAGATGCTGATCCATGCTTTCCCACGGTGAAGCTCTTGATAATATTGTGACTGTGTTAATATTGGAGGCAGATTACAGGTATTCTAAACCAGTAACACTAGGAGAAGAAATCAGAAGTCACTTGTGTCCTCTGTGATGGTGTGTTTTTAAAAATGTAAAGGGCAACTGTATTACAACTTTTGTGAAATGTAGAAAGCAATTTCATTACAATCTAAAACATATATTAAAACCACGTTGCAGCTGCACAAAAACAGACATCAGGCCAGATTTGTATATAGTATTCACATATATGTAAAACAAATCACAACCTCATATGCACAGATCCATAAAAAGTAGTATTTTTTCTTGAATCTCTCTTCATTTAAAAGAGATTACTCAGAAAATGCATCCATGTAGGATATATAAGATCCATAGGCATCCATGTGTTACGATGCATCTTTCCCTTGCTGTCAACCACTGCTTGTCTTCCCCATTTAAAACCTTGGCGATACATTCCTTTTCTCACTATCTTATATGAATCACTGTTAGTTTATCATCAATTGCATTTACATTTATGTGTCATTAAGCCAGGCTCTTCCAACTAACTTTTAACTTTGCCAGCATTTTTATACCAATAGTACTACGATGCAACCACATAGTACTGTCATGGACTTTATCCCAGTGAGATACACAGAAAGAGAGGCCTGAACAATATTGAAAGAGTACAATTAACCCTTTCCAAAATTTTCCTTTTCTATTATTGTACTGTGGCATTTTGTTGCTTGTTATCACCATCTTTGGAAACTATTGCTTGAAAATACCACTTAAAACCCTTTAAGAAAATTGTATTTATTATTTGAATGTTTGTGCAAATTGAAATAAAATATGCATTTCAATCATTGTTTAGATCTCTATGTTATTCATCACACAAACCATATTAATGCTATAGCAGCATCTTTCTAATATTCCTATGACAGAGTTCAGCAAGATATCTCCTTGATTAACTTCCTTAAGATTAGCTTCCTTATTGTATTCAAGTCTTTTCTAAATTATTACTTTCTTAAGGAATCTTGTAGCACAACCCGACTTAATATTGCAATCTCATCCCTGGGAATTGTGACCCTCTAGTTATCTTTATTTTTTAATTGATTGCTAATTTAATTTATTATATAAAGAGATAATATTTTCAGCATGATAACAATCTTTGAAATATTTCGAGCTTTTCTTTGTAACCCAGTACACGGTCAATTTTCATAAGTGTTCTTTATGCTTGAAATGTATTCTGCTATTGTTGAATATAATGTACATTTATCCATAGATGAAATAAATTAATTGCGTTATTAAAGTCCTTTTATCCTTAGTAATTTTTTTCTGCTAAATTATCAATTACCAACAGAAGCATAATAAAAATCTCCCACTCCAACAGTGAATGTTTTTCTTTTTCCCCTGCAGTTATGTGAATTCTTTACACATTTTTGAGGCTGATATCAGTTGTATGTAAGTTTTTAGTTTTTGTATATTTGTGTTCATTGAACTTTTATCAAGCATATAGATATCCTCTTTAATTCTAATAATGTTTATTGCCTTTAGATAGAGTCCAATTTTTATGGACTTAAGCTCATTTGCCCTCCGGTTTCTTTTCGCATCTAGCTAAATGGAGGAACCAGCAAGAAATCTACGGTCAAGATAGTGTTTCTCTACCAGAGGCCACAACTTCTGTAGACCCATTCTCTCCTAAGGCTGCATATCTTGCATTTGCTCTTTCCTTTTTGAGATGTGGTGTTGGTGATGCCCCACCCTCATCAACTACCATTGCTATTCTGGGGGTGCTTCACATTGCACAGCTACTTTTCCTTAACATGTTTGTAAATTAGTTCTTTCATAAAGTTATCCTCAGTTACCTTGTTTGAGTGTATCTGGCTTATCTGTTTCATGCAGCCCAAGATACAATAAGGAGATTGATAGAATATTTCTTCATTACATATCAAAAGCCACACATTTCCCAGCTGGAATACAGTAATGGCCACCTTACCTTCCATAAACAATTCCTTCCAAATCTTAAGAGATGTTACCTAAGGTACACTATTTACATGTATCAATTTTGGTATCAGTTCAGATGCACTTAAATGCAAGTGATACCAAATTCAAATGCTTATAAATTAAACCTGGACATTTACATTTTTTGAATGGAAATCATACAGAGAAATACATTTTTCCTAGGAAACATTATATGAAGTAATATATCCATATATCTATGTATATATATGAAAACCAAAGCAAATGTTACAATAATTATAGTTGCACACAGTACCTGTACTGCACTATGCAATTTTCGATTCCATTCTATGCTTCTCAGAAAATATTCTATTGCCTTCTTACATTTATTTCATGTTCAACTCACAGCCTTGTGTTTGAAAAATATTGAGTACAACTCTAAGGTCATTTACACAAAGCCACTCTTAGATGCAAAGGAGCCTAGGAAAATGAGTAGCTAATCATTTAACCTCTTTAGTAGGATATGGAAAGAGTGTGTGTGTGGGGGGGCAGCATTTGAGAAAGCAGTAAAATAAACAATGATATCTGCCAAAAATACTTACCAGGAAGGAAAAGCAAGCACCATCTTAAGTGGTGAAATATCAAAGCTATTTTCATTAAAATTATGATCAATTCAGAAATCCCATTAGCATTATTTCCATTTCAATATGATTTTGGGGGATGACTTACAACCACAAGACAATAAAATAATGTAAGTTATATAAATATTAGAAAAATGTGACACATAACATGACAAAAATTTAAATAAAATGTAGAGTTACTAGAATTAATGTAAAATTTTAGCACACTAAATAAAAAATAAATAGCCAAAAACATTTTTTTTTTCCAACCAGGCAATATCAAGGAAGAAACAAAAAAAAGTCAATTCACTATTAGAACATTTGTTTAAATTAGCATAATTAATAATTTTCCAATAATATTATGTATAGAAATCTACCCTACACAATACAGTTACTATCAGAAAAAAAATATTATCTTGCAGTGTTATTTATATTGATGCTGCCTCAAAATTTTCTTTAAATCTGAAAACTGACAGAAACAGTAATTAATAAATTGTGCCATATTTCTGCTATGTAAATTCTTATATGCAAATATTTATGCATATTTATACTATATGCATCTAAAAATGAATGAATATAAGGTAATATGTTTATGACCTTGTAACAAGTAAACATTATCTTAAGACACAAATGGCATAACAATAAATGAAAAATTATATTTTATCAAAATTAAAATCTTTGGTTTAATCAACAACATTAAGAAAATAAAGGAAAAGAAGTAGGGTAAAAATCATCAATATACAGGTATCTGATAAAGAACCTGTATCTGACATATTTTAGACCATTATAATTAGAAAACAGTGAAATCAAGTCAATTAAGAGAAAAGACTCAATCAGACAGTTTATGGAAGAAAATATATGAATGACTTATAAGCACAAGACAAGTCGCTCCACAACCTCAATTAGAAACAACTTCATACAAACTAGAATTGAATGTTATGGCAATTTCTTAAGTTAAACATACCCCTATCTAATAAGCTAGAAACTTATAGGTATTTGCCCAAGTAAAACAGAAATGTATGTCCACAAAAAAGAATGTAAAAGAATCATAACAGCAGCCTTATTTATAGCAATAACTGAAAACAATTCAACTGCTTATCAAGAGGAAACTGGTTAAACAACTGGTGGTATATTTATACTACTGAATAATAATGAACAATAATAAACAGGTGATTCTTACAAGCATCATTCTTAAAAGCATTTTATTGAGCGATAGGAGCCAACCAGAATAAAAACATGACTCCACTAACTTAAAGGACAAGGATAGGCAAAAACACAAATCAGAGGTGATTGTCTTCAGGTATAAATTGAAAATAGATAATAGTTCCATTCTGCTATAATGGAACTATTCTAAGTACTAAGTGGGTAGTTGCAAAAGTTGTATTTTTGTTTTCAAAATTTCTCAAACTATACGATTAAGATCTGTGCACGTTTCTGTAAATATATCTCATTTTAAAATTATTGATTAGAAATACTAAATCATGACATATCCAAGTTTATTTTTATAGCAGACATGTCTATTGTAATATCTTAAAATCCTTATTCACTGATGATATCAATTTTGCTAATTTTTTATAAGAAAAAAACAAGCAAATTAACCAGTAGCAGTAAAATTTAATTTTAATTAAGTTTTTATGTATGGTGGTATGGTTTACTGGAAATAGCATTGGCATAGGGTGTAGGTGATGTTTTCTTTTGTCTTGGTCCTACGATTAATCTTCTCAAATGCATTATAAACACTATGCCATTGATTTTCTTTTCTGTGAAATAAGTTGGTGTGCCACTTATCAATGCAGTTTCCTTCAGCTCTGTGTTTACCCTTCATTGCTTGCTCTGCAAAAATAAAGATGGATCTTTCAAATACTTTTTCTTTGCATGATGAAAAGAAAAATGGTGTGATGTTAAGTAGAAGATGCTGGATGGACATTGAAGAGGAAATGTATTCTGTCTCTTCCTGGTTCTTGTACATTTTTCTCACCAGGCTCCTACAGTGTGTAATTTCTCCCATGTCTGCTTCCTGCAATGAATAGCTTTTCCAGTGTCCAGTTCCTGTGGCATGCAACAGTCTAGGGGACCCAGGGCCCATCAGCTTCTCCCAGTACACAGTCTGGCAATGTCAATATGTAGTGCCACCAGTGAGGTACCTCCCTTTAAATGGCCTCATTGCATTTCTTCAGGATAATCTGCAGCAAGTTCTGGGCATGAGACTTCTCTGCAGGCAGATTGCTGGAGCACCTCAAAGGGAAGATTTTCATCAATTTCCATGAACATACTGTATCAGTGATTTTTTCATCATCTGCTACATCATGACCACACTCTTCCCATTGAGGTCTTGGTTTCTTCCATGAGTGAAAACTGTGTCTTTCTAGCATCATGTATTAGTTTTTTTCATGGCTATGCAAAGTCACCACAAGTTTACACGTTTAAAACAACATACGTTTAGCTCACAACTTCTATGGGTCAGAAGTCTTGGCACGGCTAAACTGGGTTCTCTGTTCAGGGTCTCACATGACTATAATTAATGTCTTGGCCAGATTTCATTTTCTTCTGTAGCTCAAGATTCCCTTCCTAGAAATGTGGTTATTGGCAGAATTTAATTCCTTGAAGCAGTAGGACTGAGCTCCCTGTTTTCTTTCTAGTCAGAGGCTGCTTAGCCCTTAGAACCTGCCAGAAATTTCTTGCCATGTGGCCTTATCCACTTCTTGCCATGTGAAGAAGTATATGTCAGTGTACTTCAAAGCTAGCCAGGGAGAGTTTCTTTCTCCAGTTTCCCAAGACAGAGTTCCATATAATGAAAACACAATTAGAGCTGTGATGCCCCATCATGTTTCAACCTTCTACTGGTTGGTAGTCACGGGTTCTACCCACACTCAAAGGAACAGGATTTAATGGTAAAACACAGGGGGGCAGAGATCTTGGGACTTGTCTGAGAATTCTACCTATCCCAGATGCTCTCTCCTAACCCAAGTGATAATGGTTCTTTCTGTTTTCTGAACTCCTTAGGGTTCCTTTTAGTTCTCACTAGCCAGTCTCCTGTTACTCCAATATCCTGCTGTAATTAATTCTTCATATCATAGAGAAAAACTTTGTCTATAAAGTGTCAAATAATAAATATTCCGTGCTTTCAGGACAAATATGGTCCCTGTCACACATTGATACAGGAGTTAAGAAGAAATCACTTAGGCAGATAGTGAAGGTATGGAAGTCCTCTGTAAGACTTTTCTGTTTAATGAAAAGCAGCCCTAAATTGTTTTCTAACAAAGAACAACCCGTAAAGTCGAGCCGCAGACATAAACAAGCAAGCTGGGAGCTTGCATGGGTGAATGCCAGCAGAATCTAAGGACTAGACATGCTCAAGATGGTGGCTCCATTTTCTTGTCTGCCAGCCACGTGTGCAGTAAGAAGTAGACAAGATAGCTCCAATCAGCTGGAAAGCCCATTTTCACAATAAGATTCGGGTGGGGCAACCCACCTTCCCCATGCCCTATGTAACCGTCATACCTGATCAAACCAATCTGTGAGCCCTATGTAAATCAGACACTGCCTCTTCAAACCTGACTATACAATTCAGCACAACTGCCACACGCGGATCCTTTCTGCTCAGAGATCCCTGTTTCTATAGAGAAAACTGTTTCTCTTTCTCTTCTGCCTATTAAACCTCCACTCCTAAACTCCTTGCGTGTGTCTGTGTCCTAAATTTTCCTGGCCTGCGACAACAAATCTCAGGGTATATACCCCAGACAACATAGATGCTTCTAAACGCTATTTTTCATTCTTGTTATTTTAACAAAATTTAGACTCTTAAAACTTAAAAGTCATCTCTAGCTCAAGGACCATACAAAAACAGGTTATGGGCCAGATTTGGCACATGGGCCATAGTTTTCTCGTCTCTTTTATATATTCAGTTTTCCCTAGTCAAATAGCTTTGGGGTTTCTGTTTCCTGGTTGGATCTGGAGGGAAAGGAGATAGATTCTGAAAGATGAGAGTCTTTGTGGTTTTAGGCTTGAGTGCAGTGCTGAGCTAATTGGCAATAAGGAAAGGGATGCTCCTTGGTAATCCATGACATGCAATGGCATCATGATTAAGCAAGCTATCTCCTGTGGTTGATGAAGTCTCACTTGAAGCAATTCCCTTGGAGGCTCAAGAGCCTGCTACACTAGACCAAGTGTAGTAGTAGCAATGACCAGAAGGACTTTGGTATGAGAGAAATATTTTTTAATGCAAGTTTAATATTTTTGAACACAAACAAAAAGAAAATGAGTTCAGATATTTCAACTTTAATTCAAATGAATATCTTATTTCTTGTAGCTACAGGGTTGATATTGTTTTAAATAAAGCACATTTAATTGTGTAATTGAACTCACAATCTCATCAAGTATCTCACGTGAAAGAGTATTGACTGGGAAAAGATACGATTCTGAAATTTAGAATAAGGATATCTGGTTGAATTTAGATGACAATCTTGGACCTCCAAGACACTCTGAGCCTGACTTAGCAGTGGAAGTAGCTTTCTTTAAACTACTAAGTATCTGAAGAGACTATCTTCCACATTTAAAAAAAATAAAATAAAATGAAAAAACTTTGCTAAATTCATCTGACTTTGATGCCTTGAAAAAATACGATCATTCTTCTTAAGATGCATAACTACTCCTTGTGGTCATTTGACCCCTAACTAAGGGGCAACAACACAACATGACATCTAAGAAAAGACCTTATACATCAAAAGAATTATCCAAAAACTATGATAATGTATCAGTAGAAATTTGAAGAACATATGTGAGAGAGGATTCTAAGGGTGTTAGACCAAGGAGTGTGGACTACAACATTGAATTCATTAACATGATACACTTAATAAAGATTCTGAATTTAATATACTAGCTTGTTCAGGTTGAAGTAGCTCTTACTGCTTACTTGTTTGATTGACTTAAACTTGGGCACAAAGTTTGCCGATATTTAATGAGGATGAGGTGTCAGATTTTCCCCAGCACGATGTAGAAAAATGAATCCAAAAGTTAAATTCATCATGTGTGACATGTTAAGTAATGACATATGACATGTTTCTCCCAGATACAGTCAATAAAAAAATTCAAAAGCTACATCCTTCAATAAGGTGTTGAGAAATGTATTAATGAGGGAGAACATCTACATCCTTAGGTTCTTCTCCCTTTTAGGCCAGTTATAATTGTAGGGGATGCTAGCATTAAAATAAGCTCAGTGAGTTAATGTGAGTGATGAGATCCCAGAGTAGCACAGAACAAGTGACACAGCTCAACTGCCAAAGACAAAGTGGCAACATAAAGGGATGCAGGGATATATTAATATACAGAATGCCTTGACCCTCAGAAATTTTAGGAATGTAATAGATGGGAAAACCACTGGCATATCACTTGATCTATATAACATTAGAAACTTCAGTTATGGAAGCCAAAAATCCTGACTTGATTTGGTACCCTGAATAGTCACATTCTCAGTCTAGTTTCCAGACTTAAGTCAATCCAGAGACCCAAAGCTTTTTGATTAATAAAGATGAAAGTGCTTCTTGAAGAAGGACCTTGCACTGTTGCTGCAAATACATATCACAAATGTTCTCTAAAATTCCCAAAATGCCTGCAACATGGCCAGACAGACTACACTTAGGGAAAAATGAAATGCCCATACTTCTTGAGATTAATAGACCTTGCTTTGAAATGACACTAATTTCTGGGGACCCAAAATGTCACTGTTGCCACAGTGGAGTCCTGTGGTGATCAAGTCCTAGTTGTAGTCTTAGCTGAAGTCTGACTCAGGGGTCCTAGTTAGTTCATAAATCAACCCTAATTATTATCCTACTTCCTGAATGTTCAAATGGAATAAACATAGTTGGGTACTACAGAATTCCCACATTTCCTTTCTGACCCTTGACGTGAGGGCAATTGTAGTAGAAAAGGCTATGTGATAATCTCTGGAACTTTCATTCCCTAGAAAGATAATGTAGCAGAACCAATAACACATCCTAGAGGGTGCTGTGAAGATTATTGCCATCAACAAAGATGTTAAAGAAGCAGAGTGATAAATATTCAGCGGGGCTGTGATGTACTTCGAGTAATACTTAGTATTGCCAGCAAGAAATATAATGACTGTTGGGCTATGACTCATCTAACTTGGGAGTAAGTGTGATGACTTTTTCACTTGTAAAAATAGCTGTATCCTATTAGATAAATATAAACACTTTATTAAGTATTTTATTATTGTATATATTCAAATGTGTGTAGAAGGGTTCATACGGATGGTGACTAGCCAAAGAGATGGACTGTCCTAGATATTAATATATTAATTATTGTATAATGTTAATGCATTAGTTAATTATATGTAATATATGTTAATGTATGAAATTAATAAAATAATTATAATAAATATTTAAAAATCTGTATTTCACTGCTTGCTCTGGAAAAGTGGAACTGGGTCTTTTAAAGACTGTTTCTTTGTCAGCTGGTACAATAGGAAGTACTTTCAATAGACACCACTAAAAGGACACTCAAGGTAGAAGGAGTTTTTCAGTTCCTGTTTCAAGTATGCTACTCTCACCAGATTCCTATATCATGTGACTTCTTCAAGGCTTAGCTCCTCACTTATTTCTCTGCCATCCATTGAAGCATGGATAATCTCTCTCCAGAAAAGTATGGATATCAGCTGATATGGTTTGTCTGTGTCCCCACTCAAATCTCATCTTGAAATGTATCTCCCATAATCCTCACTTGTCATGAGAGACACCTATGGGAGGTAGCTGAATCATGGGGTCCGGTTTTTCCCATGTTATTTTCATGGTAGTGAATAAGCCTCATGAGATCTGATGGTTTTATAAAAGGCAGTTCCCCTGCACATGATCTCTTACCTGCCACCATGTGAGACGTGCCTTTGCTTCTCCTTCGCCTTCTGCCATGATTGTGAGGCTTCCCCAGCCATGTGGAACCATGAGTCCATTAAACCTCTTTCCTTTATAAATTACCCAGTCTCAGGTATGTCTTTATAGCAGCGTGAGAACAAACTAATGCAGTAAATTGGTACTGGTAAAGTGGGGTGCTGCTCTAAAGATACCCAAAAATGTGAAGGTGACTTTGGAACTGTGTGTAGAGGGCTCAGAGGAAGACAGGGAAATGTGGGAAAATTTGGAACTTCCTAAAGACTTGTTGAATGGCTTTGACTAAAATGCTAATAGTGATATGAACAATAAAGTCCAGGCTGAGGTGGTCTCAGATGAAGATGAGAAACTTTTTGGGGACAGAAGTAAAGGTCACACTTGCTATGTAAAGAGGTTGGTGGTATTTTGCTCCTGCCCTAGAGATTTGTGGAACTTTGAACTTGAGAGAGATGACTTACTGTATCTGGTGGAAGAAATTTCTAAGCAGAAAAGCATTCAAGAGGTGACAGAGCATAAAAGTTTGGAAAAATTGCAGCCTAATGATGCAGTAGTAAGGAAGAAAACAAATTTTCTGGGGAGAAATTCAAGGTGGCTACAGAAATTTGCATAAGAAACAAGGAGCCAAATGCTAATCATCCACAATGGGGAAAATATCTCTAGGGTATGTCGGAAACCTGTGTGGCAGCCCCTATCACAGGCCCAGAAGCCTAGGAGGGAAAAATAGTATCCTGGACTAGGTAGGGCAATCCTCCTGAATGCAGCCTGGGGACTTGGTGACCTGCATCCCAGCCACTCCAGCATGACTGAAAGGGACAAAGATACAGCTCAAGACACTGCTTCAGAGGGTGCAAGCCCCAAATCTTGGCAGCTTCCATGTGGTGTTGGGCCTGCGGGTGCATAGAAGACAAGAATTGAGATTCGGGAACTAATATGGTTTGACTGTGTCCCCACCCAAAACTCATCTTGAATTGTAGCTCCCACAATTGCCACATGTTATGGAAAGGACCTAGTGGGAGGTAATTGGATCATGGAGGTGGGTCTTTCCTGTGCTGTTCTTTTGATAGTAAGTCTCAAGATATCTTGATGGATTTATAAAAATCACAAGTCCTCTCTTGCCCGCCATCATGTAAGAAGTCCCTTTGCTCTTCATTGATCTTTTGCCATGCTTGTGAGGCCTCCCAGACATGTGGAACTTTGAGTCCATCAAACCTCTTTTTATTTTATAAATTACCCAGTCTCAAGTATGTCTTTATCAGCAGTGTGAAAATGAACGAATACAGTAAATTGGTACAAGTGGGGCACTGCTGTAAAGATACCTGAAAACGTTGAAGTGACTTTGGAACTGGTGACAGGCAGAGGTTGGAACAGTTTGGAGGGTTCAGAAGAAGACAGGAAAATGTGGGGAAGTTTGGAACTTCCTAGAGACTTGCTGAATGACTTTGACCAAAATGCCAACAATGATATGGACAACGAAATCCAGGCTGAAGTGGTCTCAGATGGAGATGAGAAACTTGTTGGGAACTGGAGCAAAGATGACTTGCTATGCTTTAGCAAGGAGACTGGCTGCATTTTACCCCTGCCCTAGAGATATGTGGAACTTTGAACCTGAGGGAAATGATTTAGGGTACCTGGCAGTAGAAATTTCTAAGCAGCAAAAGATTCAAGAGGTTTCCTGGGTGTTGTTAAATGCATTCAGTTTTAAAAGGGAAGCAGAGTATAGAAGTTTAGAAAATTTGCAGTTAGACAATGTGATAGGAAAGAAAAACCCATTTTCTGAGGAGGAATTCAAGCTGTTGGCTGCAGAAATTTGCATAAGTAATAAGTAGCCAAATGTTAATCCCCAAGATAATGGGGAAAATGTCTGCAGGGTATGTCAGAGGTCTTCACAGCAGCCCCTCGCATCACAGATCTGGAGACCTGGGAGACAAAAGTAGTTTCATGAGCTGGGCCCAGGGTCCCTCTTCTGTGTGTAGTCTAGGGACTTGGTGTTCTGCATCCCAGCTGCTCCAGCTTTGGCTAAAAGGGGCCTAGGTACAGCTTTGGCCTTGGCTTCAGAGGGTGCAAGCCCCAAGCCTTTGTAGCATCCATATGATGTTGAGCCTGCAGGTACGCAGAAGTCAAGAATTGAGGTTTGGGAACCTCTGGCTAGATTTCAGAGGTCGTATGGAAACACCTGGATGTCCAGACATAAGTTTGCTGCAGAGGTGGTACCCTCATGGAGAACTTCTTCTAGGGCGGTGTGGAAGGAAAACATGAAGTTGATACTCCTGCACAGAGTCCCCACTGGGGCACTACCTAGTGGACCTGTGAGAAGAGGGCCACCATCCTCCAGACCCCAGAATGGTAGATCCACAAAAAACTTGCACTCTGTGCCTGGGAAAGCCACAGACACTCAATGTCAGCTGTGAAAACAGCCAGTAGGTGGGGGTACTATACTGTGCAAAACCACATGGGTAGAGCTGTCCAAGGCCATGGGAGTCCACCTCTTGCATCAGCAAGACCTGGATGTGAGATGTGGAGTCAAAAGAGATCATTTTGGAACTTTAAGGTTTAATGACTGCCCTATTGGATTTCAGACTTGCAAGAGGCCCCTTTGTTTTGGCCAGTTTCTCCCATTTGAAACAGGTGTATTTTCCCAATGCCTATACTCCCATTGTATCTAGGAAATAGCTAACTTGTTTTGATTTTACAGGCTCCTAGGCAGAAGGAACTTGCCCTGTCTCAGATGAGACTTTGGACTTGGTTTTTCAAGTTAATGCTTTGAGGGACTGTTGGATAGGCCTGATTGGTTTTGAAATGTGAGGACATGAGGCTTGGGAGGGGCCAGGGGTGGAATGGTACAATTTGGCTGTATCTCCACCTAAATCTCATCTTGAATTATAGCTCCCATAATCCCCACAAATCATAAGAGGGACTCTGTGGAAGGGAACTGAATCATAGGGGCAGGTTTTTCCCATGCTGTACTCATAATAGTGAATAAGTCTCATGAGATCTGATGGTTTTATAAAGAGCAGTTCCCCTACAGTCTCTTACGTGCTGCCATGTAAGACATGACTTTGCTCCTCCTTCACCTTCTGCCATGATTGTGAGGCCTCCACACCCATGTGGAACTGTGAGTCCATTAAACCTCTTTCCTTTATAAATTACCCAGTCTCGGGTATCTCCTTATAGCAGCATGAAAATGGACTAATACATCAGCCCTGTGAATGGCGACCTCTTTTTTGAGCACTCTTCTTAGTCTTAGGTAGTGTTAATATCTGTGATTTCTGAACTTTATAGAGTTCCCTTTATTTCTTACTATCCAACATCTCATTACTCCTATTTCTATGATAATTACTTTTTTTAAACTTCCCCTGGTTCAATTACTGGGTGTTTTGTGTCACCTGCTTGGCCCTTAATTAATACAGTTGGTTAGATTATATGAGCTTAAGATCCCTTCTGGCACTAGATGTAATTATTCTTTCATGATTACAAAGCAAAACTTCTCATTTTCCTTTGATGAACTACATCATAGGATATACAAAAAGAACGATTAAAATCTTTTGATTCATGACACTCCTATAACGTATTAGACAACATTACTTTTTATAAATTAGCTATAATGCAGAGTTCTATTTTTTCTTAACCATAGCACAAATTAAAATTGCTGTAACTTACAGTATTAATTATATATTCATCTCTAATTTGTTTTCAAAAAGAAAGAATTGCCAGACTCCTTGGAAAAGAGTCATGTTTCCTAATCCCAGTTAAATATTCTGCATGAAAGTGATGTTTCATTCTTAGGTGCCATAAAATCATGATATACATTTGCTTCACAGTAGTATTAAAATAGGCTGTATGTAATATTTCAGTTTATTATTAATTAAAATAAATTAAGAAAAAATGGAAACACGATAGTGAACTCATTATAATTCACTGTGAAAGAAATATATTTCACATTGCGAGGAACATATTCCACTTAGTACAATGTAGTTTTCAAGGAAGGCTCTATATCCCTTTTGATATTGTGTTCTTATTAATATTAAAATGATTATATCGTTGCTGTTTTATAACTCCTTCATTTCTCTTCCTAAATACATGTTCTTAAATGATAATGACAATCATCAGGTTTAAAAATTCCATGAGGTCCTACAAAAGATAAGAATTTTTCATACATTAAAACATGCATTAGCATGAATATCCTGAAGACAAGAAAACACCTTAGGTCCAGGCAGAAGAAAAACATTGGGAAAACAGAGAAAAAGTAGACTATAAAATGCTAAAGGGAATAAAAACAGTAAACTGATGCCATGGTAAATCATTAAGTTTTTGCAATTTATTCTTTTTAAATCTTCTGAATATATTGGGAATACATATTAAAATTTAGAGGTGTGAATATTGCATATGATTAACTCAAATAATTCTGACTGAAGCATATTAAACACTTGATTAACTGCCAAAAATAGAATACGTTTTTTCTGAATTTCCTTCTAACCAGCACGATTTATAATATTAACTAGTTTAATAAAAGTCTTAAGAATGTGATAAACCTTGAAAATAGTATCCTATAATATCTTCATCTATTGATATGCATGCCCCTGTATAATCTTCTCTCCTCGAGTGCAAAGAGTTTACATTGACTCAATTTTAATGAATAGAATATGGTAGAAATGGCAGGATATCAATTGTAAGAGATAAAATGGTTGAAAATTTCATCTTGGTACATTCTCTGTCTCTCTTTCTCTCTCCTTCACTCTCTCTTCCTCTTTTTCTCTCTCCCTCAGAACTCTCACACTAGGTGGAAACAAGCTGTCTACAGGACAAATAATTAATGTCAAAACTCAGGAGACATGAGAGCGACAAAGAGCCACATGAGTGAATCCTTTCCCAGTTGAGCCTTTGGATGACTACAGCCCAGCCAACATCTTGATTACTATCTTATGAGAGACCTCAAGCCAGAGGCACCTAGTTAAGTCATGCCCAGAATCCTGGCCTCCAGAAACTTCAAGATAACAAATGTTGGTTGTTTTAGGTTGCTAAGTTTGGAAGTAATTTACTACACAAGATTAGAAACGTAAATATATACAAAATATATATCAGAATGACAGGCAAGAGTGTAGACATATGAATATGAATTATTGATTCAGATGTACAGAATACAGCAGCAATGAAAAATTGAATATTTAAAATATGCAGAGAGTCCTTGTTTGAGAAAATAAATTTACTACTTAATCTTGATGAGTTTGTATATAAACTTCAAAATTAACACCTCCCAAAGGTGTTGCTTTATATTTGTATATGTCAGTAGCAAGTTCAAGTAAATTATCCATGATTTACTCATATATACAATGAGGTTAATACAATGAATTGTCGTGGTTCTTGTGGGAAATCCATGTGTGAAGCCATTTAAAGTATAACTTAATGGTAATTGATATATCTTAAGCAATCCAATCACTACATTTTCCTCCTCTTTTTTCCCTTACCTTTCTTAATTTCTTCTTTAATGATCATGCTTATTTCAAGCTGTCCCATTCCTACTTATCATCACTCAGACATTTTTTAAAGACACTATAAGAAAGTCTGAAAAAAAAATAAAGCATATCTAGTAACTGTGAAATGAGGTAAAAGAATTTTAAACAACAAAAGCTGATCCCTTGAATAAAAAGAAATCTTTTATGAGGGCCTAGAGACCAGCAAGCCCAGCCAGCCACATGATACTGCCAGTATCTGTGTACTCAACCCTGGAGCCTGGGATCAGTTTACTCACCCCACCAGAAGTACCACCAATTCCTACAAGCCCCATCAGGCACCTGAGGACTGACCTGACATTGCCAGCAGAAGCACTTGTGCATCTTGTTCAGGGATCCAAGAAACATATTATCCAAGGCCTGATGACTCCACTACTGGCACCTGATTGTGCCACCCAGGGACCCAAGGACTGGCTTACCTGGCCCACTGGTGCTCACACAGTGCACCTAAGGTAGAAAGACTGGCTCACTTGAGGTAGAACACTAATGGTGCCTACAAGTGCCACCTGGGGGCCAGAGGATTGGTTTACCAATGATTATGAAATCACATTAACATAGAAAACTCACTGGAAGAGCAGATACACAAATGAGAAAGGGAGAGGAAACAAAAATTATCACTAAAGAAAGCCACCAATTCATAAAGATAAGCCATAATAGAGGCAGAAAGGAACAAAGAGTATATAAAACAAGCAGATAACAATCAACACAATGTCAGGAGTAAGTCTTGCCCGACCAATAACAATCTTGAATGTGAATGGTTTAAATTCTTCAATTAAAAGATAGACTGGTTGAATGGATTAAAAAAAAAAAAAAAAGACTCAGCTATATCCTGCTAGAAGAAGCTCACTTTATCTGTAAAAACACACTTAGACTGAGTCAAAGTTGGAAATGTATATCCTATACAAATAAGAACTAAAAGCATGCAAGAGTAGCTATGTTTATATCTGACAAAATTGACTTTAAGTCCAGAAAAAAAAGAGAGACAAAAAAGTTCATTATATAATCATAAAGGTCTCAGTTTATCAGAAGAATACATCCATTGTAAATGTATTATATATGCACCCAACACTGGAGCATTCATTTATATAAGGCAAATATTAGTGTTAAGGAGATAGATGAACCTCAAAACAAAATATTTGGGGATTTCAACACCCAACTTCCAGCATTGTAAATATCATCTAGAAAGAATATCAACAAAGAAACACTGGAATTAAACTAAAACATAGACCGAATGGAGCTAACAATTACAGAAACTTTTATCCAATGACTACAGAATACATATTCTTCTCATCAGCACAAGTGGTATTCTCCAGGATAGACCACAGGTCAGGCCTTAAAACGAGTCACAAAATGTTTAAAACAAACAAGTCACAATCAGTTTAAAACAATCAAAATTATTTCAAGTAACTTTTCACACCAAAATGGAATAAAAGTAGAAATCAATAACAAGAGGAACACTGCAAACTAAACAAATACATGGAAATTAAATAAAATGTTCCTGAATGACGACTGGGTTAATGAATAAATTATAATAGGAATCATAACATTTTGTGAAACCAATGAAAATAAAAACACTGCATACCTAAAGCTATGGGATATAGAAAGAGTAGTACTAAGATAAAATTTATAATGATAAATGTCTACATTAAACAGTGGAAGGATTTCAAATAACCTAAGGATGTCCCTCAAAAAACTGAAAAAGCAACAACAAACAAAACTAAAAATTAGTGGAAAGAAAGAATAAAATCGAACCAGAGCTAAGTGAAATAGAGCCTACAAAACAATACAAAATATCAATGAAATGCAAAGTTGCTTTTTTCGTAAAGATAAACAAATTTACAAATTGTTAGCTAGATCAACTTTAAAAGACATAAGTATCAAATAAAATAAAAAACAAACAAAAAAGACATTGCAACTAGTACTACGGAAGTATAAAGAATCATTATTGACTATTATAAACAACTATGCCCCTAGCAGATTGGAAAACCTAGAAGAAATAAACAATTCATAAACACACACCAAGACCAATCCAAGAAGAAATAGAAAACTTGAATAGACCAATAACAAGTAAAGAAATTGAATCAGTAATGAAAGTGTCGCAGTAAAGTAAAGCTCAAGGCTGGATGGCTTTAATACCACATTCTACCAAACTTACAAAAACCTAACACCCTGCTCCCCACCAAAAAAAAAAAAAAAAAAAAAAAATACTCCAAAACATTAAAAAGGAGGGAGTTTCTTTTAGGTAATTCCCTGAAACCAACATTACTCTGATACCTAGACCAGGCAAAGATGCAACCAAAAAAGAAAGCTACATACAGACCTATATCCCTGATAAATACAGACACAAAAATTCTCAAAACAATGCTAGCAAATCAAATATAACAAGGCATCAAAAGGATAATATATCATAATAAATTATAATTCTTCC
Organism: Macaca fascicularis; assembly: GCF_037993035.2. Lineage (NCBI taxonomy): Eukaryota > Metazoa > Chordata > Mammalia > Primates > Cercopithecidae > Macaca > Macaca fascicularis. The sequence goes on from NC_088377.1 coordinate 187,629,195, forward strand.
CAGGGATGCCAGAATATTTTAACATGCACAAATCAATAATTACAATATACAATATTAATATAATAAAGAACAAAACTCATCAGATTATCTCAATAAACTCAGAAAAAAACCTTTGATAATAGTTAGCATCTTTCATGATAGAGACTCGCAACAAATTGAGTATAGGAGGAAAATACATCTAAACAATAAATGCTATATATAACAAACTCACAGTTAACATAATATTGAACTGGAGAAAATAAAATGAATGCCTTTCATCTAAGCTCAGAAATCAAACGAGAATGCCCATTTTTACCACTTTTATTAAACCATGTACTGGAAGTCTTAGTCAAAGCTATTAGGAAAGAGAAAAAATAAGGGGTATCCAAATAGGAATGGAGTAAGTCAAATTGTCCTTGCTTATAGAAAACACGATCTCATATTTAGAAAAACCTAGTGACTCCAACTAAAAACTGTTAGAAATGAAAATAAATTCAGGCCAGGCACAGTGGCTCATGCCTGTAATCCCAGCACTTTGGGAGGCCAGCGTGGGCAGATCACCCGATGTCACGAGTTTGAGACCAGCTTGGCTAAAGTGGGAAAACCCTGTCTCTATGAAAAATACAAAAATTAGCCAAGCGTGGTGATGCCCACCCCTAATCCCAGCTACTCTGGAGGCTGAGGTAGGATAATCACTTGAACCTGAGAAGCAGAGGTTGAAGTGAGCAGAGATCATGCCACTGCACTCCAGCCTGGACAGTGCAGTGAGACTCTGTCTCATAAATAAATAAATAAATTCAGTAAAGCTGCAGAATACAAATATTAACATACAAAAGAAGTATCATTTATGTATACCAACACAAAATAGTGTGGAGAGGAAATTTCAAAAGCAATTCCATTTACAATAGAGACAAAAAATAAATAAAATACCTAGGAATAAATTTAACCAAAGAAGTAAAAGATATCTACAATAAAAACTGTAAAACACTGATGAAGGAATTAAAGAATACAGGTTATTTCATCACTCAGGTATTAAAGCCTAGCAGCAATTAGTTATTTTTCCGCATCCTCTCCTTCCTCCTACCCTCCACCCTGCTGTTCCCCTGTATGTGTCCATGTGTTCTCATCATTTAGCTCCCACTTATAAGGAAGAACATGTGGTATTTGTTTTTCTCATCCTGTGTTAGTTTGCTAAGGATAATAAAAGTCAAAAAAAAAAAGAAATTAAAGATTACACAAACATGGAAAGATACTCCATTCATGGATTTGAAGAATTAATATTTTAAAATGTCCTTAGTAAACAAAACAATTTAGTTTCAAAGTAATCCCCATCAATATAAAAATTACATTTCTAACATGAATAAAAAAGCAATCATAAAATTCATATGAAACCAAAAAGTAACCCAAATAGCCTAAGCAATTATGAGGAAAAGAACCAAGCTGGTGGCATCACACTGCCTGACTTCAAAATATACTACTAAGCTATAGTAATCAAAATAGCATGATATTGGTATAAAAACAACACATTGAACATTGGAACAAAATAGAGAATACAGAAATATATACACATATTTACGGTCAATTCATTTTTTACAAAGGCACCAACACTGTGCATTGGGGAAAAGGACTGTCTTTTCAATAATTGGTGCTGGAAAGACAGGAAATTCACATGCCGAAGAATGAAACTAGACTCTTATTGCTTATCACATACAAAAAAAAACATATAAAGTAGATTAAAGATGTAAATGTGGTATCTGAAACTATCATACTACTAGAAGAAAATTTTGAGGAAATTCTTCAGGACATTGGTCTGAGGAAATATGTTTTGGTTATGGAAAGACTGCAAAAGCATAAACAAAAAAGCAAAAGTAGACAAATGGGATTATATCAGGCTAAAAGCTTTTACATAGAAAAGGAAAACCACAATGAAGAGATAAACTACAGAATGGAAGAAAAATATTTGCAAATCCCAACATAAGATTGGCACAAGAATATATGATGAACAAAATGTCAACAGCAATAATAATGACAATACTACTACTACTACTACTACTACTACTACTACTATAATACAACTTAAACAGGCAAATAATGTGAAGGAGTATTTCTCAAAAGAAGATATCAGTAGTCAACAGGTATGTAAAAAAAATTTCATTATCATGAATCATCAGAGAAATGTGAATCAAAACCAGAATGCATTATTCATCCCAGTTAAAATGACTATTATCCAAAATACAGTAAACTTAAGGAATTTTAAAACTGATGACTAGCAATATTCGGTACTCACTTCCTCCATTAGAAATAATCAAAACAAGGACATTATAATCACACTTTAAATAGATCACCTAGGAGCAAATATTGGAATTCAACAGAGAAATTACAGGTAACTCTAATGTCAAGAAAAGAGAGACAAACAAGGCAGCCTGCTAGGCTAAGATTGACTGGGAGCCCACTGAGTCTCCCCAGTGTGAGCAAATAGTAAGTGAGTGACCAGTAGCAGTCCTTATTTCCACCCCAGATTCCTGCTATGGGACAGCCCCTCAACCCACATGGGCCCTGAGACTAACATAGGAAGATCCCTCAATACCATATGACATCATTGCTTCAGAGTGGGAGCTTACACTGGATCTCATACACCCCGAGTTCTGAGAAGCTACAGCATGGTGCCACATTGAGAACCCAACCACCATCAGACTTCACCTTAACCTGGAGCCCAATAACTCCTCCAACTAAAGATCCTGGAGCCTCATTGACATCCCCAGTCCACAGCAAGTCAACACTGTCAGCTGTTGCTGCCACCATCAAAGCACATGCTATTATAGTTACTCTGTCACCCTCAGTAGCAGTACTGCCTTGCATTTGCAAGCACCCTGAAGACAGGCTACCCTGCTTGCAACCACCACTTAAAGACAAAATACACACTTCTCATGCACCTGTTTACCACTGAAAGCAATGTTGCCCTACTCAGCAGCAAGGCTATAGCACAGCCACTACAGTCTCCACCTCAGCATTTTGCTGGGTAGCTGGGTGTCATCTCACCCCTGCCCCCCAAAGCCAGAAGGCACACTTGGAGGCCTGATGACAGGCCCACCCAGCCTGTCTCCACCCCTGCCCACAGTGCCTAAGCACACCGTCCAAAGGCCCGGGAATTGCTCAGCCTCATACACAACCTTTGGTGCCTGAGCACTCCTCTCCACCTGAAGACAGGCCCTCCCACATGGGCCCTCCCAACCTGCCAGTGTCAGTATAGATGGCATCCACATATATATGCCATCACCAGGCCTAAATCCTGGCTCACCAAGCCTATTGTAGTCACAACCAATACCAGCATAGACCACTCGGGAGCCAGATGATTGTCCCTCCACTGCTAACTGTCATCACCTATATAGCACACCTACTCCTCAGGGTCTCAAGGTCTCATGCACCTGCCCAGCCTCCTGCTACCCCTGCTGGCCTTCAAGAAAGCCACCTGAAGGCCAAGAATTGGCCTGTCTTGACACACTAACACGAGTACCAGCATATTCAGACCTGGGACTCAAGAACAGGCATATTTGGCATGCAGCCACCACTACTGAGGCCTGAGGACAAGCTCATCTGATGTCCCCATTCTCATCAAAACTTTATCACAGCCTCTACTAACCACACCCTAAGCCACTAAGGAAATCAGGCACCACTGGTGCTATTTACAGCCAAAGTAATCACATGAAGACATAACTACTGCATACACCCAGAATTGAAGGCAACAGCAGTTTTCTCACAAAAACCTTACAGGTTTTGATAAAGAATTAGATGATATATTCAAAGTGCTGAAAGAAAACACTGTCAGCCAAGAATACTACATCAAGCAAAATTATTTTTCTTAAATGAAGGAGAAACACAGTTTTTCTCAGACAATCAATACCTGAGGGAATTCATTACCATTAGACTTGCCATACAAAAAAATGTTTAAGAGTGTCTAACATCTGAAAGTGAAAGATGATAGGAAAGATGATTTCCTATCATCATGGAAATGCATGAAAGAAAAACCCACTGATAGAGGAATCACACGAAGAAGAGAATGGACTCAACTACTAGCACTACAGAAAACCACCAAACTGTAACAATAAACAAAAAGTGAAAGAAATGAAAGATATTCAAAACACCACCAGAAAGCAATTAATAAAATGACAAAAATAAGATATCACATATCAATCATAACCTTGAAAATAAAATAATTAAACTTTTCACTTAAAAGATACAGCCTGATTTTTTAAAAAAGATCCAACTATATGCTGTCTACAAGAAACTCATCTTACCTGTAAAGACACATATAGGCTGAAAGGAAAGGAATGAAAACAATAATGTACACAAACAAAACCCAAAAATGAGTAAAGTTAGCCATACTTTTATTAGATAACACAAATTTCAAGTCAAAATCAGTAAAAAGAGATAAAAAATCAGTATATAATGATTAGGGGATCAATTCAGCAACAGAATATAACAATTCAAAATATATATGCACTCAATACCAGACAACTCACATATGTAAAGCAAATATTAGAGCTAAAGGGAGATATAGACTTTAATATAATCATAGTTGGGGACTTCAGCACCCCAATCTCAGTATTAGACACATGAAATAGAAAGAAAATTTACAAAGAAACTAGGATTTATGCTGTACTTTAGTATGCTGTACTTTAGATTAAATGCACCTAACAGGCACAGAACATTTCATCCAATCACTACAGAACACACATACTTCTCATGCACACATGAAACATCTCTCAGCTAGAACATATGTTAGGACAGAGAGTAATTCTCAACTAATTTTAAAATATGAAGATCATATCAAGTATTTTCTCAGACCACAACAGCTAAAAATTAAAATTCAGTAATGAGAAAAACTTTGAAAATTGTACAAATACAGGGAAATGGTACAACATTCTCCTGAATGAACATTGGGTCAAGAAAAAAATTAAGGAAGAAATTTAAAAAGTTTTAACACAGGCAAATTGAAACACAGTATACAAAAATCTTTGGAGTACTGCAAAACCAGTGCTAAGAGTAAAGCTTATAGTAATAAATGCCTTCATCAAAAAAGTAGAACGATATCAAATAAATAACAATGCATCTTAAAGAACTAGAAAAGTATGAACAAACAAAACTCAGATTTGGAGAAAGAGAGAAAGAATAAAGACCAGAGAAAACAAAACAAAATAGAGACTAAAAATTAATACAAAGAATCACCAAAACACAAAATTTGTAATTTTTTCTTGAAAACATAAGAAAATTTGATAAACTACTATCTAGACTAACCAAGAAAAAAGAGATGATTCAAATAAATAAAATTAGATATGAAAATGGCAATCTACAACTGATACCATAGAAATACAAACATTATCAGAGATGATTATGAACTTGAACTAACAAACTTGAAAACCTAGAGAAAACAAATAAATTCCTAAACACACACTACATACTATGATTCAATCAGGAAAATGTAGAAAACTTGAACAGACCAATAATGAGTCATGAGACTGAACCCCAATAAAATTGCCCCAGTGAATAAAAGTCCAGGGTCAGATGGTTTTACTGCCAACTTCTTCCAAACAACAAAAAAACTAATACAAATTTTCTCCAAACTATGCCCAAAATTTGAAGAGGAGGGAATTCTCCCTTACTCATTCAATGAGTCCGACATTACCCTAATACTAGACAAGTATGCAACAAATACGTGAAACCATAAAACAATATTCCTGATGAACACAGATGCAAAAATTTCCAACAAAATTGAAGACAATCAAATCTGCACATCAAAAATGTAATACACCATCATCAAGTGGAATTTATATCAGGGATGCAAAGAGGATTCACGCTATTCAAAGCAATAAACATGATACATTATAATAACAGAATGAGGGCCAAAAACCATATGATCATCTCAATGGACACAGAAAAAAAACATTGGCAATACTCGACATCCCTTTATGATAAAAATTTTTCAATAAACTTGGCATAGAAGGAACAAATCTCAACATAGCAAAGGCAAAATACGAGAAGCATACAGCTACCATAACACTGAATGGAGAATAGCTGAAAGTCTTTCATGTAAGGACTGGAATATGATAATGATCCCCACTTTCACCATTCCTGTACAACATAGAGCTGTAAGTTCTAGCCAGAGCAATCAGGCAAGACAAAGAAATAAAAACATCCTAATTGGAAAAAGAGAAGACACATTACCCCTCTTTGCAGATGGCATGATCTTATACATAGAAAACCTAAAAACTCCACCAAAACTTCTCATATGTGATAAACAGTTTCAGTAAATTTGCAGTATACAAAATCAACACACAAAATTTGTAATGTTTCTACATACCAATATTGAACTAGCTGAGAAAGATCAAGAAGGCAATCCCAAGTGTAATAGCTACAAAAAAACCCACCTACAAATAAATTTAACTAAGAAGGTGAAACACCTCTACATGGAAAATGACAAAACAATGGTGAAAGAAATTTAACAGCACACAAAGAAATGGAAAGACATCCCATGATCTTGGATTTAAAAAGTTAATATTGTTAACATGGCCTTATGACATAAACCAATCTATAGATTCACAGCAATCTTTCTCAAAATAGAAATGTCATTTTTCACAAAAATAGAAAAAAGCAATGCTATAATTTTTATGAAACCAAAATAGAGCCTTGAGTGGTAAAAGTAATACTGAAAGTGATAAAATACTGGAGGCATTACACTACCCAGTTTTTAAATTTATTACAAAGCTATATTAATCAAAACATTATGGTAAAGTATAAAACCAGACACATAGTCCAATGGAACAGAATAGAGAAGCCAGAAATAAATTCACATATTTACACTGAAATGATTTTTGACAAAGGCCTCAAAAACATACACTGGAGAAAGGTAATGATGCTGGAAAAAAATAGATATCTATATGGAGAAAAAATGAAAATGGAATCCTATCTCTCAACATATTAAAAAATCAACTCAAAATGGACTAAATACTTAAGCATAAGGCATGAATTTATAAAACTACTGAAGGAAAACATAGTGGAAATACTTCAGGACACTGGATTTAGGCAAAGATTTTATGGTTAAGACCTCAAAAGCATAGGCAACAAAAACAAAAATGAACAAATAAGACAATATTAAACTAAAACTCTTCTGCATAGCAAAGGTAAGAATCAACAGAGTAAAGAGACAAGTTGTTCAATGGTAAAAATATTTCACCTAAGAAGGGGCTAATATCTAGAATATATAAGGAACTTAAACAACTCAAAATTAAAAAAGAATCCAGCCAAAAAAAAATCCCATTTAAAAGTGGGCAAAGGACATATATAATCATTTCTCAAAAAAAGACATAAAAATGGCCAATACCCATATAAAGATAGTTTCAACATTACTAATTTTCAGAGAAATGCAAATTGAAATCATAGTGAAACATATTGTTGCCTCCATGAGAACTGATATTATTAAAAAGTAAGAAATAATGTTGGGAAGGAAGTGGAGAAAGGGAAGATCTTATTACTGTTTGTGGGGATGTAAATTAACACAGCCACTATGGAGAACAGTATAGATATTTCTAAAAAATCTAAAAAATAGAACTATCATACAATCCAGCAATCTCATTGCTGGGTATTTATCCAGAGGAAAAGAAATCAGCATGTCAACAAGGTACCTGCACCTCACAATGATTGCAGCACTATTCACAGCATCAAAGTTATGGAATCAATGTAAGTGTCCACAAATGACAAATGAATAAAGAAACATGGTATATATACACAATGGGATACTATTCAGACATAAGAATGAAATCATACCTTTTCCAGCAATATGGATGGAACTGAAGGTCATTATTTTAAGTGATATAAGCCAAGCTCAGAAAGGTAAGTATCACATGTTTTCATTTATATATGGGAGATTTAAAAAGTTGATCTCATGAAGATGGAGAGAAGAATGATAGAAGCCAGAGGCTGGGAAGAGTAAGGGTCACGTGGGTAAGAGGGATTGGCTAATGGATATAAGGATACAGTTAAATAGAAGAAATAATTGCTAATGTTTGATAGCAAAGTAGAGTGACTAAAGTTAACAATAATGTACTGAATATTTCAAAATAGCTTGAAGAGAAGACTTGAAATGTTCCTAAAACAGAAATAGCAAACATGTGGATACCCTAAACACTCTAACTTAATCATTACATATTCCATTCATATAACATAATATTACATTCCTCATAAATATGTATAAAGATTTGGTATAAATTAAATTTCTTGAAACAATAGCAGATTTGGCAAGGATGTAGAGAAAGGAGAACTTTTATAATTGTTGGTAGAAATACAAATTAGTACAGGCATTATTGAAAATAATATGGAGGTTTCTCAAAAAACTAAAATGGAACTACCATATGACCCAACAATTCTACTAGTGGGGATATATCCAAAAAAAAGAGAAAGAAATCAGTATATCAAGATCTCCACACTCCCATGTTTATTGTAGCACTATTCACAATAGCCAAGATATGGAATCAACCTAAGTGTCTATCAATGAATGAATGGATGAAAAAAAAATGTGATATATATACACACAATGGAATACTATTCAGTTACAGAAAATAATGAAATACTTTTGTTTGCAGCAATACGGATGACCCAAAGGACATTATGTTCAGTAAATTAAGCCAGGCACAGAAATACAAATATCACATGTTCTGCATCACATATGAAACCTTAAAAGTTAATTATATGGAATTAAAGTGTAGAATAGCAGTTGCCAAGGCTGAGGAGAACATGAGTAAAGGAGGGATGAAGAGAAGTTGATTGTGAGTAGAAACATACAGACAGAATACATTCTAGCATTCAATAGCACAGTAAGGTTACTATAGTTATCCATAACTTACTGTATGTTTCAATACAACTAGAAGAGAAGACTTGAAGTTTCTCAACACAAATAAATAATAAATGTTGGAGATGATGGATATCTCAATTACCCTCATTTGATCACTACACACTGTCTGCATATGTCAAAACACCACTAGGTAATTTATAAATATCTATATTATTACGTGTCAATTAAAAACCAAAAAAAATCCAAGTAAAAGACAAAGATTGTCCTTGGGATAGTTTGCTCAGAATTATGGTTTCCAGCTTCAGCCAGGTCCCTACAAAGGACATGAACTCATCCTTTTTATAGCTGCATAGTATTCCATGGTATATATGTGCCACATTTTCTTAATCCAGTCTAGACAGAAAACCAAACACCACATGTCCTCACTCGTAGGTTGGAATTGAACAATGAGAACACTTGGACACAGGGTGGGGAACATCACACACCAGGGCCTGCTGTGAGGTGGGGGGAGGGGAGAGGGGTAACATTAGGAGATATACCTAATGTAAATGATGAGTTAATGGGTGCAGCACACCAACATGGCACATGTATACATATGTAACAAACCTGCACGTTGTGCACATGTACCCTAGAACTTGAAGTGTATATACATATACACACACACATATACACACACACACACACATATATGTGTATATATAAAGATAAAGGTTAGATTAAAAAGCAAAACTACATTATATGTTGTTTACAAGAGACACAACTAAAACAAAAGAAAAGTTGAAAGTGAAAGACTGGTGAAAGATATCCATCCAAGCAATAACCAAAAGTGAGTAGAGCCATATAAACATAAAACATTAATAAACTTTGTGGCAAAAAACCTTTCTAGAAATGAAGAAATCTATTTTATGACAATAAATTGTTCAAAAAGAGACAATAATTTAAGATCTGTCTTCACAGACTCAAAATATATAAAAGAAAACTGCCAACTACAAAGACAGTGAGAAAAATCCACAATTACAATGTAAAATGTTCACATACTACTCTGTGCCTGACAGAATAAACATAACAACACTTCAGTAAGTATACACAAATTTGAACAATACAGTGAGAAAATCTGACCAAAGAACTAGTTCAGCCACTGTGGAAGACAGCATGGTGAATCTGCAAAGACCTAAACACAGAAATGCCATTTGACCCAGCAATTTCACTGCTGGGTTATATACCAAAGGAATATAAATCATTCTATTCTAAAGACACATGCATGTGTATGTTCATTGCAGCACTATTCACAATAGCAAAGACATGGAATCAACCTAAATGGCCATCAATAATATTGTAGATAAATAAAATATGGCACATATACACCATGGAATACTATACAGTCATAAAACACGAGATCACGTCCTTTGCATGAACATGGGTGGAACTGGAGGCCATTATCCTCAGCAAACTAATACAGTAACAGAAAATCAATACCACATATTCTCACTTATAAGTGGGAGCTAAATGATGAGAACACATGGACCCATAGAGGGGATGAACACACACTGAGGCCTTTCCAAGGGTGGAAGATAGGAATAGGGAGAGGATCAGGAAAAATAAATAATGGGTACTAGACTTAATACCTGGGTGAGGAAATGATCTGCATAACAAACCCCCATGACACAAGTTTACTCTTGTCACAAACCTGCACTTGTACCCCTGAACTTAAAATAAAAATTAAAAAATAAGGCAAGAAAAGATTCTGATATTTAAACAATAAGATTAAGGCATTACCCTATTCCTTGATACTAAAATTAATAATAATAATTTATCTGATGCTATGTAGCAGTCAATTATAAGGGCTTTATATGTACTAACTCATTTTATCATTATATAATTCTATGCAGTAGTTACGAGATTATACCTATTCTATATATAAGAAAATTGACACGTAAAGAAGAGGTTACATAAATTTTTCAAAGGCATATATTTAATACATGGCCAAGTCAAGATTTAAACCAAGGCAGTCTAACTCAAAAGGCAGTGATCTTAATAGATGCACTATACTTCTGAGGGTACATGAATTGTTAGAACGAGATTTTTATTTTTTAAGAGATGAATGAATTTATTGAAGAAAATTATTAAATATTCATTTCCAGAGGTTACGATTGCCTTAAACTCCTTTTGAATTTTTCCCCAGAAGTTTCTATGTCCACATATTTTTGTAAGCTAGGGACAGAAGTGAAACCTGTGACTATGAAACAGTGTTAGTAAGACCAAACCTTTGACTTGATCAGATTGTGCTCAAATCAGCCAAAAATCTAGTCCAAGGATCAGCTTGGAACTGAGCACTGTAACATAAAAAGAAATGCAAAGGGTGCTTCGTAATTGAATTTAATGATGAATGGCCATACACTGCATTTTAAGGATATATCTAGTAACATATATATGGATCAATGCCTGGCCAAGTGTAGTTGAACAGCATTTATAATTAACTGAAACATAAAGTGATGATTAGATTAATGACTCTTATAGGTAGTGTTAATTTGGAAAGTAAAATAGACATCCAGAAATCAATATGCTAATGTATATAGAAACTATATATCTAGTTAGTTTCTATATTCAAGCTTATGAGAATTGTATACAAATTGTCTTGAAATAAGGCTCTCATGTTTGTTATTCTCACGAGTAAGATAATAAAACACTGTGACATACATTTACTAAACTTCTGTATTTACTTAGTTGAGGCTTTTAGACATCATATACAGATAAATGAGATAATCTCAAAATCCTTCAGGCTTGAAATGCCATGTTTTGCTTTGCACACTTATGCTATATTTCCCCCAACGCTTCATAGATTAATCATATTATCATCACTTCATAGATTAATTAGATGGAACCCATTTGCAAAACTAAAACATTGTGGAAAATTGTTTTAAGGAGGAAGAAAGAAGAAAAATTAACTTTAGAATATAGAAAGTATAAAATATTTCCCTAAATACAGCTGTTCTGATATATCATTTAAATTCCTCCCCTTAAATTGTCATACCCACAAGCAACAATTCTCACTTATTCCTTTCTTGTTTCCTATACTCATTTTGACTGTAGCTCGTAACAAGTATGATAAACTGGAGAATGATAAAACAGTACTTATCTCTGAGAACTTTCTACAAGCTAAAACTGTTTGTGAAAACATTAGCCACTGCCACATTTTGGAGCACCACATAAATTTTCTTTAAAACTTTCTTCAGAGAATTTACTCTTGCTTGATCTTTCCTAATAATTATATATTAATTCTACTTTCCCTAAATTATCTCCTTCCACAACTAATACAAGATATAAGCTGTTTCAAAATGTTGAATAAGTTTGTCTCGATCAATTTGTAATTATAAAAGATCATATTTCTTTTCTTTTTTTTTTTTTTTTTTTTGAGACGGAGTCTCGCTCTGTCGCCCAGGCTGGAGTGCAGTGGCGCGATCTCCGCTCACTGCAAGCTCCTCCTCCCGGGTTCACGCCATTCTCCTGCCTCAGCCTCTCGAGTAGCTGGGACCACAGACGCCCGCCACCATGTTCGGCTAATTTTGTGTATATTTTGGTAGAGATGGGGTTTCACGGTGTTAGCCAGGATGGTCTCGATCTCCTGACCTCGTGATCCGCCCGTCTCGGCCTCCAAAAGATCATATTTCTGATATTAAAATATAAATGAATTGCTCAAAGAAAGTTAAGACAGAGGTGAAAAAAATGCCTATTAAATACAACTAATGAATCCTCTGATACCCAATTACTTGCTCTTTTAAATTTCACAAAAAGTTTTAATTCATTCTTCTGGAAAATTTTTGCATATTCTCTACAGTTATTGAAGATTAAATTTTTCCTAAACATTTGTATAGGGGTTCAAATTGATCAAATTGCTGTTGTCTCTTAGAAAACCCCTTCTGTGATTGGTGTAATACTACATATTCTAGACTTCACTCGTTCGTAAATCATGCCATCATAAAAAATAAGGCATACCTACTCCAAAATTCTATTTCTGTAACGTTCTCTATGTCAGCATAGCAAAAATACTGATTCAGTTTTTGAATCCATTTCCATTCACCTTGTCATGTGTGGCAATTTTTTCCCAGTCTAGTAAGTCTTAATTTTCAGTTTTAATGTTTATATTTTTTTTCCAGATTTCTTTACAGAAATTTTAGTAGTCAATTGGAATAGCATGCATTGCATAGTGCTCCTAACGAGCCTTCATTTTAAATTAAAACCCTGTTTCAGCATGGTGGTTCACGTGCCTGTAAGCCCAACTCTTTGAGAGCCCAAGACTGGAGGATCGCCTGAGCCCAGGAGTTCGAGTCCAGCCTAGGCAACATAGCAACACCCCATCTCTAAAAAATAAAAAATAAAGTATATATATATATATATATATATATATATATATATACATACACACACATATACACATTAAAAAAAAGCCAGATGTGATGGCCCAGCCTGTAGTGCCAGCTACTCAGAAGGCTGAGGCAAGAGAATGTCTTGAGCCCAAAAGATCGAGTCTGCGGTGAGCCATTATGGCGCCACTGCATTCCAGTCTGGGCAAAAGTGAGAAGACCCTATCTTTAAAAAAAAAAAATAATTAATTAATTAAAACCCCAATGCAGTCATTATCTATCATTATATTTACTATGTCATAACACTGTATGTTTTACTTTACATTGCAATGTGCCATATCTGCTTACTCCAGGTAAAACCCTTGCATACTCTTTATTGCCTTATATATTTTTGAATTAAATTTTTTGTTTTAAGGTAATTACACAATAGGTTCACATCAAGTTGCAGGAAATAATGCAGAGACCACATCTACTCCTTTACCTAGCTTTTGCCAGTGCTGACATCTTGCAAAGCCATAGTACAATATCACAATTGGGGTATTGACATTGATACAATCATGATATCAATGTACAGAACATTTCCGACACCACAGAGATTCCTTATGCTGCCCCTTTATAGTTACATCCACTTTCCTCACCTCCTTAATCTCTGACAACCGTGGTCTGCAAACCTATTCTCATTTGTTAAGATATTGTTACTTTATAACATCATACAAAATATCATCTTGTGGTACGTAAACTTTGGAGATTGAGTTTTTATGCTTAGCATAGTGTTCTGAAGAGTCATTCAAGTTGTTGTGCATATCAAAACTTTATTCCTATTTTATTAAGTATTATTTCACGGAATAGATATAGCCCTGTTTACTTAACCATTTATTAAGGACATCTGAATTGTTTCCAGTTCTTAGCTATTATGAATTAAGATGCCATGAACACTCATCTACAAGTTTTTGTGTGAGAAAGCTTTTTATTTTTCTGAGATAAATGCCCACTAATGCATTTGCTGGGTCACGCGGTAGTGGCGTGGTTAATTTTAAGACATTGCCAAACTGTTTTCAGTGTGGATAAACCATTACAAATTCCTACTGGTGTTAAAAGAGTGATCCAGGTTTTCTGCAGTGTTATTGGTATTTGTTGTTATTCTTAATTTTCATTTTTGACATTCTGATAAGTATATAGTGATATCTCCTTGTGGTTTTAATTAGTATTTGACTAAAATTGTTGAACAGCTTTTCATGCATTTATTTGCTATATGTATGTCCTCTTTGACAAAATATTATTTCATGTATTGTGCTTATTATCTAAGTGGCTTGTTTTTTGGTTTGTTTTTTTTTTTTTTTTTTCCTGTTGAGTTTTGAGAATTCTTTATATATTCTGTCCTTTCTCAGATATGTGGTTTGCAAATACGTTCTCTCAGTCTGGAGCTTCTCCTTTCATTATTTTAACAGGAGAGTGTTTCACAGAGCAAAAGTTTTTAATCTAATGAAACATAATTTATCCAAATTCCAAGTTATAAACTATGCTTTTGCTGCTATATCTAAAAACCTCTACCTTGCCCTAGATTCTGTTAAGTTCCTTCTGGGATATTTTTCCTACAATTTTTGTAATTTTACATTTAAGTTGTGATCCATTTTGAGTTAACTCTTATATAAGGTATGACTTACATTAAGATTTTTCTTCTCTCATTGGGTATCCAATTGCTCCAGCACCATTTGTCAAAGAAAAATCTATTTTTTTTTTTCATCGAATTGCTTTTGCCCCATATTACCGAAATCTATTATATTTGTGTGGGTCTATTTTGGGTTTTGCTATTCTATTTCCTTAATCTATGTGTCTAGCTTCCCTTCAATAATATACAATGTTGATTACAGGCAATATAAAACAACTCCTAAAATTGTGTAGACCTATTTCTCCAACTTTACTTTTTCAAAATTTTGAAAATTATCATATTCTTTTGCATTTCTAAATAAGTCAATCTCAGATATCTTGTTAATATCTACAAAAAAACTTGTTGGAATTTTGACAGTAATTGTGTTAAAACTGCATGTCAATTTGGGGAGAATTCACATATTTATGATGCTGTGTCTTCATATCCATGAAAACAGTATGTCTTTTCTTTTATTTAGGCCTTCTTTGAGTTATTTCATCAGCATTTTGCAGTTTTTAACATACAAGCCTTATACATGTTTGGATAGGTTTATACCAGAGCATTTCATCTTTTTAAGTAACTGTATATTGTATTTCTTTTATTATTATTATTATTATTGTTATTATACTTTAAGTTCTAGGGTACTTGTGCACAACATGCAGGTTTGTTACATATGTATACATGTGCCATGTTGGTGTGCTGCACCCATTAACTCGTCATTTACATTAGGTATATCTCCTAATGCTATCCCTCCCCTCTCCCCACAATAGGACCCGGTGTGTGATGTTCCCCTTCCTGTGTCCAAGTGATCTCATTGTTCATTTCCCACCTATGAGTGAGAACATGGGGTATTTGGTTTTCTGTTCTTGCGATAGTTTGCTAAGAATGATGGTTTCCAGCTGCATCTATGTCCTTACAAAGGACACAAACTCATCCTTTTAATGGCTGCATAGTATTCCATGGTGTATATGTGCCACATTTTCTTAATCCGGTCTGTCACTGATGGACATTTGGGTTGATTCCATGTCTTTGCTATTGTGAATAGTGCCACAATAAACATACGTGTGCATGTGTCTTTATAGCAGCATGACTTATAATCCTTTGGGTATATACCCAGTAATGGGATGGCTGGGTCAAATGGTATTTCTAGTTCTAGATCCTTGAGGAATCACCACACTGTTTTTCACAATGCTTGAACTAGTTTACAGTCCCACCAAGAGTGTAAATGTGTTCCTATTTCTCCACATCTTCTCCAGCACCTGTTGTTTCCATAAGAAATATATCATGAAGTTATCACACAAGCTGGTAATTTACAAATATCAGTGCTTATCAAATTTTTGTGTTCAAGTTTCTTTGAAGCAAAAAATGCTCCAAATTTATTAGTGCGTATAATTGAGTAAGACATAGATTAATTGCAAGTAGGCCTACACACTTCTCTTATTCCCATTTCTTCACTATGATAATAGTATGTGTGGTGAAATTGCCATTATAATTTTTTTCATTTTAATTGACCCAAAATAACCGTGCATATTTAGGGAGTACAATATGATGCTTGGCGACAGGTATACCTTGTATAATGATCAAATCAGGGTAATTAGCATATTCATCACCTCATATGTTCATCATTGCTTTGTAGTGAGAACATTCAAAATCCTCTCTTCTGGCATCCTAGTGCACAGGATGTGCTCAGTCAGTGCAATTTTTGACAAAAATCTGAGAAACAAAATCATCATCAAATCATAAGACTCTGTTGTAAAAATTGGGCTCACTATAATTTTTTAACTCAATTTCATAATTTACACACTTGTTTAATGCTGATATTTATAAGATCCCTATAGCAGAAATAGAACCTTTTTCTTAAGAAATGCTGATTATTGTACCTGCCGAAAGCTGCTGCCCCCTCATAAGCGGACTTTTCTGAAAGGCAATATATTCATTCATTATTTTTATTTATCCATATGCTTCTCTATGTTATGGTTTAGGTACATCATTAAGCCCTAAAAAGAATACTAAGTTGAATATGATATGCTTGCTTCTAGCAAATATTTCTGGTCTGGTCAAAAAAGAAGGTTACTATAATACAATATAATAACGACTTTATATACAATGTAAACCAAATGATAATAAAAACAAGTCAGAAAATTTTTTTCCTGGAAACATCAGGGGACATCTTAAAGAGGAGGTAATATTTTAACTAGATTTTAAAGAATGAATGCAATTTCACTTCACCACAAGAAAGAGAAGGGACATACCATGCACATGGAATGGCCTATGTGAAAAGACACAAAGACTTGAAGAATCATGCTGTAGGTGTTGAAATGGCAGGATTTCAATGTGTGTGTTGAGACTGATACTGAGATTCTGGAACAGACAAAAACTAGATTGCAATGTGAATTCTCTGAGTAATTATTATCGTTACTGACTTACCAGCCACAAACATGTCAACCATCTTCTCCTGAAACTCTCCTCATAAATGTCTCTTCTCTCTACTATTTTGATAGACTTAGGAGGGTCAATAAATGGAATTCATTTTATAGAATGCTTTCATGAGTCTTAGCTTCCAATGGTATTGTAATTCTTTCAGGTTTACCATATTATTTGAGGTTGGTAGTGTAGATAAATATGACTTCTCGGAAGGGAAGTAAAATGGACCATTAAAAACTTAACACAAATTAGCTTATTCAGTGTAACTGACAGCACACAGAGGGACCATAAGGGATTTGAGACATGAGGCAGATCCATTTGAATGTAAATGAAAGGAATCAAAAGTGTGCAGACCTGGGTTGCTATTCAGTCGGAACAAACCTAACCAGAAAACCAAAATAGACGTTTTGGATAATCTAAGAAGCAACAAGAGGCTTTTAATAATCAAAACTGAGGAAGTCACTAAAGCAGTGACTTGCAGGTCCTAAAACTAAATATTTTTCAGTTATGACAGACCAGTCTCAGGCTCTTTCTCGTTTAAGACTGGGGAGAACGACAAACTGCCTTCACTTTGGTTTACTATCACAGTAGCAGATAAGAGGTGGAAAAGAGTCACATCATAGTAAGTTTAATAGAAGTGGATGTGGTTCACTGCTGTTTTCCTTTACTCTTTTTTTTTTTTTTTTTTTTTTTTTCTTTAGACGGAGTTTCGCTCTTGTTGCCCAGGCTGGAGTGCAACGGTGCAATCTCGGCTCACCACAAACTCCACCTCCAGGGTTCAAGGGATTCTCCTGCCTCAGCCTCCTGAATAGCTGGGATTACAGGCATGCACCACCATGCCTGGCTAATTTTGTATTTTTTTTAGTAAAGATGGAGTTTCTCCAAGTTTGTCAGGTTGGTCTCGAACTCCTGACCTCAGTTGATCCGCCCGCCTCAGCCTCCCAAAGTGCTAAGATTACAGGCATGAGCCACCATGCCTGGCTTTCCTTTATTCCTTATAAAAGCAAGTTTTATTTCTTGGTCAAAGCAGCCCAGAAGTGACCCTTGTCCACAGGTGAGGGAGGGAGCCCAGAACTACAGGTCCTTAGCCTCTGTTTTTTTGGTTTTTGGTTTTTGAGACAGATTATTGCTCTGTCACCCAGGCTGCAGTGCACTGAGTGCAGAGGTGTGATCTCACTTCACTGCAACCCCCACTTACTGGGTTCAAGTGATTCTCATGTCAGCCTCCCAAGTAGCCGGGACTATCAAGCCTCATCTTTTTATGGCTTGATAACATATTTCTTTTTAGCACTAAATAATATTCCACTGTCTGGAGGTACCACAGGTTGTTTATCCATTCATGTATCAAGGGACATCTTGGTTGTTTCCAAGTTTGGGCAATTATGAATAAAGCTACTATAAGTATCTGTGTGCAGATTTTTGTGTCAATATATGTTTTCAATTTATTTGGGTAAATACAAGAAACACAACTGCTCAATCATATGGTAAGAGTATGTTTAACTTTGTAAGAAACTGTCAAAATGTCTGCCAAGTAACTGCATTATTTTGCATTGCCATCAGCAAGGAATGAGAATTCTTGTTGCTCCTAATCCTCTTCGGCATTTGATGTTGAAAATGTCTTGAAACTTGGCCAAAATAATACATGTGTAGTAGTATCTAGGTGTTGTTTTAATTTGCAGTTTCCTAATAACATATGATACCGAACATCTTTTCATATGTTTATTTGCCATCTGCTTGTCTTCTTCGATGGTGTCGGTTCTGTTTGTTTGCCAATTTTTCTTTTTATTTATTTTTGTATTGTCTTTTTTTTTTGCAAACAAAATGCCACTTTTTAATCTCGTATAACTAATATATCTCAGGCTCTTATGATTTAAATGGCTTTATTTCAGTTTAAATATCTAGTTTATTCAAAGTTCCCCTGCCTCTGACAAAATCCTTAATTGGCTCCCAGCTAATCATTTCTCCTCACCACAGAGCATGCAGAAACAGCAAGATTCCTCCGTGTGACCCTGATACAGTGGGAAACTTGTGAAAGCCGGACACCCAACCCCTGCCCCTTGGCTTACCTGTCCATATCCTGTGTCTTCTCTGGGGCACCTAGTGCCTGAGGACTGGGGCAGATCAGCCTGAGAGTAGGTCTTGCCCAGAGCTGTGAGTATAAGTGTAGGTGCCCTTACTCTGGGGGCACAAAAATCTGCTTAAAACACCTCTTTTTTTGGGAGCTTTGGCCCAAAGAAGAAAGCCTTATCCCAGCCTTTCTGTCTGTTAGAAAGGAATGCAGAGAGGGCAGCAGCCTCTGCTTGAGAATACATGGTCAGGAAAAAAGGGCCTCCAAGAAGACCTTTGATCAAATTATTATTCTGAGAAGAATGCAGCCCAGGGAAGAGGTCTGCATGTAGAGAGAACAGCTAATAGAAAGACAAATTTATAAATTGAAAGTTAATTTACATGTTGTTTAATGTGAAGAGTTATTTGTATATTTTGGATAACCGTTCTTTATCAAATATGTGTTTTGCAGATATTTTCTTCCTGTCTATGACTTATATTTCCATTCTCTTCATATTGTCTTTCACAGAAGAGAAGTTTTCATTTTAAAGTAATTCAGTGTCTTGGCTGCAGACAGAGCAAGATAGCAGTATGGAAGGCACCACCAATTGCTCCCCCAACAAGGACACCCATTTAACAACTATCTATACTACAAAAGCACCATCATAATAACCAAAAATCAAGTGAGCACTCAAAGTAGCTGGTTTTAACTTAATATCGCTGAAAGAGGCTTTGAAGAGGTAAAACAAACTGTCTTGAATGGCTGATGCCACCCCTCCCTCATTCCCCAGGAGCAGCAGCGTGATGTAGAGGGCATTTCTGGGCACTGGAGGAGGGAGAGTACGGTAAATGTGAGGCATTGAATTCAGTGCTGTCCTGTTATAGCAGAAAGGAAAACTGGACAAAATCTAGCTGATTCCTATCCATGGAGGGAGCATTCAACCAGCCCTAGTCAGAGAGGAATCACCAACATTATTGGTCAAAATTCGAGGTCCCATAAGTGGTGCTGCCATGGGCTAAAGTGCTCTGGGTCTTTAAGTCAACTTGAAAAACCATCTAGGACCTAAGGACTACAACTTTTTGACAAGTCTTAGTGCTGAACTTGGCCCAAAGACAGTGGATTTGGGGTCACATGACCTTCTGAGACACCAGCTGGGGCAGCTAGGGGAGTGCTGGCATCACCATTCCCTTAACCCCAGGCTGCCCAGCTCGTGGCTCCAAGGGGTGTCCTTCCTTACACTTGAGGAAAGGAAAGAGTGAAGAGTACTTTGTCTTACATCTTGTACAACAGCTCAGTCAGAAGGATAGGGCACCAGTAAATGTCATGAAGATCTGATTCCAGGCTCCATGTCCCAGATGACATTTCTAGACAAGTCCTCTGCCAGAGGGAACTCACTGCCTTGAAGGGAAGGACCCAGTCGTGGCAGCATTTACTACTTGCTAGCTGGAGAGACTTTGGGCCCTGAATACCCAGCAGCAATACACAGGGACTATGTTGAGGGCATTAAGTGAGACTCTAAGACTTCCGGGCTTAAGGTGAGACTCAGCACACTACCAGCTATGATGGATGTGGGGAGAAACTCCTTCCACTTGAGAAAAGTAGAGGGAAAAGTAAAGGGGATTTATCTTGGACCTTCAGTACCAGCTCCTCCATGCAGGGGTACAGCACCAAGTGAGCTCTTGAAGACCCTGATTACAGTATCTGGCTCTTAGATGGCATTGCTGGAATTTCTCTGGGGAAAAGGGAACCCACTACTCTGAAGGATGAATACTAGGTCAGCCATCAGTCACCACAAGCTGACTGAAGAGCTCTTGGGCCTAAAAGGTACATTGAAGGTAGTCTGACAGTACTCTTCTTGGGCCTGTGGTGGTGGTGCCCATGCGGCGAGGCTCTTCTGCCATTGGAAAGGTAGGGAAGAGTGGGAAGGGCTCCAGCTTGTGGTTTGAGTGCCAGTTTAGAGTACGACAGAATATTAGGTAACTTTTAAGGTTTCTGACTCTAGTCCCCGGCTCCCAGGCAGCATCTCTGGACCTACATAAGGCCTGGGGGAACTCACTGCCCTGAAGTGAAAGACACAGGCATGCCTGGTTTGCCACCTGCTAATTGTAGAGCCTAATGGCCTTGAGCAAACATAGGCAGTAGCAAGGGAGTCATTACAGCAGGCCTTGGGTGAGACCCAGTGCTGTGCTGGCTTCAGATCTGAGCCAGGGGAGTCCTAGTTATGGTGACCACAGGGGTGCTTATGTCACTCCATTCAATGCTTCAAGGAGTTCAAAACAAGGAGAGACATTCTGTTTATTTGGGAGTAAGTAAGGGAAGAAAACACAAGTTTCTGCCTGGTAATCCTGAGAGTTCTACCAGATCTTGTCCAAGACCATCAAGGCAGTACCTCTAAAAGTCTGCAAGAACCACAGCATTATCGGACTTGGGGTGCCCCCTGAAGCAGATATAGTTTAGATCACAATGCCCAAGTGTTTTTGAATATCTAGACAACTTTCTAAAGAAGGGTAAGTACAAAAGCCCAGACTGTAAAGACTGCAATAAATACCTAACTCTTCAATGACCAGAGGTGAACAGACAAGTATCAAGACGATTCAGGAAAACATTGACCTCACCAAATGAGTTAAATAAGGAACCAGAGGCCAATCCTTGAGAAACAGAGATATATGACCCCTCAGACAAATAATTCAATATAGCTGTTTTGACGACACTCAAATAAATTCAAGATAGCACAGAAAAGGAATTCAGAATTCTATCAGATAAATTTAACAAAGAGATTGAAATAAATAAAAAGAATCAAACAGAATTCTGGACTGAAAAATGCAATTGGCATACTGAAGAATGCATCAGAGTCGTTTACTAGCAGAACTGATTAAGCAGAAGAAACCACTAGTGATCTTGAAGACTGGCTATTTGAAAATACACAGTCAGAGGAAGCAAAAGACAAAAGAAGAAAAAATAATTAAGCACACCTATAGGATGTGGAAAATAGCCTCAAAGGAGTTAAATTAATAGTTATTGACATTAAAGAGGAGGTAGAGAAAAATATATGGGTAGAAAGTTTATTCAAAAAGTTAATAGAGAACTTCACAAATATAGAGAAAGATATAAATATCCAAGTACAATAAAGATATACAATGCTAAGCAGATTTAATCCAAAGAAGACCAGCACAAGGTATTTAATAAAAACTCCCAAAGATGCAGGATAAAGAAATGACTCTAAAAACAGCAAGAGAAAAGAAACAAATAGCATAAAATGGAGTTACAATATGCCTGACAGAAGACTCTTCAGTAGAAACCTTAAATGCCAGTAGAGAATGGCATGACATATTTAACATGTTGAAGGAAAAAAAAAAACCTTTACCCTAGAATGGTATATCCAGTGAAAATAACCTTCAAACATGAGGGAAAAATAAAAACTTTCCCAGACAAACAAATGCCAAATGACTTCACCAACACCAGATTGATGTGTTTTCCAACAAAAGCTAGAGTACTTCAATCAGAAAGAAAAAGATAGTGATGCATAATAAGTAATTATCTGAAGGTACAAACCTCACTAGTAATAGTAAGTACACAAAGAAACATAGAATATTATATCACTGTAACTGTGACGTGTAAAATTACTTTTATCATAAGTAGAAAGAGAAAATGATAAAATAATTAAAAAATATACAACAACATTTGAAGACATAGATAGTACAAGACATTAACAGAAGCAACAGGATTTGAAAATCAGGTGCATAAAGTTAAGGCATAGAGTTTTTATTAGTTTTCATTTGCTTGTCTATTTGTTTATGTAAACAGTGTTAAGTGATTATCAGCTTAAAATAATAGGTACAGGATAGCAATTGTAAGCCTCATGGTAACATCAAACCAAAAATTATACAAAAGATTCACAAACAAAAAAACAAAGACACTAAGTTATATTAGCAGAGAAAATCACCTTCACTAAAGTAAGACAGAATAAAAAGAAGAACGAAAAAGACCAGAAAACAAATAACAAAGTGGCAGGAGTAAGTCATTATTTATCAACAATAATGTTGAATATAATGGATGAAACTCTACAATCAAAGGACATAAATGGCTGATAAAAAACAAGACTCAAAGATCTCTTGGCTACAAGAAACACACTTCATCTACAAAGACACACACAGACTGAAAATAAAGAGATGGAGAAAGATATTCTATGCCAATGGAAAGCAGATAAAAACAGGAGTACTTCTATCAGACAAAAGAGATTTCAAGACAAAAACTATAAGAGGAGACAACAAAATTCCATTCCAAGAAGGCCAAATAGGAACAGCTCTGGTCTGCAGTTCCCAGCGTGATTGATGCAGAAGACGGGTGATTTCTGCATTTCCAGCTGAGGTACCTGGTTCTTCTCATTGGGACTGGTCAGAAAGTGGGTGCAGCCCATGGAGGGCGAGTAGAAGCAGGGCGGGGCATCGCCTAACCCGGGAAGTGCAATGGGTTGGGGGATTTCCCTTTCCTAGCCAAAGGAAGCTGTGACAGACTGTACCAGGAATATCAGGACACTGCCACCTAAACACTGCACTTTTCCAACAGTCTTACCAACAGCACACCAGGAGATTATATCCCGTGCCTGGCTCAGCGGGTCCCACGCCCATGGAGCCTTGCTCACTGCTACTCCAAGATAGAACTGCAAGATGGCAAGCCTGGCTGGGAAAGGGACATCTGCCATTGCTGAGGCTTGAGTAGGTAAACAAAGCATCTGGGAAGCTCAAACTGGGAGGAGCCCACCACAGTTCAATAACGAGGCCTGCCTGCCTCTGTAGACTCAACCTCTGGGGGCAGGGCATAGCTGAACAAAAGGCAGCAGAAACTTCTGCAGACTTAAATGTTCCTGTCTAACAGGTCTGGAGAGAGCAGTGGTTCTCCCAGAACGGTGTTTGAGCCCTGAGAATGGACAGACTGCCCCCTCAAGTGGGTCTCTGACCCCCGTATAGCCTAACTTGGAGATACCTTTCAGTAGGGGCTGACTGACACCTCATACAGCCAGGTGCCCCTATGAGATGAAGCCTCCAGAAGAAGGATCAGGCAGTAATATTTGCTGTTCTGCAGCCTCCATTGGTGATACCCAGGCAAACAGGGTCTGGAGTGGACCACTAGCAAACTCCAACAGACCTGCAGCTGAGGGACCTGACTGTTAGAAGGAACACTAACAAACAGAAAGAAATAGCATCAACATCAACAAAAAGGACATCCACACCAAAACCCCATCTGTAGGTCACCATCATCGTAGACCAAAGGTAGATAAAACCACAAAGATGCAGAGAAACCAGAGCAGAAAAGCTGAAAATTCTAAAAACCAAGTGCCCCTTCTCCTCCAAAGGATAGCAGCTCTTCGCCAGCAATGGAACAAAGCAGGACGGAGAATGACTTTGACGAGTTGACAGAAGTAGGCTTCAGAAAGTCGGCAATAACAGACTTCTCCAAGCTAAAGGGGAGTTCAAACCCATCACAAGGAAGCTAAAAACCTTGAAAAAAGATGAGACGAATGGCTAACTAGAATCAACAGCATAAAGAAGATCTTAAATGACCTTATGGAGCTGAAAACCATGGCATGATAACTACATGATGCATGCACAAGCTTCAGTAGCCAATTCAATCAAGTGGAAGAAAGGGTACCAGTGACCGAAGATCAAATTAATAAAATGAAGTGAGAAGAGAAGTTACAGAAAAAAAACGTAAAAAGAAATGAACAAAGCCTCCAAGAAATATGGGACTATATGAAAAGACCAAATCTACATTTGACTGGTGTACATGAAAGTGACAAGAAGAATGGAACCAAGCTGGAAAACACTCTTCAGGATATTATCCAGGAGAATTTCCCCAAACTAGCAAGGCAGACCAACATTCAAATTCAGGAAATACAGAGAACACCATAAAGATATTCCTTGAGAAGAGCAACCCCAAGGCACATAATTGTCAGATTCACCAAGGTTGAAATGAAGGAAAAAATGCTAAGGGCAGCAAGAGAGAAAGGTCAGGTTACCCACAAAGCGAAGCCCATCAGACTAACAGTGGATCTCTCAGCAGAAACCCTATAAGCCAGAAGGCAGTGGGGTCCAATATTCAACATTCTTAAAGAAAATAATTTTCAACCCAGAATTTCATACGCAGCCAAACTAAGCTTCATAAGTGAAGGAGAAATAAAATTCTTTACAGACAAACAAATGTTGAGAGATTTTGTCACCACCAGGCCTGCCTTACAAGAGCTCCTGAAGGAAGCACTAAATATGGAAAGGAGTAACATTTACCAGCCACTGCAAAAACATGCCAAATGGTAAAGACCATCGATGCTAGGAAGAAACTGCATCAACTCATGGGTAAAATAACCAGCTAACATCATAATGACAGGATCAAAATTACACATAACAATGTTTACCTTAAATGTCAATGAGCTAAATGCCCCAATCAAAATACACAGACTGGCAAATTGGATAAAGAGTCAATACCCATCAGTGTGCTGTATTCAGGAGACCCATCTCATGAGGAGAGACACATATAGGCTCAAAATAAAGGGATGGAGGAAGATCTATGAAACCAATGGAAAGAAAAAAAAAAAAAAAGCGGGATTGCAGTCCTAGTCTCTGATAAAACAGACTTTAAACCAACAAAGATCAAAAGAGACAAAGCAGGCCATTACATAATGGTAAAGGGATCAATTCAACAAGAAGAGCTAACTATCTAAAATATATATGCACCCAATACAGGAGCATGCAGATTAATAGAGCAAGTCCTGAGAGACCTAAAAAGAGATTTAAATTCCCACACAATAATAATGGAAAACTTTAACACCCCACTGTCAATATTAGACAGATCAACGAGACAGAAGGTTAACAAGGATATCCAGGACTTGAAATCAGCTCTGCAGCAAGCAGATCTAATAGGCATCTATAGAACTGTCCACCCCAAATCGACAGAATTTACATTCTTCTCAGCACCACATTGCACTTATTCCAAAATTGACCACATAGTTGGAAGTAAAGCACTCCTCAGCAAATGTAAAAGAACAGAAATCACAACAAAGTGCCTCTTAGACCATAGAGAAATCAAATGAGAACTCAGGATTAAGAAACTGACACGAAACCACACAACTACATGGAAACTGAACAACCTGCTCCTGAATGACTGCTGGGTAAATAACGAAATGAAGGCAGAAGTAAAGATGTTCTTTGAAACCAATGAGAACAAAGACACAATGTACCAGAATCTCTGGAACACATTTAAAGCAGTGTGTAGGGGAAATTTATAGCACTAAATTCCCACAAGAGAAAGCAAGAAAGATCTAGAATTAATACCCTAACATCACAATTAAAAGAACTAGAGAAGCAAGAGCAAACACATTCAAAAGCTAGCAGAAGGCAAGAAATAACTAAGATCAGAGCAGAATGAAGGAGATAAGAGACACAAAAAGCCCTTCAAAAAAATCAATGAATCCAGGAGCTGGTTTTTTGAAAGGATCAATGAAATTGATAGACCACTAGCAAGACCAATAAAGAAGAAAAGAGAGAAGAATCAAATAGATGCAATAAAAAAATGATAAAGGGGATATCACCACCAATCCCACAGAAATATAAACTACCATCACAGAACACTTCTACGCAAATTAACTAGAAAATCTAGAAGAAATGGATAAATTCCTGGACACATACACCCTCCCATAACCAGGAAGAAATTGAATCTCTGAACAGACCAATAACAGACTGTGAAATTGAAGCAATAATTAATAGCCTACCAACCAAAAAAAGTCCAGTATCAGACGGATTCACAGAGGAATTCCACCAGAGGTACAAAGAGGAGCTGGTACCATTCCTTCTGAAACTATTCTAATCAATAGAAAAAGACGGAATCCTCCCTAACTCATTTTATGAGGCTAACATCATCCTGATACCAAAGCCTGGCAGAGACACAACAAAAAAAGAGAATTTCAGACAAATATCCGTGATGAACATCAATGCAAAAATCCTCAATAAAATACTGGCAAAATGATTCCAGCAGCACAACAAAAAGCTAATCCACCACAATCAAGTTGGCTTCAGTCCTGGAATGCAAGGATGGTTCAACATACACAAATCAATAAACATAATCCATCGCATAAACAGAAACAAAGAAAAAAACACATGATTATCTCAATAGATGCAGAAAAGGCCTTCAACAAAATCAATAGCCCTTCATGCTAAAAACTCTCAATAAACTAGTTATTCATTGAATGTCTCTTAAAATAATAAGAGCTATTTATGACAAACCCACAGCCAGTCTCATACTGAATGGGCAAAAACTGAAAGCATTCCCTTTGAAAACTGCCACAAGACAGGGATGCCCTCTCTCGGCACTCCTATTGAATATAATCTTGGAAGTTCCGGCCAGGGCAATCAGGCAAGAGAAAGAAATAAAGATATTCAATTAGGAAAAGAGGAAGTCAAATTGTCCCTATTTGCAGATGACATGATTGTATATTTAGAAAACTCCATCATTTCAGCCCCAAATCTCCTTAAGCTGATAAGCAACTTCAGCAAAGTCTCAGGATACAAAATCAATGTGCAAAAATTACAAGCATTCTTATACACCAATAACAGATCAACAGAGAGCCAAATCATGAGTGAACTCCCATTCACAATTGCTACAAAGAGAATAAAATACCTAGGAATCCAACTTACAATGGATGTGAAGGACTTCTTCAAGGAGAACTACAAAGCACTGTTCAACGAAATAAAAGAGGAAACAAACAAATGGAAGCACATTCCAACCTCATGGATAGGAAGAATCAATATGAAAATGGCCATCCTGCCCAAGGTAATTTATAGATTCAAGCCATCCCCTCAAGCTACCACTGAGTTTCTTCACAAAATTGGAAAAAACTACTTCAAACTTCATATGGAGCCAAAAAACAGCCCGCCATTCCAAGACAATCGTAAGCAAAAAGAACAAAGCTGGAGGCATCAAGCTACCTGACTTCAAGCTATACTACAAGGCTACAGTAACCAAAACAGCATGGTACTGGTACCAAAAAAGATATATAGACCAACAGAACAGAACAGAGGCCTAAGAAATAACACCACACATCTACAACCATCTGATCTTTGACAAACCTGAAAAAACAAGAAATGGGGAAAGGATTCCCTATTTAATAAATGGTACTGGGAAAACTGGCTAGCCATATGTAGAAAGCTGAAACTGGATCCTTCCTTATACCTTATACAAAAATTAATTCAAGATGGATTAAAGACTTAAATGTTAGACCTAAAACCATAAAAACCCTAGAAGAAAACCTAGGCAATGCCATTCAGGACAAAGGCATGGGCAAGGACTTCATGACTAAAACACCAAAAGCAATGGCAACAAAAGCCAAAATAGACAAATGAGATCTATTTAAACTGAAGAACTTCTGCACAGCAAAAGAAACTACCATCAGAGTGAACAGGCAACCTGCAGAATTGGAAAAAATGTTTGCAATCTACCCATCTGACAAAGGACTAATATCCATAATCTACAAGTGGGCAAAGGTTATGAACAGACACTTTTCAAAAGAAGACATTTATGCAGCCAACAGGCACATGAAAAAATGCTCATCATCACTAGTCATCAGAGAAATGCAAATCAAAACTACAATGAGGTAACATATCACACCAGTTAGAATGGTGATCATTAAAAAGTCAGGAAACAACAGGTGCTGGAGAGGATGTGGAGAAATAGGAATGCTTTTACACTGTTGGTGGGAGTGTAAACTAGTTCAACCATTGTGGAAGACAGTGTGGGGATTCCTCAAGGATCTAGAACTAAAAATACCATTTGACCCAGTGATCCCATTACTGGGTATACACCCAAAGGATTATAAATCATGCTGCTATAAAGACATATGCACGTGTATGTTTATTGCGGCACTACACACAATAGCGAAGACTTGAAACCAACCAAAATGCCCATCAATGACAGACTGAATTAAGAAAATGTGACACATATACACCATGGAATACTATGCAGCCATGAAAAAGGATGAGTTCATGTCCTTTGCAGCGACATGGATGAAGCTGGAAACCATCATTCTGAGCAAACTATCCACAAGGACAGAAAACCAAACACTGCACATTCTCACTCATAGGTGGGAATTGAACAATGACAACACTTGGACACAGGATGGGGAACATCACACATTGGGACCTGTCGTGGAGTCGGGGGATGGGGGAGGAACAGCATTAGGATAAATACCTAATGTAAATGATGAGCAAACCAGCACGGCACATGCATACATATGTAACAAACCTGCACGTTGTGCACATGAATCCTAGAACTTAAAATATAATAAAGAAGAGACAATGAAAATCACTATATTATGATAAAAGGATTAATTCAGCAAGATATTACACTTTTAAATATATATGCACGCAATGCTGAAACAACCAGATATATAGAGTAAATATTATTAGAGCTAAAGACAAAAATGGGCCCTGATTTAATAAGAGCTGGACACTTTAACACCATTTTCAGCATGGAACAGATGTTCCAGACCAAAAATCAACTGAGAAACATTGGCCTTATTCTTCACTATGGACCAAATGAATCAAATAGATATTTACAGAACATGTCATCCAAGAGGCGCAGAAAGCACATTCTTTTCTTCAGCACATGAATCATTCTCAAGGATAGAACATATGTTAAGTCACAAAACAAATCTTAAAACAGTCAAAAACTAGTGAAGTAATATTAAGCACCTTCTCTGACCACAATGGAATAAAACAAGAAGTCAATAAAAATCATAATTTTAGAAACACTTCAAATACATGGAAATTAAACAGCACTCTTCTGAATGACCAGTGCATCAATGAAGAAATTAAGAAGGTAACTGAAAAAAAATTTTAAACAAACAATGATGGAAACACAACATACCCAATCCTATGGAATACAACAAAAGCAGTACTAACAGGTACATTTATAAGTGTTTACATCAAAAATAGGAAAAACATGAAATAAACAACCTAATGATGCATCTTAAGGAACTAGAAAAGTAAGAGCAAACCAAACCCAAATTAGCAGAAGATAAGAAATAATGAAGATCAGAGTGGAAATAAATGAAATTAAAATGAAGAAAACAATGCAAAAGGTCACTGACACAAACAGTTGGTTTTTTGAAAAGTTAAACAAAATTGACAAAACTTTAACCAGAGTAATTAAGAAAAAAAGAAAAACAATCAAAATAAATAAAATCAGGAATGAAAAAGGAGACATTACAAATGATACCACAGAAATTTAAAGGAGCATTAGTGGCTAGTATGAGTAACTATATGCCAATAAATGGGAAAAGCTAAAAGAAACTGACAAATTTCTGGGCACATTCGACATATCAAGATTGAACAAGAAAGAAATCCAAAACCTGAACAGATCAATAGCAAATACCGAGATTGAGACCATAATAAAAATTTCCCAGTGAAAGGCCTGGAACCCAATGGCATCACTGCGCAATTCTACCAAGTATTTAAAGAAGAACTAATGCGAATTCTACTCAAACTATTCTTAAAAACAGGGGAGGAGGGAATATTTCCAAACTGATTCCATGAGGTCACTATTACTCTGATATAAAAACCAGAGAATGACAGATCAGAAAAAGAAAACAACAGCCAATATCTCTGATGAATATTGATAAAAAATCCTCAACAAAATACTAGCAACATGAATTCAACAATACATTCAAAAGATTACTTATCATGACCAAATGGAATTTATTCCTGGGATGCAAGGATGGTCCAAGACATGCAAATCAATGTGATGCATCATATCAACAGTATGAAGGACAAACACCATATGATCATTTCAATTGATCTGCAAAAACACCTGACAAAATTCAAAATCCTGTCATAATACAAATCCTCAAAAATGGCATAGAAGGAACACAATACAATAAAAGCCATATGCAACAGGCCCACAGCTAGTACCACACTAAATGGGAAAAAGGTGAATTATTTCCTCTGAGATTGGGAGCACCATAAGAATGCCCTCTTATGCCATTGTTATTCAACATAGTACTGGAAGATCTAGTTAGAGCAATCAAACAGAAGGAAGAAGGAAAGGAAATCCAAATCGGAGAGGAGAAAGTCAAATTACCCTTGTTTGCAGATAATATGATTTTATATTTGGAAAAACCTAAAGACTTAATCAAAAAATATTTAGAACCAATAAACAAATTCAGTAAAGTTGTAGGATACATAATCAACATACAAAATCAGTATCATTTTCTATATGCCAACAGTGAACAATCTGAAAAAGAAGTAAAAAAGGTAACTCTGGCCGGGCGCGGTGGCTCAAGCCTGTAATCCCAGCACTTTGGGAGGCCGAGACGGACGGATCACGAGGTCAGGAGATCAAGACTATCCTGGCTAACACGGTGAAACCCCGTCTCTACTAAAAGTACAAAAAAAAAAAAAAATTAGCCGGGAGCGGTGGCGGGTGCCTGTAGTCCCAGCTACAGGGGAGGCTGAGGCAGGAGAATGGTATGAACCTGGGAGGCGGAGCTTGCAGTGAGTGGAGATCGTGGCACTGCACTCCAGCCTGGGCGACAGAGTGAGACTCCGTCTCAAAAAAAAAAAAAAAGGTAACTCTGTTTTTAATAGTCACAAATAAAATTGAATGCTCAGGAATTACCCAAAGAAGTAAAAGATCTCTATAATTAAAAACAATAGAACCTGATGAAATAAATTGAAGAGGACATCAAGTAATGAATAGATATTTCATGTTCATGGATTGGAAGAATCAATGTTGGTAAAATGTCCATATTACCCAAAGTAATCTACAGATTCAATGCAGTTCCTAGCAAAATACCAATGATATTGTTTACAGAAATAGAAAAAAAAAATTGTAAAATGTATATGGAACCACAAAAGACCCAGAATAGTCAAAGCTAATCTTAGTAAAAAGAACACCACTGCAAGAATCACGTTATTTGATTTCAAATTATACTACAGAGCTACAGTAACCATGATAATGACATATAAATAGACAACACCTACACTAATGGAACAGAATAGAGAAGTCATAAACAAAGCCACATACCTACTGTGTACTCGTTTTCAACAAAGGTGCCAAGAACACACTGGAGAAATCAGTTTATTTAATAAATCATGCTGGGAAAACTGGATGTCCATATGCAGAAGAATGTGACCAGACCCCTGTCTCTTACCACATACAAAAATCAATCCAAATGGACTAAACCTTTAGATTTAAGACCTCAAATTATGAAACTACTACAAGAAAACATTAGGTAAACTCTCCAGGACATTGGTCTGGGAAAAACTTTCTTCAGTAATACCCCATAAACACAGACAACCAAAGCAAAATGGACAAAAGGTATCACATCAAGTTAAAATGCTTCTGCACAGCAATCAAACAAAGGAAAGAGAGAATCCACAGAAGGGGAGAAAATATTTGCAAACTACTAATCTGTTAAGGGATTAATAACCAGAATATATAAGGAGCTCAAATAACTTTATAGGAAAAAATCTAATAATGTGATCAAGAAATGGGCAAAATATTTGAATAGATATTGATTAAAATAAGACATATTATTATTTCTTTTACTAACTGTACTTTGCATTGTGTCTAAAAAATATCACCATATCCAAGGTTATCTAGGTTTTTTCCTGTGTTGTATTCAGGGAGTTTTATAGTTTTGCATTTTACATTTAGGTTTATAATCCATTTTGAATTGATTGTTGTGAAGAGGGTAAGATTTGTGTCTAGATTCATGTTTTTTACTTCAAATGTATAGATTTTTCAGCACCATTTGTTGAATGGACTATGTTTGCTCCATTGAATTGCCTCCTTTAATTTTTTAAATTAATAATTGACACATAATAATTATACATGTTTATGGGGTAAAATGTAATGTTTCAATGCATGTGTACGCCTTCACATAAGATCAGTTGATAACGTTTATGTGGGACTCTTTCTGGACTCAAACCTGTTCCAATGATCTATTTGGCTATTATTTTGTCAATACTACACTAAAACTTTTGCTTAATAGTAAATTTTGAAATCAGGTACAGTCAGTCCTCCAACTTTGGTCTTCTTATTCAATATTAACTTGGCTATTCTGGGCCATTTTGCCTCTCCATATAACTTTAGAATAAGTTTGTTGATATCCTCAAATTAAGTTGCTGGGAATTTGATTGGGACTGCATTACTTCTACAGAACAAGTTAAGAATAATTGTTATCATGACTCTATTGAGTCTTCCTATTAATGAACATGAAATATCTCACCATTTATTTACTATTTGATTTCTTTCAACATAGTTTTCTAGTTTTACTGTGTAGATCTTGTATATATTGCATTATATTTATACATAAGTATCTCATTTTGGTGAGGTGATAATGAAATTGTAATGTGTTTTTAACTTCAGATTCCATTTGTTCATTGTATATATGAATACAATTAATTTCTGTGTAATAATTTTGTATCCTATCACCTTGCTATACTTACTTACTATTTCTAGGAGGGTTTTTTTGTTGTTGTTGTCGATTCTTTTGAATTTTCTACATAGACAATCATGTCACTGGTGAACAGTTTTATTTCTTTTTTCCCAATTTGTGTACCTTCTATTTCCTTTTCTTTTCTCATTGCATTAGCTAAGGCTTTCAGTACAATGTTGAAAAAAGTGGCAAAGGATATATTCTTGCGTTGTTCCTGATCTTATTGGGAAAGTTTTGAGTTTCTCACCATTAAGCATGATGCTATTTGTAGATTTTGTGTAGTTGTTCTTTATTAAGTTGATGTTCCCCTCTATTCCTAGTTTACTGACTGTTTTTATCATAAATTAGTGTTGAATTTTGTTAAGTACTTTTTCTGCATCTATTAATATGGTCATGTGATTTTTCTTTCTTAGCCCGCTGATGTGGTAGGTTAATTTTTTTTTTTTTTGCATATTGAATTAGACTTGCATAACTGTGATAAAGCCTAATTAGTTGTGGCACATAATTATTTTTATACATTATTGGAATCAACTTGATAGTATTTTGCTGAGGATCTGAGGATTTTTGCATCTATGTTAATGAGAGCCACCCATCTGTAGCTTTCTTTTCTCATAATGTCTCTGTTTGATTTTGGCATTAGAGTAATGCTGACCTTATAAAATGAGTTAGGAAGTATTCCCTCTGCTTCTATATTCTGGAAGAGATTATAAAGAATTTCTTTCTGAAATGTTTGGTGTAATTAACCAGTGAACTCACCTAGGCCTAGTGCATTCTGACTTACAAGGTAACTAATTATTGACTAAATTTCTTTCATAGATATTTGCCTATTTAGATTGTCTTTTCCTTCTTATGTGAGTTTCGATAGGTTCTGTCTTTAAGGAATTGGTCTATTTTATCTAGCCTATCAAATTTGTGGACAAAGACTTGTTCACAATATTCTTTTATTATCCTTGTAATGTCCATAGGCTCTGTAGTAATGTTCCCATTAATTCCCTTCCTTTCTTCCTTCCTTCCTTTCTTCCTTCCTTCCCTTTTTTCCTTCCCTTTTTTCCTTCCTTCCTTCCTTCCATCTTCCCTCCCTCCCTCCCTCCCTTCCTCCCTCCCTTCCTTCCTTTTTATTTCTTTCTTTTCTTTCTTTCTTCTTTCTTTTTTCTTTCTTTCTTTCTTTTTTTCTTTCTCTTTCTCTTTCTCTTTCTCTCCCTTCCTTTCTTTCTCCTTCCTTCCTTCCTCCCTCCCTCCCTTCCTTCTTTTCTTTTCTTTCTTTCTTCTTTCTCTCTCTCTTTCTTTTCTTTCTTTCTTCTCTTTCTTTCTTTCTTTTTCTTCCTCCTTCTTTCCCTTTCTCTCCCCTTCCTTCCTCTTTCTCCTTCCTTCCTTCCTCCCTCCCTCCCTCCCTCCCTCCTTCTTTCAAGACATGGTCTCTCTATTTTGGCTAGGCTGGTCTTAAACTCCCAGGCTCAAGCAATCCTCCTTCCTCAACATCCAAAGTAGCTGAGATTACAGGCACCTGCCATCATGCCTGGCTCTTTCATTTTTTTGTATTACTAATTCGTGTCTTTTCTGTTTTTGTTTTAGTTAGCCTGGCTAGAATCTTATTTTTTTATATTTTCAATGAAGGAGTTTTTTCTTTTGTTCATTTTTTATGGATTTATTTTCATTTTTATTAACTTCTTCCTTGATTTTTATCATTTCTTTCTTCTGCTTAATTTGAATTGCTTTAAGAGGAAGATAAAGGAAGAGTAGCTTGTATTATGTATTTAGCTTGTGGTCTATATTAAAAATGATAAACTCCTATTTTAAGAGTGCAGATTTCAAAGCTTGTCATTAACCTATATAATAGGTTTGGGAAGAACAGTGATATGCTGCTTCTACCGAAAAGATCAACATGCCTCCATTTTGCTCTGTGAAAGAAGAAAAATGGAATCTGTTGTCAGAAGTTGTAGAAAAGTAACAGTCAGAAAAACCATCTGAAAGCTAGTGGCCATGTGATCCTCATAATTACCAGTGTCCTCTTAGTTACCAGTCCTAGCAAGTAATGCTTGGGAACCAGGCCAAGACTCTTTATAGGGAGAGTTTCTGAGTTTTTCATGCACATGAACCCAGCCTCTTCAAAAGTGGCCTATATGGTTCCTATTCTTGACATAACTTGTATTCTCATATTAAGGCACCCTTGCACACACACACATGTTCACACACTCAGACTTAGCTACCTAATCCAGGGTTTTAGTCCTTAACAGATGTAATAGGCTTACACTAAAGAATGGGAAGAGTATGAAGATAAGTTACTTTAAATTGCATTTTAGAGATTTTATTAAGAGTTTCTCCACTCTCATTATATACAAATTTGGTAGGGCAATATATATTTTTTCAACTTATAATACAGGTTCATGGGTACACGTGCAGATTTATTGAAAAGATATATTGTGTTATGCTGAGGTTAAAATATTAACATCAGATCCTTAATGAAATCATGAAGACAATATAGAAGTCAAACTATTAATATTTTATGCAGAAATGGGTATGCATATTTGAAATGAGAGATAAAATGGCATATCAGAGGCAGCGAGTTATAATAATACAAGTATGGAACTGAGCCAGGACACCTAAAGCGTACATTTTTCTTCTACTAAAAAAGTTTCTTTTTCACATCCCATCTGTAAGATGAAGAATTTGGACTTTTTTTTTTCCCCACCTTGGATTCTTTTCTAGTTGGTTTCTGTAATTATTAGACAGTACAGCAAAAAGAAAATATGATAGAAGTAATGAAAATATTTCATAGTTTTATATGAAATATCTTGTCTAATGGTATAAAGTACAATCACTTTTCAGAATAAAGATCAGAGTAAAACCTGAAGGCTGTATATAAGTGGTTTCACTAAAAATAAAGCCACAATTGTATTTCAGTCATAAAAGGACTGAACATTTAACTCTGAAAAGTAATTATAGTAAAGTAAAGGTGATTTTGAAGCCATCAAAAATATGCTTTGCAAGAGTTTCCTTCCCCAAAGAGATGTGAAGAAAACAATTCCGACGTTTGAATCACAGGAATTCTAAAAGTGGAAAAGTCAGGTAGAGCACAAACTCTTTTTGATAGGATTCAATGTCGCTTTTTTACCACCTGGAAGTCATTAGAAAGTTTAAGGAAGATGGCAGA
Source organism: Macaca fascicularis (assembly GCF_037993035.2). NCBI lineage: Eukaryota > Metazoa > Chordata > Mammalia > Primates > Cercopithecidae > Macaca > Macaca fascicularis. The sequence goes on from NC_088377.1 coordinate 187,666,135, forward strand.
ATTCACATTCTTATACCCTTCTTTTAAGTAACTTCAGTGGAAAGAGCTGTTTGTACCTTAGTTTATATACAGTATGTCCTAGTTCATCTAATTATATAGCTTTTCATCAGTTGTATATGAGGATAAAGGTTAAACAATTAATGCATCAAATAGACTCTGAAGTCACTGATAATGTCTAAAAAGAGTATTGTGTTGTCTTCAGCAGCCTATAAAAAGGAGTTCCACAGCATATGGATAACTCATTTTTAATGCACACTTGATCATAAATACTATTGAAGTGATTAGTAAGCTACATCTTTAAGTCTATACACACAGAATCAGATTTAAAATAAATTAATCATGAATAGTCACTGAACTACTTTATGTAGATTGCTGTACTCATAGTCAAAAGGTGTTAAGAATAGGAAAAAATAAATTTGTACCATAATGAAGATATTCATGGAATATCTTCCTTTTGATCTGCTATTTCCTCTTCCCGTGATTGGAAAGTAGCATATAGATAAAGTTATGGATATGGATGTAGAAATAAATTTAAGTGCATGTGTATATTTAGATATACATATATATGACTATTAAATATATCACTTTTCTGCAATCTGCTTTACCATGTTCTGTAAATATTTCAATATTCAGAGGTAATCTTGGTTATAACCAATGTTTTAAACTTACTAAGAGTATATAAAAGTCATTTTGTAGTTATATGATAAATCAAAGTCCTTCTGCATAAAATGCTCACTTAAGGGTAGACAAGTTATCAAATTTGAAATGTTCAACTCCACATACCCAACCCCTGATCATAGCTAAATTTATTTTTTGTTGGTTCCTTTGTTTTATGTATTCATTTGTATAGATTTATTTGATTTTATTTTAACCTTGGATCTTTCTATGTTGATTCCGATGTATTTCAACACATCTCTGTACCTCCCTTCCTGGAAATAGCTCCACCACTGTGAGAACAACTATTCAAATTTGGTGTCTTCATTATTTAATATTTTTGAACTTCACACAGGGAGAGACACATAATATGTACTTTTTATATCTGGCTTCTTTCACAACTTATCATGTTTTTGAGAATAATTATGCTTTTGCATTTATCAGTAAATTCATCTTCTGATTCCTGAGTAGTACTCCGTTGTGTAAGGATGCCACAGTTTATCTATTCAACCTCCTAGGAATGGGCAAATGAGTTATTTTCAGGTTAGGCTTTTAGGGATAAAAGCTGCTATAATTTTTGTTGTATGATTTTTTTGTGGACATACATTTAGTGAATTCCTAGTAGTTTAATTGCTGGGTCATAGGGTGAGTATATAATGAATTTTCATGAGAAACTCAAAACCATATTCAAAATAAATTCCACTATTTTAGATTTGCACCAGCAATTTCAGAGATCTACATCTATACAATGTAGCAAATGATATTTTGTGTGTGTGTGTGTGTGTGTGTAATTTTAGCAATTCTAGTGAATATGTGGCAGTATCTCATTGTGGTTTCAATTTGCATTTTTATGATGATTAATGGTGTTGAGTATTCATTTATTTAAGTATTTGGCATTCTGACATATATTTATATGATGTGTTAGATGAGGTATTTTGCCCATTTATAAAATCAGGTCATTTGATTTTTTATGATTTGCAAGAGTTCTTTATTTTGCACACAAGTTCTTTATGCAATCTATATGTTGTAGATGAGATGCTTGTCTTGCAACTTCTTGCTTTCACTTTTATTTTCTTAGTAAGGCCTTTGCTTGGTGAATATTTGTTTCCAATTTTGATGTGAGGTCCAATTTATCATTTCAGTGTTTGTGTGTGTGTTAGTATCTGTGTGGTTTTATGGTTAATGCCTGTATTAGTTTTCTCAGGCTGCCATATCAAAGTACCTCAAGCTAGGTAGTTTGAATAAAAGAATTTTATTGTCTTACAATTTGGAGTCTAGAAGTTCAAAATCAAGGTATTGACAGGGTTGGTTCCTCCTAAGTGCTGTGAAAGAATTTGTTCCAGGGCTCTTTCCTTAACTTGTAGATGGCTGTCTTCTCCTTGGGTCTTCATGTCTCTTTTCTTTGCATCTGTGCATATACAAATTCCTCCTTATTGTAAGGACACCAGTTATATTGTATTAGGGTCCACACTCATGACTTCACCATAATTTAACTAATGACATCTGCAACTACCCTATTTTCAAATAAGAACACATCGAGAATTAATGCTTCAACATATGATTTTGGAGGTTGAGGAGGATACAATACAATTCATATCAGTGTCTTTCAAATTATAACGAATCTTTGTTTACCAGAGTTGGAAAAAAATATTCTCCTGTACTTTATTTTATAAGTTTCAGAATCATAATTTTCATCTATAGATCAAAGATTTCCCTATAGTAATTTTTTGTTTGGTCCCAGTTAGAAATTAAATTTCATTTTTTCCATCAGGTTTTCAGTTGTTCTAACATTGTTTATGGAAAATAATTTTCCCCACTGATTTCTTTTGATATTCTTGTCAAAATTAAAATTAGTTAACCATGTTTATAATATTATTGTCTAAAATTCAACTTAGTAATATATTTTTAAGTCCATTTATGGACTACCCAGTCTATTCCTTTGAGCTACTTTTGTGTCTTTTTGCCAATAATCACACCATTTAGCCAAACACTATACGACCATAACTTTATAGTGAATCTTGAAATCTGCTCCTGTATAATGCCTTAAAATTCTAGCTGCCTTAGCAATTTCACATTCTATTCTGTTTTTTCCATCTAATGAGATTGGTTTTCTTTCTTGTACTTTAGTTCTCTGCATTATAGTTTAGAAAAAGCTCCCAGGAAAAAAGCTGCAGTAAATGTGGAACGTATATCATTTCTCTTAAGACTTTCAGTCCTGTACTATCTGCAGTGTAATAAAAATTTCTTCATATATTTTTCCAGTTTATAATTGTTCACTATAGGAGGTAAGTCTACAACCAACTACTCCATCATGTCAGGTTCAAAAGTCAGCTTTTAGTTGCTTTTATCCACCAATTATTCTGTTCCAAAAACTTAGGGATATATATAATTTATATATGCATTCAGATATAATGCATATATACAATGTGCATATTTTTATATATACACTCATATATGTGTGTATGTATGTGTATATATGTATGTGTGTGTGTGTGTTTGTGTGTGTGTGTATTGTTTGCTACCTTCTTATCCTTACTTCCTACCTAGAATAACAGTCTTAGAGATTGTCATTTGGTCTTCTATAGTACTAACAAATGGGTAATTAACTGATGTGTATGACAACAGAAGCTGTCTATAAGAAGACTCAGTCTAGGCAGATGTGTAAAGTATCCAACACTTAATTTATGTCTGCAGAAACACACCATTCATGAGCACATCCCACATTGTAGTGAATACAGAAGACTTAGGCAGAGATCAGAAATTCAATAAGCTTGCAATGGCTTCTTTTTAAATAACAGGTTTTCCATGAGTTAATATCATGGTAAGAGCAAGGCTTTGGAGACAAGTCAACCCAGAAGAAACTTGGTTTGAACCCTTGTTATATCTGTAATATAACTACTCCAAGCATCAGTGTCCTCAGGGGTTAAAAGTATATCGTAGGAATACCGTTTCTTAAAGATTGATTCAAGGATTTAAACAGTGAATCCATGCAATGTACTTATCAAAGGGTCTGGCTCTCATTGTATGGTTAATAAATGGCAGTAATTTTTATTACAACTGAAAGTGCATACAACTATCTTTGGCTGTATACTAGAAACCAACAAATGCCGTTACCTCCTGGAATATATTAACCAGTGGCCTGACAGCTTAATGTTGTGTGCCAGCACATTGAAAGATAACAGGAAAAAAAATTTAAAAACTCAACCCAGAGCATTACTAGGACAGGGATCAGGGTTGGGGAAGAAGAAAGAACAAAATTCACCTTTGGTCTCCAAAAATCCCAGGCATATTTTAGAAAGATAATCCTTCTGAAATTTATTCTTTTACTATAACATAAATTCCCTTCATATCCTGTATGATTCTAACCCTTCATGAGTATGTGTAATATATGTATGAATAATCATAGAGTAAATAATGAGTAATATTGTATTTACATTGGTTTTATAAATTTTTTCACTTTGAATTAGTGACATTTAACATTTCCGCATATACGGCGTCTTAATAACTACAATGATATGCCATGGTTGTGAAAATTATCTATCTCATACAATAATTAGAAAAAATATACCACCTTAGAATGTTACTGAGATTCAAAGAAACAGTAATATAGTCTAAGCATGTGCCACTCTTTAATAATATTTAATTTAACAAATATTTAATGGACATTTGCATCATTCTAGGCACACACACACACACACACACACATTCACACCCACCCAGGAGTGTAAGATACAATTCCAGATTCTAAAGACCTCACACTCTTGCAGGGAAACTCATCTGTGAAACTACTGTAAAATATATTGCTAGTGTAAAAAACAGACACTATCTATTTTCTTTTTCAGAAAAGTAAGTGACAGGCTCAAAGGGAAAGAGGCATTCCTGCTGTGTCTTTACTTATCAGTTGTATTCTTTTAGAAGGTCATGTTGGGGAGAGAACCTTCTAGGTCAAGGAAAAACCACAGCAAAGATACAGAATTATAAAGATGTATGCCATGCTTAGAAAATAGCAAGAAAAGAAGTTAACTTAGAGCATACATTTATGGATGAGAGTGACAGAATGTGATATCAGAAAGACAGGTTGAGAACATATTATGAAAGATTTGAATGCCATTCTGAAATGTTAAATTTTCTACTTATGGAATTCAGGAGTGGAAAAATTATGATTAGATTATTTTATATAAGTTTGAAATACAAAATATTTTAGAGAAAATATAATATGGCATATACTAAATATGCAATAATACATATGTATTATATGTTATAAATATCAAACATGTTATATAATAATATTGATAATATAACATTTTATAATATTATGTAGGTTCAAAATTCTATAGATAATTACTGATATTAAGAAAAAAATGGCCAGGTGTGGTGGTTCATGCTTGTAATCCTAGCACTTTGGGAGGCTGAGATAGGAGGATTGCTTGAGGCCAACCAGGAGTTTAAGACCAGCCTGGGCAACACAGTGAGACCTCTCCCTCTACCACGTCTCCTTAGAAAATTTTAAAAGAATTGTGTGCATGTAACGGAATGCTTCTGTTGTCCCAGTTTCTCCAGAATTCAAGACTGCAGTGAGGTATGATCATGCCATTTAACTTCAGCCTCAGTGACAGAGAAAGACCCTGTTTCAAAAGAAAAAAAAAACAGAGAGAGAGAGAGAGAAATTACTAGAATGGGGCCAGGTGCGATGACTCATGCCTATAATCCCAGGACTTTGGGAGGCCGAGGTGGGTGGATCACAAGGTCAGGAGTTTGAGACTAGCCAGGCCAAGATGGTGAAACACTGTTTCTATTAAAGACACAAAAAATTAGCCAGGTGTGGTGGTGCACACCTGTAATCCCAGCTACTTGGGAGGCTGAGGCAGGAGAATCACTTGAACATGGGAAGCAGAGGTTTCAGTGAGCTGAGATCGTGCCATTGCACTCCAGCCCGAGCTGAGATCATGCCATTGCACTCCAGCCTGGGTTACAGGATGAGGCTCATCTAAAAAAACAAAAATTACTAGAATGTGAACAATATGTACTACTGTATTGCATAGAGAAAAACCATAAATTAATCTGAGTTTGTACCGTTAAAGTAAGACATATGAGACATTACTCATATGCCTTTATATAACATAAAAATAACAATATAATAATACATTAAAAAACTCATGATTTGCCTCTCTGTTTGTCTGTTATTGGTGTATAGGAATGCTTGTGATTTTTGCACACTGATTTTGTATCCTGAGACTTTACTGAAGTTGTTTATCTGCTTAAGCAGATTTGGGGCTGAGATCATGGGGTTTTCTAAATATGCAATCATGTCATCTGCAAACAGAGACAATTTGACTTCCTCTCTTCCTATTTGAATACCTCATTTCTTTGTCTTGCCTGATTGCCTTGGTCAGAACTTCCAATACTATGTTGAATGGGAGTGATGAGAGAGGACATCCTTGTCTTCTGCCAGTTTTCAAAGGGAATGCTTCCAGCTTTTGCCCATTCAGTATGATACTGGCTGTGGGTTTGTCATAAATAGCTCTTATTATTTTGAGATGCATGCCATCAATACCTAGTTTATTGAGAGTTTTTAGCATAGGGGGTGTTGAATTTTATTGGAGGTCTTTTCTGCATCTATTGAGATAATCATGTGGTTTTTGTCATTGGTTCTGTTCATGTGATGGATTACGTCTATTAATTTGCATGTGTTGAACAAGCCTTACAACTAAAACCATAAAAACCCTAGAAGAAACCTTAGGCAACATACTGCAGGACGTAGGCATAGGCAAAGTCTTCGTGACTAAAACTCCAAAAGCAAGCGCAACATAAGCCAAAATTGACTAACGGGATCTAATTAAACTAAAGAACTTCTGCACGGCAAAAGAAACTGTCATCAGCGTGTACAGGCAACCTACAGAATGGGAGAAAATGTTTGCAATCTATCCATCTGACAAAGGGGTAATATCCAGAATCTATAAGGAACTTAAACAAATTTACAAGACAAAAACAACCCCATCAAAAAGTAGGCGAAGGATATGAACAGACACTTCTCAAAAGAAGACATTTATGCGGCCAACAAACATGAAAAAAAGCTCATCATCACTGGTCATTGGAGAAATGCAAATCAAAACCACAATGAGATACCATCTCATGCCAGTTAGAATGGTGATCATTAAAAAATCAGGAAACAACAGATGCTGGAGAGAATGTGGAGAAATAGGAATGCTTTTACACTGTTGGTGGGAGTGTGAATTAGTTCAACCATTGTGGAAGACAGTGTGGCGATTCCTCAAGGATCTAGTACCAGAAATACCATTTGACCCAGCAATCCCATTACTGGGTATATAACCAAAGGATTATCAATCATTCTACTATAAAGATACGTGCACATGTATGTTTATTGCAGCACTGTTCACAATAGCAAAGACTTGGAACCAACCCAAATGCCCATCAATGATAAACTGAATTTAAAAAATGTGCCACATATGCACCAAGGAATACTATGCAGCCATAAACAAAGATCAGTTCATGTTCTTTGCAGGGACATGGATGAAGCTGGAAAACATCATTCTCAGCAAACTAATGCAGGAACAGAAAACCAAACATCACATGTTCTTACTCATAAGTGGGAGATGAACAATGAGAACACATGGACACAGGGAGGGGAAGATCACACACCATGGCCTGTCAGCGGGTGGGCGGCTAGGGGAGGAATAGTATTAGGAAAAATACCTAATATAGATGACGGGTTGATGGATGCAGCAAACCACCATAGCATGTGTATATCTATGTAACAAACCTGCATGTTCTGCATGTGTATCCCATAACTTAAAGTCTAATAATAATAATATGTTAATATTTATGTATCTATATACATTATTTATATTCTTAAATCTACACTGAGGCATTTTTTGTGATTGTAACTGTTACTAATCAGAGAGCATTTGGATATGTTTTTCTGCATCAGCTAGAATTTGGTTTCAATATGTTGAATGTACATAGTAGATATTCTTTGATCCTCCATGCTGGGTTAACTGTCTACTAATATTTGGGAAATTATCTGTTTTATAAATCTTGACTTTGCCTCCCACTCACAAAGCTACTTCTGCAGATTTAATGCACATGTGGCCTGGCTCCGTGCCCAAAATACTGCATCTGGAGTCAGGGACCAAAGTATTCAGAAAGTAGGCACAGAGAGGTTTCATAGTTGCCGTTATAATTGTCTGATTGTTGCATCTAAAGAGGCAGTCACTAATGGAGCAGTTGCAAAGTATACCAGCAGAGATATTCTCACTGCACTAGTACCTGTGCTATAATTTTTTGACCATAGATTGAACCTGACAGCCTTTCTTTCCATTCTCAGAGCCTGGTTCTCTCAAGCTCCTAAGCTTTTAGCAATTCCGTTAGCTACCCACCATCTTTTCCAAACATTTCTTTCCTGCATATATCCTTCATAGTCACATTTTACTATTTGTAAACTAGGTCTCTAATGCAAAATGTGCCAATTATTTGAAAGCAGGGGTGATGGCATTTACCTTACCAATCGTTAGCACAAAATCTGGCAGTAGTCATGCAACTGTTATTGAAAACATCTATTTAATAAATTAATAACTAAATGATAAGCATTAAAATGACATTTACATTTTGAAGATGCAGAATAATTTTTGCAGGTTGCTTTACTAGATTCTTGGAAAGATTTGAGTAAAAGAATGTATATACTATTTTGGGATCCAGTGAAGTGTCTAAAAGCTTCCAAAGTAAAAATAGCAGCATCTTTGAATGGAAGACCTTTTGACAAGCTATTTAGTTTGATTAGCCTTGTTCTACATAATTTGGGCATCACTGTGAGGAAGTGCCATATGGTGTCAATAAATAAGTCTTTAGTGTGTTTCACTTCTCCTCCAAAATGTATATAAAAAGGTCAATTAACCCTAATTAAATCTCTCTTTTCTTTGGTTAGGCTGTATGTGGTTTTCCTATCAAGCACCCAGTGAGATTTTGCAGTGTTTCTACATGGTTGATTAAGGGCATGTCAAAGATATAAGTAAGGAGAAAAGTTTAAATGCCTTTCTCTGTTAAAAGCAAACAAACAAAAAACAGTATCAACAACAACAAACATATCGGGATTTTTTTGCAAGGTATTGTCAACCTTGTATTGCATCAATTCCTTGTCAAAATCTTGTTTTCAAACTGTAACTCACTTCACCTGGGTAGATAGATTATAAGAACAATTTGGAAAAGGGACATGCCAAATCTGTTCCTTAAGGGCCACTGCCTGGCATTCCAGGGCTCAGCACAAATCCACAATAGTATATGGTACAGGTTAAGGTGTAGACATTGAGAAAGGACCAAGATGCAGGCTTCTGGGAACTAAATCCCAGACTGCAAGGTACACAGGATGTTTTTTTAATGGTAATCTGAAAGAACCTGGTAGAGCACTATCATTATCTCCTACATTCTCTGAGATTTTGAGGGAAAAGTCACTTCACTGAAACATATGCAATAGAAAGCATTATATTCAAACCCCATAATGAAGTATTATCAGAAACAAAAATTGAGCAGGAAAATCCATTTACAGACAAATGTGCATCCTGATCTGAATAAACAATTTTGGGGAGGCTGAAATTTCCCCAAAGGAGAATAACTATACAAATGATGACTCACCAATTTCATATAATATTTTGCAGCCATTAGCAATGATAGTTTGGAGCTTAGTCAACAAATTGGAAATGCTTAAGATATTAATTTAGGTGAAAATGATAAGCAGCATGTCTATTACATGTACATATAAATGCACTTATTCATGTACAGGTAGATGTATACTACCTTTCATGTATAACATGTATATGTACATGTATGCTATCTTTTATGTATAATCATGTAATGGTCATTCTGCTTATCATTTTCACTTATTTATTTTATTAATACATTATTTATATATGTATTACTATACATATATTTAATGATCAACAATAAAATACTCATTTTTGTAAAGTGATGATAACATTGTGAGTGATTTTCTTCCTTGTGATTCTTGATTTCATATTGTTGACATACTTTCTTCAATAAAAATATTTTTGTGCAATAAAATAAATGATTAATGAATTGACTTTCTTTTTTTCTTTTTTTTTGAGACATCCTCACTCTGTCACCCAGGCTGGAGAGCACAGGCATGATATCGGCTCACTGCAACCTCTGCCTCCAGGATTTAAGCGATCTTCCTACCTCACCCTCCTAAGCAGCTGGGACTACAGGCATACACCACCAAGCCCAGATAATTTTTGTAGTTTTAGTAAAGACAAGGTTTTGTCATGCTGCCCAGGCTGGTCTCAAAGGATCCATCAGCCTCCCAAAGTGCTGGGATTACAGGCATGAGCCACCGTGCCTGGTCTGAATTGACTTTTAAAGTCTTTTGCACCCTGACTGACATTTCTTTAGCCTTCAGTGGGGACAGTATAGTATAAAAAGAACAGAATTTTAAAAGTCAGTCAGAGTTGGTTACAATCTCAGATCTGCCGTTATTTTAAACCTCAGTTGTGAAAGTCATACTATAATTTAACCTTTTGATCATGATGAGTTTCTGAGTGAAGAAATAGTACCATTCAAAATCTTAGGAGTTTTTTTACAGGTCATTTTGCAACAAATTGACACAAAATGCTCTCTTTAAATTATCTCTCTCATACTCCTTTTTAAATTTTTAAAAATTTTTATCTTAATCCTCAAATTTTAGAAACTTTATTCTCATTTTTTATATAATTATATTAAAAATCAAACCAAAGTATAATGTCTGAAATTTAAGTAAAGCTATTCTCATTCATTTATTTTTTTTCATTTATAAAACATTTATTGCCCATTTATTACTTTCCAAACACAGATTTCTGCAGGATCTATAATTCATTTTCATCAGATTCTCCTTGCAGTCCTTCTGATAATAGGAAATGGATTAAGAAGAGTTATATCCTTGATAGTCATTTTCAGTGGTGAAAATCCAAGTTGGTGACTAAATATGGTCTTTTTATTCTTTATCATTTTAGTGCTGAGTAAATTACAGCTGTCCTCATTCTTCTACCACATTAAAATCTCTCAGCCTGTCTCTTTTAAAGGACAAATGATATTTTGAAACACAGAATTTCGCTTAGGCCTGCAATTTAATCAGCTCTCCAAATCCTGCCAATCACCTTAGGACTAAAACAGCTTTTCTGTTCAGATCATAATATAACCTTTAGTGTCTGTCTGTCATTTCAAGTTCATGCCATTATAAGTCAAGACTGAGTCCTTTGTAGCTCTCTACAGTAAGAGGACTTAACGGAGATCTCAATTTTATTCTGCCTCCCTCGTTTTAGACAACTTCAGACTCAAAATGACCCCTCACTTTAAACTCGATACAGATATAGTCTTCCCTACACTCTGTGATTGGCTGTCAGCAAGCTGAACAGGCAACTCTAAACTCATCCTTATAATCCCATTATCTTCCTCTTCGTATTTAAGAGTCTACTTTCAGATCTGCCTGAGAATGCCATTCTGCTAAAACCCCATGCAGTATACACCGCCTCTAATTATATATTAGAGCAGAGGAGAGTGTTTCTAGGTAAATAATTGGCTGAGTACTGATTACTGTTAATTAAACTAGATGGACATAGCTTTCTAACTTAGCCTACTTCCTACACTTTTCTGAAAAATCTGTTTCTAACTAAATTTAAACATCCACAAATGTATAAAAATTAATTTAAGACAGAAAAATGTTAACAGATTAATTAATTAGTAGTCACAATTTCCATGTATCCTGCATATCACCGCTTCAACCCATACTCCGAGCCCTTCTATTCTGCTCCACTTTTTCTCTTTTCCATACTATTTATCACATTAACATTCTAGACAATGTTCTCTTATTTGGTTATGTTTCATTGTATTCTCTTTGTTAGCAATTATGCCACACAAAGATCAAGAACTTCATCCCTTTTACTCACTGACATTTATTCATTGATATATGCCAACTGCCTAGAACAGTGCCTGGCACATAGTGTAATGGACACTCAATAATCCCCACTGCAGAACCAGTACATACGTACTTTTTCTTTGTTTCGTTTGGTAGGAAAGAGAATATAAAATGTTGTGTTTCAACACTATATTTTCTTTCATTCAGGTTATTTGCAATTTTTCCCTTTGTCCTCTAACTGTCAGCATGTTATGCTCACATATAATCTAGGACCTAAATAGATAGCTTCTTCACGTGAGTTACATGATCCTTAGTTATGGAACCTAACTGAATGGAATAGTCAAAGTGACACATGGTATACCATGTTTATGAATAAAGGTGACATATGTCATACAAAGAAAGTGTACAGCTCAAGTGAAACTTTTAGCAAAATTTTAATGCAAGAATATTTTGTCTTGGGCTTTCTTGTTTTCTCTTTTTCTAGTTCATCGCCACTGTGGCAATGTCCATCTTCTCCACACGTATATACATACATTCCATTATTCTCCACTATAAAAATGGTATCTCAGAAAATGCTCTTAGATACCCACGGAACACAAGGGTACAAAAAGTCATAAAATTTTAACTGTAACCTCCCTATGAAGAAACTTCATTTTCACCCAAAACAAAGCCTTAAATCAAAGGAGTGAAATGGGAAATGTCTATTGATAGAGCTTAAAATATATAAATGGGGAAACAAAGTATTTTGGCAGAATCTTCATACCCTTGACCCTGAAATCATTTAAATCAGAGATCAACTAATTGAGATTCTGATCCTACCAATCTCCTCACCCCATCCTCAATGTGATTCGTAACACAGTATTATTCTCCTTTAAATTACTATGATTCTTATATTTTGAACTGCACTTGGCAGAGTCACTTTAACATAACACACAAGAAAAGACAAGACATAAGCAGAAAGCTATGTGTCCTATATTGTGCTCAGCATCCTTCCCTCTTTTAATAAACCTAGTTTTCTCTCAGCACGTTGTCCAGTAATCCATTATTAGTTAAAGGCACTAAACCTTCCAGAGACTTTCAATTGTATAGAGCACTCCTGAACAAGAAATTGATTTTCAACACTGGAATTTCTGGAAATGAGTGAGAATTTAGGATCAGAGTGTCTATGGGAGTCAAAAAGACTATTAACATTTCTGTTTTCTGCACCCAGAGGAAAAATGTTTGGTCAATGTGTAGAAATTCTTCCTATTTTTAAATCAAGAATTGCCTTCAATCTGTAAAATGAAAAGCACTATATACATCCTGGCTAATATTATTAACAATAATTACAGTGCCTCTATGCCTTTGCATGTAGTATTTTCTCAATCTGGAATTCTCACTGTACCTCTTTTTAACTCTGTTAAAGCGCTACCTGTCCAAATACTTATTATTGCATAAGAATTTCCTCAGCTATATACATCTATCTGTCACCCTCCAGCATTCTTATTTGTTAAATCATCCTTTTGGAAATTTATCCTGAAATATTTTTATTGAAACTACTGCTTTAGTCAATCTAAGAATAATGTATACTTAAAATATGTTCATTGTTTCAGGAAAATTATTTTTAACATAATAGGTACTCATAAAGTATTGATTTAATCACATCCTATAATTTTAATTCTTATACCTATAGGTAAGTTTGTAGTGCATGTATGTAATATTTCATAAGACTCTCTTTTATTTCAAGGGCCAGAGACATCTATCTATTATATCTTTATGTACACCATAGTTCCTAACTCAATAATGCATATATAGCTGTAATGAACCTCTAGTGAGAGAATGAATCTTCTGAATATAATCTTTCAGGATGCGGTTATTCCTAAGGAATGTATATCTTTCAATTAATTGCGATGCAACAGGGACTGCAAATTGCTACCACACCAGAACTGTATGAAATTAATAATCTAATGCAGTGCCATGCAGCTCTTTTATGACTTTGTTTACTTTGGGATCCTGTGCTACTAGACTACAGTGAATAGAGCTAAATAAGGCAGTGGCATAAATTATTAATATCCTGTCCATCAATTTCCTGCTTGTAAATTGTTTATAATGCCATTGATCTGATGTGCACAGGTTACTAGCATGAATATCCATAAATCCATGATCCCTGAAACCTGCAGACATTTTCTGATTGAAGAGAGGTATGTGCATTGCACGAGTGTTCCCTGATCATTTAATACAAATTGGCTAATGATTTTATAGAACCCACAGTTTTCCACAAATATCACAGAGACTTTAGATTTTGTGAACCCATCTTTATGTTCCATAAAAACACATTATGCTGTATTTTGTTTTGTGGATTGTACACATCTGTCAATTAATTAAACATTTGTTAGTATCTAGAGTGCCTTTGTGTCAGATTCTGTTCCAAGCACTGGGAATATATCTATGATCAGAAAAAAAAAATTGTTATTCTTATGGAGCTTTAATGTAGGGGAAGATAAATAACAAATTTAAAATATTATGGTAAATATCACATAATAATGAGCTCTATAAAGAAAATAAAGCAAAGGAATGGGGTGAGAACTGGGGATGGGTCTGAGAAAGTGACATTTGAGTGGAAATATGAATGAATCTAGGGAGTGAGCTAAGTGGAATCTAGGAGAACCTTCCAGCAGAAGAAATAGTAAAGGAATAACTCTAGATAGATTCTTACTTAGAATCTGGTAAAACAAGAGGAGGATCAACGTGGTGTAGCTGGTCTATGATGAATAGCGAAAAGAATGTTAAATGGCCAGGTTCAAATTATAGAGATTATATGGGTCATAGATAGGAATTTGAATTTCATTCTGAGTGTAATTGGAATATGTTCAATTAAGAAATCAAGGATGAATTCCAAGTATTTTGGCTTTAGCAACTGGGTCAATGAAAGTGTTATTTACTGAGATAAGAAATACCGTAGGAAGAGCAGGTTTTGAAGGGGAAATCGGGAGTTTGGTTTTGGACATGACACATTTAGGATGTCCATTGGAATTCCAAGTGAAGATCTCAGTAGGCAGATAGTGATATTGCCAGGTCAGAACTACGGTGAAGTGAGTGAAGCACTCACCTCAGATACAAAATTTAAGGACGCACCAAAAAACTGAGTAATCAAGATTTAAAATATTTCAATGTGATATATCTTAAAAATCAAAATTAATGCCAAAAAATCCACTGTGAAAATAATCAAAATTTTCGTATATAATTTGATTGGTAGGCAGGACATTGGCCCCCATTATCTTTACTCTCCGGTTTTCCACCTGTAAATATATCACCCCACGTATGAAAAGGTACTTTAAAATATTATTCGTTAATCAGTTGCTCTCAAAATAGGGAAATCATCCAGGATTGTTCAGTGGTCTCCTTGCACTATTGTGAATTTAAAAGCAGCAGAGGAAGCCAAAATAGTCAGAACGTGTACTGGAATAAAAGGCCGGAGAGATTTGAGAGACCGAAAGATAAAATTGGTTATCTTTGGCTTTGAGAATAAACCAGGATGAGTCATTAGCCAGAGAATGCCAAGGGATGACCTCTGGAAGGTAAGAACAACCCCCGAGCAGCAGCAAGCAAGGAAACAGGGGCCACAGCCCTACAACTTCAAGAAACGAAATTCTTCCAACAACAACCTGAATGAGCCTGGAAGTGAATTCTCCCCTAGAGCCTCCAGGCAAAAGCGCAACCGCCATTTTGATTTTAGCCTTGTATCTAGAACAGAGAAACCAGATGAGGCTATTGGATTTCTGACCTAGAGACTTGTGAGATACTAAATTTTTTGGTGGTTTTCAGTTTTGTTTTAAAACACTAAGTTTGTGGTAATTTGTGAAAACAGCAATAGAAAACTAATACAAAGTCAACTTGACTAATTTTTCCTTTTGCCTCAGGCTCAAAGATGGTTTGGTATTATACTTTAAATCTGTCCTAACTGGGGATTTAAATTTGAGGTTTATTATGTATTCGTGGTATTCCAAACCAGGGCTATATGTGACTACTAAAGAGTGAATGAAGGTAGAACAAAGAAAAGCTCTAAGGACTGAACTCTAGACTATAGTAAAATGTAATAATTCAGAGAGAGGAGGATCCAGAAAAAACAAACAAACAAATTTAAAAAAAAAAAAACTAAGAAATGTAATCCAAGAGGGCAAGAAAAAAATAGATTATATTACCCCAGTTTCTGATATCCTATTATAGATCAAATCACCTAATATCTGGTTTCTACCATCATGAATAATGTTTAAATATAGAGTTGTGTATTTCCATGGAAGATTAAAATATATGCTATGAATCACTTGATTTTTAACTTATTTTCTAGAGAAAGTAACTATGCATATTTAATTCACCCATCCCTATTTAATTTATATTATTTTGAAAAATTGGTTATCTACTAAACTGTACTCCACAAAAGGTAAAAATAGATATGGTTCCTTACCTAATGTCATTACACTCCTTTAGAATTTTATTTTTAACTCATGTTAATAGCAAGAATATCCTTAAATAAACTGTTAAAATATTTGTGTTATATTTTATGGTTTTTGCATTTTAATACACTAATATAATCCATGAAATATGAGGCTTCACAAGACAACTTTTGAATTAAGAGTATTAAATGCCTGTATGACATTAGGTGTAAAAATATTGCAAGGTAAATTAAAGAATAAATCTCTGCAGAGTTACAGCTAACACATGAATTAGTAACACAGAGAAAATATTGTAATAATTATCATTTTAGATCTGGGTCAGTCAGAACTCTGCATTCTCACCAGAAACTGAAATAGTATATAAACATCATATAGTGGTGGTATTATGTAAATCAGAGAGATACAAACAGATACAGTGGCACATAAAAACACCACCACATTTAAAACTCAAATTTAATAATTATAGAATATATTGAAGACATAAAGAACCTCTCTACCACGTTAGTTTTATGCAAATTGAAATCAGAGATAAAGAAAGTGGGAAAATTTAGTGGGAGTCAAATTTGTAGAAAATCTACTACATAGTAAAAACTGAGCTAATCATATTTTCCCATATTCAGGAAACTTAAAATCGAAAGTTGGAGAGGGCATTGACTGAGGCTGAAATTAGTCTGAAATTAGTAGTAAACACCCTGATATAATGAAGTAATGACACTAACTGGAATTTATAGAATGTCTAATATATAAGAACCTTAATGGAATCACATAATATGGTCTTTCATGACTGGCTTCTTTCACTTAGCATAATTTTCATGGTTCTTTTATGTTGAATCATGTAACAGTACTTTCTTTTCCTTTTAAGCTGTGATATTTGCATTTATGTATTAATAGCTATTAAAGGATTTATATATTCTTTTTAAAATTAGGTTCACAGCAAAATTGACCAGAAAGAACAGAGTGCCCTTATCTCTCTGTCCCTCTTTCTTCTCCACACACAACCTCCGCCATTATCCATATCCTTCACCACATTTGTTACAATCAGCAAACCTACATTGACATATTATTATCACCCAAAGTTCATGTAGTTTACAGTTTGCATTAGAGTTCCCTCTCAGTGTTGAACATTCTATGAGTTTTGACATATGTATAATGATATATATCTACACTTGTAGTATCATATGAAATAGTTTCATTGTCTTAAAAAATCTGTGTACTGCCTATTTTCTTCCTTTAGCCCCTAGAAACCATGAATCTTTTTATTGTCTCTATAGATTTGCTTTTTCCAGAAAGTCATATAGTTGGAATCATACAGTGCACAGCCTTTTTAGAATGGCTTCTTTCACTTAGTGGCATGTGGGAATGCCGCACATACTAAGTGCCCTAAGGAGGCCGACATACTTAATAGTGCTAAGTACAACTCAGTTTCACATAGTACCACTGATTTAAGGTTTCATTATGTATTTTTATGGCCTGACAGCTCATTTCTTGTAAACATTGAATACATATACACAAATACACATATCAGGGGAACCAACCCCCAATATTTCAACATAGGTTCTTTCTGTTTTCCCTAAGTGTCAGCCTGTCTGAGAAATAAAGAGAAAAAGTACAAAGAGAGGAGTTTTACAGCTGGGCCTGTCAGCCGGTCTGAGAAATAAAGAGAAAGAGTACAAAGAGAGGAGTTTTACAGCTGGGTAACATCACATATCAGTAGGTCTCTGACGTCCCCTGAGCTGCAAAACCGGCAAGTTTTTATTAGGGATTTTAAAAGGGGAGTGGGTATACGAACAGGGAGTAGGTCACAAGGATCACATGCTTCAAAGGGCAGTAAAGATCACAAGGCAAAGGCAAAATCAGAATTACTGATGAGGGTCTATGTCCCACATGTATTGTCTTGATAAACATCTTGGTAAACCAAAATTACCAGGCTGGAATTTCCCAATCCTAGTAAGCCTGCGGGTACTGCAGGAGACCAGGGCATATTTCAGTCCTTATCTCAACTGCATAAGACAGACACTCCCAGTGTGGCTGTTTATTGACCACCCCTCAAGAATGCATTCCTTCCCCAGGGTATTCCTTGCTGGGAAAAGAATTTAGCGGTATCTCTCTTACTTGCACGTCCATTTATAGACTCTCTGCAAGAAGAAAAATATGGCTCTATTCTGCCCGACCCCGCCAGTAGTCAGACCTTATGGTTATCTTCCCTTGTTCCCTGAAAATTGCTGTCACTCTGTTCTTTTTCAAGGTGCACTGATTTGATATTGTTCAAACACACATGTTTTACAATCAATTGTACAATAGTGGTCCTGAGGTGACATACATTCTCAGCTTACAAAAATAATGGGATTAAGAGATTAAAGACAAGCATAAGAAATTATAAGAGTATTATTAGGGAAGTGATAAATGTCCATGAAATCTTCACAATTTATGTTCAGAGATTGCAATAAAGACAGGTGTAAGAAATTATAAAACTATTAATTTTTGGAACTGATAAATGTCCATATTAAAATGAAATTTTCACAATTTATGTTCCTCTGCTATGACTCCAGGCAGTCCCTCCGTTTGGGGTCCCTGACTTCCCATAACACACACATACATCTCTCTCTCTCTACATATATATACATATTTTTATATATATATACACAAACATATATATACATATTTATATATATCTACATATATATCTCTCTCTACATAAATATGAACATATATAGTCAACATATATAAACATATACATAAATATATATAAAATGAACATATATATTCATTATCAGTATGTACAAATTTTTTATTCATTATTCATATAATAAAATATATCTTCATTACTACCAGTTTTTGGTAATTATGAATAAAGCTACTATGAACATTCTGTGTAGATTTTTGTGTAAAAATAAGTTTTTAATTTCTTTGAGTAAATATCAAGAAGTATGATTACTGGGTTGTATGGAAAAATATATTTATTTTTGGAAGAAACTGCCAACTGTGCCTCAAAGTGATGGTAGCATTCGGCATTCTCACCATCAATGACAGAGTTCCTGTTGCTCCAGGTCCTCAACGGCATTTGGTGTTTTCAATGTCAGCACTTCTTTTCATTATACAATATACTTTTGTGTGGTTATACAAATTTTATATATCCATTCATATTGATGGAGTTTCAGGTTGTTTTCATTTTTGGCTTTTATAAATAAGGGTGCTATGAACATTCATGTTCACATGTTGTGCAGTCAAATTTTTTATTTCTTGAGTATGCTTCTAACAGTAAAATTGCTGTGTCATATGTTAACTCTGTTTTCCAAAGTGGATGCCCCTTTTTACATCCCTGTCAACAGTGTATAAGTCTTCAGTCTTTTTTGTTATAGCCATGATACCATGTCTGAAGTGGTATTGATTTGCATTTTCCCTGATAACCAGTGATGTTAAACATCACTATGCATGCTTATTGGCAACCTGCATACCTTCTTTGGATAAATGTCTACTCAAGTCATTTTTCCCATTTTTAATTTTTTTTGGTCATTTTTATCATTGTATTTCAAGAGTTATTTATACATTCTGGATATAAGTATCTATTTCCATGTTGTGGATTTTCTTCTTACTTTCTTGAGGGTATCTTTTTCAGAATAATTTTATTTTAAAATGTATATACAATCCAATACACCATTTTTTTAAATTTTCCTTTTAGTTTTATAATTTTAGCTTTGATATTTCAGTCTTTGAATCATTTGAGTTAATTTTTGCATTTGGAGTGAGTATACTATGCACTAAATGTTCGTATTTTCCAAAAATTCATGTTGAAATCCTAACCTCCAATGTGATATTATTAGGAGGTAGGGCCATTGGGAGGTAATTTTGCCAGAAATGAAAAGAAATGGCAGCTTGTTTGCACCTGCTTTGATGACTACTGGCAAGACTTAATTCAAAGACACATGATTATAGGAGTTCTACAATTCAATTCCAACTACTAATAAAAGGGTCATCTGTTTTGTTTTGATTTGACTTTTTTTTTTTCTTACTTTTTTGATATGTCATAATTTTATAAAATAAAGTCTGAATGGTATTGCTAAAATTTAATAAAATCCCCCAGCACTTCTGCTTTCTCCCATGTATTCTACTAGAATGCTACTCTGATAGAATAACTTATTCTATCAACAGAAGGTTGGGCAGGTTAAGGTAGCTTGCACTTAGGCGATTCTGCAGCGTGGAACCAATTTTACTTGATGAAATACTGGAGATGCCTCTTTCACAGAAAATTCCCCAGGAAAGGTTCTGTATGTTACCCACTGATAATGCAGTTGTGAGTGACCGGTGGTCAGTCCATCAAGCATTCATTTGAAGGTCTACATTTCCACAGGGAATGTTCTTCCTTTTCTTCAAATTGATAATTTGTTTGATGTCTGTGTATTATTCCTTTTAGACCTATTAATTTAAGTTTACCACTACTTAGGAAAAGAATTCTTGTCTTTAAAAGCAACTGTATTAAAATGGGGAGAATAAGTTATTCAAAAGTAGAGAATCCCCTAAGGAAACATTAGAATTAATTAAATAAAGGAAAAAAATATAAGTGCTAGTCAATACCGCATAATAGTGCTATTTCAGACAGTGGGTATTGACTTGTAGGACTGTGAATTCTTAGTTTTAATATAAGATTTTATACTTCATATAAACATATATTAACCAACTTTGTTCATTTCTTTCATCTTTGGGACATTCCTGTGATCCCATCAAAATGTTATTCTTCCCCCTGATTATCGAGATTTTATCAATACCCTGATAACGGGATTGGGAAATACTTTAGCCAGTCAAATGTGACAAGTTAATTTGTTTTTTGCATTTATAGCTATATCATCCAAAAAATAAACCTGCTTTAAACTGTGAGGAAAATGGCAGTTTACAACTGCATTAAAAATACCAAAACAAATGAATTCCATTACTCACGACACAATCCTGACAGGTCTGTTGTTGCTATTTTTTCCAAGTGTCTGCCAATATCATCTGTCCTGACTTGGACTCTACTCTTTGTCGTCTGCATTAACTCCTTCAATGTCCATTCCAAGGAAACTCCATTTCTAAATAAAAGTGTAACTCAAAATTATAACTTTCTTTTAAAAAAATAATAGTTGAAAAGGCATGGCTATTCTTTAAGAGACAATTTTCCAATCCTGTTCTTTTCCTTTACATTTATATACCCTATGGTATACAGCAGGTAAGTACATATATAAATAAAAGACTTGAAAAATAAAACTCAAAATGTGTCTTTTGGATTGTTTAGTGAACAATAAAACACAGCTTTCTGGGAGATTCATGATGATTTGCCCTTTAGGTAAATTTTTTCTTACTTTTTCCACATGTAACAGTTTTTAAATTCATCTTTCAATAAAATCTTGTTATGGAGTTACTTGCCTCATGTTGAATCCTGGACCAGCTCTTTTTAGCTGTGTGGTTATTGGCATGTAATTCACCCTATAGTTGCTCATATTCCTATTCTGTATATAAGAGTTCTTTCATAGGGTTTTGCCTAAAATATTAAATATTCAATTAACATACCTAGAAGAAGCATATTCTAAACCTCTACATAAGTTTTAAAAAATAATGTAACCTGCTTTAGGGTTTATCAGTCATAAGGTTCACAAATACCTGTTTTGAATTTTTGGTGAATTTTTTATCCTAAAAAGCCATTTCAATATCTAAGATTGGTAAAGCTTTTACAGCTTATGCATTGTTAGACTTAATTTACATTCTTTTTAATGTAAGGATTATGAACACTCTTGATACAGGTATTATAATCCTATATTTAAAAAGAGAATTTTGAGACCACAGGATGCTCTAGCATGAAAGTATATCAAAAACATCCATTCTGTTTGTCACTGGTTGTCCACAATAATACGCAAATGCAATGAGAAAGATGAATAATAATTACCACTGACTGAGCTAGACATGGTACATGCATTGTTTTTCATCTTAGCGGCAATTCAGTAAGATTATTTGTTATTATAGTTAACTTCATAGAGATGAGGAACCTGAGGATTTATAGGGGGTAACTACAATACCCAGTAAGTGACTGAAAAGGAACAAAAACCCAAATATCTTGATTCCGATGCACTCATCTTTACCTCTATCCACAGAACCAAAATACTTTCTTAAAAAAGATAAATGATTCCTGTTAAACCAATTGAGCTGCTCTATTGGCATCATAGCTTATTAAGTATATAGCTTATTAAGCCAAAACATAATAAGCATAATTCTTAGTGACTTAACACATTTTTAGTATCTAATGTATATAGATGAAAGACTTCCAGTATTCTTGGACCTTTATTTTCTGTCACTCTGATATTAATTTTGAGAATTGGCACCCAACACCTTTCTCACGTTTTTTCTAAAACTGTGTCAACCGTTATCTCATGTATACGTGCATAAAGTGCCATCAGTTAAATACATATCTATGTTTAGTTGCATGCCATTTGCCATATTGTATTTACAATGTTTGTACTAAGAACTTTGTGATACCCTATAGTTGAAGTTCTAGTTCTATGTACATGTCAGCAATAAATTCTGTATTGATTACTTCTTAATATATCATCATATTATCCTCAAGTATTCATTTTATCTGATTTTTATATATAAACAATAAATAAAAAATTTAATATCAAATAGTTATAGAGAGTAGAGTTCTTTTGACTAAACAGAGAATGGCGCTTAAACAAAGGTAATAAATATACTGATACATTTTTTAACACAAATGTTGGTATTCATATTGATTAAGGAAAAGGTTCTGGGCACCTTTTACTAAAATAGATCTATCATATTTCAAATATGTACTGCTTATCAAAACAATTCAAATAATTAAATGAAATAAGTTCCCAGACTAAAAATAAAATGTTGAAATTTGATGTAGTTTAAATATGTAAAATGTTGTAAATATTGTAAATATTCAGTGGTGTGTGAGAGAACATTTTAGCCAATCCTTTTAGTAAAAGACAATAACAATGTCTCATATATATGGATCTAATTGAATTATTGGTTTTGCCATAAATAAATACTTGTATAACCATAATACCATTTTGACTGAATTTATATTGTTAGACTTGTCCAGACATAGCAAAGTAAATCTAACCATGGTTAAAGAATAAAGTGTAAACATTACAAGTTAAAAATCAGTAAAATTGCCAATATTTTAGAAAAGAGGAGGTTAGAAAGAAGTGATTTCTTCATCCTTTCAACTTGGGAGCTAAAAACACAATACCTGAAGTTGAGACATCAAAAAACATTTATAATTCATAAAATCTAGTAATAGAATAAAATAATTTCAATTAAAAATGGAGTGAATTGATGGTACAATGGCATTTCATTCCTATTATTTAAAATGAGGAGTGAATTAAATTCAACTCAAGTAGGTAAATAAAAAATCGACATATATTATTTAAATGTATAAAGGTAAATACCAGAGACACCAAAATCTAGTTACTATTAATAGTGGTTACTTCTGATAAGCAAAAGTGGAAGAAAGGGCAGATATCAGTGACTATTCAATTAAGATAATTCTAGATACATTTCTGTTTTGTTCTTTCTTTTGCTTTGAATCATAGTAGGTAACGTTAAAAATAATAATAACAATTTGTTTCCAAATAGCCTTTGTCATAAATTTAAACCACATTAGTTAAGATTGCTTTATAGAAGTTTTCCAAAAATCCCCCTTATTTGGCTTTATGCAGAAAGACAGAGCAAAATAATAGTTTGAAACAGATCATATACATATATATGTGTGTGTATATGTGTGTGTGTGTATGTGTGTGTGCACATACACATATATAGTTTTACTGTTTTAATTTCATATATATTCATCTGAATATTAAAGACATGAATTTGAAGAAAATGTATTATTTTTTAATTACCACAAATATATTATTTGATATGTTTCTTTTCTTAAAGCATCCATTGTAGACATATAAAGATATATCTATTTGCAATTATGTATTAAACATTATTTGACTACCTCAGGTATACCTAAGAAAGATGCTGATTAACATTCCAAAGAAGTAATTGCCTAACAAACAATAGTTTTTAAACTGAAGTGAAATTCACATAACATAAAATTAAACATTTTAAAGTGTACAAGTCAGTGTCATTTAGTATTAATGCATCCTCAATTTTATTCAATCACCACCTTTATCTAGTTTCCAAACCTTTTATTAACCACAAAGAAAACCTCATACTCATTACACAGTAACCCTTCATTCACCATTTCCTCCTAATCTCAGGCAAAACCAATATACTTTCTGACTGTGTAGATTTACCTACTCGGATATTTCATAGAAATTGAAATGAATTAACACAATATGTCGTCTTCTTCTTCTTCTTCTTCTTCTTCTTCTTCTTCTTCTTCTTCTTCTTCCTCTTCCTCTTCCTCTTCTTCTTCCTTCTTCCTTCTTTCTTCTTTCTTTCTCCTTTTTTTTTTTTAAGATAGAGTCTGGCTCTATCACCCAGGCAGAAGTGCAGTGGCACAATCTTGGCTCACTGTAGCCTCAACTTCCCAGGCTCAAGTGATCCTCCTGCCTCAGCTTTCCAAGTAGCTGGGGCAACAAGCACACACTACCCCTCCTGTCTAATGTATATATTTTAAATAATTTGTATAAACGAGGTCTCCCTATGTTGCCCAGGCTGATCTTGGATTCCTGGCCTCAAACAATCCTTCCATCTCAGCCTCCAAGAGTGTTAGAATTACAGGTGTGAGCCACCATGCCTAGCCTGGCTGCTTTCACTTAGCATAACATTTTAACATTTCATCTATCTTATAGCATGTATCATAGTACATTGTTTCCTTTTTATTGAAGAGTTGTATTCCATTGTATGTATATACCACATTTATTTATTAATTCATCCTATGATGGATATTGGCTTGTTTCTGCCTTTTCGCTATTGTGAATAGTGCTATAATCACCATTTTCATACAAATATTTGTACTTAGAAGTGGGATTACTGGGTTATATGGTAACTATATGTTTAATTTTTTGGAGAACTGTTTTCCACAATGACTGCACCACTTTACATTTCCACTATCAGTATACTAGGGTAACAAATTTTTCACATCCTCATCAAATTAATATTTGCATTATTTTAAACCACAGGCATTCTAGAGGGTATGAAGTAGTTTCTCACTGTGGTTTGGTTTTGGTTTTGTTAGTCATTAGACTAATATTGCTGAACATTTTTTCTCATGCTCTTTGGCCATTTGTTTATCGTTTTTGGAGAAATGCCTGCTTGGGTACTTTACCCATTTTTTAATCAGGTTTTTTTATTATTATTTACTTGTAACTGTTCTGTATCTTGGATATTAGAACCAACCCATTTTGTAGGTTGTCTTGCACTTTTTTGATAATGTCCTTTGGTATAAAAGTTTCTAACTTTGATAAAGTCCAATGTCTCTATGTTTTCTTTTGCCACATGTGGTTTGGGTGTCATATCTAAGAATCCATTGCCAAATCCAAATCATGAAGATGTACTTCGATATTTTCTTTTAATACTTTTATAGTTTTTGTTTTTACATTTAGGTTGTTGAAGCCACTTGAGTTAAGGTTTCCAAATGGTGTGAGGTAGGAAACCAACTCTATTCTTTTGCATTGGGAAACCAGTAGTTCCAACACTATTGGTTGAAAATCCTACCCTTTCTCTATTGAACAGACATGAAAAATTGAGAAAACTTAACTCTTTTTCTGCTATTTGTTTCTAGCTTCATTCCATTGTGATTGGGGAAAATACTTTTTATTATTTCAGTCATTTTAAAATTTACTGTGACTTGTTTTGTAACCTAACATATGGTCTATTTGTGACAATGTTACATGTGCATATGAGAAAAATGTATATTCTGTTGTTTTATGTGCAATGCTCTATATGTGTCTGTTAGACTTCATTGGTTCGTAGTGTTTCAAGCCCTGTATTTCCTTATTAATCTTCTGTCAAGTTGTTCTATCCATTTTTGAAAGTTCTTCTTAAAGTTGCCAATTATTATTATAGGACTATTTTCCTCTGAAGTTTTGTCAACATTTGCTTCATCTATTTTGGGGCTCACTTATTTGGTGGTCATATAAGTATTATGTCTTTCTGATGAGTTGAAGCTTTTATCAGTATACAACAACCTTCTTTGACTCTTCCACCATTTCGATGATGTCCCTCTCCACACAGTAGTTAGAGGTAAACAATGAGAGGAGGGTAATGAGAAGACTTGTAAATATTCTATTTTTCTCCTGGTTATATTTGTCATCAACTATTTTTTAGGTTGCTTAGTTTAAATATTCTAACCAAAAATTAGAGAGAACAATAAAACTTTCAGTGTGGTACTTCAGAAATAAGTTATTTGATGATACAATGAAAAATATTTTTTGTTGTTGTTGTTTTTGAGGTGGAGTCTCACTTTGTCGCCAGGCTGGACTGCAGTGGCGTGATCTCGGCTCACTGCAATCTCCTTCTCCCGGGTTCAAGGGATTCTCCTGCCTCAGCCTCCCCAATAGCTGGATTATAGGCTCACACCACCATGCCCACCTAATTTTTGTATTTTTTTCCTGGGAAAATTTTGTGAGGAATCAATTTATGAATTTATTCCACAAATATTTGTCCAGCACTTACTAACTGGAAATGCATTAATGAGAAAACACCCTTTATTTTATTTACATTCTAGCCATGGGAGTCAAGTCATAATAAGGTAAAAAATAAAATGTACAATATATCAAATTATACAAAATGCAAGGAAAAAATAAAATAATAAAGGAGGTTAGGGAGTGTGAGAATGAAAGTAATGCAACTTCCAATCACTAAGAAGGTGATTTTGAGCTAGAATGTGGTAGGTGAAAATCTGAGTCATACATAATTCTAAGTAAAGAGCATTTCGGGCTGAGGAAAAAACAAGGGAAAACATCCTGAGGCAGCCATGTGCCTAGAGAAGCAGAGCAAGAGTAAAGTGGTGAGTTCCTAAATTATGATGAGTGAAATGTTTTGTGTTTTTTTTCTTCAGTTCTAAGGGATATATTTAGACGAAAAAGGTTAGTTATAAGCCATTAAAACATTGTAATAATTTTGGTTTTAATATACATATAGTGAGAAGCCACTTGAGGGTCAAAACTCTGAAAAAGAAGTATTATGCTCAAACTTACATTTTTAAAAGATCACTCTAAATGAGCAAATTGGAGGATTCAGCAACAAAAATGGAAACGGCACATTTCAGAGACTATTGTAAAAATCCGTAGGAAAACTGGCAGTGCTTTGGCCCAAGCTATTAGGACTGGGGATGGAATGAAGTGATCAGATTTTAGAAACATTTCTTGAGAGTAGCAGTACAATTTCTTCTGGCATAGTATTGCACTTATGGAATCTATTACATGGAAGTAATCACATGTCATCAAAAGGATTAGCAGCAAAAGCTTTCCAGGAAGTTCACTAAATTATTATTTGTACTAATTACCATGGTAACAATCTATATAAGCAATGCACATTCATTAGTGATGAACTAGACATTTCTAGAAAATAAGTTAATAACTTCTTACTCAACAGTGTAAGTTATTCCATTTATGGGTTACCTTTGATCCATTTTGTGCTTACTGTTTGATGAATACCACTTTTATTAAAAGAAAATCTGAGGCCAGACATGGTGGTTTACACTTCTAATTCCAGCACTAAATGTTTCTCATAAACACTGCATTGATAGATCTATTTCAATATTGGAATTTCCATTGACTATGCAAATGGTTACAAGAGAACATGGGCATTTGAAAAATGAAATGTTATTACCATAGATGATTCTTTATATTTAAAGCCAAGAAGCAGCCTGTTAAAGATTAAAAAGGACATTTCTGGAGTTTCACAGTGGGATACTGAAACCAAGTGGAATCTGCTAGAGAGAGCCAATTGTTAAATATTCAAGAATGTTTCAAGCCAGTTGGCAGCACCGGTAGTTTAAAATTAACCATGGTGGGAGTATTTACACCACAGAAATTGGTAAGTGCTACAGATAGGGCCATTTTTTAAACATTTATCAGCATACCACTGAATAGAGGTTCTTTACTGTAAATAACACAAAGATTGGAAAAACAAACTTAGCATGTAAGGTACATCAGAGATAGTTCAAATATAGTTCGGAATATAGTTCAGAAGAAATGTATTTTAGGTAGTTTATGTCTTAAACCAATTTTATATTTTAATAATTCATTAAGAATGTATAATATATTTAGAAATACATTATTTGCTGCCGTTCTGCATATGTTAAACACTTCTCCAAGTATGCCTTCTAATGAATGAAGAATAAAACTTGCACAAGCCCTAAATATTTAGTGACATGAGAAATTAGCCAACCAAATTTCAAAACAGGCAACACATTTCTTCTTCAAAATACATTACAAGGCAGCAGACAATAATCAAATGCATCCAAATCTTACTTATAGACTTGAATATCTCTGTTCATCTTTTAAAGACCATGTGGCAAAATTGCTTACCAACAGGATTTGTAACAACGGAAACTGCAGACACCAGAGAGTCAGATACAGCAGTTGTTTTGGAAATATCCATCATGGTCATCTGATTGCTCCTTCTACCACTTTCCCTTTCAGAGTTTTTCTTTCAGAACATATATCTGGTGACTTTCCTGTTCAGTAGTAAATTGTCTTTGTTTCATTAAATTTATGAGATTTTCATCACATAAAATAGCCTCAGACAGAATCATTTTTGATCTGTCCATGAGGATTTAGCCAGATGGGTCTGCTGTGATGCCTCAACCAGCCATGCTCTGTTTTGCCAGCAGATCACACCTTCACTACAGGGGGAATAAAAAAGCAAATCACCTATTAGTTGTTTTAATAGAGAGGTTTAAAATATAAATAGTGGCTGTTTTTCAAACCATTTTTAAAATTTATTTTTGAATGATTCTAAGTGCTTAGACTTGTAAATAAACATATGCCTATTATATTTAAAATATATGTTAAAATGCTTACATTATTTTTGTAGTTAGCTTTACCATTAATTTTATAGTAACATTTTTAAGACAAATGCAACTCTTAGAAATTGTAAAGTCTATTTGTGAGAGTTTTATTAACTCTTCAAAGAACTGTCTATTCATCCATAGCACCGTGCTCCCAGTTAACAGGGAAAACTGCCTGGTCCTGACACTTGTTCTTATAGATAAGGGGTTCCAGACTGTTGTGGTTGGGACCGTCAATGCCAGAGGCACACTGGGTTTGAATCCCAACTAAACTTCACTTAAGTTATGTGAACGTGGGGGAGGACACAACTTTTTTATCCATAGTTTCTGCACTAGAAAATCCAAGTAAAAGTGGGACCTACCCCATGGGAGTTTGTTTTTAGTATTAAAAGATATCACATATATCAACTGTATGCACTATATGCCTTTTCTATTGCTACGATTGTTATCGTTAAGATTATTAAGACATTACAAACATTTTGTAAAGAGAATAATAATTATTAATTTATTCGGTGCACATGGATACTTATTCTATCTGGATTACTGGAATACTATTACTGTCTTTTCCATCGGTTACATTTTTCACCCACTCACACTCATCCTACTCACTGAGTATTTACTCTTTTAGGGGCATAAATGATGTCTTATGATTCACTTTTATCCCCCACGGCAGATAACCCAGAAATTCACATAATAGTTACCATCCATCATGATAAATGTGGCTAGAACCGGGATCACAAGTTCCTGAAACACAGAGTATCTTGTTTGTACCAAGCTCTTAAGAACATTGCAAGTAAAGTCATATCTTCATTTAAAGGATTTGGGAGTTAAATCTTGACATCCATGTTCCTGGTGATCTCAGGGCTACCTGAGTCTATTTCACCTGGAATTATGGTTAAAATCAGATTTTAAGGCTCTGTCTCAGATTTACTAAACCAGAGTCTGGAAACCAGAGACCTTGGAAGCATGCTATTCAGCTCCCCTAGGTGATTATTATTTCTATTAAAGTTTGGCAGTTTGATCTCTCACCTCCCAGTTGCTTAACTAGGCTCAACCACTATTGGGTCCCAGGGAACTTTCTTTGCTGGCTTAGAAAAACACAAAAATACTAATAATTGGTCTTTTAGGCACTCCCTAAGGTTCACTTTTTGGATATTTTTCATATCATCCTCAAAAATCCTTCCTCATTTACTGTATTAGTTATGCCACAATAAGGAGGCATAACAAACAACCACAAAAAACTTAGCAGCATACAAAAGTAAGCATTTCTTTAACTCTGACCTGGGTTTGGCTGGGTAGTCTGCCTCCACTACGTGTGTATGTCATCTTCTTCCTTTAACCAGTGAGTTTGTCCAAAGTAAGTTCTCATAACAATAACAGAGATGCCAGATCCCAAAAGTATATGACGAGTTGATGGGTGCAGCACAGCAACATGGCACAAGTATACATATGTAACAAACCTGCACGTTATGCAAATGTACCCTAGAACTTAAAGTATAATAATAATAAAAAATAAAAATAAAAATAATAAAAAAATAAAAAAAAAGTATAGGCACATTTCAAGTCTTTGCTGAGTCAAGTCTTCTGATATTCCATTGGCAAGAGCAAGCTGTACATCCAAATCCAAAAAGGAACAGAACGTCCAAGTATACATTTTTCATGGTAATGGTGGGAGGTTATTTCTTTCTGAAAACTATCCAACTGAACACATTGGCCTAAATAGCTTTTCTTTGCTTTATTTTCCTAGTAACCTCTTTGGCCTCCTAGTTTCTCCTACTTAAGGAGAAATTAAGGATGTCTCAAAAAATTAAATTCTAAAGTAAGACAGTCTCACCTACATGACTGCATTCAACAAATAAGAAAGAAAAAAGGAAAATAACAAAGTTGCAGTTTTTCTGTCATAGTCTAGAAAGGTATCTTTCTGGGTTTTTTCCTATTTGAATTCCTATACCCTACTACATAGTGTAATTGTGAATTTTTTTATTTTCCTAATAGGATAAGGCATGAGTATGTGAGATTATGTGTGTGACATAGAGCTAAATTATAACTTTTGGTTTCACAGTTTTGCTCTGAATTGCTCTAATACTATTACTATGGCATTCAGTACAACAAATGTTTCAGGGAAAATCTTTTCAATATTGTTAAATTCCAACATTCATGTGAGCATTTGTAATGATTCCCCTGAAACAATTTGATAAACGCAAAAGTAGTGAATATTTTATACAAACTCAAATGGTTTATTTTTAAAATGTTCAGATTAGATAATCATTTTGTGTTTCTTAATTTGACTTAATATGCATTCAAGATATTAAAGCTAATCTTTTGGCTTTTTTTTTCAGCATTAAAACACTATTTGGAATGTCACATTTTAGACTATTTTCACTGGCTAATATTGCACATGTTTTGGGACTTAAAGGGAAAATTATGGCTGTGGTTTCAATAATTCAATTCAATTCAGTAATTACTGATCTCCCAGACACCCTGCTGATGTTTGAATGAACATATGATATTCAAATGTAGTCTTTTTTAATATTCTAGAAAGACAAAGATAACTTTCAAAGGCAGGGATTTTTGCCTTATTTATTGTTATATTTCCAATATGTGATTTCTAGAAGAGGAGGTACTGTTTACAATTTTGTTGAATGGCTGTTAAAATTGAATGCAATAAAATATATTTAGCGGTATGAACAATGTGTTATGCAATCACAAAATAAATAACTTTTGATGAAAATTTAAAATAAATCTATGATGATTCTAGACCATTAATTTCCTATGTGATATATTTACACCTGAGAAGAACATAAATGTCAGAATCATTTTGTGTTAATTTCCACTTTTATGTTCATTAGGAAAAGTAATCAGAATAAAAGGGTGTGTGTTCCTTTGTGATTTGGGGTCATCACCCTTTGAGAAAATAACTGAGCCTATGGGAGCTTTATCTATAATAAATGCATTTACATGCAATTTTAATGAAATTCCAGGGCTCCAGGAAACTCTGAGCCCTACTCACATGTCACAGTGAGTCTAGGTTAAAAGATTTTGAGTCACAGTATTGTTACTCAACCAAAGGATCTAGTGGTATGTAAAACATCAGATTCAGATTCCCAGAGGAACTGGAGTAGTTACTATATTTATATGCAACCCTAGGAGTCTCTATCAGACACAGTGTAGGCCAGGAAGTGCTCTGTGTTATTCAGTTTTCCCTGAGACAAATGTCCTGCACGTGGACACTCATATTTCAATTTCCAGGCTACAACCTTGTTTGATAAGTGGGCAGTGAGAAGAGGAAGAGACCACAGAACAGGTAAACCACGAAGACCACAAATAGCTCAGTTCCCTTAAAAAGGAAAGCTAGAGTGGCTAAGAAAAGAACCACTTAGCCCTAACCTTGTACAGAAACTATAAAATAATACTACCCTGTACAAACGAGAAAACCTAGATGCTCTGCAAACCACAAATCCGATAAGGGTTTATAGCTCCTGAAGCTCCTGAAAACCTGTGGCCCTTTATACTAATTAGTGTTTGCAGCCCAGAGCGCATAAAAGCCGTCATCTGACGCCCCTCAGTGACCTGCTACACTGGCTGCAAACCTAGGTGCGCTCACCTTCTCCTCCATCCCTCCTATTACAGGAGAAGAAATATCTCTTCATCTACCTAAGCCCATCCTTTCTGGCCCTACTTCAACCTTTCTTCTTCACTGATTGGTTTTCCTCACACCATCACTCTCAAATCTCTTCTTTTTACAGAAAAATTCTGAAGAAAAACAAAATTCATTGGCACATATACAAATCCTGTCATCCCATTTAGCGTCTGCCATATTCTTCCCCAATCTTGCCTCATCAATGATCACCAGGAAACTAATGCCAAGGGAGCCTTTTCAGTCTTCATTTCACTTGAGCTCCCAGTTATTTTAACCATGGTGAATATTCCTCTCCTTCTTGGAACACACTCATACCTCAGTAAATTAGCACTACCTTTTTTTCTCATAATTTTCTAGTCACTGACTGTCTTCTTTGAAGAGCATACTCAGTTCTAAGTATAAGAAATCTGATTTTCTTCAGGGTTTCATCCCTGAACTTCCTCTAGTTCATATTACAATAAAAAAATGTCCAAAACTGTAGTCTCCCCTCATCTTAATAAATGTCACCAAGAGCCATATATTTCCATATACCAAAAACCTAGATTCACAGTTGATTAAAATTTAAAGAAGTTATATGTCACTGTGATAACCCTAGAAGGAAAAAACCTACATGTCAGTACGTTCAAGGATTTTTTAGGTCAATCATCATCTTCTTTAACAAGATGAGGGAATGGGGAATATTAGAGAGGATTTGTATTTATAATAATAGTCAAATTTAAATTTAAACCTGTTATTTCTTTTGCTGCATCCCTTAAATGGAATGGAAAACTTCCTGTACTATCAAAGATTAATTATAAACTCTTCTTGTATTGTTCCAATCATTCTCTTTGTTTAATTTTCTAAGAATAGAATCCACACTAAAAAACATCTGAAGAATACAAAAGCATATAAAACACAGTAGTTTTTGCTTTCTTTATAGAATACATTGAAGGGTTTTTTTTTATATTGTTGCAATTGTTTATTTTAAAATCTGTTCACCTGATCCTATTTAATTATGCAACATAAACATTTCTGATTTTTCATTAGTCGAAAAACTTCAGAAACCGTCATCTAATATTCTTCATGTATGCTATTCAAACATAATTAATAGGATCCTTATCAGATTTAAAGCTCAACAGAAGTCAAAGTTTGACTTCTTCCCAAATCTCCACAAACAGTATCTATTCCAAGCCGCCACCATCTTAGCCAGGGCTGTTGCAATCTGGTCTCTCTGCTTCCTCTACTGCTTTCTTCTCTTCTTATCCTCTCATCTAGTATGCACACAAGGTGATATTTTAGTGACGGCTAATGGCTGCCTCACATCTGGAATAAAATATAAATTTCTTACCCTTTTTAGGCCCAGGCAGGTGGATCATGAGGTCAGGAGATCGACACCATCCTGGCTAACGCGGAGAAACCCCGTCTCTACTAAAAACACAAAAAAATTAGCCGGGCGAGGTGGCGGCGCCTGTAGTCCCAGCTACTCGGGAGGCTGAGGCAGGAGAATGGCGGGAACCCGGGAGGCGGAGCTTGCGGTGAGCGGAGATCGCGCTGCTGCACTCCAGCCTGGACGACAGAGCGAGACTCCAACTAAAGAAAAAAAAAAATTCTTACCCTTTTTAGATTCTGAATAAACAGGCGTTGTCTACTTTCTCACCTGCACTTTCTCCCATCATCTCCTAGGTTCATTCGATCAGATTCTGTTGGATTTGGGCTCAATGCAGAAGGCTGAGTTCCTCACCCAAAGCATCAGTCCGTTCAAGGCCTTTCTCTCTGTGATTTGTGTGTATTTTCTGTGTGTCCTTTCCTTACTTCCATTCTATTTGTTTACCAGAAAACCAATATGCTTTTGAAATGTATCATTGAATCTGTAACTATTCTTGAAAACTGACCTACATAGTATGTTGTTATGTGTGTATCTTATTATAATTAATTAATCATAGTTTTTTATAATTTTAATTAATTAAAATTTATTAATTAATTAATAAGGTATTATAGAATTGTTACGTTTTCTCACTGTTGTTATTCAGACTCATGTTTTCAATATCCATCCACACTGCTGTTTATGTCTGATATGTGGCTTCTAAGTTCTACAGAATACTATATTGTGTATAAATATCATATTTCACTCATTTCTTTCTCCTTGGTTCACTCATTCATTGAACAAGCATTTCCTGAATGCTTTACAATGCCTCATGTCCTACATTCAGTACAGGACATACAGCAGAATGTGTCTGCTGAGGCAGAGAATCCAGACACGCTGAAGTTGCCAGGTTGCTCACCCAGGTGGCCACACTGTACCAGAACCCCATCAGCAATATGTAAGAGCCCTTTGTTCACCCCATTCCTAATAATACTTGGAAGTATCCAATATCCTTATATTATTTCCTAAGAAATTGCTGAAAAGTTGTTTGGACATTTCTTCATTACCAAAAAAAAAAAAAGAAAGAAAGAAATGTAATGTAACAACTAATGTAACAATTAAATTATAAGCAAATGTGTGCATAAAAAATTCTTTATTCAGCAAGATAAAATGTGTATTCTTTATCAGTATGCATTTCACATTAATACAATTGTACACTAATCTAAAAAAAAAAAACCTCAATGAATTCAAAATATTATCCTTATACAGACCATGAGTTCTATACAGGAAATAATAATTGTAGAAAACATTTTAAAAAGAATGACTTCTTTACTTTTCCATAAATCTGGAAACTAAATAACTTTAGATTTTTTAAAAAAGGAAATTATAAGGAAAGATTTGAAATACCTAAAACTGAAAAACAGTGAAGTATAGCACAATTCGTGAGATGTCTAAATTGATTATTCAAAATAAATGAGGCAAGCTCATTTTTACTTGAGAACATGGAAAATGAACAAAAAAGTAAACACACAGAAAAAAGAAAGGAGAAATTATAAAAATAAAAGCAAGGACCTATAAAATAGAGAATAAAACAGAGATTATTAACATTACAAACCAATCACTTTAAAAGATTTTTAAAATAGACAAACATCTGGCAAAATTAAGTAACAAAAAATTACAGGAAAAGAGGAAATAAAATACAGCATGAAAAAACAAAATTAGTTCTAGTAGTTATTAACTACTAAAATATAAACAATCTCAAATAATTTGAAAGCAGATGAAATATATACAATTCTGGAATTAGAGAAAACATGAAAAATTGACTTTAGCAAAAATAGAAATTTCCAATAGAATGATAGCCTTCAATTTAAATACTAAACAAGGAAATCCACCCAACCTTTCCAACAAAGAGGTACACCTCACTCATTAAGCTTCCAGTTTCTCTACCCTTCTTGGAAGTCTTCAAACATACTAACCTCATTTTGCTTCAGGGCCTTGGTGCTCTTGTCTCTGCTTGATTTACCATATTACCTGCTCTTCTCAGCCGGCCCACCTCTACTCTCCTTCACTGTCACTTCACAAGTAACTTTTTAAGGGAAGCTTTTCTCATTTCCCGGAGTATTCCTTCCCCCTTGCATCCTCCCAGAACACACCCACTCTTCCTTCCCCTCCTCTCTGCCTCCTCTTCCTCCTCCTCTTCTGTCTCCTTCTTCTATTATAATTATTATTAAGCATATATTTGATTATATTTTCCCTGCTAATTTTACATTCTTAACAGCTGGAATGTCTTTCCTCACGTAATTTCTGTCATTTTTTTTTTTTTTTTTTTTTTTTTTTTTTTTTTTTATTTGAGACGGAGTCTCACTCTGTCACCCAGGCTGGAGTGCAGTGGCCGGATCTCAGCTCACCGTAAAGCTCCGCCTCCCGGGTTCAGGCCATTCTCCTGCCTCAGCCTCCCGAGTAGCTGGGACTACAGGCGCCCGCCACCTCGCCCGGCTAGTTTTTTTGTATTTTTTAGTAGAGACGGGGTTTCACTGTGTTAGCCAGGATGATCTCGATTTCCTGACTCCGTGATCCGCCCGTCTCGGCCTCCCTAATTTCTGTCATTTATTACAGCATCTGGCATAAAGCACATGACCGATTAAAACATACTGAATGAATAAATGAATAAATGACTTCTACTGTTTTATTCTTTTTCTAGGTGCAAAGTTAATGAGCATCCATATCCATTCAGACTTGCAAGTCATTAATTGAGATACTAAATGATATTTTGTGACCGCTAAGCTATGAGGATACAAAGGCATAAGAATGATACAATGGACGTTGGGGACTCAGGGGAAAGGGTGGAAGTGGGGTGAGGGATAAAGACTACACAATGGGTACAGTTTAGGTGATGGATGCTCTGAAATCTCAGACATCACCACTGAAGAACTTATTCATGTAAGCAAACACCACCTGTTCCCCCAAAACCTAATGAAATATAAAATAAATTTTAAAAAATCTGCTTGTTGAATGGATGTCCACTAAACAATTAAGATCAGTTGTAACTTGTTCTCAACTCTGCTGAAAAGAATGTAAAGGTAGATGTATAATTCCACTTCATATACCCTATTCCCTTGCCTTGTGGATTTGCATTCCATCAGTCTAATAAAGTTCTCTACAAAACAGGTCCTTTACAAATTCTTTGCAAATTAAATGATTGGCTACTGTTTTTGTTCTAGAATATCAGGGAATTTAATATTAGAGTTATCAGTATATAATTTATAAACTCGATTTAAAACTATTTGGAAATAAATATACATCTACATTTTTATCTGTAATTTTCAGGACGTTTTTTATGTCCCCAGTGAGTTGGCAGAAATCATAACTAATGATTCTGCAATAACCTCAGCTAATTCTGAAATGCTTTCAGAATATGCCATCAGGTTGATTTTGAAAGTAAATTTGAAGCATAATCTGCACTTTCCTTGCCTTTGCCAACTATCACAAGTAATGGGCTCTGATTAAGTGATCATATTTGTAAATAAAATTCTGTATCTACTCAATTAAATAGTTATATGAGATTTCATGTGGCAGTGTTGGGAAAATATATCTAAAAATGAAATCTGCTGCTCCCGCAGAAAAACTCTCTATAACACTAGAAGAAAATCAGGGGTTTTGTTATTGAATAAACATTAAACAGCAATGTAATGCATATCACTGACAATCCACTAAAGAGATAGCCAAGACAGGAAGAAATCTTAGCTGTTTATATAGCCAAGCAAACACAACTGGTAACACACAAGTTCTCAAAATAAACTAGTCCTCAAGTAAGAGAACACTACACCACTGTCTGTCACACATAATTCATCCTAAATGCACTTTGTAATCGAGTAGTCACCTGTGTTTGCTAATTGCCTTTAAATGAAAACTAAATGTCTCCTATCTTTATGAGCAGAGGTATGTTTGCCAGAGAAAGTTAGGCTCCTATCATCCCAGGTAACTGGGAGGTAGAGCCTCTATCTTCCTGGATGATTACATTTCAAAGAGTTGTCATGCCAGTCCTTGAGGAAACCTTCCTGAGCTGTTTATTTACGTACATTTCAAAGAGACTGAGAAAAGCACTTACAAGTTTTCTAAGGTAAATAAGGAAACGGGGATAAGGGAAATCTCTTATTTTCTTTTCAACAGAGAGGATTAAGTCCCTTATTTTTAATTTGTATTTGCCCTTATAGTAGACACAAAGTTACAATGAGATATGAGGCATTTGTTAGTAAAAATTTTCTTTCACTGATTTTAAAAGTGACCTCAAAGAGAACAAACAGGGGCAGATATTGAAAAGAGAAGCCTAATGGAAAAATGTAATAGCTGTTCTTAATAATATTTAAAGGCCTTACTCAGAGGAGGGTTTAGATTTACCAAGTAAAAACACAGGGAGGGCTGGGCGCAGTGGCGTGTGTCTATAATCCCAGCACTTTGGGAGACCAAGGTGGGTGGATCACCTGAGGTCCGGAGTTCGAGACCAGCCCAGCCAACATGGTGAAACTCCGTCTCTACGAAAAATACAAAAAATTAGCCAGGCGTAGTGGTGGTGGCTGTAATCCCAGCTACTCGGGAGGCTGAGGCAGGAGAATCACTTGAACCCAAGAGGCAGAGGTTGCAGTGAGCTGAGGTGGGCCACTGAACTCTAGCCTGGGCAACAAGAACGAAACTCTGTCTTAAAAGAAAAAAAAAAATCGGGGAGAAGTACTAAAAATAAATAGCTAAAATCTGTAGGGACTGTGCAGGGAGATGGGTTTTACTATGACAACGGAAAATGAACAGCCAACAGGCTGAACGGCAACAATATCTCCTGCTTGGTGTTTACTAGAGTTCTCCAAGCACTGGCAGAACTTTGCTCAGTGAGGGAAGTGCTGAAGTGATCCGACATTAGTTGGGTGATTAAGCTTCAACAGGATCATATTCAGGGCTTCTTCCAACACCGAAATTCTATGATATATTTACATATTTTATAGATAAGAAATATGCCTATATTTCTGAATGTGTAGTCAGAGAAATCGTTGATACAATAAAATAACCTAACATTTTTGTATTTCAGTTTGAAATCACTCAGCCTGAGAGATTACCCTGTAGAAAGGTTTGTTTTCTTCACAAGATTAGTCAGGCTAACTGCTTTAAAGGCCAGGGTGCAGAAAATGTTTTATTTAAAGCTTATTTTATTTAGCAGGTTGTGCAGACTGTTTCTAGAATTCAAAAAATGTTTAGGCCTCGAAAAAAATGCTATAGTGTGTAAAGAGAAGGATGGGAAATAAAGCAATGGCAGAGAGAACTGTTTGCACCAAAATGAAAGAGCAGGGTGATGGGATAAAGTCCAGGTTCAATATGCCGTGAAAGTCATGTAAGAGAATAACAGTCCTGAAAGAAATGAACTGAGCAGGGAAGGTGAAAAGCATCTTAAGAAAAGGGCTTCTAAATACTCTGAAAGGAGCCCCAGTCAAAGAGGTTACTTCAGGGCCAACACAAATCGAAGCAGGGAAGATCTTGATCAAAGGATATTTGGGCTGCTGAGAAACACAGTGAAGGATTAAAAGAATTGGGTGCTTAATGTTTGGAACATGCCCGGACAATTGTCTTAGGATTTTTCAAGGCTTCAGTTCATAAGTTAGAAGGCTAGATAGGTAATTGTATTATTTGGTTATCAAATTGTATTTTTATACTTTTTTCTGGTTATTCAAATTAAAACATGCTCATTGTTGAAAACATTTTCAAATGCATCCAAGTTTTAAAGTCTCTTGCACTGCCACTATTTTATCATTCTCAGTCTTTAAATTCTACATTCTGAACTTTCATACAGGATTTTTCCGCCTGCTTCCAGTGCACTATATTTTAATAGCCTATTGCATGGGCTCAAGATAGTTTTAAATCCCTGCTCTAGCACTTTTTGGCTATATTATACACTATGGAGCCTCTCTCGGTTATTTCTTATTTATAAAAATGGAAGAAATTGTATTTTGTAGGTATGTTAGAAGGAATAAATGAAAAGAAGCTGTAAAAGTGCTTAGGACAAAGCTTGGTGCCTATTAAACATTCCATAACCAATAATTTATAAAATAATTATACTACACGGACAGCATATTCATCAAACTCTTATTTGAAATCCTGCTTTTCAGTCATCATTGTATACATTGCAGTCCAAATTATGGGAGCGTATATCTCCTATAATTCATAATAATACTACCCAGGTTTGGAACATCTTGCCGAATTCAACAATATCTATATATCATTTTACCTTTTTTATTCTATAGTTTTAAAGTTTAGTTCTTTTGTAACATGTCTTCACCAT
This sequence comes from Macaca fascicularis, assembly GCF_037993035.2. Lineage (NCBI taxonomy): Eukaryota > Metazoa > Chordata > Mammalia > Primates > Cercopithecidae > Macaca > Macaca fascicularis. Next base: position 187,706,399 of record NC_088377.1, read on the forward strand.
TTTCATTATGCCTCTCTTGGACATTTCTCAGGATGCATTGAACAATATGCCACAAAGAGTGTGTTCTTAAATGTTACAGAGCTATAAAGGAAAGGGGAGAAAGCATGCCTACTATGTGCCAAATACCTTAAGTACATTTTTTTCTTTCATTTCATTCTCATGGAAGCATTTACTTTCTACCAATGAGAAAACTGAAGCTCAAGAGATTAGTTGATGTTAAATATGACTTAAAATACTTTGAGGAAATGAAAATAATAAATCACTTCTTATAAGTAATCTAAATGGTCATTCCCACAATACTCTTAAATTTTGCACAGGAAATTCTTTGAAGAAAGTTGTATTGTTATTTGCAATAACACTAGAAAACATTAAAATTGTCCTCCCAAACTGCTCTTCTGAACACCTTAATCGGTGGATAGCGTCTTTATTCTTCAGTGGCTCAGACCTTGGAAGGCTTCCCTTGATGTCAATACACCAGCAAATCCTGCCATCTCTGCCTTCAAAATGTATCCCAGATCCTACCATTTATCCCCTCTTCTAGAGCCACCTGCCCAGTTAAAGAACCATCATGTCTCACATGGACATCATTTTCCAACTGTTGCCATTGATTCTTCCCTTAGTCTCTACTTTGCCAGTCTGTTCTCAACACAGCTTTTCTAAATGAAAGTCACCTTGTCACTTTTTTGTTCAAAACTTTACAATTGCTTCTGACTTTCTGAAAGGTTAAAGCCAAATCTTTATAAGGGCTTACAGAACCATTTTTCCTGGAGCCCACTCTCCTTATATCTTCTTTTTTTATTATTATTTCGGTAGGTTTTGGGGGACCAGGCAGTGTTTGGTTACATTAATAAGTTTTTTAGTGGTGCTTTTTTTTTTCTTTTTTCTTTTTTCCAAGAGGGAGTCTCACTCTGTTGCCCAGGCTGAGTGCAGTGGCGTGATCTTGGGCTCACTGCAACCTCCACCTCTTGGGTTTAAGCGATTCTCTTGCCTCAGCCTCCCAAGTAGCTGAGATTCCAGGTACCTGCCACCATGCTCGGCTAATTTTTATATTTTAGCAAAAATGGGATTTCACCATCTTAGTCAGTCTAGTCTCGAACTCCTGACCTCAAATGATTCACCTGCCTTGTCCTCCCACAGTGCTGGGATTACAGGCATGAGCCACCGCACCTGGCCTTTAGTGGTGATTTCTGATATTGTGATGCATCTATCACCCTTAGTAGTGTAGACTGTGCCCATTGTGTGGTCTTTTATTCCTCATCCTCCTCCTGCCCTTTCCCCCAAGTTCCCAAAGTCCATTGTGTCATTCTTATGCCTTTGTTTCCTCATAGTTTAGCTCCCAATTATGAGAAAGAACATAACAATGTTTGGTTTCCCATTCAACCTGGATGGAATTGGAGACCATTCTTCTAAGTGAAGTCACCCTTATATTTTATGGTCTGTTCTCTCTTCTTTAAGTTTCTGATGCATGTCACATTCTCAGCGAGGTCTTCTCCAAATATGCTTATTAAATCACAACTCCACACACATGCCCACATCTCCTAATTCCCTTTTCTGTTTCATCTCTCTGTAAAACTTATCATCCTTGTTTACGATATTATTTGTTAGAAATATTGTAAGTTTATGTGTTTCCTCAAAGAGAATTTAAACTTCATAAAGATGGGTTATTTTCTGTCTATGTATTTTTATTTGTTTATTTATTTATTTGTTTATTTATTTATTTTTGAGACTGAGTCTCACTCTGTTGCCCAGGCTGGAGTGCAGTGGTGCAATCTGGCTCACTGCAACTCCACCTGCTGGTTCATGCCATTCTCTTGCCTCAGCCTCCCGAGTAGCTGGGACCACAAGCACCCACCACCACGCCCAGCTAATTTTTTGTATTTTTAGTAGAGGTGGGGTTTCACCGCGTTAGCCAGGATGGTTTCGACTCCTGACCTCGTGATCCGCCCGCCTTGGCCTCCCAAAGTGCTGGGATTACAGGTGTGAGCCACTGCACCTGGCCATTTTCTGTCTATTTATTAATGTATCTATGTTATTTAAACCAACCAATGTAATGGGTGGTAGTCAATAAAACATATGTTAAATAAATGAATGGGTGTTCATTTAGATGGGAATCACTTTAGTTGCCTAAATGCTGTAATTGAACACATTCCCCCAATCATTGAGGATCAGCCACACCACTTCATTAAAACCATTTCAATTCAGGCTGAACCAAAACACTTGAAACTTTGCTTTTTCCCCCCCAAGTTAAATTGAATAGCTAAAAACAAAGATGAACCACAAAATAATTTTAGCACTACTGTAAATATAGTTACATTTCAGTTACCCAGATCATCAAAGCACCCAGAAAAAAAACATACTAAGTTCAATTAAGTGAGCTTTGTGTGTAGAGATATAGATAAACACACACATACACTATATATAAGATAATAAACCACCTATAAACTAAAAAATGTTAGCAAAGCATCTGCATAATCATCTTCTTCCTGAAGAGTATCTTCCAGCATGTCTTTTGTTATGTTTCTACTGATGACAGATTCTTTAAGCTTTTCTTTTCTGGTCTAAAATGATCATTTCATCCCCCTTTATTCTTGCAGTATTTGTGAGTATAAAATTCGAGGTTGATAGTTATTTTATTTTAACAGTGTAAAGATAGCCATTCCCTTGTTTTCTAGCTTCCAATTCTTTGGTTTTGTTTTGTTTTGTTTTTCTGAGGAGTTGCTCTTATCACCCAGGCTGGAGTGCAGTGGTGCGATCTTGGCTCACTGCAACCTCTGCTTCCCGGGTTCAAGTGATTCTCCAGCCCTAGCCTCCTGAATAGCTGGGATTACAGGCATGCACCACCAGGCCCAGCTAATTTTTTATGTTTTTAATAGGAATGGGGGTTTCATCATGTTGGCCAGGCTGGTCTCAAACTCCTGATCTCAAGTGATCCACCTGCCTTGGCCTCCCAAATTGCTGGGATTACAGGCGTGAGCCACTGTGCACGGCCCCTTCCAATTTTTTGGTTGGAATTTCAGCTGTTAAACATACTGTTGTTCATTTGAAGGTATGACTTTATTTTACATTTTTAATTTTTATGGGTACCTAGTTGGTGTATATATTTATGGGACACTCTTCTTATTCTAGAAGCTTCTGCCTTTTTCTTTTCTTTCTAACACTCCAGTTACACTTATGTTAGACTTCGTCATGCAATCCTGTATGTCTTTTACATCTTTTAAAATTTGCTCTTTTTGTTGTTAGATGCTAAGTTTCTATCTACATATTTTATTTGAATCTATCTTGTAGTTTGATAATAATTTCTTGGATTGTGTCTTTTCTGCCATTAAACTCTTACTGTGATTCCTTTAACTTGTTACTGCATATTAATTGCTCTAAAATTGTCTTTACAGTTTCTAGTTCTCTGACAAATTTCTCTACCTTGTCTTTTACTTCTGTTGATTTCTGTTTATTTTTAAATCTATGTTTTGTAACTTAGTTATGTTCATTTCCTGTGTTACTTTTTATATTTTCTGGGGATTTTTGTTTATGCTATGTATTATCTTCCTGTATGTATTTGCATATTTGTACCACACATTATTTATTAAACTATATAGAACTAGGTTGAGGCTCTTAATGCTATTAACCCCTTCTAGTGAAAATTAAAATTTGCTTCTGGCAGACAGGCTAGAGGGTTCAGATAATTCATCAATTAAACAGAGTTTAATTGGTGCTATTAGCTAAACAGATTATGAAACAAAGCTGCTTATGTGTAAACCTTATGGCACATGAAGAGTTGAACATTCTCCTTTCTGGATAACATCGCTGTAGTAGACCTATGTTTTTCTGAGGTAATGTAAATATGATACTTTATTAAAAAGAATAAATTGTGACGTAAATAAAAATGATTATGCAATCTTACTGATGCTGTCTCCACAAGTGACTATATCACATTACATATATTTTAGATAGTTATATTCTTATAGAGTCAATGAAATTTAGTTTTTCCTTGGCCTAGGCAATTTCTCATTACATTAATTGCATTATTATAATATAAATTATTTAAATAATGAATATTTGAAATAAGATTCACATTAATGTAGTCCATCACTCTTGCCACCATGTGCTGCTCTTAACCTCTACATATTTACCCAGACTAGAGTTTGCAAATATGGTTCAACTCCTGTGCCAATTCCAGCTGACGGGCTGAGTGGCTGCCTAGGACACCGTTAAGAGAATCTGAAGTTTTATACACAGTTCTGAGATGGATGCAGGAGACAGAAGTTCTGAAGAAGTAAAGGTATATTTCCCATCACTGAGATCTCTCTCACCTAGTTTTTCTCCGGGCTATTTCCCATTTGTCTTATTTCTTAATCTATCAGCATTCAGGCAGCAGGGCTCGCTGTGAAACTCATCCCATAATTCTTAGCACATTATTTTTTTTGAATCTGTACTCATCCCCAAGTTTCATCTCTCAAACAGAAACTACTTCCTCCCCACATCTCTAAAATAGAGACTACTCTAATATTTGTGGTTTAAATCCTGTGTGGTTGACTCTTAGAAGATTTTTGGAAATGGAGATATATAATAGTTGTATATCCTAAGCTTACCTTCATACAGGTCTGTCTCTACCATTTTAAAACTTGACCTCTGAAATTTATTCTTAAAGATTATTTTCTTCTTATCTTAACAATCTAGTACATCAAATGGCTCCAGTAAGTTATTTTGAAAGGAAAAGTGCAGATAGTGTGTACATAGGCGTAGGAGAGATAGAACTGTAGTCAGGTCTGACGAAAAAAGACTTCATAGATTCAGTAGAGGCACCTCCTTCTGCACGTTAGTACCTCCAGGATCTTCTCCTGCCAACATTTGTTCCCCGGGAGTCGCTCTCTTCCTCTGTGTATCTTTATCTTTAGTAAAATCATAATCATTTGTATTTCCTTTGATCTCTACTGCACATATGTATACATACATATATATACTAGAACATGTATAATTTGTTTGATTTTCTTAAAACAATCTTTTCAATTTGAAATTCTTAGGTGACAATTTTTATTATTTGTTTACTATTATGGTTTTTTTTTGCTGATGTGATTGGAATTTTTCATTCATTTTTTTAGTTTTCAGTATATCAGAACCCATCTGAACTCCACAAAGTTTGAAATATGTAATAGTTAATTATTCAAATAACACTAGAATAGTTAATTATTTGTGCATATATATGTGTTTGTACAATTTGGATTTTATACACACACACACACACACACACACACACACACACACACACATATGCATAAAGAATTTACCCCCCAAAGGGCAGTGAAACAAATCAGAGCTTATTTGGTGCTATTAGCTGGAGCTATCACGAAAGAAAACTTCTTGTTAGTAAACATTATGGCATATGAAGAGTTGAAAATTCTCCTTTCTAGAGAATACCACTTTAGTGTACTTGTGTTTTGCTGAGATAATCCCTATGCCTTCTGTTTCCTTTAATGAGCTGCTCCTTATTTTTAGTTGATTGCAACAGAAAATACGAAGATTATAACAAGCAATACCACGATTAACTGACCTTCCTTCATCTATTTTCCTTTCATCCTCTAATTACTTTGTCTCTCCTCACTGATCTATCTTGATTTCAACATTTAGTAATTTGGCTAACTTATTTCACGTTTCCTGCTCTAAAGGAAAGATCAGTGTCCCTGACAGCAGAATGTGCAATGACATTTTAAAAACGCAAAAGTCCAGCACATAATTAAAAATAGTGAGAAGACAACTTTTTCTTTGGCAATGCTCTTGAACTCGAATGAAAGGATATTTCCAGTACAAAGTATCCTATTTAGATTTGCATCTAAACAGTGGGCCTAACATTCAGGCCATACACACCAGGAGAGCTGGAGCAGTTGCTTAAATGTTGGATGCTGTCATATTTGTCAGGTTGTAGCATGCTCGGAACCTGGGGGGTCTCCTGACATCCTTGCAGCTCTGCTGCATCCCCAGGGTAACCCAGACCTGTTTATCATCCAGGACATAAAACGGTAGAGGACTGACTCTGTGAGAGTTTTATAAGCTGAAGCTTATTCTAATTGGTCAGTGATTTTATAACTAGTCATCCAATAATTTGAATATGACTCAACTTACAAAATTTGGCCTCAGAACAACTTCAGTCAGTGCACCTGACAAATACAGGACTTGCCATTTTATTCTCCTTGTGCCATTGCATTATTACATAAATTATTCAAAATAGTAACACTTTGATTAATAAGATCATTAATGGATTTTGAAATTAAATACAACCTTGATTGGAAAAAATAAATCATTTTCTGTCACAGGATGAGGGACTGTACTCACACAATATTAAGTCATGTCTAATAAGGTCAGTGCATTTAGCCTTTGTCTTAATACGCCAGCAAGAAATACGCTGTCTTAAGGTGCTATGTAATTTAGGGGGAATAAAACAATCTGAAATAAAATACACCACCAGAAACAAAAACGTATGAGAACATACTGCGTAAAGCAGATAGTCTTTAATTATAAAATCAGACTAAAATACGAATCCATATGTATGGCATCAAAAATAAGTGGAAGTGTTTTAAGAAAGGTTTCCAAAACCTCAATAACTAAATGCTCTGTTTAGATTAATTGTTAGGATTGGGAACTGAAGCTGTTTTATACATGTGATACATATAAGCTCATAGGTAGGGTGTCAAGCACAGCACTAGGTATTTAGAAAGCGCTTTTGTGATATGTGCGCGTGCTCACACACACACACACACCATGTCTTTGGCTCACAAGTAGCTTTAATATGGGCCAAGAAAGCACTTGAGCCAAGTAGCTTTAGTTAATTATGCACATGCTGAGATATGTAAGGGAAAGTTTAGTGATGTCTACAACTTTGAAGTGCACCAAAAATAAGATGTGCTAGTAACTGGATAGAATAAAGGCTATTTGATAAAGCATTTATACAAAAATGTTAATTTTGAAATCTAGGTAATGGCTGTTCACCGTAAATTCTTTTAACATTGCTATATGTTTAAAAATATTATAATAAATTATTAGAAAAAAATCTATTTTTTTCTTGATGTGCTAGATTTGTTTAAATCTATTTTCATATTCCCTTCTCACGGACTGATACAGGAAGATGGGTTTGGGGTCACTCCTGTTGTGTTAAAAAGTTTTATTTATACCCTTATAGAATAAAAGTCAGAACAAAGATCAGGCTCAGAGAAAACAGAGTTGATAAACCCGTGTGTTTTGTAATTTCTCGGATATATATTTACTGAGATACAACACACAGGATTGACTTCACATTATAGGTGACATGACTGTAGAAATTGAGCATTTTGTCATTTTTCCCAATCACGTGATTAACATTCAGAATTTAGGGAATGTTGGAAAGATACATCCGTGCTTAATGACTATGATATTTGATTTTGGATAAGACCTTTTATTCTTTTAATAAAAACAAAAATGCTCTGGGAGGCCGAGGCGGGCGGATCACTTGAGGTCAGGAGATTGAGACCATCCTGGCTAACACGGTGAAACTCCATCTCTACTAAACAAACAAACAAAAAAAATTAGCCGGGCGTGGTGGCGCCTGTAGTCCCAGCTACCCGGGAGGCTGAGGCAGGAGAATGGCGAGAACCCGGGAGGCGGAGCTTGCAGTGAGCCGAGATTGCGCCACTGCACTCCAGCCTGGGCGACAGAGCGAGACTCCATCTCAAAAAAGAAAAAGAAACATGGAAGTCATAACAGTTAAGTGAAGGGCAATGTTTACCATTTTTGAAATGCACTTTAAAAAGTACAAGAATTTGTGAATTTTTATTAGAAGTTTAATGAAAAATACTAACCAGCATTCAATTGAATACACAAGATTTAATTGGATAAAATTAATCATGAACATGAACTACAGAATTATTGTGATCTATTAGTTTAAAGATGTAAGCATACATATTGGCAAATGTATGTTTACACCTTTATATTACTGCATCAATACAATTCAGTAATTAGAAACCAAACTGAGTGAATCAGACACTAAACAGTGTAGATTCATAACTGCTTGAGATCTACGTGTTGAACAATCAAGTAAAAATTTATTGCAGAATTTTAGATCAAATATAGACCTCCTCACTTCTTTTGCCACTACTAAAATGCAAGACCATTGATATGGTTTGGCTGTGTCCTCACCCAAATCTCATCTTGAATTATAACTCTCACAATTCCCACGTGTCATGGGAGGAACCTGGTGGGAGGTGATTGAATTATGGGGGTGGGTCTTCCCTGCACTGTTCTCGTGATAGTCATTGAGTCTCACGAGATCTGATGGCTTTAAAAAGAGAAATTCCCCGGCACAAATTGTCTTTATCCCTACTACCATCCATGTAAGACGAGACTTGCTCCTGGGTGCCTTTCACCGTCTGCCATGATTGTGAGGCCTCCCCAGCCACCTGGAACTCTACATCCTCTGCATCGAATAAACTTCTTTCTTTTGTAAATTGCCCACTCAGTATGTCTTTGTCAGCAGCGTGAAAACAAACTAATACAACCATCCAGGCTGGTAGGTATTTACACAACTACTTGTCTTCACTAATTTTCACACTTTCTTCCCAAAATTATTTCACAAAATTCTCTATTGCAGTTGTTAAATCTGTGTTGCATTAGAACTAAAAGAACAATTCTACAACTGTAGCCTTTACAAAGGCTGCTCCCTCTAACCACTGTTCTTCACTGAAATCAGGTTCTTACCCAAGGATGCCACCCTCCTGAAGTGAAACTATTTGCTCCTGTATATTTTATGCCATTGGAACAAGAGGTCAGCATTAATATTCTCCTATAAACCTAGACTTTTCCTTTTCCACTTGTATGTGCAAAACCTTTCTCCTCCAAGTGCTCTGCCATGCAGGTAAAAAGTCTCCGTTGTAATAATCACATATCATTCTGGCCATGTTCTTGTGGTCACTTATCATTGGCTTCACTGAAGTTCTTTCCATTGTTAGTTCTGATACCAGCTTGGACAACCTCAATATCCATGTGATGAATCCAACAAATAACTCGGAATTGAATATTTCTTCTCTCTTCTCTTCTCTTCTCTTTTCTCTTCTCTTCTCTTCTCTTCTCTTCTCTTCTCTTCTCTTCTCTTCTCTTCTCTTCTCTTCTCTTCTCTCCTCTCCTCTCCTCTCTTCTCTTTCCTTCCTTCCTTCCTTCCTTCCTTCCTTCCTTCCTTCCTTCCTTCATTTTCTTTCTTCTTCTTTTTTTTCTTGACAGAGTCTCATTCTGTCACCCAGGCTGGAGAGCAGTGATGTGATCTCAGCTCACTGCAACCTCTGCCTCCCAGGTTCAAGCTATTCTCCTGCTTCAGCCTCCCAAGTAGCTGGAATTACAGGCACATGCCAACAAAACCAGTCAATTTTTGTATTTTTAGTATAGAAGGGGTTTCACCATGCTGGCCAGGTTGGTCTCAAACTCCTGACCTCAAGTGATCTACCTGCCTTGGCCCTGCAAAGTGCTGGGATTACAGGCATGAGCCACCACGCCCGGCTGAATATGTCTGACCTTTTGACAAATACAGAATTCATTTCAGCTGACTCTTGTGACCAGACCTCAAGTCTTGTAATTTCCCCAAACTATGTCTACTTTGAATCTATTTTCATCATAGCAAATCTCACATATTTACGCTTTGTTTTATGATATTTAGAAACCCAGACTTTTTTCTACCAAACCCTACTTGTTAGTATAATTTTATCCATTTGCACAGCCTAGAACCTGGGATTCATCAGCCTCATAGTTCTTAATTTCAACCACTTATTGTCAGCACCTTCAATTCCTAGGTCCCTTGTTCCCTTGAAGTTCTTACCTTACAAATCTTCAACCTTGGATTACGCATGTAATCCAAGAGCACATGTGTGTCCTCTCTTCTCCTAATAACTAGGCTGCTCCGCATGGCTGGACAGAATAATTAGCACCACTATCTGGCCATGGTCTCTGAGCTCATCTGAGCTGTCGATACTCTTATCATATCATTTTACCTGATTCTGCTCATACCTATTTCTTTCTGCTACAATGACTAATTCAAATCCACTTTTATCTCTCTCAATATATAACTAGGCTTCCAAATTTGCTAAGACAAATTAAGACTATTAGTGTAATTTCCCTAAATTTCTATTCCCATTTCTAAAAGTGATCCATATTGACACATTTTCACTTTCCTCCAATCTATTGAGAAAAAAGTTGTTGTATTTAATTCAAGGAATATATTTTTTATAGCAGTATAACCTTTTTATTTCTATTTTTCTCTATTTCAGTAGCTTTAGGGATACAAGTTGTTTTCGATTACATGAATGAATTGTAGAGTGGCAAAGTCTGAAATTGTAGGGCTCTCATCATCCAAGTGAGTAGTGTGTATTGTATCCAATATGTAGTTTTTATCCCTTACCCCACTCCCACCCTCCCATCTTCTGAGTCTCCAATGTCCATTATACCACTCTGTATGCCTTTCTGTACCCATTGCTTAGCTCCCACTTCTAAGAGAACATACAGTATTTGGTTTTCCATTCTGGAGTTACTTCACATACAGTGATGGCCTCCAGTTCCATCCCAGTTTCTGCAAAAGATATTATTTCATTTTTTATGGCTGAGTAGTATTCCATACCATATTTTCTTTTTTTAATCCATTCATGGGTTGAACAGCACTTAGGTTGGTACCACATCCTTGCAATTGTGAATTGTGCTGCAATAATCATTCACATGCACGTGTCTTTTTGATATAATGATTCCTTTTTCTTTCAGTAGATACCCAGTAGTGAAATTGCTAGATGGAATGGTGGAAATACTTGTAGTTCTTTGAGAAATCTCCATATTGGTTTCCATATAGGTTATATCAATTTACATTCCCACCAATAGTATATAAGCATATGAGCATATAAGTGGTATATAATTACCTTTTCACCAGACCCACACCAACATTTACTGGTTTTTGATTTTTTAAAAATAATCAAGTCATATCTTTTCACTGTGCTCCCACTCTGGGAACTCACTGCGAGATTACAAATGGAGGTTTCAGAAAAACTGTTAACATTGACAAAAGGGAAATGTCTAGAAAGGAGCTAGTTTTGAGGATAAAGGGTTTAGTTTTAGTCATGAATGAATAATGTTCAAATTATGCACAGTATATTTTTAGAAAATTTCCCTCATAAAGGCTCAGAAAAATTTAAAAAGTAATTAAGAAAATAACCAAAGTTTGTAAATCACTTTATTATTGTGTTGTAATCTTGTTTGAATCAATATGAAATTAAAAACATTTCTTTGATATATGTCTATGGTGTCAGTGTTGGCATATTATTGCTAAAGCACAAAAAAGAAATTGACCTCTGAATAAAACTGATTTTGACATATCTTATCTTATAATTTAAAATTAATAGTTAATAATTAGTGATTATTAATAGTTAATAATTAGTGATTATTAATAGTTAATAATTAATTATTGTTATTGTAATATAATTTATAATAGTTGATAGTATAGCAGAAAAGAATATGGGTTTTGGAGACTGGTTTTCTGATTGTGAATTCTGTCTCTGACTATTAGCACAACGGTAAGCAATGTGAAATTAGGAAATGTATTTAATTTTGTGGCTCATATACCTTATCTGTAAAATCAAGATAATGAAGTATCTTGAGGTACAAATTCATTAACATGCATTTAAAAACATGTTACCATGTCTGGAGCAGAGTAAGAACTCAATAAATTATAGCTATTGTTATAATATTTTTATTTTTTTACCAGTAATCGCTTTTGGCCAGTAATTGCTAATGAAATTGCTTTTCTTTCTAATAGGGAATAGTATATATGAATGACGAGTGAAAATCATGATTTTTTCATTTGAGGAGTCACAGGTGTTTTTAGTAGTTTATGAAACTAAAAATAACTTTTTAACAACATCATGTGTTTTTCTTATTAAGCAAGGTTGTTTAGTTGGGAATTAAAATTTTTCTTGGATGGTTTAAAGGTGTTGCCAAATTGACTGTAATGTATCTAAAATTGGCCTTTAAAAAATGCATTCTTGAGTATAAACAAAACTTAACTTGGAGATTAGTTTATCCCTAGATACTTTATTTTTGGTTGATGGCATTACACAATTAAGTGTCTGCTTATACAATGCATCAGAAATCTCCTAGTATTTGCAAATACTTAAACATATTTCATATATTTATATATAGGTACAGAAAAATATGTTAAAATATTTTGTATACTATACCATATTAATCAGAAGTGTTGTCTCAATGTGTTTTCTCCAGAAAGGGTCATTAGACCATGAAAAGGTGAGTAAGTTTGATAGGAAAGTTGAACCATAGCAACAAAAACTATGCAGACAATGAAAGACCCTTGTAATTTGGGGATGAACTGTAATTGAAAGCATGTGTGTCTGGAAAGGATCAATATGATGGCTATATACTAACAAGCCACAGCAGATGGTCCATTTTTGTTTAGAGTGGTCAGATGAGACTGCAGAAGTTAAAAATCATGACATCCATTCCAGAACCAAAATTTCTAGATGTTACCTCCTATGTGGTTGAAAAAAAAGCCTCTTTTTACAGGCCCATGTGCTCAAATGGAAATGGCTATTATGTATGACATATTGTCTCTCATTATTTTTCATTATAGTATGCTTTCCATGATGAGTTTACTTATTTTTTATGTAGCACCATGGAGTGTAAACAATGGGATATTAGCCAAACAGAATGACTGTATCTGACCTACGACTTAAAAATTATCATAAGAAATGTTTGCACATACCCAATCAATATTCTAAAATCATACATATGGAGGGAGGCATTAATGTTAAAAAGGATAAAGAGAATTTTTACTGAAAAAGGAAATTATGAAAAAGAAGCTTAAACATGATTTTTATAAGGCATGAACACACATGCAAATATGAATCATTAGTATTATCTTAATCAAAAATATCTTAGATTTTGTCTGGTAGACAATATTTTGCTATATAAAGTGTGCTGCAATTATTATATAATAATAAAGGGAGTATATTTATAGTCCACTCATCACACCATCACATTGCCCTTGATATTTCACATGTGTTTTCATGCCAAATTACTGATGAAGATATCATTATTCCAATTTTATTTATTAGAAAATTAAGGCCATGGTAATGAAATAATTTGACCTCCTCCCAATGTTATAAATGTAATAGCTGTGCTTCTTAGTTCTGACTTTAAATTTCTACCTCACACTATACTCACTAATGTCCAGTTATTAAATAGCACAAAACTAGAGTGACATGTGCACATCCAACTATCTATCTCACATTAAATTCATAGAAGAGCCTTATCAGGGTGATGACACTCAGCCTGATAAGTTGTTTTACTTATGTGTTATACAACTTACTTATATATGTTGTTTTACTTATACTCTAGAATGCTTTAACTCTTTGCCGTGTGTACTTCTATTCATTCTTAAGGATTGTTTAACGAGCCTCCGTGGATTTTTCTCATTACCCAGTGTGGAGTTTGGTGTCATAGATCTCTGCGCTCACGTGTGTTGCAGCACCTGACACATTTTAGTGTCATAGCCTATTTAGCCTCTTCTCTCCTACACTAGATTATCTGCAGAGTTTACGTAAAATGTTTCATACAGTCGCTCAGGGTTGTCGCCCTGAGCTTCTCTTTGTGGTAAATAGCACTCCTCATTTAACAAAAAGAAACAAAGCTAGGTTTTTGAGAGATACTTTTTTAACCATAAAGAAAAAAAGATTGTTAAATGGGGTGTCTAAGAACAACAAAGATCAGTCTTACGCTCTCTGATGGCATTTTTTGATTTGGAATTTCTGGGTGATGTGTAATATGTCAAAGCTACACTAGGACTCTCTTTGCTCTTTGAACCAAACTGAGATAAACGCATGTAGCCCTTCTGCAGGATCAAATCAGGAAGAAATTTGTTAGACCATTGTTCTATTGCCCGCGGACAATGATATCGGTAACATACATTACATTGAAGACATTCTCCTTCTATGTTAAACCTTGCTGTACTGATATGTCAAATTGCCATATTATGTAAAATGTTGGGCAATATCTTGAGGAACAATTATGTTCTCATGACTGTATATTGCTTATTTTTAATGGCCAAGCAATAAGAAAATATCTTCTCTAATTTGTAGTGAAGGATGTACAATTTGCTATAAGACAACGCAAGTTGGAAATCCCTCAGGTACCATATAAATTGGGTACCATTATTTTCCAGTTCTACTATGAATACCGCTTTGGGAGGCATAAAGCTTATAAAAGTTTGATAATCTACTTCAGATGAAGAAAAATATATAAATGTTATTTCTGGAATATTTACAAGAATATGGGGAGATGAATACCTAGGATTTGAAAGGTCCAGGAGCTGAAGCTTTATTTGCTTCTCAGGCAATCTTCCTTTGTTTTCACCTTCTCAGTCTTGCCCATTTTTATCTGTTCCCTTGGGCAACCATTCAGATGTGAGACCAAACCTAAGAATTATCATAAATAATAATTCTTTTTAAATTAATGCCATCTCACCCTATCATTCTCACTCCACATTTAATATCTAAACTTGTTGGTAATTTCAATGTTTAATATGTGTTATTTTCTCTCTCTGAATTAATAATAATTATTATTATTATTGCAGCCCTTTGTGATGAACTTTTCCACTCATTTAACCCAATGTCTTTGACACTCTGTTGCCATATGATCTAAGAGGGTGGGTAGATTTCAAACTTGTGGTACATTAACATCATTTGTTGAGGTCATAAAAATTGCAGCCATCCAGGGATCCATGGTCATCAATTTTTATTTACTGGTTCTGGTTGGTACCCTGAAATCTTATTTTTATTTTTATTTTATTTTATTTTATTTTATTTTATTTATTTAAGACACAGTCTCGCTCTGTCACCTAGGCTGGAGTGCAGTGGCACAGTCTTGGCTCACTGCAACCTCCGCCTCCCAGGTTCAAGCAATTCTCCTGCCTCAGCCTCCCAAGTAGCTGGGATTACAGGTGTGCGCCACCATGCCCAGCTAATTTTTTTTGTATTTTTAGTAGAGACAGGGTTTCACTATATTGGCCAGCTGGTCTTGAACTCCTGACCTCATGATCCGCCGGCGGCAGCCTCCCAAAGTGCTGGGATTAGAGGCGTGAGCCACTGCACCCCGCCTGAAATCTTATTTTATAAAAACACTTGATAATTCATATGCAGATAGCCCACAGAGCTCTTTTTGAGGAAGTTTGTGAAGAAGAACCATAAACTTTGTGTCTTTCCTTCTTGTTAAAAGGCACACGTCTGGTATATCACAAGCAGTTAATAAATACCTAATTAATATATGAAATAATAAGCATTAATATATTTCAGCAAAGTAATTTCCAAATGTAGTTAAGCAGCTGAAGAATAAGACTGACACTTTATTTTTCTCTGGGGACTAAATTTACAGATCTTATTGTGGTCCAGCCATCACTCACATTTGAATCGCTAAATGTGTTTGCTAGAATTACGGTTTCCAATGTTACTCACATCTACAGACATCTCTTGGTAATATACATTTTCACTGGCTCCCCAAGTGGTATTTTCATACATTTTATTTTCAGAATCATTATTCTAGAAGGTTTTCTATTCCGCATTTACTCTTCTTAAAATACTCTCGTCAAATAGCAGTTTCCTCATATACACCTCATTAGACATTGCTACACTTAATATTGTGTTTAAATTCTGAAAAGAAATGTGCTTTAAATATCATGTGTAAAATTCATTTACAGAACATTTTAAGGAATTATCTAATGCACCTGATATTGATGTCATCATCTCTTTATTATGGAAGAATACCACAACATTGCACAAGCATAAGGGTATATGTATCCTTAAGATGGGGACAAAACGTTTTTAATCTCCTAAAAAAATTGTTCAGAAATTCAGTCAAAATCGGTCAGGCATGGTAGCTCACATCTGTAATCCCAGCACTTTGGGAGGCCGAGTTGGGTGGATCATCTGAGGTGAGGAGTTCAAGACCAGCCTGACCAACATGGTGAAACCCCATCTCTATTAAAAATAAAAAATTAAAATAAATTAGTAGCTGGGCATGGTGGTGCATGCCTGTGGTCCCAGCTACTTGGGAAGCTGAGGCAGGAGAATTGCTTGCACCTGGGAGGTGGAGGTTGCAGTGAGAGGAGATCACACTACTGCATTCCAGCCTGGGCGAAAGAGTGAGACTCCGTCTCAAAAAAAAAAAAAAAAAAAAAAAAATTCAGCCAAAATCTTAGATTACTAGAAAGGACATTTTGGCCAAAATCTTAGATTGCTAGAAAGAATATTTTGGCCTCTACAGTGTGTAGGTCAATAGCTTGTTTCAAATACACATTTTTTTTTTAAAATAGAATTTTTGACCAGGCGTGGTGGCTCATTCCTGTAATCCCAGCACTTTGGGAAGCCAAGGTGGATGGATCACCTGAAGTCAGAAGTTCAAGACTAGCCTAGCCAATATGGTGAAACTCTGTCTCTACTAAAAATACAAAAATTAGCCAGATGTGGTGGCATGCACATGTGCATCCAGCTACTCGGGAGGCTGAGTCAGGAGAATCGCTTGAATCCGGGAGGCGGAGGTTGCCGTGGACCAAGATTGCACCACTGTACTCCAGCCTGGGTAATAAGAGCGAGACTCTGTCTCAAAAAAATAAAATAAAATAAAATAAAAAAGAATTTTTATTTGACTTCATGTAAACTGATTTCAAGTAATGCATGATCCTAACACATCCACGAAGTATATAAAATATTGTATACCCACCTTATTATTTGAACTTTTATTATATGCTATAATTTAAAATATAACTTCAAAAATTTCAAATTTTTTCTTAAGATTTCGGAGCCCAGTTAAAAATATCATAAGAAGCTACCATTTAGCTATTGAACATTAATTAATATCAGAGATCCTTATTTTGCTTCTGACATTAGTGATTAAATCAGAAGAACATAATCATTATGGTGAACATAGTAGAAAACCTTGGCTTTAAGCTTTTTAGATGTTTGATCTTCGGCAAGTATCCTCAACGTAGCCAAGCCTCATTTTCCTAAGTTTTCTCCAAATGAGGAAAACAGTCTTCATAACATTGTCCTAAGATTTAAAAAAATAATATACCTGTGACATTTCTCACAGCACTTTAGGGCAGGGATGACTGTTCAGAAATCATTCTCACTGCTCTGCAATTTTATCAAAATGTGTTAAGTATTTAAGTGTTCCAGGCAAACTCTTGGGGCATAGGTGGCATATTGAAGGTATCTGAAGAGTGATTCTGATGAGTGACTTCGTTACATATAGTTTATCTTGATTTTACAGAAGCCTAAGAGTATTCAACTGCCTAAACATTTAGACAAAATGTTGTCTTGGTAATGGGTGCATTTATTTGAGCTGCTTCAGATGGTTATTTTAGTCAAAGTCCATGTTTGCAGTGAATAACCTGTGGTAAAGCACAAAATCCCTGCCGAATTCTGATTTCTTGTTTCTTAGAGCTATGAGCTGGTGTTTTTCCCCCAACATCTTAGACTCTTGCCACTACTTCTGTCTATATCCCAGTTCTTGCCCTCTCATTTTCCCACTTCTAGAGCCACCTGACCTTGTCTGATTTGTAAGTCTTCACTGTCTGAAATGACAGTATTTTACTCTTTACAATCGTTCTGCCAATCAATCCTACCTCCTAGACTGTACTCGCTACCTCCTTGCTAAACTCTTGACCTTCGCCCCCTGTCCCTACCTCACATCACTCTGCCTGGACCTATCATATGCTACTTTAATTTGACACCTCAACCTCCAAGTACTTCATCAGATATATGTGATGCTTGTTCCTCAAGCCTTTTCTGTGACAAAGGCTTCTTTTTTAAGACATGTATTTGCTCTGGTGACAAAGGTAAATTTCCTTTTAGTCCGTTAAAGGCAAGTTTAGCAATAGCTGCCAGTAAATCATCAGATCATCAAAGGTTCTATACATCAAATTGTCCACAATCACAATTTTTGTGTGTCCAGTTGGGAGCAATTTATCGTCATTAAATGTTGCAGGGAGGCTCTTCATAAACAGAATGTGTGTGAAACCTGTTCCTGGTATTCACTGCCAACAGCTGATGTGTGAGACAATTTGTTTTCTGGCCTAAGAAGAAAATATTATCGTTTCCTAATATTTACTGACTTATATATTGAATTTATTTTGGCAATAGACTATTAGGTAGTCTTGGAGTGTATTCATAAAGGATTTCACTAGTAGTGCATTTGATGAGGTTTTTCGCCAGCTCTGAATAGTAATGATGGTAAGTCCACCATTAAGAAGATACTCTACTTTTGCATAAAGTTCACAATGTCCAACAGTTTTTTACACGAATTGTCTTGTTTTATGACAGCAAAGCTCTCTGTGATCCAGGTAGGATAAATATAGTGTAACCCTCGTACAGCCAAGCTACAAAAGCCCATGGCGGTGTTAGGGCTTATCTCACGCTAACATATGGGAGACCAAAACAAATGCTTTCTTACTTAATAACAAATCTTCCTTGTACACCAGTACATGAATCAGATAAAAGCAGGACTTGGCTAGTTGAACCAAGGGGAGAGTGTGCCCTGACCCTCTGTTATCTCAGCCTCTCAATGCCATAGAACACAGTTTTAAGGAAGAGGTTATTTGATTAAATTGTTATTAGAAAGCTACAACAACAAAAACAATTATTCTGGTGCAGAGTCAAGAGATTGGTGTGGAAGAGAGCTTGTAGGCTGTGGGACAAGAGTTAGTAGCTATCACTTCACAATAAGAGAGAGAAACTATAAGACCAGAAAAACATGCTAAAAACTTCCTGTGTGTTTTATATGACCTGTATTTATGGTAGCTTGGGTAGTTCGACAAATTTAGGTCAACTAAGAGATTTGATATTGTATATTTAACGCCATATTTTTCTTCTAATAATAATCATTGATAAGCTGCTTTTTAATAATATATGCCTTCTATTCACTTAAAGAGGAGAAAATATCACCTACTGTCACAACTGCAAACCTAATTTTACTTAAATATTACTATTAACCCCACAAACTGTTCAGAAAAATAACTAACATCATAAATCCTGAACAAGTGGTAAGTCTTATCTGTTAAATTTTGCTTTTATATTTTAATATGCCACAATTAATGCTTATGTCATCATAGTTCTAGAGGATAGGGAGGCAATTTGAAGTAAGCAAAACTATGTCCACAGCTGACTCTTGTAATTATTTTTTAAATAACTTGGACAAGTTACTTAACTATATAGGGTTTTATTTTGTCATTTGTAAACTTGTGATAGCACCACTTACCTTGTAGGATAATGTTAAATATTTGAATTAATTTATAAAAATCATGTAGCAATCCCTGACATGTATTAAATAAATGTTCTATTAATAAACTGTTTTTTCTACTAATGTCTATTGTTGATTTTGAGTAGAGAGAAAGAAAAAATATCAATAATGCCTAGAGAGCTTGTCTGGTTAACCAAACCGATCAGTAAATTACATCTTTAAGCAGGGTTCCTTGGAAATTACTTGATTTCAGGATTGAGGCAGAGTAGTTAAGACAGTGAGTTAGGAATATCTCTCTGTGGCAGAAAATAAGGGATTGTTAAAATAACAAAAAGGGAGGGACTGTAATTAGACATGGACATAGAAGTTATCTACAAGGGTTCCCACTATTCAAACTCAGGATACTTATAAGTACAGTAATGCATTGTAATACATTAAAAAATAAAAATATATGAGTCCATAGAGATAACATAAACAAATAAATACATACATACATGCATGCAAACATACAAAATACATAATTAGGAGAGAAGGGAGGTCCTTTTCTGAAGCATCAGGCAGGACACCCAGTCAGTGTCTCGGCACAAGTAGACTGGGAAAATGATTATGTTTTTTCTTTATAATAGGGAATGGATGAGATAGAAATCGTCAGTAAATGGTAGATCTAGGGAGAATTTTTGCTAAAAATCAGCATATTTGCTTTGTCTTAAAGTTCCTCCCCTCTGACCGCTTATTTGTTATAGGGAGAAAAAAGAAGTAATTATACAGCAAAGTAAATTATGCAGCACCTTGAACAAGTGATCAAAGCCAAATTCACCAGTAAGGGACATAGAGATATCATGTGTCTTCAGATGCAACAGTCCAAGAAGGACACATAACCTGTACAGTATTCCAGCTGAGAATGAAAAATCTGAATCTAATAACAAGCAAACACCAGATAAACACAAAATTAAAAGTTTACATTAAATGAAAAGGAAGGAGACCAATAAATGTCAATGTCATAAAAGACAAAGACTGTGGAGATATTCCAGATTAAAGAAAATCAAATCGAAATGACAACTAAATGCAATTTCTGACTCTAGGCAGAATCTTGTATTGGAAGAAAAAAATATTTTTTTAAAGGAACTTGTAGAGAGGACATTATCGGATCACCTGACAAAATTGGAACATGAATGGTAAGTTAGATTACAATATATTAATGTATAGATACTGTATTAATATTGCACTAATGCTAACTTTTCTGAGGTTCATAATTGTATGGTAGTCTCTTCTTATCCCTAAAGGTTATGTTTCAAGGCCTCCGGCAGATGCCTGAAACTGTGGATAATACTGAACCCTCTATATGTTTTTTTTTGATGCATATATAATTATAACAAAGCTTAATTTATAAATTAGGCACAGTAAAATATTACCAACAATAACTTAAAATATAACAATTATAACAATATACTGTAATAAAACTTACGTGAATGTGGTCTCTTTCTCTCTAAATATCTTATTGTACTGTACTCAGCATCCTTCTTGTAAGAAGGTAAGATGACAAAAGTCCTATGTAATGAGAAGAAGTGAGCGTTAGGCTACTGTTGACCTTCTGACAATATTCCAGAGGGAGGATTATCTGCTTTGGGTGATCCTGGATCACTGAGTCCTAACGATGTCCATAGTTGGATGTCAGGGGCAGATGTTAGCGACTAAGGGCAAGTACCAGGTAGACCCTAGACAAAAGGATAATTCATGTACCATGCAAAATGGTGCAAGATTTCATCATGCAACTCAGAATGGTTCTTAATTTAAAACTTTTGAATTGTTAATTTTTTTGATTTTCCATTTAATATTTTCCAACTGTGGTTAACTTGGGGTAACTGAAACCACAGGATGTGAACCACAGTTAAGAGGGGGCTACTGTATTGTGGCTATGAAAGGGAACATTGCATAGGAAATATATACAGATATACTGAGAAATTTAGAAGTAAGAAGCAATTATATGTGTTACTTGTTTTCAAATGGTTCAGAAAATACTACATATATTTATGTATGTGTGTGTCTGTATTTACAGAGGGAAAGAACAATAAGCAAATGAAGTAAAATGTTAGCAATAGGTGAGTACTGGTAAAGAATATGTTGATGTTCTTTGTACTAATTTTATTTCTGCAACTTTTCTGCAGACTAAAATGATTTCCAAATAGAGAATTTTGTAAAAATTAGTCCTCAACTAGAAATATATTGTTTCCATCAAAATAAAATAAATATAGTGAAAGCCTCTAATTCAGCATTTACTGGTTTTCTTATTTTATTGTCGTTTTTTTGGGAATGGCCTACAGACATTCATCTTGTTATCCAGTGGAAAAAAATATTTGAAATCATGAAAGTGAGGGAAAATTTCTTTGCTTAGTCTGTGGACCAACTTTCTTGCTCTTTTCACTTTAATTTGTCCCTTCCTTTTGTATTCTAGTTGCTAACCAGTCAACAATGGCTTGTTTTTATGAACAATAAATTGCATATGAGTTTTACTTTCAGATTTTATGGAAGAGAAGTAGCTAAGGGCAGAGACCACATCTTGTAAATTTCCTTACTGTTTTTATTGAATTCTTTTTAAATTCACCTTTCTGAAAGACTTGTAGCTTGGAAATAATGTACATAGATTACTTCTTCTGCTTTTTACTACACATGTAGATTTTGTGGGAATCACAATATTATATGGTTTAGAATCTGTAAGAATTAACAATTTCACATATTTTAATATTTGGGATTCTTACAGAGGTGCAAGTTAAAAATATCCTCAAACTGTTAAGATATTTCTTTTGGAAATGTATCTATTCTGAGAGCATATCAAGTTCCTCTGAGCTGTTTTTAAATTTTTAGATTTTTAAAACTTTATAATCAGTAAATTCCTTGCTGATGTCATCATAATTTATGCTTTTATTATGAATTTAATTGGAAACTTACAAGACAACACCAAATAATTGATAATAACTACACCAAATGGCAATTATAAATAAAATGATAATTACAACCTCCCTCAGAAAACACAATTCATGAGAATCAGTCAATTAAAATCTACCAATATTTGAACATGCAAAAAGAATGTCAAATAAATAAAAGGTTTCACTTAAGAACAGAATCTTAATAATCATATCTTCATTAATCTATAATGGATATTTTCTGGTACAAGAAGATTTATAATATTGCCATCTGCGAATTCACACATCTAAAATATCTACAGTTAAACTACCGAAAGAATCTATTTGAATCTCTTTGCCTCACTCTCTCTAAAAAGATACTTCAAGTGTCCAAAAGCTAATAGAATTGCTGCAGGCTCTTGGTTTAAATTTTAGATGCACTATCTAAAATAACTCCAGGACTACAATGTGGCACATTAGTTATTTCTAAAATATTATAATGGATCACAATAACTCTAGTGAATACTGCTGAATAAAAAGAAAATGAGTAGAGGAATTAAGAGAAATATAAAGAAGGCTTTACATAAATAAATTAAGAAAATTCATTAGAGAATTTGGTTCAATTCTGGTATTTTGAGCTGAATACATGGAAAAAACACATCTTATGGAATTATGCATTGAAGCAAAATCATTAACATAAAAGATCAAGTATGTAACTTAAAAGGAGTTTGATGATCCTCTAGCATGACCCTTAATTATATCAGATTACCCTTAATTTCCATTATTGATTCTTGTGAAGAACAGTTTATACATATCTAGATGAGTGTGAAATAATAGCCTTAATAAAAAGGAGAAATAAAGGTTATGTTGTAGCTGGTCCACTTCTAAGTAGACTTTTGAAATTTGAAAATTTTGTATTATCATGGTCTTTATAATTTAAAGAAGGCTAAAAATGGTATGGTCAATTTCTTCATACTATACAAATTTTATTATCCATAATAAATGGACATGCAGTACATTTTAGTGCAAGTATTTAATTATTATTATGCAAAAGAAACATTATATTCCATTATAACTTCCAGTATTAATATAAAAAACTGGATCAGATATATTGTTTTCTCTATTAAAATATGATTAAAATATGTTTAATTACTCATTTCATTTGCCTGCTTTGGATTCTTTTGTTGTAACAATGTCAATTATAGAATATATTTTACAGTTCCTAACTATTGTGGTAGATGAAACAAGACAATAAACTGAGAAAATGGAACTCTTAATTCAAAGAGCAAAGGAGGAAACAAAAAAACCGCTAAATATTATATTTGAAAACCACAGTTACGATACCCAAGCCCGGAAAACAAACAAACAAAAAACCCTTTTCCATATGTAATGATATGAAACACATTAATTATTAGAAACAATTCTAAGTTTGTAAAATTAAAAGTACTAAATTAAACATTCCTTTAAAACTCTTGTTACTCTATACATGTGGAGCCATCACAGACTGCTGCAGCCTCAAAATGGTCCTTTTTTACCCCAAGTACATTAAACTATTTCCCTTAGGAAAAAATAAAAAAGAGAGAGAGAGCTTTTGATAAGACATATTCTGCCTCTTCTTGTGGAATATAGTAAGCCAAAGGCCTGGTATTTCTCTAATTAAATACTTAGTGTTATCAACACATGGCCTACGTGCAGGCAAACTACTATTCATGAGCCAGTCTGGCCCACTACCTGTTTTCAGGAATAAAACTTTATTGGAATACAGCTACATCCTTTCTTAATATACTGTGTATGGTTACTTTCACACTACATCAGAGTTCAACAGATGTGACAGAGACCACCTGGCCTGCAAAACCAGAACTATTTCCTAGCTGGCCCTTTACAGAAAACATTTACTGACCACGGACTTATACTGTTGTTATGCTAGCTTGCAAATTAATTGTAATATAGCTCTTCCAATATATCGTTCTTCCCATTGTTTAATTTCAATATAAGCAATTCATATCTAGATTTTTTGTATCTAGCTAATAGACTGGTTTATATTGTTAAAGGATTTCTGTTGTGAAACATAAAATAATGTTATTTTCTTAATAGTGATAGTTGAGTTCCAATATGTGCTTTTGGTGATATCTGTGTAAGTATGCCCCTAACTCTGAACTCTAAAATGATAATTCTGTTTTCACAGCATCATCCAAGACTACTGCTGTGGCTATGGCAAAGAGAATTTACTTCAGTGTCTCATAGCTGTCAGCTGCTTTGATTGCCAACAGCACGTATGAGGTAGGGAAAAAAGGGAGGGTGCCGGAGAGGGAATTTTGCAGAGGAAGCACTTTTCTTGAATTACTTTTTCCACATAAAAAAAAAAATATATATATATATATATATGGAAAAGATTCAAATATGAGAAAAACTGTACATTCTAAAATAGTAAAATTTGACTATATATGGAAAGAACATTTAAAAATATGTAATTTAAGAAGGTGTTAGTGAAAAGCACTTGGGCAGCATGAGAAACAAACTCACCTGTCCAAACCCAAAGAATGGACTCAGAAAAGAGAGATTCCAGAGCAAGGTGGCTGAATAGGAATAGCTCCAGCCTCCAGCTCCCAGCGTGAGCAACACAGAAGACGAGTGATTTCTGCATTTTCAACTGAGGTACCAGGTTCATCTCACTGGGGAGTGCCGGACAATCGGTGCTGGTCAGCTGGTGCAGCCCGATCAGCAAGAACTGAAGCAGGGCGAGGCATCCCGTCACCTGGGAAGCGCAAGGGGGAAGGGAATCCCTTTAGAAACTGAGACACACAACACCTGGAAAATCAGGTAACTCCCACCCTAATACTGCACTTTACCAAGGGTCTTAACAAATGGCACACCAGGAGATTATATCCCACACCTGGCTTGGAGGGTCTCATGTCCACAGAGCCTCCCTCATTGCTAGCACAGCAGTCTGAGATCTAACTGCAAGGCAGCAGCGAGGCTGGGGGAGAGGTGCCTGCCATTGCTGAGACTTAAGTAGGTAAACAAAGCCTCTGGGAAGCTCAAACTGGGTGGAGTCCACCACAGTTCAAGGAGGCCTGCCTGTCTCTGTAGATTCCACTTCTCAGGACAGGGCACAGCTAAACAAAACCTGCAGAAACCTCTGCAGATGTTAATGGCCCTGTCTGACAGCTTTGAAGAGAGCAGTGGATCTCCCAGCATGGAGGTTTAGATCTGAGAATGGACAGACTGCCTGTTCAAGTGGGTCCCTGACCCCTGAGTAGCCTAACTGGGGGACATCCCCCACTAGGTGCAGACCGACACCTCACACCTCACATGGGGGGGTACACCCCTGAGACGAAGCTTCCAGAGCAAGAATCAGACAGCAGCATGTACTGGTCAGCAATATTCTATCTTCTGCAGCCTCTGCTGCTGATACCCAAGCAAACAGGGTCTGGAGTGGACCTTAAGTAATCTCCAACAGACCTACAGCTAAGGGTCATGACTGTTAGAAGGAAAAATAACAAACAGAAAGGACACCCGCACCAAAACCCCATCAGTACATCACCAGCATCAAAGACCAAAAGCTGATAAAACCACAAAGATGGGGAAAAAGCAGGGCAGAAAAGCTGGAGATTCAAAAAATCAGAGCGCATCTCCCCCTCCAAAGGAATGCAGCTCATCGCCAGCAACGAATCAAAGCTGGGCAGAGAATGACTTTGATGAGTTGAGAGAAGAAGGCTTCAGTCGATCAAAATTCTCAGAGCTAAAGGAGGAACTATGTACCCAGCACAAAGAAAACTAAGGACCTTGAAAAAAGAATGGAAGAATGGATAACTAGAATAATCAATGCAGAGAAGGTCATAAATGAACTGACAGAGATAAAAACCATGACACGAGAAATAGGTGACAAATGCATAAGCTTCAGTAACCAACTCGATCAACTGGAATAAAGAGTATCAATGACTGAAGATCAAATGAACGAAATGAAGCAAGAAGAGAAGTCTAGAGAAAAAAAAGGAAAAAGAAATGAACAAAGCCTCCAAGAAATATAGGATTATGTGAAAAAACCAAATCGATGTCTGATTGGTATGCCTGAATGTGAGGGGGAAAATGGAATCAAGTTGGAAAACACTCTGCAGGATATCATCCAGGAGAACTTCCCTAACCTAGTAAGGCAGGCCAACATTCAAAATCAGGAAATACAAAGAATGCCACAAAGATACTCCTCGAGAAGAGCAACTCCAAGACACATAATTGTCAGATTCACCAAAGTTGAAATGAAGGAAAAAATGTTAACAGCAACCAGAGAGAAAGGTCGGGTTACCCACAAAGGGAAACCCATCAGACTAACAGCAGATCTCTCGGCAGAAACTCTACATGCCAGAAGACAGTGGGGGCCAATATTCAACATTTTAAAGAAAAGAATTTTAAACCCAGAATTTCATATCCAGCCAAACTAAGTTTCAAAAGTGAAGGAGAAATAAAATCCTTTACAGACAAGCAAATGTTTAGCGAATTTATCATCACCAGGCCTGCCCTACAAGTGATCCTGAAGGAAGCAGTAAACATGGAAAGTAACAACAGGTACCAGTCATTGCAAAAACATGCCAAAATGTAAAGACCATCAATGCTAGGAAGAAACTGCATCAACTAACGAGCAAAATAACCAGCGAATATCACAATGACAGGATCAAGTTCACATATAACAATATTAACCTTAAATGTTAATGGACTAAATGGTCCAATTAAAAGACACAGACTCGAAAATTGGATAGAGTCAAGACCCATCAGTTTGCTGTATTCAGGAGACCCATCTCACATGCAGAGACACACATAGGCTCAAAATAAAGGGATGGAGGAAAATCTACCAAGCAAATGGAGAATAAAAAAAAGCAGGGGTTGCAATCCTAGTCTCTGATAAAACAGACTTTAAACCATCAAAGATCAAAAGAGACAGAGAAGGCCATTACATAATGGTAAAGGGATCAATTCAACAGGAAGAGCTAACTATCCTAAATATATATGCACCCAATACAGGAGCACCCAGATTCAAAAAGCAAGTCCTTAGAGACTTACAAAGAGACTTAGACTCCCATACAATAATAATGGGAGATTTCAACACCCCACTGTCAACATTAGACAGATCAACAAGACAGAAAGTTAACAAGGATATCCAGGAATTGAACTCAACTCTGCACCAAGCGGACCTAATAGACATCTACAGCACTCTCCACCCCAAATCAACAGAATATACATTCTTCTCAGCACCATATTGCACTTATTTGAAACTTGACCACACAGTTGGAAGTAAAGCCCTCCTCAGCAAATGTAAAAGAACAGAAATTATAACAAACTATCTCTCAGACCACAGTGCAATCAAACTAGAACTCAGGACTAAGAAAATGAATCAAAACTACTCAACTACATGGAAACTGAACAACCTGCTCCTGAATGACTACTGGCTACAGAACAAAATGAAGGCAGAAATAAAGATGTTCTTTGAAACCAATGAGAACAAAGATACAATATACCAGAATCTCTGGGACACATTTAAAACAGTGTGTAGAGGGAAATTTATAGCACTAAATGCCCACAAGAGAAAGCTGGAAATATCTAAAATTGACACCCTAACATCACAATTAAAAGAACTAGAGAAGCAAGAGCAAACACATTCGAAAGCTAGCAGAAGGCAAGAAATAACTAAGATCAGAGCAGAACTGAAGGAGATAGAGACACAAAAAACCCTCCAAAAAATCAATGAATCCAGGAGTTAGTTTTTTGAAAAGATCAACAAAATTGATAGACCGCTAGCAAGACTAATAAAGAAGAGAGAAGAATCAAATAGATACAATAAAAAATGATAAAGGGGATATGACCACGGACCCCACAGAAATACAAACTACCATCAGAGAATACTATAAACACCTCTACGCAAATAAACTGGAAAACCTAGAAGAAATGGATAATTTCCTGGACACTTACACTCTCCCAAGACTAAACCAGGAAGAAGTTGAATCCCTGAATAGAACAATAGCAGGCTCTGAAATTCAGTCAATAATTAATAGCCTACCAACCAAAAAAGTCCAGGACCAGATGGATTCATAGCCGAATTCTACCGGAGGTACAAGGAGGAGCTGGTACCATTCCTTCTGAAACTATTCCAATCAATAGAAAAAGAGAGAATCCTCCTTAACTCATTTTATGAGGGCAACATCATCCTGATACCAAAGCCCGGCAGAGACACAACAAAAAAAGAGAATTTTTGGCCAATATCCCTGATGAACATCGATGCAAAAATCCTCAATAAAATACTGGCAAACCGAATCCAGCAGCACATCAAAAAGCTTATCCACCATGATCAAGTGGGCTTCATCCCTGGGATGAAAGGCTGGTTCAACATATGCAAATCAATAAATGTAATCCAGCATATAAACAAAACCAAATACAAAAACCACATGATTATCTCAATAGATGCAGAAAAGGCCCTTGACAAAATCCAACAGTCCTTCATGCTAAAAACTCTCAATAAATTCGGTATTGATGGAATGTATCTCAAAATAATAAAAGCTATTTTTGACAAACCCACAACCAATATCATACTGAATGGGCAAAAACTGGAAGCACTCCCTTGGAAAACTGGCACAAGACAGGGATGCCCTCTCTCACCACTCCTATTCAACATAGTGTTGGAAGTTCTGGCTAGGGCAATCAGGCAAGAGAAAGAAATAAAAGGTATTCAGTTAGGAAAAGAAGAAGTCAAATTGTCCCTCTTTGCAGATGACATGATTGTATATTTAGAAAACCCCACCATCTCAGCCCAAAATCTCCTTAAGCTGATAAGCAACTTCAGCAAAGTCTCAGGATACAAAATCAATGTGCAAAAATCACAAGCATTCTTATACACCAGTAACTGACAGAGAGCCAAATGATGAATGAACTTCCATTCACAATTGCTTCAAAGAGAATAACATACCTAGGAATCCAATTTACAAGGGATGTAAAGGACCTCTTCAAGGAGAACTACAAACCACTGCTCAGTGAAATAAAAGAGGACACAAACAAATGGAAGAACATACCATGCTCATGGATAGGAAGAATCAATATCGTGAAAATGCACATACTGCCCAAGGTAATTTATAGATTCAATGCCATCCCCATCAAGCTACCAATGACTTTCTTCACAGAATTGGAAAAAACTGCTTTAAAGTTCATATGGAACCAAAAAAGAACCCACGTTGCCAAGACAATCCTATGTAAAAAGAACAAAGCTGGAGGCATCACGCTGCCTGACTTCAAACTGTACTACAAGGCTACAGCAACCAAAACAGCATGGTACTGGTACCACAACAGAAATATAGAACAATGGAACGGAACAGAGCCCTCAGAAATAATACCACACATAAGCCAAAATTGACAAATGGGATCTAATCAAACTAAAGAGCTTCTGCACAGCAAAAGAAACTACCATCAGAGTGAACAGGCATCCGATAAAATTGGAGAAAGTTTTTGCAATCTACTCATCTGACAAAGGGCTAATATCCAGAACCTACAAAGAACTCAGACAAATTTACAAGAAAAAAACAAAAAACAGCATCAAAAAGTGGGTAAAGGATATGAACAGACATTTCTCAAAAGACGGCATGCATACAGCCAACAGGCACATGAAAAAATGCTCATCATCACTGGCCATCAGAGAAATGCAAATCAAAACCAAAATGAGATAGCATCTCACACCAGTTAGAATGGCAATCATTGAAAAGTCAGGAAACAACAGGTGCTGTACAGGATGTGGAGAAATAGGAACACTTTCACACTGTTGGTGGGATTGTAAACTGGTTCAACCATTGTGGAAAACAGTATGGTGATTCCTCAAGGATCTAGAATTAGAAATACCATATGACCCAGCCATCCCATTACTGGGTATATACCCAAAGGATTATAAATCATGATGCTATAAAGACACATGCACATGTATGTTTATTGCGGCACTATTCACAATAGCAAAGACTTGGAATCAACCCAAATGTCCATCAGTGACAGACTGGATTAAGAAAATGTGGCACATATACACCATGGAATACTATGCAGCCATAAAAAGGATGAGTTTGTGTCCTTTGTAGGGACATGGATGCAGCTGGAAACCATCATTCTCAGCAAACTCTCGCAAGAACAGAAAACCAAACACCACATGTTCTCACTCATAGGTGGGAATTGAATAATGAGATCACTTGGACTCTGGAAGGGGAACATCACACACCGGGGCCTATTATGGGGAGGGGGGAGGAGGGAGGGATGGCATTGGGAGTTATACCTGATGTAAATGACGAGTTGATGGGTGCTGACGAGTTGATGGGTGCAGCACACCAACATGGCACAAGTATACATATGTAACAAACCTGCACATTGTGCACATGTACCCTAGAACTTAAAATATAATGAAAAATAAAAATAAAAAAAAATAAAAGAATGGACTCAGAGATGGAGAACAGCAGAAGGGAGACTTTTAATGACAGTCTTCCAAGATCGGGTGTCTGGTGGGCAGGCACACCCAGCATGGTTACAACAAGCAATGTATCCCCTAGTGCTTGAATCCCTCCCCTGGTTCCTCATAGGCTGAGTACTACGGGGTCACAATCTTCCCAGACGTTGTCTATTGGTCATTGGGTAGGAGTTTTAGGTGTTTCTTTTCTTTGGGGTTGTCACTGCATTTTGTTGCAGCCCGTAATGCATTGCAATCATAGTCAGTTCCGGGGCTTTTTAAGTATTTAACTTATGACCTAGGTAGTCAGGCAAGCTGAGAAGAATAGATAAAATGAGCGATTTTGCAGGTTAGTAAACTTTCATTCTAGACTAAACTCTGGTTCAGGTGAGGGCAGCTAAGGGATCCCCGACAAGCAGGTGCCGGCTATTAAAGCAGGGGCCTAGTATATTTTGTCCTTCTGTAGTTTGCAGACCTATGCCTACTCCAGGCACTTTGTCTTGGAAATGGACCACCATTTACATAATTACCTACAACTCCTTCCGCTTTTTCTTTTTTCCCCTATATGTCCAATTTCCACATTTATTTGTGTGTTCTTTAGTGCTCAAATTGTTTTAAGAGCTGTTGACTGTCTTCCTCATAAGACAGCAGGTCTGAATTGGCATCTAATAGCAGTTGATACGTTATGGGCATTTGTTGATGACTGTTTCAATCAATTTTTGGGTTAATCCTCTAATATAAGAGATCATGCAATACCATAAAGCTGTTTGGACTTCAGCCACTATTATAAGGGATATTAGAACAGAAGCTATAATTCCTTTCCATTTCCTGAACTAACCTTCCAGCCAATCAGTAAATGGGTCATCAATTCTGGCATTTTCTGCCAATTTATTGGCTAGAGTTGTTAATGCTTGTAATGCTTTTGTGATGGTTCCATCTGGGGCAGTATTGTTGGGAAGGAAAGTACAACCTTTTCTGCCCAGCATAAGGCATACACCCACTTTCTCTGCTCGGATTATGTTTAGTGCAAGTCTATTTTCCTAGGTCATTCGGCTGGTGGCATCTAACTGGCTAGCCACTCCTTTGAGTTTCTGGAATATAGTTGATTCATCTGTGTTGATTATAACAGATGTAAGTAATCCAATCCACATTTTTATTAATAGTTGATCACCAGAAGACTGCTGACTCAAACCCAGCAGCTATTTGGTTTTGGGCCTTAAATTTATTAGTTACTCCTCTAGGGATTCCTATTAAGTCAATATAAATGTTGGGATCAAAAGAATTTGTTAAATCTCTCCAACTTCGGTGGCCATGTGGATTCTTGGGGATCTTATGAAATGCCAGAGTGATGGGAATGGCCAATTAAACTAAGGCACAAGACTTGGTCCAGTGGGACAGTAACAGGTCACAGAGGTTTCTTTTTCCACAATACCACTAGACATCAGCCTGGCGTATATAAAGAGCCAAGTAGTTGCCTTTGTTTAACTTACCAGTAACTTTTAGAATGTGGATACAAGTTGAGAGTTCTCCCACAGGCTTACTGAACTCTGCCCCCTGCCTAGAGAGGCAAGAGGAGTGGTTCATATTCCCTACGAAGAGCAAGGGGATTGCTCTAGAATCTGATCTCCACAAGGTGGGAAAGAGCAATGATAGACTTTTGCGAGTCTCATTTCCCTGTGCACCCCTGTCCTGGTGGAGTGAACATGTAATGCATTCCTTAGGGATTGGTATTCCATCCTTGGGGAAAGAGAACCACCTGTGCCTGAGGTCGACCAGCAGAGCATGTGTAACAGTAGCCCAAGAGCTAGTACCACAAATTTGACCCATGCAACCCAGGCACTTACATCTCCATATCCAGTCTCAATTTCTAAAGTCTGCCTTAGGTCAGTTATCTCAATTTTTTTTACTCTCTTAGGGACATTGCCTGGCATGTTAAAGGAAGTGGTGGGAACAGGAGTTATAATGAGCCCGGGTGAGCTAGAGATTACTGGTGATTAGCCTGAGAGCTAACCATCCTGTGGGGCCCCTTCCTGAGACAGCTATTCCTAATCCATACCTCCTTGGTTTCTGGTCTAGAGTAGCTGGGTTATTTATGGTTATTAATATATGATTGCATTCTAAATTTCCAGTTAGATGGCATTGTGCCCTTATATAAATGTATCTTATCCTTTCAAGGTTTATTTTTGGATAAATGACTTACCCAGACTTGAAATTGAGTGATCCACCAGACTCCATTCCAGCTAGCACAGGGCTTTTCTGAGAGGGCCCAAGAGTGGCCTGTTTCAGGACATAGATATTTGTCTGCTTGTGACAACTGACTTTGGTTTGTTAAATTCACCCAAGGTAAGATTTGGCAGGCATCAAAGTTTATAGTTTGGGAGGTGGAGGTCTTAGTTTTGTTGACTATTAGTTTGATTGGATATTCTCCTTCTACTAGGCCCCATCCCATATTTGCATACCTCTCACCCTTGGTATTACGATTAATCCTAAACACATCCACCCTAATGGTGGAGCCCACTTATAGTTCCCTTCTAGTTTTTCTCAGAGTTAACTTTACGGGCTCCTCAGGTGATCCATACACTTCCCATTGGTCCTTTCACCTCCATTTCAGGTTCTCTTTTACCAGTCCCTTGACCCATGTGTAATGAGTCCACCATTTAGCTGTTCTCGATGATCAAGATCACTTGATAGGGACCTTCCCAGCTTGGGTGGAGCTTGTCTTCCTTCCGAGTCTTAATCAGCACCAAGTCACCAGGCTGAAAGTGATGAATCGATGAATCATGAACGCAAGAGGCCGAGTTTGAGTCAGAAGTCCTCCTAACCTAAGGGATGACAGGGTAGAGAAGATGGCCAGTATATAATTTCTTAAAAATTGGTCTTTGGGTAGGGCGTGGTGACTCACGCCTGTAATCCCAGCACTTTGGGAGGCTGAGGCGGGCAGATCACCTGAGGTCAGGAGTTCGAGACCAGCCTGGCCAATGTGGTGAAACCCTGTCTCTACTAAAAATACAAAAAATTAGCCAGAGGTGGTGGTACATGTCTGTACTCCCAGCTACTCAACAGACTGAGGCAGGAGAATTGCTTGAGCCTGGGAGGCGGAGGTTACAGTGATCCGAGATCACGCCACTATACTCCAGTCTAGGCAACAGAGTGGGACTCCATCTCACAAAAAAAAAAAAAAAGAAAAAAGTGGCCTTCAGTTTCCATAATAGGAAAGTCTGTAGCCCTGCCTAAATAGGGGAACCCATATAATTACTTGTAGGGGGACAATCCCAAGTCTTCCCCTGGGGCTGTCCTAATCCTAAGGGGCGCAACTGGGAGACATTTGGTCCAGAGCATTTTAGTGTTTAACATTAGTTTGGTAATATGCTTTAGGAGAGTTTGATTCATTCTCTTTACCTTTCCAGAGGAGCCGGGATGCCAAAGGGTGTGGTAATCCCATCTAATGTGTAAACCTTCCATAATTTCCCTTAGCACCCTCGAGGTAAAGTGGCTCCCCTTGTCTGAATCAATATTTTCCACCAAGCCAAATGTGGGTATAATTTTTGCTGTACGATTATTTTGATGACATTCCCTGTGGTGGCAGTCAGGAGAGGGAAGGCCTCCACCCAGCCAGAGGGATTACTCGATACTTTAGTCTCCCTATTTTGGACATTTCTGTAAAATCTACTTGAATGCTTTGAAATGGTCTTAACCCGTGAGGCCTTTCTCTAGTAGTCTGTTTTCTAACTACCTTTTTGTTTATTCTTTGGCATGTCACACAACCTCCACACACTTGTTTAGCAATGGCATACATTCCTATACACCCGTAATTCTTGAGTATTGCATCACACATAGCCTGGGGACCCCAATGACTCCCATCGTGCAGAATGAACATAAGTTCTCTTATTATGGGTTTGCTTGTGATTTCTGAAGTTAGACTACCGGTTAGTTTATCAGTCTGAAGTTAGACTATCGATTAAATAGTCTAACTTCTTCCTCCAGGGAGGCTTGCTTGGCAGCTTCATCAGCAAGCCTGATTCCTAGAGCTTTTATAATGTTCCCTTTCAGATGGCCATTTACATGAACTGTGGCTACCCCTGCTGGAAGCAGGAGACTTTCTAAAACCTGTGTGATTAGTTCTCCGTGTACCAATTCTTTCCCTCTGCTGTTTTCTAGGCCCCATTGTGTCCAAATTTTTCCAAAGGTGTATACCAATCCATAGGCATATTTAGAATCAGTATACATAGTGTCCTCTTGGCCTTTAAGGAGCTTTAGGGCCTGGTTAAGAGCGTATAATTCACAGGTTTGGGCCGACCAGCCATTAGGCAATCTACCTTTCTCACATAAGGATTGTGTGTTTCCATCAGTGACAGCATAGCCATTATGTGTCTTGCCATCTATCACATGGGACGACCCAGTCACGAACAGCCTTATCCCATCATGTAGTGGAGTTTCTCTAAGGTCTAGGCTAACTTTTGCTTGATACTCTATGATATTTAAACAGTTATGGACTGATGACTCTTTGTTTTTGTCTCCTTTTCATAGGAAACTGGTTGGATTCAAGCAAGTATCTGTTGTTAAGAAGAAATCATCTTTTTCTAGTACTACAGCTTCATATTATAGAATCTGGGAATCAGTTAACCATCTCCTAGATTCTTTTTGATTTAATATACTCCTCATCTGATGTGAGGCGCTCACTATCAGGACCCCGCCAAAGGTCAGCTTTCAACTCTCCTCCACCTGCAGGGCCGTGGCAGCTACTGGTTGCATACATTTAGGTTATTTTTGAGAGACAGAATTGAGAAACGTGGAGACAAAAGTAACAAGTTGCTTCTTCACCACCCCGGGTTTGAGTGAGCACCTGAACGGCCACACCCTGTTTTACTGTTACAAACAGATGAAAAGTTTTCTCTAAAGTTGGAAGGGCCAGGACTGGGGCTATAATGAAGACCTTCTTTAGAGCCTCCACTGCCTTCGTTTCCTCTGAGGACCATTGCAAGAGGTTGAGCTCCTTTTTTAGTAACTTACGATACAGAATTTTCATCCTTTGAGCATATGAGTCAATCCATAGCCTACAATAACCAGTTAGACCTAAAAATTTTCAGAGATTTTTCTTTGTCTTAGGCAGGGGCAGACCTACTATTCACGATATTTTTTTCTGGGTTTGTCCTCTGCTTTCCTTCACTAATTAGGTGTCCTAAACAGTTAACTTCTTTTTTACAAATTGCGATTTGTTCTTGGAGACTCACAATCCCCTTTCCCCTAGGAAATTAAGCAGGTTTATGGTGGTTTCTGATACCTCAGCCCTCCATTCCCCAGAAATTAAATCATCCATGTATTGTAACAACTGGGTTTCTTTGGAAGACTGGAATTCCTCCAGGACTTTTTCTAAGGTATGACCAAATAAATTTGGGGCTTCCATGAAACCTTGTGGCAGCACAGTCCAGTGGCACTGTTGCTTTCTCCCAGTCATGGAATTTCCCCTTTCAAAGACAAAGAGGTCCCTACTCTTAGAGTCTAGGGGATATGCCCAGAATGTGACTTTCAGATCTACTACAATGAACCACTTATGCTCACAGGGTATTTTATTAAGGAGGGTGTCAGGGTTAAGCATCACAGGATGGAGAGTTGGGACAATTTGATTTATAGCCCTTAGATCTTGCATTAATCCATATGATCCATTGAGTTTCTTGACTGGGAGTATTGGAGTTGTTGTATGGTGACGTGCAGGGTTCTAATATTCCAGCTTTAGTTAATCCCTCTATTACCAGTCAGGGACCTTTTCTTTCTTCAACAGGTATGGGATATTGTTTTCTGCAAACCATTTTTTCTGGTTATCTGTAAGGGTGTGATTTCTAATCCTCCCCTGTTGTCTTCCTTAACCCACACAGGAGGATTAATTTTACTTTCTTCCTTCTCTGTTAGGAGGCCCATTATTACTTTTATTTGTCCCTCCTCTACTCCTAATTCTAAACCCAGTCCAACAATCAGGTTTCAACCCAGGAGGTTAGTTCCTGCTTTGGGAAGACATGAGAGTGAATCCTTCCTTTGTTTTGATCCCAACCTAATTAACATTTTATTGAATATCGGAACCTGAAATCCCTCCGTCTTTATGCCTGATACTGTTAGCTTTTCCTTAGAGAGTGCTGTGCCCCTGGGTTGGTATATTAGGAAGGATCATGCTGCTCCACTGTCGACTAAAAATGTCATTTCTTCTCCTTTGGGTCCCACCCTCAAGTTTTTCAAGGGTTCCTGGTGGGACCTACTCAAAAGGAACCCCTGATCCCTCTAATCCTCATCAAAATTCATTACAGGGATGACCTTCTCTTCCTTTTTTCATTCCAGACATTCTCTCTCAAAATGTCCTGGTTTCCCACATTTGTAACATCCACTTATAGTCTTAGGAGTTTTTCTGTATCTCCCTTCTGTCTTTTTGCTGAGACCTAGTGTTCTTTCATCTCCTTTGAGAGCAGTCTTGATCTAATCTCTTTCTAACTACTTACTTTACAGTGGAAACCATGAATTTTGACTTTTGTTTCTGTTTCTCTTATTGTCTTCTTACAAAAACCTTTTGAGCTTCCCTCGGTAATTCCTTTGGTTTCTCACTCCATCCATTAATCTTTTGTAGTTTCTTAGTAATATCAGGCCAGCTTTTAGTTACAAAATTAACCTTTAAAAGGCCTCACCAGCCAGGCATGGTGGCTCACACCTGTAATCCCAGCACTTTGGAATGCAGAGGTGGGTGAATCACCTGAGAACAGGAGCTCAAGACCAGCCTGACCAACATGGTGAAGCCTCGTCTCTACTAAAAATACAAAAATTAGCCACGTGTGGTGGTGGGTGCCTGTAATCCCAGCTACTTGGGAGGCTGAGACAGGAAAATTGCTTGAACCAGGAGGCGGAGGTTGCAGTCAGCCAAGATTGTGCCACTGCACCCCAGCCTTGGCAACAGGAGCAAAACTCTGTCTCAAAGAAAATAAAAATAAAAATTAAAAGGCCCTTCCCCACTGGGTCCCTTAGTTCTAACCCTGAGTATTTTCTCATTTGATCCCTGAGCTTCTGCAGAAATACAGAGGGAATCTCTTCCTTTTATTGTTGAATCTCAAATGCTTTTTAGACATTTTGTGTCCTAGGAGTGGACTCTTTAGTCCACCTAACTGGTTCCCTAAGGTCTTGCATTTGGGTCTGATTCCTGGGATCATTTTAATCCAATTCGGGATCCATATTTGGGAATTTCTGCCCAGCTGGCAGGTCTCCTTGCCCTGGAGGATGCTGTCTTTCCCAAATGATCGTGGCTTCCCTTCTAATCATTCCCCTCTCTTCCCCAGTAAACAGGATATTCATGATAGATATCATCTCAGCCCAAGTATAAATATTGGGTCCTAAAAATTGATTTAACTATTCTGCCAAACCAAGGGGATCCTCTAAGAGTGGCCTCATTTCCTTTTTAAAATGTCTAACTTGAGGACTTGTTAAAGGCCCACTCACAAATCCAACCATTCCCTGTCCCACTGGGCCTTCTCTTCTCCAAGAGGGAACATATTAGACATCTGCTATTTAGAGGGAACAGGGAAATTCTCAGTGTCCTTCCTACATTTTTCTAGTTCAGATAAGGATTTAAGGGAGCAGTGGGTTTAGTTCCTTCATGACCCCCAGATTTATCTCTCTCTGGCCTCCCTGTTTTCCCCAATCTTCCTGTTCCTTATTTTGTGAGCTGTATGGAAGGGGCAAGTGTGTTAGCAGATCCCAGGCCTTTTTATTGGGTGAAGCTATTTATTATTCCATTTATTCTTCTTTGAGGGCTAACATGGGGGCTAATTCCCTGATCCAACAGAGGGCATAACCTGTGAGAATGGGATTTTATCATTCACATAGAGAATTAAAACTTGGCCCACCCAATCCCCTTCTGAGCCAAACTTAGGCCAAAAAAACCGAAGATTTACAAATGAGTCTTTGGGCCAGATAAAATAGCAAAACTTTGTCATCTTTTCCTTTTCCTTGTTGCTGGTTCAAGGGTTGTCCCTCCAAACTTGCAGCATTCTCCCCAATGTACTATCTGGGGGAATGTCAGAAGGAGTTTCCTTAGTTCCCTCTTTCCTTTGTTCCCTAGCCCTAGAATTCCCATTTACCATTTTCAGTCAGTCTCTGTGTCTGAGCTTTTTCCTGTGTACTCACCATTCCCTGCTGGAGGTTTCTTGCACACCCCAAGAATCACTTCGTCTGTCTCCAGCCGTTTCCCTCGCAGGAGAATGAAACTGCAGATTGGGACTCTGTGCTTGCTTCTTATCTAAGATACGTCTCAGTCACACACGACCTCTGAAAATGCCCAGCCACCAGGATGCCCGGACAGAGCAGGTCATCTAAATTGGGTGGTTCGCATGTCTCCTCTTACAGGAGTCCCACTCCACACAGGCACAGAGATCCCGGACAAGCCCCCAGTTTGTGAGAAACAAACTGACCCATTTAACCCAAAGAATGGACTCAGAGACACAGAGAAGAGCAGAAGCAAGATTTTTAATGATGGTCTTGCAAGATCTGGTGTCTGATGGGCAGGCACATACAGCATGCTTACCACGAGCAGTTTATCCCCTTGTGCACAGGTCCCTCCCCTGGTTCCTCATAGGCTATGGGGTCACAGTCTTCCCGGATGTTGTCTATTTGTCATCGGGTAGGAGTTTTGGTGTTTTCTTTAGGGTTGTTTGGCTGCATTTTGTTGCAGCCCATAATGCATTGCAATCATAGTCACCTCAGGGGCTTTTCAAGTATTTGACTTATGACCTATGTAGTCAGGCAAGCTGATAAGACTAGGTAAAGTGAGCTATTTTGCAGTCTAGCTAACTTTCATTCTAGACTAAAGTCTTTGATTCAGGTGAGGGAAACTAAGGGGACCCCAACAAGTAGGCACCGGATGTTAAAGCAGTGGCCTGGTATAGTTTGTCATTCCACAGTTTGCAGACCAAAGTCTACTCAAGGCACTTTGTCTTGGAAATGGACCATCATTTACATTATTTCCTACAGGCAGCAGCTCTCTGAAAGGAAAGACAAAGCGTAACAGCTGAGCAGACAGCAGACTAGGTGAGGTGGCAGGAAAAGGAGACCCACTGGGTAAGGAGACATTGGGTGATATGTGGCCCCAGGGAAGAATGAGAGAACACCCAAAGCTTCTATGTGCCAGTGAGAAAGACCTGGAGGCTAGCTGAGAGATAAACACCAGACCTGAAGCAGTGTTTAATTTGGAACATGATACACAACAGTGGGTGCTGGGTGAACTACACAAGCAGAACCTAAATAAAAATGGAATACCTCAGCAGACACCAGTGTTTGTGCATGAGATGGGGCAAGGAACATGTAAGCAAACAAGAACACACTAAGGACTAAATGGTGTTCCAAGTTTCCCAACTCCCAACATCATGGCTCCAGAATGACATACCAGGAAGAAGCTGGTAGGGTGGGGGTTGGCTGGAGTGGGGGTAAGATTGGGGAATTTTAAACAGACTCAGTTTGAATCCATAACACTAAATGTACCTAGAATTGACTGATATGCTTTTCTATATTACAAATAATTCAAGACTTAAAATGAAAATGTTACTTGGTGATCAAATAATAAATGTCTTGCCAGCTGAAGGATAGCAGAGGGAGGAGTGGAGAAGGAACTTAGTATGTATTCTTATTTTTCTCACTATCTTTTCAATACCTAACTCAAAAGTATTAAGACTTATATGCTACTGTATGAACTACTTTCTTAGTAAGGCAATGATAGGGGCCCTTTGTTCTTTCCATGTTTAGAAGTATAAAGTTAAATATATATATGTATACACACACACACACACACACATATATGCTCTAATGATGTTATTTTGTGCTACTAAATCAATAATTCACACATATTGATAATCATAATATAGAAAATAAACAAATTAGGTCTTTTGCCTTTTCATTTAGAAATGACTCCAGATGCTTATCCAAATTGCTTTAACTTTCGGCACATATGAACAGGCCTTAAAATGGTAAACTCATGTATACAAAAACTTTTAGTATTATATTTTACTGACAAAGAACTTGCTGAAAATGCTTATATGTCATATTGGATGACTAGAAACTCACATTCTTTATCAATTTTCCTTTTCTTAGGAAACTGAATATATTTGTACAAGACAAAACTGTATAATGATGATATAATTTTCCTTTCATAGCCCTTACAATATACTTAAATCTCTCTTTACCACTAATTTTGGCATTATTCAGTGGTTTATTTTTTATTTTATTTATTTCAATTTATTCCAAATGAGTCTAAAATAGTATTTTAAAATGTCTAATAGACTATTCAGAAAGAAGGAAACACTCTCATAACAAATAGTATCTATAATTATGTCAGTGAAACTCAAATAGCAGTATCATCTGCTCCCTTAGCTACCAGATTTGAGGGCCACAGAAAGGTTGCCAGGAACCAGATATATCCAGACCAGGGTTAGATGTTTCATCTAATAGCAGGGATATTATCTCCTTAACTTGAGACTTTGTAAAGACAGGAAAAGAATTAGTAGTGAATGCCTGAACCTACTGTATAGGATGAATTATAAGCAGTGCACCTGACAATATAGCTTGCTGAGAATTAGATTGGGGTTTGCATGGAAATTGTGGATTAAATCAGAGAACTGGCATCTTAACAATACTGAGATTTTCCATCTGTGAATGGATATAACTATTTTTGACAGTGTTTCTTGACCTCTTTCCTCAAAAGTTTGCAGATTTCAGCATATCTCCTGCATTTATTTTGTCAGGTTTATACCTAAGTTTATACATTTTTTTGGTGTTAATGCAAAAGGCATTAAGTTAAAAAACTTTTTAAATTTTGATTGTTTATTGCTCTCATACAGAAATGAATGGATTTTGTATTTTAAAATACATGCTTTTAAGGTATATATTGAAATTAAACTTTTGACAAGATAAGGAACATAAATCTCAGTTTAGATTTAATTAATGTCATCTCTTATCCCTTCTGAGAAAGTAAAGTAAAATAGCTTATACTTTGTGACTTTTCATCTCCTGTTTTGCCAATTGGATAGGAAACATTGTACTTTGATGTATCATTAAAAGTCATGATGAATGGAGATAGTTAAAAGTAGCAGTACTAATGGAGAAAGACAGTGAAGATGAGTACTTTTGTGAGTAATACTATTAAACTTTTAATTAATTGACTGTCACCTTAATATAAGCTATCCATAGAACTGTTTCTCATTCTCCACCCCCACTTCCTCCAGACAAGAAAGACAATAAAATCATGGAAATTTTGTCTACCCAACCTATAAATTCCAATAAATATTATATTTATACAAACAGTTGAAGCATCTCAAGACATAAACTATTTTAATTTTATTTTGATCTCACTCAACTTATGATTGAAGAGGTTTTCTTTAACGCAAACTACTAATTATTCTGAACATAAATTTAGCAGTCTGTAATATAGATCATTCCTAAGAAATGAAAATTTGAGGCAGCAGTAAAGGCAAAATGGCATAAGATTGGAATTTAGAGGCCTCCAGACAGCTGACACTTTCTAAATTTAATAAATACATGAAACTCTGTGGTTCTTTCATCCAGCTGAAATGACGTAGTGCTCATCAAATGTTACACAACATTCATTAGCATTATAGCAGTGGACATAGCAGGATCTTGCATTTTTAAAAATAATAGTTCTAGAATTGTTTGTAATCTCAAAAATATATATTCGTATCCTTTGTAAGACATTTGCTCTGGCAAAAAGA
The DNA here is from genome assembly GCF_037993035.2 of Macaca fascicularis. Classification (NCBI taxonomy): domain Eukaryota; kingdom Metazoa; phylum Chordata; class Mammalia; order Primates; family Cercopithecidae; genus Macaca; species Macaca fascicularis. The sequence goes on from NC_088377.1 coordinate 187,748,794, forward strand.
CATTTGTATATTAAAAAGCAAAGATTTGAGAAAGGATAATATAAACACATAATAAGCACAACTACAGATACATTTTTAAATGCTTAAAAGATCGTGTGGGGGATATAATAGCTTTGTTGTGGGAAAGAGAGACCCTTACGTCTTGTGCCTTTAGTTGCTCAAAGTACATGCATACTTACAATGGGAGCATATAAAAAAGAGAGTAGATGTGGAGGTTTTAGTAAATCATTAGACAATTATGATGAAATTACTGTCTGCAATCGCAGTTTTTTAGGGATAGTGAAAATATCATTGGAATAAACTAAGACATCTACTAGGATTTGAGAAGTGAAACATAAAATGTCATTAGAAGTCATGTATTTGTTTCTTCAATAATATTTTTATTGTGCACCTGCTACGTGCTAGGGTCACGGTGTCATGCAAAGCACATATGGATCCAATATTGAAAAGCCTAAACATAATCACACCAGTCAATGAAAACTTGCCAAAAAATAAGTTACTTTAAATAAAAATACATATTTCTATGGAAGATAAAACAGAAATCTAACCTAATCTGGTGGCAAGGATCAAGAAAAGGCATCCTGAAGAAATGTAACTTAAACCACATCTTAAAGGTAGACAGGAGCTAACTGAATGGAAATGGCTTACCAACATTTTTCCACTGGTGGAGGTAGAAAAATGCTCTAACAAAGTTGCATTATAATTCCAGGTTTCATCCTGTTCTGCTGCAATAACCAGCAACCCTAAAATTTTAGTGGTTTATTACAACCACAGGGGTTTTTTTCCTATCACATTAAGTGTCTTTCATAAACCAACTGCACCTTTTTTTGTGTCATGACAATCTCAGGGCAGAGGGAGAAGACCAATGGTAGATCCAAAAGTTGTCTCTTAAATCCTGTGTTTACAAGTGGCATACAATGCCATCACTCACATTGATTAGCCAAAGAAAACCACATGGCCAAGCCTTACATCTGCAGGGTCAATAGGTATAATCCTTCTACAGGGAGGGGAAGCAAATTTTGGAGAACAATAATGCAATTTACCAAAATTTCTAGTAATTTTAAAGTCTATAATACGCTATTTCAAAACACGGGTAAAAATATGTTTTGAGTTTCTAAATAACTTTCTCATTCTGACGTGTACCTTACCATTGGTAAAATGATTTTGATCATTGTCACTGTGAAAGGTGAGATTCTGATGCTAGAGACTGTGATACTGAGGGACAGATAATTTTTTTTCTTGCATTCTATTTTCTCTGTTATTATATTGCTATTATTCCCATACAACAAAATCTCATTTCTAACTCTTTCTATTTCTACTCACTTGATACAGAAATAAAGAGCATTTCTGGTATAGGAATCTTGAATTTCATACTATGTCTTATGCTTTTATAAAGGCAGGCCTGAGTGGATATCAAGTATGGACAATTTGGTTGACCAGGCTTCATCAGGGCATGGCTATTTGTTCCAAATTGCAGCCCAGTGAAACAAAAGGGATCTGGTCTCTTGTTATTGGCCATGTCCCATGGGCTATTCAGTACAATCACAGCTTTCTTCGCAGTCCATGCTAATCTCTCCTTACACACTCAGTGCCATAAGATAGAAAGAATAATAAAATCCTTCCATTTTGGACATAACTGCATATTTCTCAGTGAAGGGAAGCTGATCCATAAGCTATATCTTCTGTTATTAGTTGCCATACAGACAACCCTTAAACTATGTATTATATTAAACACTAGAGTTCTTTTTTCAACTGGAATTTATGCCTTTCTCATGTCATTCCTTTGCTCTGAGTTCTACTTTTTGCCCTGCTTTTTCTTCTCTGCTTTCTAGGCCACATTTTCCAGGAGTCCATGTCAGCTGGCTTCCTCATAGTTTGTTCAGTGGCAGGCCCCGATGGAAGATGGAAGGGTGGGGTTTGGGAGGAGGAAGAGATGGAGAAGCACAGTAATCTCTCCCCTGGCTGTTTGCCGTGGCTGGTGTCTAGAAGTGGCTGCATCTCCTCTTTAGCACCAGCTCCAGCCAGGCAAGCCCACCAGAGTTTCAGGGGGAATCTCTCACCCTGCACTCTAGTACTACCAATGCTTCCTTTGTTTCTTCCAGTTTAGGGGATTTGAAGCTTCCTGTTGTTGCTAAATTCTAGGTTGTCTTACTATCCGCTGTTTGGATTTTCTACATGTCCATTACCTATATAACAATTCCTTATAGCCATTTCTATCTGTTTCAATTAAAGTGGTTTCATTTCCCAGCTGCATTCTGACTGATTAGTTACCCTAAATATCAATCATGGTCTATTCTTTTAACAGTACTACTTCAGCAGTATTAGAATTATAGTGTTTCACAATAACAAATCATCCATAATCATCACAAAGTGTATGGTAAGTTGGTCAGTTATACGGTAAAAACCATAAATTAAAATACATGTTCTATTCACTTTGATCTAAAACGTACATCACCCCGCTGTCAATATAACAACAGAAAATTTCTATTTTTCCTATTCTTATATCCTATGTTGTCATTTATGAAGGTACCACTTTATACTTAAAATCCACTGTAACAGCCCTGATCGATAAACTGATCTAGTCTCTAATAACTACTTATTCATGCACTACACTACATAAGACTGACTACTACCTGAACCAATTAGGATTTACATGCTTCTTTGTAATCCAACTCTAAAAATACCGCAACTTTGGAAGACCTCAAGTTCTCTCCCCATGCATGGTGAGAGTCATCATATACATTTTACCAGAAACTTCAAATCACATGCTGACATCTCTCGAAGTTTGTTTGGACTCATAGGGTTTATTTATTTAGTAAATATATAGGCAACTTTTTATAGAATATTATAATAATCTCTACCTTGAAAGATGAGGAAATAAGAGCAAGCTTTATTTTTTTCTTAGTAAACAGCAACTTAATAATAAAAGAGCAAGAATAAAAACCTGATAGTGGCAAATATTTTTAATCTTCCCATTCTTGATAGACTTTGCCTCTTCGAGCAAAATATTTAAAAAGAGAGGACCCATTTCAGCATCTACTTTGCTTGAATATATCTGATATAAGATGTAACAGCCATAATAACAGTGGTTGAACAGAAACAATGAGGTCATGCACAAAATCTAACGGAAAAGGATAAGGTGATGAACAACATAAGGGCATTAGGCATTGTTTATGCAATGCAGGGTGTAAAGTATAATCTAATTTTGCCATATCCATCTCCCTTCACTCATAACTTCAGCACATTCCAGTTCACACACTGCAAGTGCCAACATTTCTGTGACAGAGGACTTCTTCTAGCTCCTGGAGACTCATTTCTGTTTGGGAAAAGGAATGAATGCTGGAAAATTAATGCCACCACCCCTTCACCCACATAGAGCACTGAACCAATGAGTCTTAAGAGTTGGTGTAGGCTGGGCGTGGTGGCTCATGCCTGTAATCCCAGCACCTTGGGAGGCTGAGGCAGGTGGATCAAAAGGTCAGGAGTTCAAGACCAGCCTGGCCAAGATAGTGAAACACCGTCTCTACTATAAATACAAAAATTAGCTGAGCTTGGTGATAGGTGCCTGTAATCCCAGCTACTCAGAAGGCTGAGGCAGAGAATTGCTTGAACCTGGGAGGCGGAGGTTGCAGTGAGCCGAGATTGCACCATTGCACTGCAGCCTTGGTGACAGAGTGAGACTCCATCAAAAAAAAAAAAAAAAGAGAGAGAGAGAGTTGGGGTATACATTCCTTACCTCCTTTATCTTCCAAAGTTCCCTAGTGGAATTAAATCTCCAACTGTCCATAGTAGACAATCCTCCTTTATTGGCCAAATTGTCTTCTTTTTCTGCTTTGCAGTCTCCTAATGATAGCTCCTTCACATCTCAAATGAACACTTGCCCTTGAATCTTCATCTCAGGATTTCCTTCTGGAGCAACCCAAATTTAAACAGTTGGTACAAGAAGTTATCACTGCATCCAGATGTATGTGATCATGGTGCCCTCATCAGATTGAGGACCTACAGAAGGCAAGTTATACATGAATCTGGTAGAATCCTGACATTGATTTCTGGAACTGTGGAATAAGGTCCATATCAGTATACAGGTCAAGTGGAAAACCCTGATATTGTATCCTTCTCAAGCCAAGATATTAAATCAGAATCGATACTGAATCTTTGATAAAATGGGAGATATTAGTGCCATCTTGAAAGTCATAAAAAATGCAGGAGTTGTGATCCCAACTTAATCTGCATTTGTTTCTGTACTCTGGCCTCTGAAAAACTGAGGTGAAAATATAATAGATGGTGATGAACCACCACAAGCTCAACCAACTGGTAGCCCCTGCCACAGCTGCTTGGCTCAATTTAATGTCTTCACTAGCATAGCTCAAAATGTGCTTTGGAATTTGGTGTTTAGCAGATGAATTATTTTCAATCACCATTGGAAAAATGGAACCAGGCCGGTCATGATGGCTCATGCCTTTAATCCCAGAACTTTGGGAGGCCAAGGCGGGCAGATCACCTGAGGTCAGGAGTTCGAAACCAACCTGACTGACATGGTGAAACCCCATCTCTACAAAAAATACAAAAATTAGCTAGGCATGGTGGCACACCTGTGGCCCCAGCTGCTTGGGAGGCTGAGGCAGGAGGATCGCTTGAACCCAGGAGGCAGAGGTTGCAGTCAGCTGAGATTGTGCCACTGCACTCCACTCCAGCCTGGGTGACAGAGTAAGACTTGGTCTCAAAAACAAACAAACAACAACAAAAAAAAAGAAAAAGAAAAAAAAAAGGAAAAACAAACAAAAAAAGAAAGAAAATGGAATCAGAAAAACTCATTCACTTTTGAGTGCACTTTTGAATGCATTCACTTTTGAACTGATAGAAATATAGAAAGAGAAATATATATAGAAATATATAGAGAACTATGTTGAGAAATATATATATAGAAATATATATAGAACTATATAGAGAAATATATACAGAAATATATATAGAAATATATAGCGAAATATATACAGAAGTATATAGAGAAATATATATAACTGATATATATCAATTTTATATATATCATATATATCATATATGTTGTCTACTGTCACATGTAACAGTTAATTTTATTCAGACACTTCTCTTTAAATTTTGACATCAGAATTCATATATATAATATATGATATATATTATATATGACATAATATATGATAATATGTTATATATATCTTATGTATATATTATATATGTCATATATAAAACTGATGTGTGTGTGTGTGTATATATACACACACATATACATGTAACTTTTCTTTCTCAGGGTTCTGTTAATTCCTTTGCTCTCAGTCATAACATAGGTTAAAAGGTGCTAAGGAAATGTAACATTTGATATTTTAGTTTTTTGGTATCAAAAATGTTTGGTATCTTTTTATGGTTGTTTAAGCTTTTATTATAAGCACTGTATATCACTATAAACATGATGGTTTATATAATCACTTTATATAAATCAGGAATATATACTGACAAGATTCTTGAAAAATTAAAATATGATATAATTCAGATGATTGCCTGTAACTTAGGAAAATAGGATAAAATTAGGATAGAATTTGCAGAAACACTATCAACACTATCATACACAGATTAAAGAAGTTCAGTTCTTAAAACAATTTGGATGATGTGCTATTGAAAACCATGATAGACGACTTGAAAATTGGCTGCAATGATGATAAAAATACGGATGTCAAAATTTAAAGAGAAGAGTCTGAATAAAATTAACTCTTACATGTGACAGTAGAAAACACTTTCTACAGCAATTTATTACATAATATAATATTTTAAAATATGTATATAACCATATTTAAGCTAAGCATAATAGGTACATATGTGACTATTTAATCAAATTTGTTTTAAAAATGTATATATTCAGGTTATCCATGGTGAGCTATTTCCACTCATCTAGCTGGCTCAGAAATGATCCAGCACCATTTCCTCAAGTGAGCTTTTTGCCGCCAGGGTGTCTGTCTCAGACAAGTTCAAGAGCCACTGTTCTATATTTGGAACCACTACTCCCATTTGACTCACAGACCTTGTTCTGCTCTGTGATTTGTAATAGCAAGATCTTTGCCTTACTATGATTTTTTTCTTCACTTTACAACAAATCATTTTTGCTCTGGTCTTCTTTGTACCAATCTTTCCTCTACCCTATTAGGCACTTCTGTACACATCTCAAAACTTACTGTAAATATAATACAAGTATAATTATAAATATTATTTAATTTTCCCCAGGAACTTCCACAAACTTATATGAATCTCAGCTTTAGCCCAAAGGAGAAAGGTATCTGTTGTTATACTATTTGTTTAACCATTTCTTTATTTTGGGCTTTCACTTTGTTTCTGATTGTTTGTTTTTATAAATAATATTATGAGAAATAATTTGGTACATAAATTACCCTCTCCATTCCTAATGCCTTCTTTCTGAATAGATTCCGGAACCTGACAATAGCATTAGTTTAAGAACTTGATATTTTCAACCATATCTATTTTCATTTTCATTTTAGGCAAATATGCTTTTATAATTATGTCACTATGGCTATTTCATTTTTCAATTAATAAATTGGTGACTAGTCATTTTAGATAAATTATATGACAATTAAAAAGTGAATAATTGTCTCTTATTGATTATTTGAAATTACTGTAAAGCCAAAGTTGATTTTCCTTTGTTAATTAAAGCCCACACAACCCTTCCAAAAGAAAGGAAATGGACAACAATATTCAAAGGATAAATTTCTGGTCAGGACAAGACCATGATATAAAGCTGTGGATCCTCTACAAGTTTCCTCATTAAAAACAAAACAAAAACAACTAAGCAACTTAGAGAGAAAATGAAAAAATATATATATTCATAGCTATCTTTACCAAAACTAGTTGCAAAGCTGCCTCCACAATGCAGAGTAAGTTTGAGGGAGGCCAGACTAAGGATTAGGATAGAGACTGAGACAGCCTCTATTAATTATTTCTCTCATCGTGAAACATGGGTGAAGGGGTAATTCATCAGAGGTGAACAAGCGATTCCCAGCAGCGTTCAGAAGAAGTGTTCTTTTTGTACTTCAGGAAGACTTTATTAAACTTTATTAAAGTTATCAAAGATACTATGTTTTGAGTTGTATTTGTTCATATAAAGAGCAAATAAGAGACCCAAAGTTAAGCAAAATAGTGTAGGATCCACTAAAATACCCACGGCCTTGATAGAATAATCCTCCATATACCTTATAATACAGAGAAAGGTTATATACCTTTGAAGCCGCCATGTTGTTACAAATAGAAAGAATGCAGGGAAAAAAATGACCCGGCAAATAACAAAAGATTAAGGGTATGAACAACATAGAATTCGTCAACGAAGTGAAGGGTCAGAGGGTACACTATAGCAAGAAGGTAACAATGAATTACAATCACTGGTTTAAAAGCATTTGCAGTAATAACGAAAACCACACAGACAAAGAAACGCCTTTGGAGCCAGAGTGGTATGGGGGACAGAGGATGGACCCAAAGAGAAGAAAGATTTGAGTGCAAATTTGGTTTCTGACTACTCCTGAGTGCAGACAATTTGGCAAGTTACTTAACCTATCTTCTTTACATCTGTAAAATGAGACTTATACTGTCTAAGAGAATTAAACTATTACCTGAGCTAATATTTCTGGAAGGTGTATCACAGTGGTTGCCATATCATAATCTTAATAGCTATCATATTTTACAGTCCTTTCTTTTGAACAGTGCATGAGAAGCACACAATAAAATCTAGCTACTCTTATTGTAAAACAATGTATCACTAAAGTACTAACTTTTAAAAAATTTAAATTGCAGAAATACCAAAGTCCACTAAATCCTTTCTACCAGGAGACGTTAATAATAATTTTAAACAATATTATTAAAATGGAAAAATAAACCTGGATTATTTAAAAAATTATATTCTAAAATATCCAACAATATACATGTAGAGAATTATATAGGGGGTTATTAAGTGTTTATTGAACTCACTACAGGTATAAAATTTGTATAAATGCTGTTTCTCCTGCATATTTATTTGTGCAAACATTTTAAAACACTTTACACTTAACATTTCTAAAGTTAGTTTTCCTTACTTTCCATTTGCTTAAAATTTTAATAAAATGTAATACTTTAAATTAATTTAGTGCTATTTTTTACCAAAGCTATCTTTACAACCTTTAAAATAAACTTTTAAAAGCATAATTTTATCAGTAAGCTGTGCTCTTTTGTTGACAAAAGAAGAAATCAAATATGAATAGGAATGAATAAAATTGGAACTCGGAACAGGTAACACTTGAATGGTTTATAAATTTCATGTTTTTCCTCTAATATTGTGAAATACATCATTCATTTAAGTATCTCATAACATGGGGTAACAAGTCATATTATGAGATGCTACAATGAAGAACAAGTTTTATGAGGTGTAAGTCAGTTGGTAGCATTGTAGTTTATACAATGGATGAGGAAAGGTGTTTCAAATCTTTTAGGCTTTCATACCCTCAGTCTGTCATTTACTAATACAAAATTTAAAAATCAAAGCAATATGCTGAGAGAAAAAGATAGAGACTGCTCCTAATGTCTATGAATGAATTACCTGAACACTGAATTGCATATGATCTGATATTTCTCTTTAAAACTCTTCAGTCACCTCTAATGAACCTTTAATAATATGAAACTTCTAGTAAGAAATAAGACAATAGCAGGAGAGGAAAACATTCCTTTGGTAAATATGGCAGAGGATAAATTCAAATTCTTTAGTTTCACATTTTGAAGTCTAAATACTGTCTCTAACCTTGGTTTTACCATAGAGTTTTTCATCAAAATACTTCTCAATGTTCTATGAACACACCTTGCTTGCATTATTATCATGTGTACTCTTCTCTTCACTGCCCTTATCCTTCTTTGATGTGCCTTTTCTAGAGCTTCTTATTTTCATGAAACTTTTCAGATAATTGCAGTGATTCCTTACTGTGATTCCTCCATTTTTGGAATTCATGGAAATTATTTACTTCCATTTCCTTCTCCCTAGTATCCCTTTTCTTTGGCAAGACTAAGCCTAAAGGCAAACAAGAAATATCCACATGCAAAGGAAAGAAAAAAATTACATACCACTACCCACACACATTTCAAGTCTCTATTTGCATGAAGTCCTTGACTGATTCCACATATACCATAGGATGTTTCTATTACTTCACAACTTCTCTTGTTCCCATTTTTAGGCAAACACACACACAAACACACAAAAGCACATATATGAACACATCCACAAACACTGTTTTGATTTTTTTCATGTTAGTTTTGCTTTTACTAAAACTACACACAAAAGGCATAGTGGAGTATATAATTTTTGATCTTAGATTTGTTTGCTCAATGTGTTTTGAGACTCAGTCATGTTGTTATATAAATCAACAGGCATTTTCACTCCTGGGTAGAATTCAATTGTATGAGTATACTACAGTTTGTTTATCTACTCTCCAGCTGATAGCCATTTGACTCTTTGTCAGTTAGGAGCTGTCATAAATAAATTTGTTACAAATATATCTTACAAAAGTATTTCTATGTATTTGTAATTTTATTTCTTTGGGATAAATACTTAGTGGTATAATTGTATCGTAATATAAGTGTATATATTTAACTTTATAAGAAAATTGGAAATTGTTTTTCTTTCTTTTTTTGTTTTTATGAGATGGAGTCTCGCTCTGTCGCCCAGGCTGGAGTGCAGTGGCACACTCTCGGCTCACTGCAAGCTCCTCCTCCCGGGTTCACGCCGTTTTCTTGCCTCAGCCTCCCAAGTAGCTGGGACTACAGGCTCCCGCCACCACGCCCAGCTAATTTTTTGTATTTTTAGTGGAGACGGGGTTTCACCGTGTGAGCCAGGATGGTCTCCATCGCCTGACCTCGTGATCCAACCGCCTTGGCCTCCCAAAGTGCTGGGATTACAGGTGTGAGCCACCGCACCCCACATGGAAATTGTTTTTCTATGTAGTTGATCCATTTTAACTCCCACCAGCATTATATAAAAGTCCCAATTACTCTACTTCCTTGTCAACATGCGGTCTTATTTGCCTTTAATTTTGTTCATCCTATTGATTATGAAACGGTCTCATGGTTTTAATTTGCATCTCTCTAGATCTAATTAAACTAAAGAGCTTCTGCACAGCAAAAGAAACTACCATCAGAGTGAACAGGCAACCTACAGAATGGGAGAAAACTTTTGCAATCTACTCATCTGACAAAGGGTTAATATCCAGAACCTACAAAGAACTCAAACAAATTTACAAGAAAGAAACAAACAATCCCATCAAAAAGTGGGCACAGGATATGAACAAACACTTCTCAAAAGAAGACATTTATGCAGCCAACAGACACATGAAAAAATGCTCATCATCACTGGCCATCAGAGAAATGCAAATCAAAATCACAATGAGATACCACCTCACACCAGTCAGAATGGCGATCATTAAAAGTCAGGAAACAACAGGTGCTGGAGAGGATGTGGAGAAACAGGAACACTTTTACACTGTTGGTGGGACTATAAAGTAGCTCAACCATTGTGGAAGACAGTGTGGCGATTCCTCAAGGATCTAGAACTAGAAATACCATTTGACCCAGCCATCCCATTACTGGGTATATACCCAAAAGATTATAAATCACGCTGCTATAAAGACACGTGCACACGTATGTTTATTGTGGCACTATTCACAATAGCAAAGACTTGGAACCAACCCAAATGTCCATCAATGACAGACTGTATTAAGAAAATATGGCACATAGACACCATGGAATACTATGCAGCCATAAACAAAGATGAGTTCATGTCCTTTGTAGGGACATGGTTGCAGCTGGAAACCATCATTCTTAGCAAACCATTGCAAGAACAGAAAACCAAACACTGCATGTTCCCACTCACTGGTGGAAATTGAACAATGAGAACACTAGGACACAGGAAGGGGAACATCACACACCGGGGCCTGTTGTGGGATGGGAGGAGGAGGGAGGGATAGTATTAGGAGATAAATCTAATGTAAATTATGAGTTAATGGGTGCAGCACACCAACATGGCACATGTATACATATGTAACAAACCTGCACATTGTGCACATGTACCCTAGAACTTAAAGTATAATTTAAAAAAATTGTACATTTTTAACATTTTTATAGATATTTTAATGTTCTCTTATATGAGATGACTCTCCACACTTGTGAGCACTTTTGAAAGTTGGGTTTCCAGCTTTTTATTAATGATTTTTAGGAATTCTTTATGTATTTTGTAAACAAATCTTTTGTCAATTACATGTAATGTGACTACAGTCTCCTAGCCTGAGGCTTTCCTATTTATTTTATCTAGTGGTGAATTCCAGTGAGCAGAAGTTTTAAATTGTGGTAAAATTCATTTTTTCCTCTTTCCTTGTATAATTAGTGTTTTCATGGTCTTACATAAGAAAGCTTTGCCTCCTTCAGGATCATATAGGAATTATTTTATGTTCAAGAATCTCTTATTTTCTGTAGTTTTACGTGAATTATGAGGTAGAAGGTAATTTTCTTCATTCATTTATTTATTTGTTCCTCTTCCATTAATTGCAAAAGCTCTCCTTTCCTATTGAATAGTTGTGAAGCATTTGACAAAAATAAGTAAATCAAATATATGTGAGTCTATTTCTGGATATTATTCTATTTATCATGCATAGATTTCAAAATTATTGTTTGAAGTCAATGAAGAGGGATTCAAAATGAATGATACAAGTTTCAACCTCATGGAGATTGAAAAAGAAAAGAAAATTGAACTCAAAATTAGCCGAAGGAAGAAAATAATAAAGGTGTATTAGTCAGCTTGGACTGCCATAACAAAATACAGTAGACTGAGTGACTTAAACAACAGAAATTTATGTCTCACAGTTCTGGAGCCTGGAAGTCCCCCATCAAGGTGACAGCCAGTTTGGTTCCTGGTGAAAGCAGTTTCGTGGCTTGTAGGTAGCCACCATTTTGTTGTGTGAAGACGTTGGCTTCCTTGTTGGATGAGAACACAGAGAGCATAAATGAGTGGGAGGGAGAAGGCAAGCTCTCTGGTATCTCTTCCTCTAGGGACACAAATCCTATCACAGAGCCCCACCTTCATGACCTTACCTAATCCTAATTTCCTGCCAAAGGCCTCACCTCCAAATACCATCACGTAAGACATTAGGGCTTCAACATACACATTTTGGAGGAACACACACATTCAGCCCACAACAAAAGGTAAAAACAGAAATTAATAAAACAAAACATGAACAAAATATTTAAAAGAAACTTCCAAAGCCAAGTTTGGTCATTTGCAAAGATTAAGTTGACAAAATCCTAGTAAGATTTATTATGAAAAAAAATTAAGGGGAGAAAAAAGGGAAAAAGACCAGTTACCAATATCAGCAATGGGCATCAGAATATCATGACGTACTTGAAAGTCATAGGATAATAATATTGTGAACACTTTATACCTAAAATTTCAACATCTTAGATTAAATGGACACAAATTTTAAAAGACAGATTTTACTTACACTTATTTTATTTGTTTTCTATTGACATGTAACAAATTACCACATATTTGCTGGCTTAAAACAGCCTACTTTTATTTCACAATTTCCATGGATCAGGAGTCAACAAGGTACAGATTACCTAGGTCAGGTAGGTGCCCATGCTCTGCAGATGCTTTGAAGCTTTCTGCTTTCTTCTTCTCTGTTGTCTAGTCCCTCTTTTAAAGGGTTTATCTAACTACATCAGCACCACAACCCTAGCCCAGTGATATGGGAAGGGGGCAGAGAGGTGCTGGGTAGAGAAGGGTGGGGTACCTGGTGAGGGTCGCACCCTAGGGCCTGTGCCCAAGGACCTAAGTGAGAAGAGGCACTCCTGTTTTTTATGCCTGAATGTTGCATTTTCCAAGACCACTCTGGCCCACCACACCCCCATTCCTGTGCGCATATAAACCAAAGACCTTAGCAGGCACACACACAAGTGGCTGAATGTCAAGTGGAGCAGAGGAGCAGAGTGATAGAGAGCAGCAGGGGAGCATGGCAGAGAAGGAGTGAAGAGGCATCTGAACGTTGTGAGGAGTTCGGCCAAGAAAAACTGATCTCCAGGGGAAGATTATCTCCCCCACCCCTCCACCTTCTGGATCCCCATCCATCTCCCTGAGAGCCAGCACTCAATAAAACCTTGCAATCATCCTTTGAGCCTGCATGAGATCTGATTCTGGGACATTGGGCAAGAGCTCAGGATACTGAAGGCTGCACACTGACCCTCTGCCCTTGCGATAAGACAGAGGGTCCATTGAGCTGATTAACATTTAAGCTGCCTGTGGACGGCAAAGCTGAAAGAGCTTTGTAACACTGAAGTTGCAGGCACACACCCCTAGACGCCACCTCAAGACGGACAGCCCAAAGCACTCGCCATGGCCTCTGCACCTGCCTGTCTGCATGCTCCCCCTAGTGGTTTGAGCTTAGGGGCAACAAAACAGTGAGTCACACTCCTGTCAAATATCCTGCAAGGGGAATCAGGAAACTCTCCCATTTCACCAGGAAAATCTCCCTTTTGACTATCATAAAGCCAAATGATTAAGGGCCTTAATTGTATCTGTAAAATTATTTCACTCTTGCAATATAACATAACCTAGTAACAGGAGTGATATCCAATTATATTCACATATCTTTCTCATACTCAAAGAAGTAGGGACTGTACACTGGGGAGTGAGAATCTCAGAGTCATCTTAGAGTTCAGTTTCCTCCAGTGATAAAAAAAAACATCTGGAGAATCATATTGCATGAAAAGTATTGAATTAATTATCAAAAACTTTATCAAACAAAACACTCCAGTTCAAGATGACTTTACTGGTGAAGCCTATTAAACATATAAGTAATAAATAATAACAACTTTGAACACACAGTTTCAAAAAGTGAGTTGGGGGAAAACTATTAAATTATTGTAGAGCTGGTCAGCATAATCCTGATACCACAATCTCATAAAGATATCACCAAAAAAGCATTTGTCAATATCTTACATTAAAATAATCATAAATTACATGTCCAAATAATAACAAATCAAACATGGTAATATCGATTGATTGCAGTACTTCATAACATGTTCTAATACCTCCTTAGACAACCTCCATTTCTAGTCTTCAAATTTTCCTTGTCTATTCTTAGGCATTTATTTTCCATACCATATTTAATATATTTTTATCAAATTCCAAGAGGAATTTGGCTTTTCTTAAATGGCTTTTCCTACTTGGAATAGTGGCTTTTCCTACTTGGAATTATGTTAAATTAACACATTAAATTTCGGAGAATTGACATTTTCATGTTTTGGATTTTACTTTCAAAAATATCATATGGGCATTTATTTGTCTGCTTTCATAAACCTGTATAAAGTAATAGTGTTCTTTTATCCTGATAAACTATGTTATAATTTTGTGAATATTAGAAATGGAGTTTTCTTTCTACTTCATTTTGTTGATTTTTATTTTTAAACTAAGGAGCATTATAATTTGTATGTTTATATTTTATCCTGTTAATTCATTAATCAACTTATTCTCATTTTTTCTAGATAAACGAGTCTATCCAAAGAATAAAAACAGTAGTGGAAAAAACTTCATCTACTTTTTTCCAAAGTTTGTAGCAGTTTCTTGACCCATTGTATTTGCTGTAATCTTCAACACAGTATTGGAAGCCAGTAGAGATGAAAGGCTTCTGTCTCTATTTCTTATTTCAAAGAAAATAATTTGTTTTGTTATTTTAGGTAGTAAGGGATGTTTGTGTTTGATTATTAATTATGTAAGGTTTTATCACTATGATAAAATCATCAAGAAAAAATGTTAAATGGCTAGGTTATTTTTTACAGACCAAATCAAAGTTTGCAATGTATATGTAAGTAAGAGAAAAAGAGATTATATTTGAAAAAAAAATTTGTTAAAAGATGAAGCCCACAAAATATCCTTTCTTCCTCTTTGTGTACATTAAGGGCATCTAGTGTTTTCATTCTCCTAAATAACATCATATGCATATTTCTACTCCAGCTTTTTATTAGATACTCTTGTAATCGTAACTATGAAGGATTAATCAAGAAAAGAAAATGTCAATGTCCTTTACACACTAATGCAATAGGGAAAAAGTGAATACAAAGCAATAATGCATTTAAAGGTCTAAATTTGACATTTATCAGAAGCCTGACTCTGTGAGAAGTAGAGAAATGTTCAAGAGCACAACTAATATTCCCTTATTTGAAGGAAGATAGCAGTGATAATATAAACTAGCACAGAGCAAATGGAACGTAAATGACGTAGAAAGAAAGAATTATTGGGATGTAGAGGAAAGAATAAGGCATCATGATATTTTGTGACTTAAACTGAATCCTGATGAAAGGGTGAAGTTGGATTAGTGGTTGTCGAGCTGTGAGAAAATCCTTATGGGCTTGTTGCCTTGTTTTGATCAACATGAAAGCGTTGTCTTCACAATAGCTAAAGACACACACGGTTCCATATCTGGAGGACAAAAGATACGATGGAACCTATTGGAAGAGATTATGTCACAAAGAAGAGCAAGAAGAGAAAATTGCTGGATGTAAAAGGAAGAAGGTTAAGTAAATTGGGCACTTGTGAAGCATAAAAATAACGTTATAAATATTGTTCTTACAAGAGGAAAAGGCAGTTAATTCCACTTAATTCCTAGGATTCTTCCTAAAAGTATAAGGTTTGCTTCCTGGAATAGACAGGCTTTGTCTCAGAACAAAATGTGAGCGATTTTGCAGTGAATAGTTCTCCTTCAAAAACATCATGGTGCACCCAAGCAAAGTGAAGTATCTATGGACAGATTTACAGACACTGAGGTATACTTATACTATAATAATGATTGAGTTGTTGGCTTGCTAATGACTTCAAAAGTTTGTAAGTCTTTCTTGTGTGCCAGCCAAAAACATAATTATTTGAAAGCTCATTGTCAACAGAATTAATAATCACTTAACTTAGTTGTTTGTGCCTTCTTTGAACACTACCAAATGTGCAGAGCAGCAGATTCTTCAAAGGGTTAACTTTTACGTGCTGCCTGTATGATCTATAGATGGTCTTTAAAGAATCAAAGATGTCTTTATCTTCTCTTAGAAGCTAAAGGAGAAATCATAATTGTTTTATAGGTACTATATATGTGAATTAGCTTATGAGAAACTCCTCAGCCAAGAATAATGAATGAGGTCCTTATTTCACAAGAAGATCTCAAAAAATAAGAAGAGAGAAAGATGTTGAACAGTTGTTTTTAAATTGTATAATTGCTATATATACACAAAAGATATGATGGAATATTTCCTTTAAGAAGAATAAAATATGCTTAACAATCTTGGACCTCTATTCCCAAAAGATATATTGTACCAAGAGCGAAGTGGTGGCAAACTAGCAAGAGTTGATGTGGATGAATTTTAATCCATTCTAGACAAAAATGGGGAAGGTGGAGGGAGCATAGGGAAAGTCTGGAAGTAAGCTGAAGATGTTAGAGATGCAAAACCAGAGGCAAGTAGAGCAAGATCAAGAAGGTTCTGACTCTAATGGTGAGGATGTAAAAATTACCTGGACAGTAAATGGTGGTATTAATAAATTCATGCCTTCTGTAATCTTTGGACTCTCTTAATTTTTTCATCTTATTCCTCCTTTTCAACAACTAGCTGATTCTTCTTTCCAGATACGGGAGGATGAGGGTTTGGCTGGCAGTGGTCAAGGACGATAGTAAAATGCAAAAAAAAAAAAGAAGTTGGGAATGTTGTCCTGGTCCTTCTCTTCTCATTAACCCACATAGGATAATTAAGTGTTTCTCACCATTCAGATCTCAACTCTAAGTTCACTCCCTCAATGTGACAAGTGACTAGGTCTCTATAACTTGCTGTATGGATTCCAACATTCCATCATTGCAAAGGCAATGATCTATTATAGTATGAACTGTTACAGTTACAGTTTGTATTTTGGGTAACCTTTTGACTGATGTCTTTCTGCCCCTTTAGTCTATATGCTCTTTGAGAGTAGAAAGCATGGTTCTTTTGCTTAGCACCTCATGTAACACCTAACTTATAGTAGGTACCCAAATATTTTTGAACAAAAGAATGAATGTAGCAGTGAAATTCCATGAGAAGTATTTAGACTTGTTTTTTCATAATGTATAAACTTTTCTATTGATAAAGTACTGAATATAATTGAAAACATAAATCTCCCATACTCAGTATGGAACTTGAAAGTTTGGTCAGAGATGACTGATGAACAGAATTTCTTTTAATTTAAACATTCCTGTTTTGCTTGATGTGGTTTCCATTTTATCTAAATAAAAGTGATAATTCAATTTATGTGTGTAGCTTGTAAATTAAAAAATTGCCATTCTCTAAAAAGTATTAAAAAAGGAATGTCGAATGAGACAATGAATGAATCAAGAGTGTAATTTGGAAAAATATTCCTATTTAGGGTAATGGAGAAAAAAGGTAACATTAGCAAAGAAGATAAGAAAGAAATATTAAACAGTTAATAACAAGACAATTGTGTAACATCATTAATCAGAGAGGAAGCATCTGAGGTCTTATTAACTTCACAAAAAGGCAAAGAAAATAAATGTTCATTGGGCACCTGCTACTTGCTGTGCTTTGCAGGCACTTTACTATAACTTACATAAGTCTCACGATTACTATTCTTCTTCTTTTTTTTTTTTAAATCAGATGAGGTAGCCGCCTGTCAGAAAACTTAAATAATTTGCTTGCTGCGATAAAGCAAGTAGACTATGAATTTTAAAGTCAGACTTAGGTTCAACCAGAACTCATTGTCATGGACATTCTATCTCTTTTTAAAAATTATGCAGCTCTATAATTTTTCAAAAAGCTTAATAATATCCCTATCAACTCCTGTAAGAACCTTTCCAAAAAAGGATATACAGCTGCTGTATTTATAGAGATTGGTAGGAAAATAAATAGATCAACAGGAGGTAATATACTGTGCGGGAATTTGGAAAGGAAACAGCCTGTGCCTCATTCCTTTCCTATCGGGGAAGCTTAGGAAATGAGAAACCTCAACCAGTTCTCATTTGTAAATATGCTATTAACCTTGGCCCAGCCCCTCTTACTAATGTGATACTGTACTTACATAGAAAAGAGGAGTCCCAGGGCCGGACGTGGTGGCTCATACCTGTCATCCCAGACTTTGGGAATCTGTGGCGGGTGGATCACTTGAGGTCAGGAGTTAGAGACCAGCCTGGCCAACATGGCAAAATCCCATCTCTACTAAGGATAAAAAATAAAAAAATTAGCTGGGTGTGGTGGCACGTGCCTGTAATCCCAGCTACTCAGGAGGCTGACACAGGAGAATCACTTGAACCCAGGAGGCGGAGGTTGCAGCAGTGAGCCTAGATCTCGCCACTGCACTCCAGCCTGGGCAACACAGTAAGACTCTGTCTCCAAGAAAAAGAAAAAGAGAGAGAGAGAGAGAGAGACAGAGAGAGGAGTCCTTATCTAATAAATAGTTGTATCAGGATATATTCAGACAGCCCAGACTGCAGTATTGTAAATGAAACTGGCATTGCCAATTTATGCTGCAGGGCTGCCTGGAGAATGCGAGCTAGTGAGTTACATATTAACAGAGTATAAAAAGATGTTTCCCCCAAATTAAAGTGGAATTTTTTGTGAGTTATGTTTTTATGTGTCTTGTTCCAAAAAATTCTGTTATTCTGAAAACAAACGATGTTCTAAGAAAAAAAGATAGTGGACAATTTGGTGTGTTGTCTGACAGTTTCAGTCTCTTCTAGGAAAGACTGTTTCATCTGTATTTGTTTGCAGGTATTATTAGTACAGATTGGTGCTGGGTAATAGCTGTGATTACTATGAATCTGCTTTGAGGATTTAAATGTTTGTGCTATTACAGAAATCAAAAGGAAAAGTGAAGAGGAGAGAGAATACTGACAAGAGGGGAGATGGCAGGACAAATATCCTAGGAGTCCTACTTTCCATGATCAGCTAAGTATAGGCAGGTGAAGTCGCCAAAAAATGTTCAATAAAAATGTTTAAAAGCAACTCATTAGGCTGACATTTCCCTTATATACTCTCTGTAAATCTGAGCCTTTTAAGTACAAATAACTTATTAGGCGGGAAATTTAGTTATTATATTAAAATTAAATGTTTAATGTTCTTATGCAAAGCTTTCCAGTGACTTCCAGAAATAACATACTTGCTCTCAATATGTGACTCTGGTAATGAAAATAAGTTTTTAAAATAATATCTTCCTATAAGTCAGATTCTCCCTATACATGAGTTTAACACTCTTCAGGCAAAACTTTTGGAAACTTCAGGGTCAGTTTTATTTTGATGACTAAGGAACTAACTCTACTGTAAGAACGGCATTATTCCCGTAGTGTAAAACAGATATACTTCCAAATAGCCAACATAGTAAAGAAATAAGCACATAAATGTCAGGGAAATTACCAAATTCTAGCCACAGCAATGCGATTCTTGACCTTAATTGGTTTATAGAAAAATGAACTCAGTTTACTCTGTGCTAAGTAGACTCCTAATCATTGTTTAGAATCATTAACCAATTTTAGATTTAAAAATCCCTATAGAGCTATTCCTGCCCTCCCTACCACTCTTCAGCTGTGCATGATGTATAAATGCTTTCATCTGAGAAACACTTCAATGGCAAAACCATTTTCAATTCACAGCATCTGCCTTAATGGTTTATTACTAGGGGCTAATATTTGAAACAACTGCTATTTTGTACAGTGCTTTACTACACCACTTGGAATGTTTCTCCTGATAGATAAGTAAAGGGACAATTTTCAGTATCTCAACTTTAACTCCAGAGTCCCCAAAAGTGAATTTGACATATATCATGTAACCTGTATTTTACAGAAGACTTCCTTAAAATGGCGTCTCCAAATTTGTTGAAAAAATCCACCCATATTATTACATGATAACAATAATAAACAGAATGAACTGTTTTGTGTATATCTTGCAATAATTTTAGCTTCATCAGTACTTTTCTATGTTTATTTTTGCTAATTTTTTAAACGAATTTTAACTTCTAACTGGAAAAGTTTTAAAAATATTTATCTTTGCTATTAAGTTTTAAAATAAGATTAAGGTAGACAATAAAATGGATTCATACTAAGGAACACCTTCTGTTTTAAACAATAACATGGAGTCACCTATTCCAAATTGTGTTTTTGTAGGCATGTAGGATGCTTTGGTGTGTAACAGCTACCCCTCAGGTCACTTGTCCATTTTTGGCACAGAGTAATCTTATCAACTAGATCTTCATTATATGGAATGTAAAACTTTTATGAGCCTGAAATGGAATTCTGCTTGTATAACATTTGTGATTACAGCAAACTGATTACAGTGTCTTCACATATCCCTGGACTCATTAATCTCAGAATCTGAGAGATCTGAGGAGCTATAGTTCGACCCCCTCATCTATGGTAAGAATCTTTCCATAACCATTCCAACAGATGTCACTAAGCTTCTAGTTTAACACTTTCATGGCACTAAGCTTCTAGTTTAACATGTTCATGTCAGAAAAATCACCAAGTCCCAAGGAATTATATTATTTTGTGGGAAAATTATAATGGTTAAAGAGCACTGTTTTTTTTTTTAATGTTAAGAAATTTGTATTCTATTAATTTTGTCACTTGAATTGTTCTACATTACTGTATAAGATCACCTGAATCTAATTTCTTCATCTATAACAGACCCAATATATCTCAATTGGCTCTCTCTCCCTACCTCCCTTCCTCTCTCCCTCTGTTACCTGCAGCCATTAAAATCCTATTTAATACAGAGTCATCCTATCCTTAAGACCCATAGCAACCCAATTCATAGGCTCAGAAAATCATTCTTCTGGTTTCTAAATGATACTTAGAGAACCAGCGCTTGATGACTATACAACTTTGTAGTCATGTGGATTAATATTTTTATATCTTAATTTTACCAGTAAAATATGGTGATTATAATAGTCTAAATTATTATTTTAGGAGAGACTATTAACAATATAGAAAAGAAAATGCCTAGGGATTAGACAGTGTGCTGAATGAGCTAATACTCATGCAATCACATTGGGATCTTTGTGACAAGTCTGTTGATCTGTGAATCATCACGGAGCATTTGTGAAAATATTCAAATATTAACAGTTAACAAATTCATTACCTATTTATTAAAGATCCACTAAACTTCAGTGAGTTTTACAGATGGTAGGGAAAGGAAAGTGAGCAAGAAACCCTGTGGTCTAGCAGGCTAAGACCAAACAGGCAATGACAAACAGCATGAAAACTGAAAAGTGATGGCCGGGCACAGTGGCTCACACCTGTAATCCTAGCACTTTGGGAGACCGAGGCAGGAGATAGAGACCATCCTGGCTAACACGGTGAAATCCCGTCTCTACTAAAAATACAAAAAAATTAGCCAGACGTGGTGGCGGGCGCCTGTAGTCCCAGCTACTGGGGAGGCTGAGGCAGGAGAATGGCGTGAACCCGGGAGGCGGAGCTTGCAGTGAGCCGAGATCGCACCACTGCACTCCAGCCTGGGAGACAGAGCAAGACTCCGTCTCAAAAAAAAAAAAAAAGGAAAAGTGAGAAGTGACACAAGGATTGCTATGTGAAGATACAGCAGGGTCATCTAGCAGAGTCTGTGGAAGACATAGACTCTTCCAAGTGAACTATTTAAAATAAATAAACAATAAAGAATAAATTTGTTAACTAAATGAATTGAAAAAGGCAAAATTTTCTGTTAGGAAAAAAATTCTGTGTGAAGACTGACGATAATATACTTTATGAGATGAGTTAGAGGAAGGTCATTGTGGCTGATGAATGGGAGAGCATAGTGGATCAGTGCCTGAGGGACACGAAG
Organism: Macaca fascicularis; assembly: GCF_037993035.2. Classification (NCBI taxonomy): domain Eukaryota; kingdom Metazoa; phylum Chordata; class Mammalia; order Primates; family Cercopithecidae; genus Macaca; species Macaca fascicularis. The sequence goes on from NC_088377.1 coordinate 187,770,682, forward strand.
GATCCAGGTCAGAGGGACTTAGAAAGCAAGCTAAAGAATGTTGACTTTATGGGTTATGCTGGTATTTTCCATGCCCTCTATATACTAGGTATTGTAAAACATTTAATCTTTGCTAAATTCATAGGCAAAATGTAAAATCTCCTCCCTTTTATTTTAAATTTTATTCAGTTGTGGGTAGAAGCATCTTTGTGAGAGGGCTTCACTGGCTATGACATGTCTTTCACTATGAACTGCGTGTTCGTGTTCTCCATCCCTTTAACCATTGTGTCGTTCATCTTTTGCTTACTGATTTTTAAGAAATTGCTGGAGATTATGAGTCTCAATTATTCTTAGGGATTTTTTTCGGTCTTTTTTTTTACTTTGTTACTCTTTTAAGAGAATGCTGACTAGAGATTTTATAATTATATAAGTACATTTGTAGTTTCATAGACTTTTAGGATGTGTGCACAGTAGAAAAATGTGTGTGTGTGTGTGTGTGTGTATGATTCAAATTTTCATACATACTTGTGCAGATGGTCTAGCTACCATATAGAGAAATAAGTGGAACAGGGCAAAATTGAAAGCAGATAGACTAATAAGAAATTTGCTGTGGTCATATCTAGGTTAATGGAAGGGGTCATCTCTAATAGGAAGAACTGGAATTATTATTAAGGATGATGTTAATAGTTAAACTAAAATTAGAATCTCTACTAAACGTATGTTTTGGTGAAGAAGCCCATGAATAACAGCCAGTACTCTTTCAATTAATGTATTTGTCAAATACCAGTCACGCCAATACCCTCTGTAAGGAAGGAGAAGGAAATAAACTTTTTTGAATCACTGTGTAACATAAATTGTGTATATTCATGCATTTACTTGGTGCAAGAAACCTGTAGGATTGAGATTATATCCTATATTTTTACAGATGAAGGAATTGAGGTTTAAGAAGTTTAAATAACTTTTCCAGTCATTGAAAACCAGGGTATAACAGAAGATTTTTGGTTCACAACCTGAAAATTGGTACTGTCGTATAATAGGAGAGAGGGGAAAAAATCCAGAAAGTGAAAAGAATTAAAAATGTGACCAAGGATGAATAAAGAAACTTGACAAAGAAACTTGGTCACACTGAATTATCATTAGTTGGTATAATTAAGATTTAGAAGTCAAAAAGGGAAAGCTCAAGGTCAAAACCATTATCTGAACATACATTTTCAATAACTGCTCAGGGGTTAGGAAATCAGAGCACTAGCAAGCCATCCAGGAAAGCACCACCTTATGAGGTGTCCATCAAAACAACGAAAGAGAAAGAACAGTGAGCATTTACGCAGAATAAAACAGGAGAAGTGGGGCTTGGGGATGGAGAAAGGAAATCAAAAGCAAAAAGGGAGATACGAGTGTTTAACGAAATAAGAAGATTTAATAGATGAAGATTAAATTTGTACTCAGAACCAACCAAACATAAAAGAGCCACACAAGATCAATGTGTGATATACAACTTTTGATGGTCATGAATAGGCTCACACATCTCAAGATACCTCAATTAAATCTTCCCTGCCAGAATCACTTCATAGAGTTATAGCATGGTTAATTTGAGTGTAAATCATCGTGGAGTGACAGGACATTTGCCTGCTTCTATTCTCTAGCACAGTTTAGTTTGTCAAACTGGAAGGCTGCAACACAAACAGGCCAAAATATTGAGGTTTTGGTTGAAAGGGTAGATAATGCATATGACACAGTAGATATGAAAAACTGTTCTCATGAGACAACTTTTGAAATTTATATGGGAAAGGTATTCGTGAAGAATAATGACCTAACTGTCCTTTAAGCCTATGTCCCAAGAATCAGTTCCTCAGATATAACCTGCAATAATTCCTAGGGAGTGTGTCAGTTATTTTTAACACATGAGAGTCAACTGGACAGGGCAAGAAATGTTCCCTGCACGTTTCCCTGTAATTAAGAGAGAGACTGTTCTTTAACTAAGATCCTGGATCATACATTGCTCATTATACTTCATATTTCCAAGTCTTGATTCATTAGGAATTAATGAAATAACATTGTTGGATTCTAAAGACAGATAAGCAAGCAAGAAAGAGAACATGCAAACAACGAAAAGACCCTGGCGATTACTCTGTGACTCACATGAATAATCTCAATTATTTGGGACAAACCATTAGGATGTTATGTACCCGATGGAGAAATAAAGACTTTTCCAGCTGGCTAGAGTTATCCAATATTTGACCTTATATAGCAACGGTCTTCAGTCATGATATACTCTAGTTCATAGTTTTATTACTGTATTACCGAGGAACAAATATTTACTAATTCTTACATAGACTTCAAATTAGCATACTGGCCTAGGGCCTGTGATTAATGAGACTGGATCTGAAAAACCACGCCATGGGTAATTAATATTGAAAAGCACGATCCACTGAATTAATAATGCATTTCTGACAACCACTAATAATCATTTATACCAGATGTAGCTTCTCTGTAATAATAAACTGCTGAAATGTTTTAAGCTTCTAAAGTAGTTTGTTTGCCAGGACTTAAAAAAAAAATAGAACCTGTTCAAATAAATTTAGATGAATAACATATCTCTAAGTCACCTCCCTGTAATTTTATGGTTTTTATAAAATAGTTTAGATTCTATAAAAATGCTGTGATACTGTCTATGAGCACACAAAGTTACTATCTATTCTGACGGGTGGACTTTTAGTCTGTTTACTGACAGATTACTAAGCAGCAGAAAAAGGCTTTTAGAATAATAATTGAGTGGCACAAGAGTCATCAATGATACTAATCAAAAAATTATACTTTTAAAAAATATGAAAATCTATAAGGTTAAAATGTGACTTGAAATAAGTTCTCTAAACCATTGATGCTTCTACTCCTCAAACATACCTATTTTTATTCTTTTAAAATTTGTTTACAAATCTTGTCTAGATAATAGATCATACATATGTATGCATTTTTTTACACTGAACCATATGACCTTGCCATTTTTTACCTACAAAAATAGCAGTTTCACAGAGCTGAAGCCACTATTTCCACCGTTTCACATTAATATATTTTCTGATTTGCTTTAGATTTACTTTTGTAGCAGCATATTCTTCCCAAAGCCATTTCGAAGAAAATTGTCTCTATAAGTAATATGGTAAATCGATGCTGAAATTTTTATCCCAAGAGTCTTAAAATATAAAGACACTTTTCAAAATTTGTAAACCTAGTTTGAGAAATTTAAGAATTGAAAAAAATACTTTATATTATAACTGAATTTTTGTATATTTTATGTAGTCATGGTCTACCAATTGCTCTTAGCAATAATGTATCCAAATTGTATTTGGTACTTAGTTTTCCTTTTATTGTTTTTAATAGTCCCTTCACTTTGATTCCAAAACTATTGGTTATATTTATTAAGTGAAAATAAATTATCTCTCATCCAAGAGCCATGGAAAAATATTATTTAATACTAATTATGATTTTTATCTCTAATCTATAACAAAATTTTGGATATAAATCTTAATATAATCAGTAATATCATCCTTCATTTAAGAAGTTAAATTAAACATCGACCCTTCATAAATCTGATATGGATTTAATACAAGGTAATGTATACTGATTATGAAAAATAAGTAGATATTTCTACAGAAAGATCAGAAACAATTGATATTTTTAGGTAAATTTAATTTTTTATTAAATTTTTTGGCAATTATTTTACTGTATTTTTATGTAGTACATAATTAAGTGGGAGTAAAAGGTGGAGTATTATCTATATCACTTTAATGTCTATTAAAATTTTAATGTCTATTAAAATGTCTTTATATTCAATACTGCAGTCATGTTATAGCATAATGTTTAAAGGGGTTTTACATATTATGAACTTAGTAAAATATGCTTTCAAAATAGTTTAATTTAGGGATACTATGTGTTCTAATGCAACAATGCATCCCTAAGAAATATTACATGCTTAGAGACAATGTTAAGAAACCCATCTAACTTGCCTGAAGCAGAAAACCACTTAAGTTAGCTAAGGCAAAAATAGAGAAATTGCTAATGGGATCTATTGCGGATTCGTAACCTAAGGGAAAGGGAAATGTAGCCAGCCACAGGAAGACCGGAAATAAGATCATGGATGGAAGCTTTTCTTTCATGGCCCACTGTCTCTAATGCACTCATCTCTATCATACCGGCCTTTCCTTCTTCTCTCTGCTTATGTGCCAAGCATTCTATATAAGTTCCAAGAATCATTCTATATAAGTTCACCTTACACTGATCCATGTGTGTCTTTCGGGACATTTTTATAAATGGTGAAGTTTTTATATATATATATAGGGATTATATTTGGTTTTTTCTGCTATGGTCAGATGTACATACATCTAGATTACAGTGATGCACGTCATTTATCATGGAGATCAGAGGGCCTATGATATTTATATTCGTATGAAGAAATAAAAAGATAAACATATGTTTAAATGTATTTCAGAAAATAGAGTAGACACAGAAGCCCCCAGATATGTAAATGACACTTTTTAAATGTTTAATTCTGAGAATGCATACCAGATACCATTTCTTTGTAACTATCATAAATTTTTCAGGAACAAGTTCAATAAGCCAAGTTAAATTTTTATGAATATTTGAACTACATGTCTTCAAGCATGTTTTCATAATTTGCCACTTGTGATGTTTTTAAATCAAATATTATTAAAATATAAAAAGTTATTGTAAAAAGACTTGTATTTAAAATGGAAGAAAATAATTTGTATCATTTTAAGTACCATACATTAAGTAGGTAGTTGCTAGATCCTGAGGAGCAAATCTGGATAAATCTCAAGCAATATACAATTTATAATCTCTTACTTCACTTAAATAATTAATTTAGTAATGGCTTTGTTGACTAAGTAGAATGTTTGTCTACAGAACCTTGCTATGTATGTGTATTATCCTCCAATGCATCCTTATTTGTAAAATGATAGCGTTTTTACTGCAATATTACCCATTATAAAAACACAAAGTCTATTTTTCATAACATGCTCAGGGTTTTTTAATACAATTTTAAAACTTTAAAAAGTTTATTTATCTTATACAACAATAAAACCTCTTTTTATTGTTTTTCAAATATATTTTTCCACCATATCTTATATAGTCTTTAAAGTATTCAGTTAATATTCAAATTATATTTTCTTCATATTAAGTTTCGATATAGTTAGAGAAATGTTTTCTTTTGAGACGGAGTCTCGCTCTGTTGCCCAGGCTGGAGAGCAGTGGCGCGATCTCGGCTCACTGCAAGCTTCGCCTCCCGGGTTCACGCAGTTCTCTCACCTCAGCCTCCCGAGTAGCTGGGACTACAGGCGCCACCACGCCTGGCTAATTTTTGGTATTTCACCCGTTAGCCAGGGTGGTCTCGTGATCCGCCACCTCAGCCTCCCAAAGTGCTGGGATTACAGGCGTGAGCCACCGCGCCCGACCAGTTAGAGAAATTTTAAATGACTAAAGTGTAGGAAAATACTGAGAAATATTATTTTGTGTAAATAATCTTAAGTACAGTTTTCAAGTATTGAATGGCTTGATAACAAGTTTTTCTCTTTCTTTGTAATTAAAAAAGTCACTAAAACTATGTACATTGCAATGGGATTAAGTTAATATAATTTTTTAAATATTTTAAATTTGTTTTCCTTGGAAATTAGGATAAAATCAAATTACAATGGTGATATATCCTGCTTTTTGCTGATCCATGTTTCATCACATTAGTAAAAACTGATAATGTAACTGTTGATTCAGAACTTACTCTTTACCAAGCAAAGTGTTAACTCAATGAACTGTTTCATTTCAATTTCCGTCAACTCTATGTATTAGATGTGATTATCCCCTCCCACACCTGCCTATTAGCAGAGTAGGAAGCAGGCGTTCGGAAATATTAGCACCTTGTACAAAACCACTATTTTTGCACAAGTAGCATTTTGCTGTTGTTTTGTTTTGCACAATGTTTTTGTTTTGATTTGTTTAGTTTTGGCTACTGGTGGTGGAGCCAGGATTCTAACTGGCTTTCTCTCCACAGCTCTGATCTAAGCCTTCCATTATGGACAGTCTTCAGAGGAGCACGCATCCTTGCTGGCTGGCATATCAACATTCATAATCCTGGCATGTGGAAGAATACTCTGATTATAGCCCCAGATGTTAGTGTTAAAAATTCCTTCTAAGGCATTTCTTTATTCTTAAGTAAATCCTGTTAAGGAAAAATAGGAATTTATAAGTGATTAATAAATTAATGTGAGTTATCACACTACTTTCTAATTTGACAGAATCAGGAGCTTTTAAAAAATAAGGACACTGCCCAAAGAGGAAAAGGAGATAATTCAGAGGGCTCAGAAGCTAGAATTAGCTTTTTAGGGGAACTAATTTAAGAATAAAGAGGCTCCTTATTGTCTATTTATTTTTTATGAAATTGAAGTAGACATCGCTTAAATTTAATAATTGACTTACATAACATTATTGATTTTTTACCCTGATTTTTCAAACGATCTGTATTCGTTATATTTTGACTTCACTGTAATATTTTGCATAAACGATAGTCAATCAGAAATCACAATATGCTAAGTCTAAATGAACTTTAGAAAGGGAATAACGAACAATTTGATTCAAGATTAGCATTATAATTGACATTCTTAAAAAATATTTCAGCATTACTGGAAAGGGATCATGTTACTTTTGTAATTTTTCTATTGTTATGTGATAAATCAAAGAGGTAAAGAAAAATAAAGACAAATGATTAGAGTTCATTGTAAGCTGGGAAGAAAGTAATTCTTGTTAACTAAGTCAAATTGAAAGAGAATACACTTAAGAAAGTGTAAAGCTCACTATTACATTTCGTCTAATTGGTACATCAAATTAATGCAAATTACTCCTGCCCCCAAAAAGGGTTCATAAATGAAAGGCTTTCTAAGGCAGAAGTGTCATTGTAGTGTAACTTTGAGTAGGTACATGTCCCTATCAGCTGATCTTATCTTCCAAGCCTACAATTATTAATCCTCTGTGTGTAGTGCTTAAAATGTGGTACTTCACATAAGAGGGCTGTAAAGAAAGAACAAAGACTTGTAAAGTGCCAAAGGAAGAGGATCTCAGGTCCATTTGGTTGATTAACAGTCCTTAGTACGAGGAAAATTACAGGAAAGAATCTGTAGCCCAGGACGGAGCTCTTAACTCCAGATTGCATGGTATTAGGAGGACAACCAGAACAGAATTCAGATGAAAAGCCTGGTAGCAGTGACCAGTGATATTAAAACACATAGTGATCTAATAAATAGCCCTTCATATTGCTTAGTGGTTAGGGAAAGCATCTAACTCACAAGGCGAGTTACTCTCTAATAATTGGAAACTATTATCTGGCTTCTAAAATCCACTTCAGACATCAGTTTGGCCGCAACACAATCTGATATGATCTTGATGAACAAGATGAAACAGCTCCACCTTAAGCAGGTGAGTGGAACACTACATAGCACACTCGCCACCTAGTGGATATTCACTGTAATTTTAGTTGGTTTTTTTTTTTTGTTTTTTGTTTTTTTTATTAATCTGTTCTAGAATAAATGTAAACCACACATTTCATTTTGTGAAATGAAAGTGTGTGTGTTTGTTTCTGTTGCCTGATATTGTGGTCAAGACTATTCTAACATATATTTTACAATCTGAATAGTTTGTAAAATGTGAAAATAAAAATTCCTTACACAGATGAATATAAAATTTCTTTGGCTAGATCAGATTAATCAAAGCTTGTCCTGTAAAGAGGGTCAATACTTGTAAAAGTTTCTCCTGCTGATTCTTCTTCCTTTTATTTATGACCTTTATCTAATCTTGGGGTCACTGAGAATGCATCGTCCCTGCTGGATCTTTTATCTAGTTTCTATCCAAGATCCATATGAACTGGGGTTGCTCTCTCTTGTCTAAATGTCTTGGTTTGAAAACGGAATTCCTTTCTTCCATGAGATCAGAATAACTAATGCAGTTTTACCTTTTTAAAATCTTTTCCCCTTTATATTGCTCTTCATCAAGGTACTCGTTTAATACCCAAAAATATAAATCTCCAATATTGGAAATTTAAGCTTGATGATACACCAAGGAACAGCTGTTTTAGGATTTTTCAGGCCTTCCCAGCACCTATCAGATTGCAGGAGAGCTGCCAATCTGCTCATTCACAATGCTAGTCATGGCCTCAGAGTTTCATTTTACCATCTGGCACATCAGGATCACCTCCCCAGATAGTAATCATCATCCCAACAATAATATAGTGAAATCAGAGTTGGAGGATTGTAAAGAATTTTTAAAGGTTATTGCATATGCTACCAGAGTTTTCAGGGCTGCTTGGTACTTGTCTATTTCATAACTCCATATCTGATGACTGGCTAAGTTTTCTCTGCTTTGTCCTTATAAGCCTAACACCCGTGCCACTGGTATGTATTCATGAAGGCGGTTTCATTAGTGACCCTCTGCTGTTCCATACTAGGCAGAGAGTGAGTTACCCAGACGTATCCACCTATATGCTAACATTTCCCTTTACATCACTGAATAAAATTTATTTCTCCATACTTGTATTTGAGGCCCAATATTAATTGATGGCTTCTGTTGTTGCCATAATCCACTTTTCTAAATCCCTCCAAATTTCATTTCCACTTTGGTACATTTATGCTCGTTGTGTAAAACCCCTACCCTATTCTCAGTTTACCTAGTGTAAACTTTTCGCCACATGAATCAAATGTCAACCCATACAATGAATTTCGCTCGACACAAAACAATCACAGCAAAATAGAATCAGGAAAAATAATGTAGCTCATATGATGAAATGGCATTAATGTATAGTTAATGGCATTAAAGACAATATGGTTACAGATTTACCATTAAATATAATTGGGTTCTCTTATGCATTGTATCATGGTGATGATTCTGTAGTATAAGTGTTATACTTAATCAGCAAAGGGTTTTACATGAAAACTCTGGTACTGAATTCTAGCAAATGTTTATACAGACTAAACAAGGTTGCAAGCCTGGAAACCCAGGACCAAGAACCATAAAATAGAGAGATAAAATCATATGTGTGTGTGTGTGTGTGTGTGTGTGTGTGTGTGTGCGTGCTCATAGGTTAAAAAAAAAAGTTAAGAAAGTGAGTATTTTTTCAGAAACTTTAGGCAATGGCATAAAATTTAAACATTTTCAGTTCTGCAGCTTATGACATCACGTGTGCCCAATTTGATATAGATATCAAACTATGTCTCTCTTCTCTTTCTCTTTTTTTATCACATGCTAATGAAAACAAAATTGAGAAGATTCATATTGGAAACATTTTCAACCACCCAAAATGACTCATCAATATTTTTGGTGACCCAGTGGTGTGTTGGGATCAGCTTGTACCAGCTTACAAGAACTGTATGACTCACGTATTAAATAGTCAGGAATCAGTCAGTTCTTAAGCACGGTCATTCTTGATTTCTTAAAGGTTATATGCCTTCACAATTAAATAAATTCTATAAAAAACAACTATATACTAATATTAAAACATCACCAGTTCCTAATTTTAAATGTTTTATTATCTATGCTTTTGAGATTATTTGTCTATTTCAACAATGCGATGGAAATAATGTAAAATGATGAACTACTGTACATCCCTTTGTAACTCCTTATTCAATGATGTCATGGTAATATATTTAAATCAGCCTTGGTGAGGGTATTTACAGCATGAACATCAACATATGCTACAATTGAAGGCTTTTTACTCTAGGGAACTAGCTTCAAACATCTACCTGGATATCAGTGGATGATAACATAATGTGGATACACAAGGCCCAGATTCCAAACGTAGTTCTAGAATATTAGCCTGTTTATTAAACTTTAAAGCCTGTTTATTATACTGATCTACAAAACTAAGTGTCGAAGACATTGATTCTCGTAAAGACATTACATTTTAAAATCGAGTTCAACTTTGCTTCCTAATGGGCGTAAAGGTAGCATAAAGCAGGGACATCAAGCCTACAGAAAGACAACATATTTTAGAATGGCATATAATATATCTCAATAATGTATCAACTTTAGTGGCAGAAGTTTTATTTAAAAAAAGAGATGTTCAGGAAAAATTTCAGACGACTTGATGAGCAAATAGGTTATATTTATAAAATATATAACAATTTAACTTTGCCCATTTGGTTACTTTATCCTAAGTGGAAATTGACTTATTCTTTTCCATATTACTTTTTGACGGAGCTGGAACTCAAATAAAACAGAAATTCACAGATGATGTTTTCCTGTTAGTAGGTTAAATTTATTAAACATTATGTAACTATTTTAAATTGACCATTGAAATGCATTTATCACACTTTATTTCATTTCCTTCTGTTATAGACATGCTGAAACTTTGCTTGCAATAAAGAGATGTTTCTATTTTAAATCCTTCCACATCTTAATTGCAACATGAAAGCCATGTTTAAGATAATCTTTTTTATAAAGGAAAATTGTTCTTTGCAAAAAAGTAAATAGTAGCTCCATTCTTATATGATAAGGAGTAGAAAGAACAGTAGAAAAAACATTTGACAACGTATCTGAAAAACTAAGTGTTTGTCCCAGTTTTATAACTTATATACTATTTCAAGAAGAAAAACAAGTATCTTGGGTAGAATGAACTCTCAGTAAAAACATGTATTTTCAGGAAAATTAATTTAGTTTTTAAATAACCACTTCCTCTTATGATTTATTAATAATAAAATCTTCTAAATGTCATAGAAATCAGTACAAATGTTAATCACTGCTAACTTACTTTTGAATATATCTACACTGACAAATATTAGAACACTTTACTCCTTAAAAATATAGTGGTTGCTTTGTAGAAATGGAGTCAATCAGGCATCTCCGATACTGGCACGTGGGAGATACTCAATACAACACATGGAGTGAATGAACAACATCATTTCTTTTATTGAGATTCACCAGAAAGTCCCGAGTGAAGAAACAAAGCGAGAAGGACCTTCGAGTTGAAAAGGTAATTTAGCGTTAATAGCAAAATGCAAACATACATTCCACTTTGATTCTTTCTGTTCTTCACTGGTTTGAAGCACTTGCAGTTACCCAGTCAACTGGACTTCATTGAGTGTGCCATCATGCATTGCACTGCACTAGGTAGCATGCAGAGGAAGGCAGAGTCATGGTACCTGTCTGGGGAAATCTATAATGGAATATCCATAAGAGTACCACCACTATAGGATTTATATATATATATGTGTGTGTGTGTGTGTGTGTGTATTTATATACACACATATATACATATATATATCAAACTTCCCAACCCAGGATTATAAGGCAATTTCTTGAAGTTGATTTGTGATTGAGTACAAGATTTAACACCTGCCCTTTTTGTAAGCGTCATGGTTCCTAAGCCTTGCATGTTCAAGACACCTGTCTGTGGTGAAGGCTGCAGGCGGTGAACTTCAAAGTGGAATGATCTCTGCCACCTCACACTCACAACACTCCTGGACTTCTGAGCCCTGATGTACCTCTGTTTGTGGTGGTGATCTCCTATTATCATGGATGCCCCTCACATGGGAAGACTTAATTTCCTGACTATTCTCAGTCCTGGGTCTCTCCCCAGAGATGTGATCAGTGGTGGTGGCAGAGAGCTGAAGGACTTGGGAACATTATTCAGTGTTCCAATTATTAGGAAAAATGCAAGCAGATGGAGCAGGGAAATAATATCTTTTGCTAATTATTCGAATGGATGAGCTGACAGAACTTTACACTCTCCCACGAGAGCCAAAGGGTCATGGATCTCTGGCCAATTCTAGCCAACCTGGCTGGCTGCCACGGAGCACAGAGGCTGCCGTCTGCCTTTCTCTTCTGCTCACCTGAGGCATTTGTGGGAGAACCCTTACACTCCTTCCTCTCCTCTCCTTCCTTCTTTCCTTCCTTCCTTCCTTCCTTCCTTTCTTTTCTTTCTTTCTTTCTTTCTTTCTTTCTTTCTTTCTTTCTTTCTTTCTTTCTTTCTTTCTTTCTTTCTTTCTTTCTTTCTTTCTTTCTTTCTTTCTTCCTTTCCTTCTTTCTTCCTTTCCTTCTTCTTCTTTCTTTCTTTCTTTCTTTCTTTCTTTCTTTCTTTCTTTCTTTCTTTCTTTCTTTCTTTCTTTCTTCCTTCCTTCCTTCCTTCCTTCCTTCCTTCCTTCCTTCTTTTCTTTCTTTCTTTCTTTCTTTCTTTCTTTCTTTCTTTCTTTCTTTCTTTCTTTCTTTCTTTCTTTCTTTCTTTCTTTCTTTTCTCTTTCCTTCTTTGGCTTTTGCTGTTGTTTTAATGATAGTTTGATTCAATGACAGATTCTCTGTTAAGTGTTAGAAAAACATTTCAAAATCTAGTTTACTAAATGTGTAAGCCTAAATGTATGCTTAAACATCTACATGTCCTTTTGGAATATGCCATAATACTTCTGTACATTATTTTTCTTGCAAATAATGTATAGAAATATCGTGAGTGATTTTCCCATGCTCTGAATTATTCATTAATCCCCCCAAATCCTCCATCTCCCTAAAGACTTTCTCTTCCTACCTCGCTCCGGCTGCTCAGCATTTCCACAGAGCACTGATAGCACCACACTTACAAGTTTAATTTGTGCACAAGCCTGTTAGCTCCCTTCTGTTCAACGGCTTTCAGCTGCCCTCCTAACCCTACACAGATGTCTCACAAACCCATGTTCCTACTCATGGAGGACAGGCAAACTGAGCAGGGTAAATCTATCACCCCAACAATGCAAAGCCCTTCACCTGGTGAAGGTGAGTCAATAACACCATGCCCATGTGCAAAGCAAGCACATCACACACTACATGCTCTTCCCAGGTTTAGTGTTGCAAATTCTAACATTTGCAGAAAATATGTAAGCTCTCTCCATCCACCTTTTCCACTTCATTGGTCCTCTCAAAGGCCTTAGCATTACCTCTCTCTCACACCATTACCTGCGGTACAAATGAGCTTCTTCTGAGGTTCATGCTTCTCATCTTCCAAGAAATACTCTCTTTCCTATTATGCCACAAGGCCCCTAGCCTTTTTAAAATCCAAGGAAACATTCTGTACTAAGAAAAATAACGTGATCTACAGTATCAGATGAAGGGAAGCACTTAATTTTAGGTAATGTTTCCAACCCTTCATAACGTAAAGATATCAAACCCTTCATAACTTAAAGATATCAAAATGAGAGTTTTCCAACAGGGAAATTCAGAAAAGCAATACATAAATGTGAAATGGAAAAAATGTAGAATTCCATTTCTCTTATTAGCATGACGAATTTTTTTGTTAACAGAATTTGACCCTTAACACAGTAAAAGGTTAAGTCTACTTCATTTGGCATTGTAAAAATAATTCTCTGATGAAGTATATTACTAAAGAAATAACATACATCACAGCATTTATCAGTTCTTGGGAAAAAAAAAGCAGCTTTACAAATGACTCAGTGACTCAACACATAAAGTGAATTTTGCTTATTCAATCATGCATTATCAGCATATGCAGGATTTCTTTCTGTCCTTTTGTATCTGATGGGGATATATAATCAGATACAGATGGGGATATCTGTAACAGATGGGAGGGACCAAATATTACTATTATCTCTGGCTCACAGATAATTTAAAAATAAGACGTAAATAACCTCTTTTTTTTTTTTTTTTTTTGAGACAGAGTTTCGCTCTTGTTGCCCAGGCTAGAGTGCAATGGTGCGATCTTGGCTCAATGCAACCTCCATCTCCTGGGTTCAAGTGATTCTCCTGCCTCACCCTCCTGAGCAGCTGGGATTGCAGGCATGCATCACCATGCCCAGCTAATTTTGTATTTTTAGTAGAAAAGGGGATTCTCCATGTTGGTCAGGCTGGTCTCGAACTCCCGACCTCAGGTGATCTGCCTGCCTCGGCCTCCCAAAGTGCTGGTATTACAGGTGTGAGCCACCACACCTGGCCAATATTCTTTAAAGAAGAAAGGTCTTGCCTCTATTCACATAGCTATTCTGTGCTTGAGTTGAAATGTGAACATAATTCATGGTTAGTATCTTTTGGACACATTGCTATGCATAGTTATTGACCTGCAAGCATGCGTGTGTGTACACACACACACACACGCACCACACACTCTCTATCTCAATATTTATCCTAATTAGAAATCAAGGAATGCTGTATTATGTTCTATTTTGCCTGTTACCTTGACAATAATTAAAAACAGCAAATCTAATGTTAGAATGATATAGGAATATTTAAATTCATATACATTACAAGGGGTACATTTAAATTGTGAAGAAAATGTGAAAATATATTCCAAATGCTTAAAATGTCACCGTATCCCTTTGCCTATTCTATCAGATTCAGACAGAAAATAGATGACTTACTCAACGGATATAAATAAGGGGAGATTGATGGAGGTGCTATTTGCGGAAGTGTGGCCAATAGTAAAAGAATCAAAACATATAAGCACTTAGCGACTAACAACATGGGAAGCCATTTCCACCTCTGAGGCAGAAGAGGTAAGTCTAGTGACTGATGAAACCCAAGCATGAAGGAAGAGGATAGGAGATTAAACCACAGACCTCAGCTGTTGTCAAACCCGAGGCCAGCCACTAGGAGTTGGAAGCACTATGGAATAAGCACCCCAACTTCTCTTTCCTCCCACCAGCTAATCTGCCAGTGCCAGTGGCTTTCATTGTTGTCGGGGGGAACAACGGAAAGCCAGGGTCCCAAATGATGAAACTCATGGGGTGACCCTGCTTTGGAACCAGGCAGGACAGAGGAGGGCAATAAATGGATCTTCAGGGTTTACTCATGGAAAACAGAAAGTGATCTGCAACTCATCAAGCCATCCCTGAAGAAGGAAGCTGAGATTAGTGCAAAAATGTCTACGCAAAATGCTAATGCTAATGCTAACATTATTTAGAAACATAAGATCATGGGAATAATATATATAACCAGAAGTAAGGTATTGGAGAACTAAAATTTGGAAGTGACCCATACATTTTCAGTTGCGAAACGTGAAATAATTTAAATTAGCATGGTTCAATGGAATATGTATTG
This sequence comes from Macaca fascicularis, assembly GCF_037993035.2. NCBI lineage: Eukaryota > Metazoa > Chordata > Mammalia > Primates > Cercopithecidae > Macaca > Macaca fascicularis. Next base: position 187,785,721 of record NC_088377.1, read on the forward strand.
GGGTGCACATATTCATGCTATGTTAAGTTAAAATGAGAAGGCTACAAAACATGTACATATACATGTAGGTATGAATATAATTACTGCATATTTATATTAATGCTTATATAAAAACTCAATTCATTTGAAAGACCTAAAATTAGGAGTTTAGAGTAGATTGTAAGGAGGATGAACTCACCAATAATAGAGTAACATTATTCCCTAAAGAACTTTAAATGTTATTTGTTCCCTTTCAAGTTTAATTAGAATCATGGGGTGGAGTGCAATGGGGTGTATTGAAATGAATGTGATATTATTATTTCATGAGCATTGAATACATTTTTTCTATGTAAGAACAAATGTAAAGTTTATTAATATAAACAGAATATGGATTTCTTCTAAGTCAAGGTAGTTGGTAGAGAAACAATCGACTAATAATCCTAGTTGCAGTGTGGCTTTGAGACCAGGAATATCGAATGTTTAAAAACTGTATTGTTGACTATTGTCAAATAAGATCAATTGAGAAAAGTGGACATCTTGCAATCAAGATTTATGATTACTTATCATTCTATTACATTCATGCCTGTAGCTTCTGATTTTTATATACTTGATCTTTTCTACTTGTATGAATTTTAATTGAAAAATATATCACGGCTTTTTTTCAACGAATAAAAGCAGTAAAAGAAAATGAACAACAAGAAATATCAATGCTATGAAACACTGGAAAAATATGAAGCAAAGACTCCCAATTCTAAGTGCTCAAAGTAACGAAACAAAGTTATATATGGCTGTCGTATTCAAAAGAGATTATTGTAGAGGGAAAGAAAAGTGACATGGAAATGTAAATATTGACCAAATGGTGATATTTGGAAATCAATAAAAGATAATAGGCTAAGTGAATGCTAAAAAGATGACAATTACAAAATAATAATAACAGAGGAAAGTTAAGAATTAACTGCAAAAGTTAATAATAACAAAATTAATAAATATTTCCATGCAGCCGAAACTTTCATTTTTTACTGTTTGCCTTCTACTACTGCTGCTTCACCAGAATCTTCTAATAATAATCTAAATTCATTGATACCTGCAAGTAGCTTCTTTCCTGTAGCAACGCCCAGCACCAACTTCTATCCATAAACAGCCATTGATGCACAGTGCTGTATCATTTTAGTAAATGTTAACATAATGTTATAATCACTTCCACAGATTAAACTATTATATGCACATTTTAAAAACAGAAGCTGTGACAAAGATCTAATTGTATTATATGATCAAAAGGAGGATGTCACAGAAAGGGGATATACAAAGAAAATAAATGAAGGTGCATCTGTCTGGAAAGGAATATCATGATTGTTTCATTATTGTTCCAGCTTTTCCAGCTTCTGGAAATTGGAGGCAGGGTGGGAGTGGGGTGCTGGTAAATGAGCTGGTTAAAAACAGAATCCTTTTAAAATAAGCATTTGAATGAGAAAAGAAAATAATCTAAAACACTGGAAATTTTCCTAGACTCGGTGGACAAGAAATGGTCAGGTTTCTCACTTATAATAAAGTCAGTAATTATTGCTCTCTTTTCACATTTTTTCCTGCTTGCTTGTACCTCTGTATCTTCCATTCTCTCTCTCACTTTCTCTCTGTTTCTTTGTCTCTGTCTCTCTCTCTTTTCCCTCCCCCACTTTGTCTCTTCTTTCCTTTCTTGCTCAAATAATATGCCTAAGAATAGCCATTGAGTTGTTTATTTCCTTCTCCTCACTTAAAAGACAATTGCAATTGAAAATGTTTATGGTTCTCTATGTATCATAAACAATTAAATTAATTCTTATTTGAAGGTGATCTTCCATTGATTATTCATACTCGATATAGGATGATGAATTTAACATAAGTGGAAACTTAAAGATCCCTTTATGAAAAAAGCAATATATTCTAAATCTGTTTTCTCATTAATCCTTTTGCTGCCACGTTCTTTCTCATTTGCTATATTGCAACCTTTGAAGGCAATGTAACATATTAGCTAAGCCCATGGCCTCCACGGCCAGACAGCTGTGTCCAGGCTCTGCAATTTACTGATCTCACTGACTTTCGGTAAGTTAATATGTCTGTTCCTCAGTTTACTCTTTTGTGTAGTGGGGATAAAATAGTTGCTGTGAAGATAAATGAGCTAATCTTTGTAGTTTTGGAATGGTTCCTGGAATTGCCAGATGCATCTATGAAATAATAAATCAAAACTCTTAATTTCATAGAACTTACTCGGGTAGGCCGGGCGCGGTGGCTCAAGCCTGTAATCCCAGCACTTTGGGAGGCCGAGACGGGCGGATCACGAGGCCAGGAGATCGAGAGACGATCCCGGCTAACACGGTGAAACGCCGTCTCTACTAAAAAATACAAAAAAACTAGCCGGGCGAGGTGGCAGCGCCTGTAGTCCCAGCTACTCGGGAGGCTGAGGCAGGAGAATGGCGTGAACCCGGGAGGCGGAGCTTGCAGTGAGCTGAGATCCGGCCACTGCACTCCAGTATGGGTGACAGAGCGAGACTCCGTCTCAAAAAAAAAAAAAAAAAAAAAAAAAAAGAACTTACTCGGGTAGCAAAACCAGCTACTGAGCAGCCAAAATAGATACCACTAATCATTCTAAATTTCAGGTCTAAGATTAAAACAAAGGAAAAACATGCTTACTAATGAAAGTATATTGGGAATTCCATCACTGGAATGATGGCCTTCATTCTGTTATTCAATAGCTCTTGAAGGGGTTGCCAGTCTGAACAGAAACAGCCATTCTTGTAGTTTTCTTCCTTCCCAGTCACTCTAAATTAGAAAATATTTCAGAAATTCAATTTTCAAGACAATTTGTGTTAGGGTTTTAATGGTTTGTAGGTGCATAACTACAGGAAGACTGAGTTAAAGGCAAGCCCCAGAGGCAATTGTAGACACACAACACCATTTTAAACAAATATTTTATAACACTATCTGAAACAAAGGTTATAGATAGTATAACAGATTATACAATTTCACACAATTTCAAAAAAAATCAATGTGTTCAAAAATATTTTGAAAATAATGCCTAAACTCTAATATAAATAAAAATGTAATAAAATAATTTATAATAAAATAATATGCATTTCTTTATGTTAACATGCAGGTACAGTGAAGGTATAAAACATAATGAAGTTTGCAGAACCTCATTGCTTCTCAGATTCACCATGATTGTTTGAAATACATAAGCAGCAGAGGTAGGAATACTATTAGTGGTATACTTTTAGTCTCACAGCTAGTGTTGCCATCAATGACACGATTTTCTAAAATGGTATTCAATGTTAAGTAAAGTTCTGTGAAGAAAAAATATTTTTTCCTCTCAATTTCCACTATATTTGCATTTCTGGAAAATTCAGTGTAAATTGAAACTGTGCAGAAAATACTTTGAATTTATATTAACACTAATTTGGGCTCTATAATCATTAAATATAAATGAATGTTCCACTGTACAATGCACAGTGTCTACCATCCCTCACTCAATAAGTGCAGACGCATTTCACAATATTGTGACCACAAAAGACTAATTCAATTTTGCAAAATTCTTCCTAGAGATAGGGCCACACGTATTTGTAATCTTCTTACTAAAGTGTATAATACATCCTTTAAAAATGAAAAGAAATATAGTTTTATAGTCCAATTCTTCGGAAAACATAAATGTACTCTGATAACCAGAACTAAGAAACTTTAAAAGGAAATGATTGATTGTTGAATGTCTGAGAATGTTTAAACTTTTCAAAGGAAGACACTTGACACAGACCTATCTTTTTGTTTTTGTTGTTAATTTTTATTTCAATAGATTTTGAGGTACAAGCGGTTTTTTGTTAATGAATGAATTTATCATTGTGAATTCTGAGAGTTTAATACACCCATCACCAAAGCAGTGTACATTGTACCTAATATGTAGTTTTTTATCTTAGCCACCCCCTACTCTCTCCATCTGAGCCTCTAAAATCTATTATATGACCCTGTATGCCTTTGTGTACTCAAAGCTTAGCTCCTACTTATAAGTGAGAGCTTACAGTTTTTGGTTTTCCACTCTTGAGTTACTTCCCTTGGAATAATAGTGGAAGAAATTAAAACATCAAAAGACCTGTGTTTACCAATGACTACCATGCAGTATAGAGAGTATATCCATAGCTAGGGTTCTAGAATAGATTCTAGAGACTGCAAATGGGTTAAACTCATTTCCATATGTCTACTCTGGCAATCTGGTGCAATCTATAACAAAGGGCAGCTTCATTGAACACTTAACCAAACATGAACTATTGCAAGAAAGACAACAGAGTTGCTGACCATAGATGCTATGCCTGACTACTCTACTAAGTGACATGGCATAACTCTTGTTGCATTCAATCCTCATTCTTATACATCAAGAGAAAGACGAAAAATGAAAAAGAGAATTCAAAGAAACTGTCTTTAGGACAGGAGACTGAACTTTTGTAGTTCTTTATCTTGACTGAATCTAGATAGAAAGCTATTTTTTCCTGTATCCGTTTTCGAAGGTTATCATAACAAAGTCCCACAGAATGTGTGGTTTACAAAACAGACATGTGTTTTTTCACAGTCCTGAAGGCTAGAAGTCCAAAATCAAGATGTCAGCAATGCAACTTTCTTTTGAGGTCTCTCTCCTTGACTTGTAGATGGCTCTCTTTCCCCCTAAGTCTTCACATGGCCTTCTCTCATGATCTTTCTGTAAACAAATTTCCGCCTCTTACAAGGGACTCAGTCATATTGAATCAGGTCCCAACCTAACTCATTTGGAGTTAATTACCTCTTCAATGATCTTACCTCCAAATAGAGTTACATTTTCAAGTACTGAGGGTTAGGAGTTCAACACAGAAATTTTGACGGGGCACAATTTAGCCCACAACACTCCCTACTTGTGGTTGCCATAAAATACTTAAGGAGCACGATAGAACATATCTAAGACCCTAAATTAAAGTGCAATTCTCCGAAAACACTCTTATGTTACTTAGGTAAATATGATCTGTACTGAGATGGGTGTGATTTCGTTCTTGCTCTGCAATCTCAATCCTGGCTCCTATAACCTGATGGATGATTTTCCTCTGGAACTAGAAGTAGATCTATTGCCAAGTTATATATGTGTATGCTGAGTTATTTAGCGCAATATCTTCCCTCCTCACCATTCTTTAACTCATACTGACGCTCACATGGTGTATCAATAATAAACAAAAAAACTGCCTTTTCTTTTTTATCAATATTATTTTTGATTGAAGAATTATATACATTTATGGGATAAAATGTGATGTTTTGATATATGTATATAATGTGGGATGATTAAATCAAGATAATTAAAATATCAATCATCTCACTTGCTTATCACTTTTTGTGGTGAGATATTTGAGATTTGCTAAATTTCTTTGAAATATATGTTATTATTGACTACTGTTGCTCTCCCATGCAATAGATCTCTGCTATCTAACTGAAAATTTGTACCATTTGACTAAAAACGACTCCCCATTTTCTCCCACCCCCTAGCCCCTGATAACTGTCATTTTACTCTTTACTTCTGTATTAGTCTGTTCTCACACTGCTAATAAAGACATATCCAAGACTGGGTAATTTATAAAGAAAAGGAGGTTTAATGGCTAGGGGAGTTCTCAGGGGAGGTCTCACAATCATGGCAGAAGGTGAAGGAGGAGGAACGTCACATCTTACCTGGTGGCAGGAAAGAGAATGTGTGCAGGGAAAATCTCATCTGTAAAACTCTCCTTTATAAAACCATCAGAGACCACATGAGACTCACTCGCTATCAAGAGAACAGCAAGGGAAAGGCTCACCCCCATGGTTCAATTACCTCCCACCGGCTCCCTCCCAGGACACGTGGGAATTATGGGAGCTACAATTCACGATGAGGTTTGGGTGGGGACATAGCTAAAGCATAACAACTACTATGAGTTTGACTTTTTTCCATTCCACATATAAGGGACATCACGTAGTGTTTGTCTTTCTGTTCCTGGCTTATTTCACAAAGCATAATGTCCTTCAGGTTCATACATTATCAGAAAGAACAGAATTTTCTTTTTTTTATTAAGGTCCAGTAGTATTTCATTGTGTATATTGCCATGTTTTTAATCCATTTATCTGCTTATGAACACTACCACTTTTTCCATATCTTGGCTATTCTTATGAATAATGTTGCAATGAACATGGGTGTGTACATATCCCTTTGACATATTGATTTCAGGTTTTTTGGATATATACTCAGAAGTGGCTGGATTGTATGGTAGTTCTGTTCTCTCTCTTTTTTTTTTTCCTGTAAATTGACACTTCACATCCACCATCTTTGCATTTTTCAAAAACACAATATGCTATTAACTATGGTTACCATGTTGTACAGTGGGTCTCTTAAATTTATTTCTCCTATCTAAAGAAATGTTGTGTTCTTTGGCCAATACATCCCCAGGTACCCCAGCTCAACCCCTGGGGTACGAGATCAACTTTTTTAGATTCCACATATGAGTAAAATTATGCAGTATCTGTCTTTCTGTGCCTGGCTTATTCTTGTTAACATAATTTTTAGTTTTTTTTTGTGGACCCTCCATATCATTTTCCATAATGGTTGTATGTTTACGTTGTTTATAATGTATTTTTTATGTATTTACATTTTTTCTCCATCCTCACCAAGACTTATCATAATATATCCTTTGATAACAGTTATTCAAACAGGTGTGAGGTAATATCTCACTGGGATTTCAATTTGCATTTACCTGATAATGAGTAATACTCGATATTATTTATAAACCTATTGACCATTTGCATGTCTTCCTTTGAAAATGTCTTCTCAGGTCCTTTGCTCATTTCTGACTCAGGTTATTTGTTTTCTTGCTATTGAGTTGAGTTTCTTATGTATTTTGGATATTAACCCCTTTTCAGGGGTATCATGTATAAATATATTCTCTCACTTTTTATTTTTATTTTCAATGTAAGTACTGCATTTTCTGTACTTTCTTCCCTTATGTGGAAGGCAGTAGAGATTGTTTGGTGACATAAAGCAGAATTTGACTGGACAGTGACTTACTGATGGATTTTGGATTAGTCAGTCATTGTTTTCTCTCTTTAGTGTTTCAAAATATGCATGTTATCTACCAGTATTTCCTACTAGAGCAAAGGAAGAAGTCACTCACCTTTTTGTTCTAAAACCAATCTGTGCATGTTGTTCTTAATCTTGTACTCTGCTCACCATGGAACTATGAACCATAAATCACATTTTTTGGAAAACTTTTTAGTTTTCATTTATCTTGTTTTCTTCCTATGATTTATTCTCTAAAGTTTTTTAATAATAAATGCTATTCAAGAGTATAATCTTGGGATTAATTTAAATGTTAAGGGTTTTGAAACCCTTCCTCTAATGTTTTAATACACGTTAAAGTTTAATAAATGTTGAAGTTAACTGATTACTCTCTGCATTCACAGAACTAAGTGAAAAAGAGTAAAAAGTACAAAAATTGATATAATATTTTCATTTGATATACTTCTTATGTTTAAAATTGATATTATTATTCTTAGGAATCTAAAATGACTATGTTGTAATGTACTATTTTCTTCACCTACTTTCAGTCCATTGATTTTATGTAGTTAATGTAACAGACACTGTGGAATATGAGCTAAAGGTCTGAACTCAGGAATAAAAGTTTCAAAGCTCAGACTTTTACAAACTATTTTATGTTCCGATGATATTTTGTTTGCTTGGTTTTGTTTTTGTTTTTTATTGTAGTTGTTTATTATAAAATGAGAAATGGAATAGTGTCATCGTAGTCTTTAAATTTCCTCCTATGATAAGCAATTTCTGCCAGTAGAGAGAAGCCAAAGGTAATTATTCAGAAGATGGTCTTCAACAGAGATAAGCCAGCAAAAGTATCTGATGGCAGTGATTATCTGGGTAACCTTCCTCCTCACTTTGCTTGGAGAAGCTAAAATATCCCTCTTTCTGTCCCTCTCTCTCTCTCTCTCTTTCTGTCTCTCCCTGTCTCCTGAAAATAAGAACCATACACTCTATGGTCTTTGAAGTCAAATAAGGGGGAAAGTTACCTAACTTCTCTCTATGTGACTCTTTTCAGAGTAACCTGGAGTAGGTAATTAGTTTGTTAATTATTTTAAAGCAATTTTTTCAAGTTTGACATTATCTTCAAATGTTGAATGAAATGAGAGGAGGAGGATTAAGTTGAGAACTGAAATTTGAGAAATGAATTATTGTGATTGCTTCACATAGTGAATCATATATCGATGTGGTACAGAATACAGTGCTTGTCTCCATAAAGACTAACAGTCCTGCCATTTAACTAAATACTATATTTATTATGAAAGGTCCTCACCAGAGCCTTAGGGAAATACAATTGTCATTTTCTTTTTTTTTTTTTTTTTTTTTGAGACGGAGTCTCGCTCTGTCGCCCAGGCTGGAGTGCAGTGGCCGGATCTCAGCTCACTGCAAGCTCCGCCTCCCGGGTTCATGCCATTCTCCTGCCTCAGCCTCCGGAGTAGCTGGGACTACAGGCGCCCGCCACCTCGCCTGGCTAGTTTTTTTTGTATTTTTAGTAGAGACGGGGTTTCACCATGTTAGCCAGGATGGTCTCGATCTCCTGACCTTGTGATCCGCCCGTCTCGGCCTCCCAAAGTGCTGGGATTACAGGCTTGAGCCACCGCGCCCGGCCACAATTGTCATTTTCATCACTGAAGACAGGGACGTTGGATTCAGGTTTGAAATTTGAATTTACTTGTATAAAATCCTACTTTATTTTTGAATGAGAACTTTGGGAACATTCTGGCTAGAGGTTTTTTGAATCATGAAAGGACAAATCTTTGTGAACCTAGTAAATTAGAAATCATTGAGGTCAAAGGGGAATAACGTCAATGCCATTTCCACAGGAAGAGAGCCCGGCACACCTCAGTATGTGCTTCTTTTCCCCTTTTGCCCCACTTCTCCACTAGTCCTGATTGTGTCTCTTAGTGAGTGGTAAATGACAGGCAAATTGTACACTAAGAAAGATGTCAAGTTGTATGAGAGAGAAAGGATGGAATAGATTGTGCTATTTTTTTGATGTGGTGGTGGTGGTGACTTTCCAGGGGAAGGCTGAGAGGAGAAAGCATGAAGCCACTATTGATTTCATACAATAGCTGTGGTTCTTTACAAACACGTTTGTGAGGTCACCAAACGTCTTGTTCCTATTTCAGTTTAATTTTCTATATGTTCCCCCTCCTGGGTACAGAGGCACTGGACAATAATCAGAGTTATCTTAGGCAAGTTAATCATTTTAGGGTGAAGTTGATTATTTTAGTGTAAAGTTTTCCTATGTTTTTTCCTATCAGAGGACCAACATTAACAAGAAGAAAAAAAATGTTCTTACAGTTTCTTGGTCAATAAAATTGAGAGAATTCTTATTAAGACACTTTGATTGCATATCTTAACTAATAACAAATGACTTAGAATAAGAACTGCATTCTAATCAGTTAGGAATACTTTATTGAGTGTATATTAAAGGTAAGCTTAAACTATTCCCATCCCAATTCATTCCTCTCTGTTTCTGGTGGAATTTTGTAATAGGCTCTAGCAGAATAGAGAACAGAAAAGTCTCCCTTGAGCCTATCCTTCTGGTTATTCACCCCAATGTGAACGTGAATAACACTTCCACAGTACATGAATTTAAAAAGTAATATGAAGAAAGGTCTTCTCGTTAACTCAAGATGCCATAAATTGTAAAAATGACCATTGTCTTATTTCAAATGTGTTAAGAGCAGATGATAGTGGTTTTTACACTCAAATTACATAACTATAAAAAGTGTTCTACATAATGGAGTGTTAGCATATAAAATTACTTATTATCGATTAAATGTGAAGCACATTTGTAGATTATACCTAAAATAATGAGTATCACATCCATAGCCTTGTAAAAATTAGATACCTGTGCCTTCCTTTTATTTAGTTAGATATGCCATCCCCCCTACACTCACACATTCACATGGAAATAAATTATAGTTAACTTGTTTCTGTCACTCCCAGTATAGAAGTCTGTTAAATTATTTTTATTCTCGGCTAGGGATTCCAAGATGATGAACAAAAAGTTCCAGAACCTTCTAAAGAAAGAAAATGCCAACATGTCAGTCCATAATCCTTACAGTAACCAAATGTTGTTACCTAAATGTCAGTAACTGAAACTCCACAAAAAATAGCATTGTCTTCCATACTTGGCATTTATGAAAATGACATAAGATCAAATAATTTGAATTAGGATACATATGGTATATTTGAAGTTAAATTTTTAAGACAATAGAGGCCTAGACTTATACGAGTAGCTATACATGCATTCTAGTCCCAAAGAAATATAAGCAAGACAATATTTTAAAAATTACTATTTATTACTACCTAGTGTTTGGGCTAATTCTTGACCAAATTAGATCAGCCTGCCCTAAAGATCTCAAGCAGAGTTTGCTCCATTCATCTCTCTTGCCTCTCAGACACAGCTTTATTCCTATTCAGTCTTTCAGGGGACTAAAGAGTTGCCTTCCAAGTGGTAAGCAACCTCAGTTTCAACTTGCTCCATGGACTCTTGAAGATTTAAGGAGATGAAGAGAAGTAGGGAAAAAGCAATTTTAACATACAGTCACACTAACTCTGGAATCAGAAATATTTCAATCTAATTTAATTTTAGTACATAAAGTTGAAATGATAAATTGCATTATCAAATTAATGAATTCTCAAACAAAGATTAAATTACGTTCAATCTACTCAACATACTAAAGCAGATATATGAGCTAGTATACAGTAGAAATATTCTTAAACAAGATATAAATGAAAAAAATAATCTCCTCTCTCTCCTCCCTATTCCTGGATAAATGGTAATCAAGTGGAAATTTCAATAGACTAAGTTATCATTAATTATTATATGATCACATAAACTACCATGATGATCATTCAATTGTAATAACACAGTTATTTGGATCTTAGCAGAATTGCTATAATAGAGGAACTTTAAAATTTATATATTCAAGTGAGAAACATTTTTGAAAAGAAGAATTAAACATGTTTATACCAAAGCATATAGTTAAAACCGTTTCTGAAATGTATTTTATAATCATCACATAGTTCAAACTGAAGTAAAATTTATGATTTGTTTGCGGTATTTGATATAAAAGACAACTTTAGGTCCCATAATTGCCTTCAGCTCTGCAAAAGTAAAAGAGGACTTAGAGTTTCCTATTGTTTGATGGCAGGGTGCATGCTTACATGAAATTGAGTGCAGTAAGAACTATGGAAGTAAACTGTAAATGTGTTGGCAGTAACTATGCCAACTAGCTTAAAACATTTAGGCAGTAATTATCATCTTAAATTTTGCTGCACTATATAGCTCCACTATTGCAAATTGAGGACATAGTAAATAAATTTGTAGAGAGATTTAAATCAATTTATCTTTGCAGATAAAAAAATATTTTTAGTAATCTTTAGTTTCAAATCAGTAATGTCTACTCCTACCATGTGAACAATAAATGATCATTTGTTCTGTTGTTTACTTTGCTCTTAAAATGTCCAAATTCTCCAGAATAATGTGCCCTGTTTGTTATATTATTTTTTCTGGTCTGTCTGACTGCTGACTTCAGTCTAATCACTGGATTGGGTTTTGGATGCTACCTAATGTCATTCAACTTTGTCAGTAGATCTAGCATTTTCAAAAACTAATGAGGAAAATTGAATATGAAATTCCAAGAAATACTCCAGGAAAACATTGAGGATCTCAGATGTTTGGACATTCAACAAGCAGACATCATATTGTATGGAATGTAAAGAGATAATAATTTGGAAATTACTGTAGTCTGAATATGTACCCTCAGATGTCATATCTTGAAATCCTAAGCCTCAAGTTAATACTATTAGAAGATGACATGTTTGGTGGTTGGATCCATTATGAGGGCAGAACACACGTGAAAGGGATTAGTGTCCTTATGAAAGTGGCCTAGGAGAATTTTTATTCTTCTACCAACGGAGGACACAGCTAGAAGGTACCATTTATGAGAGACAAGCTCTCACCAGACATCATATCTGCAGGCACACTAATCTTGAACTTCTCAGTCTCCAAAACTGAGAAATAAATGCTTGTTGTTTATAAGCCACCCATTTTATGGTCTTTTTTTTTTTCTAAGACAGAAACCATCTCCTAAAACTGGGTTAAATGTTTATAATTTATTTGCTAGGTGGTATATTTTCTTAACCTTTATTTGTTGTAAATGATGTTGCTGCTACTAAAAGTTGATTTTTGGCTTTCACATGAACCCCATTAAAACTATGTACTCTCCAATTTGCTACATGTCTAGAAGAACATTAACTATAAAGAAAATGGGACCTGCCAGCATCATCTTAGACTCTACATCTCAGAAACGAGCTTATTCTTTTCTAGACAGAGCGTATAGTACTAGCCCTAATATTCAATATGGCTGGAGTGTACCATTTGTCTTTACTGACACTAAAAGCTTCTTAGTGCAAGGGTTTTCTCTCCTTAAGTCAACTGAAGATACTATAGTTGATCTTGGTCCAGAAATATCTCCTTGAGGGTGAGGCGGAATGATACACTTTTATCAACCCTGGGAAAAAAGACAAAGTCTGTAAGTTCTTCTAGATGAACTCCCTTCTTCCAAATATATTTTGTCTATCACCACCCTAATTCCATCTTCCTTTTTATTCCACTGAGTTGCTGAATTTTTTCTAGAATGTGACAGTTGAGGCAAACTTGTTTGTTAAATGTCTAAATCCATCTTTTACCCCAAATAAAACAACTCTGCATCCTTCCCATGGCTGTCTACGCAAGATTCATTATCATCAGTCTCACGCTATTTTGAAAGTTTGAGGATTTTATAGGTTTTCTTAGAAACCAAATGAAGTACCATACATGTGTGTCAACATTAAGTAGATTTGGAGCATTTCACAATATTTCTCTAGTTCCACTTAGACCAAAGATGATTGTCTGTATCAGCTACTGCCTTTTTTTCTTTCTGTAGTCCTCACAAATCATTTTTAATTTTATTTACATCTGTTCTCTACATACAAGCTCATCTCCTCTTAAGTACCTGAATAAAGTATCACAATACCTCTCCCTCATTATTTAGAACCAGATAATATCCCAGGGCTGGAATCCAATGGTCATGACTATCGTTTTCATTTGTGATTTCAATACGCACCTCTGTATTCACTTACTACCAAAAAGATTTGACAGGCCCCATTCCACGAGGAAGTCACAGACATAGACATAACCCTCCAGTTCAAGTCATTTCTATCTCTAATCCAAATCAAAGAAATTGTATTTGGAATGAAGGCTGTTGCCCAATTCTTTATGGAATTTCATCCATCTCCTCTTCTATTCTCTCACTCACCCTCGTTCCCCTGGGATGAAATCATATTCACTCTTGATGTTTATTAACCCAAATATTTTCTGTGGACTTACTGATCTCCTATTTGGGAGTAAATTCTACCCAATTCCCTGTGGTCTAAAATGTATAATCATGACATCACTAGAAGGATAAAAGTTTAAATAACTTGTCTGACAAGAAAAGTCCACATAAAACTTCACATAATCTTCTTTTAAAGTAGTAATAGCATACATCTCTAAATTCAGACTAAGATACTTTCCACAGCCTAGCTACTCATATCACAAATTTTACACAAAAGTCAGCAAAATCTACATTGGCCTATGTGATTCAGACACATTACTCAATTCTATCAAATCAAATTATCTGTGTTATAAAATCTAAAGGTCTTCAAGCCCTTGCCCATAAGACTGTGCTTCATAAATGTACTCAACAGTCTTCCTATTATAGTTTAGTATTTTGCATTAAAACAAATCTTTGATGATAAATTGCAAACTGTGAGCTGATTATACCGTGACAAGTCCTAGTTCCTAAAGCCTGCTGTAGGCAGTCTACTTTGGGTAGATGTAGTGATTAGACCAACTACCGTCCAACTTAATCCTGGATTTTTCAGGAAACAATCCACTCATAAAATTGAATATTTCAGCAGCAACCACTTCTGGAATTGCAATTCTGAGAGCCTAACTGCCTCTCTGTAACCAGCCTGTTACACTGAAAGGCCTTTTTCTCCCCTCTCCTTCATCTCCTGAAACTATTGCTTTAGGAAATGGGTCCTCTTTGTTGCTTAGACAACCTATATGTCTACTCTCAATGGAGTAGTAATACTTTAATGTTTAGAATAATTTTAAACACTCTATTTTTCTCTCTTTTCATTGAAATAAAGGTAATTTTCAAAATCTTAACAAGTGATCTTTGTTGGAAAATATGTACCTCAGTTCACAAGCCCCACACCTTGCCTTATATTTCTATAGACTGTACGTTCTCATAGTTCTTTCAAATTCCAAATGCATTTCCAAAATTTTATCCCAATATGCATTTTATTTTTTCACACTGCTTTCACATTAATACATAAATTGATCTTAATGTTCAATTTGAAATAACTTCTCATTGAGAGATTTTTTAATCCAGAAAAATATCTAAATGATTTTGCAATATGAATATACTGAGGGATAAACTTAAGATTTGAGAACTTCAGTTTAGAACTTTGAGGTATATTAATTTATCTGGTTAATAATAATAGTACCAGTAGTTACTCTGTAGCGAATACTTTCTGTGCCCAGTATAATATATAAATTATATTTAATTCTCCAAATAATCAAATTTTATGGGTATAAATACTACTCTGATCTTTTAGGTGAGAAAATGAAAGCATCCAGCGTGTGGGTAAGGTCACACAAAGAGTTTGTAAGCCAATACACAAATCCCAGAGACCAGGCTCAATTCCCACTCTAACTTGCTTCCTGAATGACCGTCTGGTTCTTCCTAATTTCTATGTGATTACGACACTCAAAAGAAATTCACTTAATATCTGGGTGACAGAGCTGGGCTGTGACCCCTACCTCACCCCGCAAAACAAGAAGAATGCAATAAACATTAAGGTCAAGTTTTATATTCTAAATACACAAATTAGTTTCACCATTTTTCCTCCCAGTTTCTTATAGTAATTGAAAATATGTTTAGCAGTGCATTAAGACCACCCTTTGCTGTCTTTACCTTTCCTACTAACAGTAAACAGCCGAAACATGAATTGTTTCTTCACCAATATATTCAAGGTGTTTAGTCCAAATAACACTAAGTGTCATGCATTTCCCTGAGACCTTCAAAATAAAGTGAAATTTTGGAAGGCCCTTTGAGTTTATGCATCTTCCTCATTATGGCATTCTAATTGATACTTGATTATGATGTGAAGTATCTCACAGTGCCCAGGGACAATTATCAGGGCCAAAGGCCCAAAATCCAGGTAGATTTTTCTGCTCACCAGAGGTTTTACTATGGGACTCTACTTCATCCTGTTCATGCTCACTAAAGAATAACATTCCAGACATCTTGTATATTTTCACAGAAGCAGGTGCTAAAGCCTTCTTACAGGGTGCAATCAGACTGGCAAATATATCTACTCTAATTTGACCGACTTTTCAGCAGGCATTCACTGATTTCTGGGCATAGTTGGACAGCTTCCTTTACAGAAGGAAATTCTACTCCTAGGCACTCACCTAGATATATACCATTTTTTTTAACCTATTGAAAATTCCTGAATTTTTCCGGTGCTTCATCCAATCACTTCAAAGTGTTAAGACTAAAACATTTTGACTCCTTTTTTCACTTAAGTTCCAAAATTTGGGCAGACTTTTGAGATAATTTACCTTGTGGCAGACTGTTTACAGAACTCTGAAATAATAATGATGATTGTGATAACAATATTTTTAATATTTGTTGAGGATATTAATTTTAAGAATGTATTAAGATATTGGGAAAAATAGCCAGTCAAGATTTACTTGAACCAATGTTAACATAAAGAAGATGTGGACTTATTTTGGTCCCTTTATCCAACCACTCACCACCAATGTAATATCTGTCTCAGTCATAGGCATAATTTCTATGTAGCATAATGCCAAACCCAATAATAGTAGCTACTCAATTAATATTCGGGATGCAGATAAAGAATGCATACACTGCTAATGAAGCCACTACTCATGGGATCAAGCTAACATTTTTTAAAAATCTATTGATGTAAAGAGGATGTGAGCAGTGGGAGAGAGAAAATGTCTATTCTTTTCTTATTTTCCATTACTCTACTTCCAAAATAATGCAAATTGCCCACTGTCTTTTCTGGTCATGCTGTGTGTTTGGGGGAGGTGGGGCTGGGAGGGATGGGTGGGTTTGTGTGTGTGTACGTTTGGTCCACTTAGTTTTACTACTTTCAAGCTTTAACTGACCTTACTTCCAACTAAGGAGACATATGTTCAAATCATTATTAGCTGTCTTCAATTATTTGCAAATGTCAGTGTAATATAGATATCAATAATGAATTCACTCTCAGAAACAAGAAATTCCATGCTTATCATATCTAATAAACACCTGGTTGGACTGTTGTAAGTCCATTTATTGGATTACCAGTTTTGCTGGACCGTGTAGTTTGACCAGAACAAACAGGCTTACTAATTCCTACCTTCTCACTAAAAGTCATAGTGATAACTGAAGGAAGAAGCAGCTTAACTCTAAATTCTAATTGTAATAATGGTGAAAATATAAACTCTAATGGAGTTGGATAGGAAGAGCATAGCATTATACTCTAGGGAATCTCTGATCTGGCAACAATTAAAGTCTTATGACTTTAAGTATTTTGAGTTCCAGATGTCCATATCTAATTAACACAAAATGAAGAAAGAGGCAGTTTTGTTACAAATGATGTGACATAATTTTCAAACCTGACAAAGTGCATTGAAAACAGATTAAAGCAGGCTCTTAGCTCATACTGGCATGAAATAAGACCATTCTATATGGCACAGAGGTGGTGTAGGTATTTATATGTGTCATTAAATTGAGTTTTGTTGTTTCTCATTAGGAGAAATGAGTACAAACTGAACAGAATGCTTTTTGGAGAAGAATACACCCGCAGGTATATCATTTCTGTTACAAAATAATTAAATAGATGTCTATTGCATGTCTTTTAGTTTGGTACTCTGGGAAATAGAATTGTTTCAGATCTGCTTGAGATATCCATGGAATAGCACTCACTGAGTTACTGAAATGGTAATACTTTCAATCGTTGCCTTTTTTCTTCTGTTGAAAATACTTTAATGCTATGTTAGTGGAGATTAGTGTGATAGTTAAAATGGAGAGGCATAGTTAAATAATAGACTGTTCTGAAAAGTTATGCTTTCTGACAGTATTTTTTCCTATGACTTGTTTCTTTGAGCTCTTAGAAATGGCTGATGGCAGTTCTTTACTGGAGTGTTTTGGCAAGTGGTCATTGACTTTTGACAGTCTGTGGTAATTCAAATAGCAAAGGGACATTTTATAATCCATAAGGATGCATTTGCTGTATTATTTTACAGGAGGAGGATTTTATAGAATGAGGAGGCAGTTTACCTCCCGTTAGTCATCTGTGTGTTTCTTCATTTTCCATATTGTATCCAATCTGCAGTTCTTACTAGGAGAAAGCATCCTTTTAAATTAACAAGAAACAAAGATCAAATAAAAAGTGCTGAATCAGTCCCATTAACACCATATTAATTACGCAGTGAATACACAGTACTATATACAGTAGAACTTTCTAAGACCAAACAATGATGTTTAAAATTCAGTTTATTCCAGGAGTAGGCAAGTCTCCATAAATTTTCTATTTACCTTTAAAGGCAAATGCTTATTCATTGCATAACATTGAAAGACATGGTTACTCCTACTTAGTCCTCCACAAACATCATTAGATATTTAGATGACCAACAATTTTTAATTGTGTCAATAAAGTCAGTGGAATGCTTGGCTCCACAGAGACATAAGAATTCAAATACTTTAAGTAGACTAGATGGAAGAAAAACACATGGAGTGTAGAGTGTGAAGAGCTGTGAGCTGGGAGAAGAGCTTGATAATTATTATTAAAATTATCTAAATGTGAATAGAAAATCTAGGTATCTCTAAACATTCTTAATTCTTAGTGCTTGCAATGCCTCAGGTACCTTGAAGTAGTTACCCATATGCCTGCTTATGTATTTCCGTTTTGTGTTTGTGTTTGTGTGCGTGTTTGCCTTAGTGTAGTTTCTCCTGGCAGCAGCGTGTGTTTGGTGTACGTGTGCATATGTATGAGTATGAATTAATTACATATCGAAAACATGTGCATTAACGGCATCTGCAGTCCTCTCTCGCTGCTCCAGTCGGTCAGGATGTTTAGCACCATCACTTGGTGTTAGGACCACTCGGAAGACCTGACTGTCGGACGCCTGATTGTGGTTCCCGGGGGGCCGGAGCTCCAGGAGCCTGTACCATCTCTATCTGAAGGGGAGGAGAGAAGGAAAAGAGAAGGCATCCGAGAGAGGGTGTTCTCCTTCCTGCAGCCGGGTGGGGAGCAGCCAGGTTTGGAGCAGGGTTCTAGGATTACACGGCAAATCCCCAACTTCAGCACCGCGGACAGCATCACCTCCCGCCAAGGGAGACGCGCGCGCCTCCTTCCTTCGCCCCCGCCCCAGCTGATGGGCCCCGGCCGGTCGGCTCCGTCTCCCTTTTGCTTTCAAACGAGGCCAGGGCAGGGCAGAAGGGTTTTGACAGCCAGAGGGGTACGGTAAGGAGGAGGAAGAGGAGGAGGAGGCGGAGGCGGAGGAGGAGCCGAGGAGGGGACCGAAAAGGGAAGAGAAGGGAGGGCTTCCCTCCGCCTCGCTCGCCGCCCGGGCTCGCAGGCGCTGGCGGCGGCGGCGTCTCCTGCTCTCCGCCGCCGTTGCCGCTGCTCGCGCTCCGCCGCTCGGGAGATGCTTCCCCGCGCCGCGCAGCGCTGAGGCCGTGCGTGCGCCCCGGCTGCGCTGCGCGCTCCCCACATACACAAGCCCTCCATGTGAGCTGACGGGCAACTGGAAAGCCCCCGAGTCACGCTGCCCGGCAGCGGAGGGAGCGCTCTCCCGCAGTGGCAACAGCAGCACCACCGTCCCCGTCGCTCTGCCTTCCTCTTCTGCAGCCTCCGCTCTTCTGATTACCCCCCTCCCCCGTCCTTTGGTGATTTTTTTTTTTTTTTTCGAGGAGAGGGCGGGGTAGGTGTCCGTCCCCTCCCCTCTTCCCCCTCCTTTGCCTTCTTGGTTTGAATTTCCTCCCCCGGCATTGCACTGGCAAACAGTGCAAGAGGCAATACCCGCACGGAGGGAGAACGAAGGCTGAGACACCCCTGCTGCTCCAAACCCAGAAGAACTGGAGCCTGGAGGCGGGTGAGGGGAGAAGAGGAAGCGGGAGGGGCTTGGCTTCCTCGCGTATTTGAGGACAGCCCATCTCCCTTCAAGAACCCTACGGAGAGACAGACTGCATCTCCGCAACGAGCTCTTGGAGCGCCGCCGGCCGGGAGGCGAAGGATGCTGGCGGCTCCGCGCGCCGGCTGCGGGGCAGTGCTCCTGCTGTGGATTGTCAGCAGCTGCCTCTGCAGAGCCTGGACGGCTCCCTCCACGTCCCGTAAGTAGCCGTCTCCTCGCTCTCGCTGGAGCAGTTTCAGTGCGGCATTCATGTTTGGCACCGGGGTATCAACTCCGAAGTACATCGCAGTGCTCGCACCCTGATATGTGTGTGTCTCCGCTGTCACACACTTGCAGCCACTGCAGTAGACAAACTCGAAACCCAGCGTTTCTGTTTTGGAAGAGACAGGGTTGTGACGCTGGTGATGTTTCTGGAAAGTTGTTCCTGGTCTTGGTGATCGGTTAGCAAGAGCTTGGCTAGAGAGACTGGTGTAGATGGCAGCTTCTTAAGAGTTGTTTGTGCAGGGAGTGTTAACTGCATTTGGGTTAGGCAGGTCAGTGAATGAAAAGTGAAGACCATGGCAAAACCAAGTTTCTTATTTTTATTTATGGTTATAACTTAACGAGCATGGGGTTGAGGTTAACAAGAGGAGCATATTTTAAACCGTTTGGGCACCTATAGAGCCTCTTTAGCCTCTCCCGTCCCCTTAAAAAGTTAATGCCCATTTAGTACTTGCTTATTAAAATGGAAGGCAGTGAAATTGTAACTGAAATTGCTTTAATTATTTGATACTTTGATATCATGGATATGACTGATGCAGTACGGGACTTGGGACACTCAGTGCAAAGCGTCGTTAATGTAGTAATAAGCAGATTCTTAATAGAGTTTTCAGGAAAATAATTCTATTCAATATGTATATCTCTGCATTTTAATCAACTGTGTGCGTGTGTGTGTGTGTGTGTGTGTGTGTGTGTGTGTGTGTGTGTTTTAGACTGCCCATATTTTCACGAGGTTTAGAAAGAAATGGAAGATTCTGGCCCATTTTCTGCATTCCTTTAGAAGTGCATACTGTGCATGTAGAGAGGAAATGCGTGATTGTTCCTTTGGTTCAGAAAGAGTTAAACACTAGAAAGACTGCCTATAGGAATATTCGGATAATATTCATAAGTGCGTACTTGTTTCTGAGAATGAGTAAGTTGGTAAAGAATTATCATGGAGATTTCAGCGTTTAAAAGGAAGTTGTTTTTTTTTTCTTTCTTTTTTTTTTGTCCATTTAGGAAAAAAAAAGTTTAATATTTTCCAGAATTCTTCATATGCGAAGTAGTCTTCTCTTTGTTTATAAGATTTTGGGATATATTAATACATCTTTGTTAATAGTGTTCTTATTGTGGTGGTAAATATCAACAGGAATAGCATTGAAAAGGGACATTTTAAGTTGCAATAAGGAATCTACTATATAGTATCCTGTGATGAGTCAGTATTACTGTTTTGACGTATCTTCGTAAGTACAGTATTAGCTTTTCTTTTCTCACAATATTTAAAGATAAGGAGAAAAACTAACTGGCAATCTAAGTTTGTAATGAACTTGAAAACATTGTATAGCATTATTTATAACACAAGTTAAATCACAAAGAGTTAAATATTGTTAATATTTATGTCAATTTTATAAATTTAAACAGAAATTATGGGGATATAATGCTTGCTGTTGATATTTACACAAATATGTAACTCTATCATTGGGAAACTAGTTTGATGAAATTGTTTCTGTTTCAAGGTCTGGTTATATAGAATTTCCTGCCACTTTTCCTGGAAAATAAACTGCTTATATGTTAAATGTATTCTATTCAGTGATTGAAGGTCCTCATATCCAGGGTTTTTCCTGGGTTCCGTGTTTCATCACTCTGTATACTTTAATTATGATGGGTCCATCTGAAACATTTGCCATGTGTAGCAAATGGAACACTGGCAGTCATTGGGTTAATGCATTTTAAGATAGAAAAAGTTGTTATTTCAGAAATGTTTTCTGAGTTTTTAACTTTTTAGTTAGAATTCCAAGACAGAGAACATAGAAACAATTACTTTTAAGATAGTTAATAGTTACAGCCATTAAGATTTTTTATTAACTTGGCTTTTATTCTCTATTGTTTAAAAATGTATAATGGCTTAATTAAGGTGGCTTTTTATTTCGTTTGAATTTAAACTGTGTGACCAAAATGCAAAGTTGCACTGTATCCTGGAAATGAATTAGATAATAAGGATGCTACAGAACTTTATTGATTAGAATGAGCTTCATGGATTCAGTACTTTAACTATCAATTGTACTTTACATTAATGAACATGTTTATTTACTTTATATGTAGCTCTGAAGGAAAATACGATAGTTATATTCTTAATACCAAAAACATTCAAGGGAGAAAAAGATGGAAACTACATGAATCTAAGATAATGAGCAACTCAACCAGGAGAGGTCATCACAAGACAAAAAGTAGCATGAAAATCTAGAGCTATCATTTTTCTTTGGTACACATTTTTAAAATGTAATGAGTATGCTAAAACTTTCTGTTCCTAAATACCTTTTTAATATGAGGGACAGAAGATATTTATTTCACAACAAATGCATTTCAAATATGTATTTGCTTATGACTTACTTCTTTTTCTCTGTCGACACACATATAAAAGCTGTTAATACTATGTGTTGTACAAGCAGACTAGAATAAACTTGAAAACAAAGCTCATCACTATGGTTATGTAAAAATATAATCTAATTTCTTTGCAGATAGTGAAAATGAACTGCTGCTGAGCTGATGGAACGAATCGTGTATCTTCCCTTCCTGTAAATGTAGATACACGGTACACACGTGGGAAGTTTAAAGAAAATCTTTTACTCTTAGGGAGTTGCATTTATTTGAACACATTATAAAGATCCTGACGGTGCAGTTCTAAATGATTAGGAGTTCAAGCTAGCGTTTAATAAATTCACTTTTTAGAGTTAACTGAATTTTCACTGAGATAAATGATCTCTCATAAAGGCTAATTTACATCATTTCGTAGAACTATTAACCTATGATTTCATGACCATCACATTTGGGAAATGTGCTTTGAATTGATTCAAATATTCTCTAACAAATATGATTTTATACATGTGTATATATACACACATTCATATATGTTTGTATAAATATATATGTATTTGTATGTATATATTTGATAAAAACATTTGAATACATGTTATAAAGTACATAGATACATATTTAATATATCACATATATTATATTGTAATATTATATGTAAAAATGTGCATATTTATATATTTTCTAAAACACCATTCAAGGGATTTAAATTGTTTACAAGCTTACAGAGAGGTCTTTTCCAGTGCAATTATTTTAAGTAACTAATGCAACAATATTAAGCAATAGTATATTAGTCTATTTTCTCTTCCTCAATTCATATACTTCTCCCCAAATGGTATATTTTAAATGTAAAATATGAAAATGCATATAAAAACAAATACTGCTGGTTTATAGAGACCTTGAACATAGTAATGAATTTGTCTTAATAAAAACAATTTAAACTTAAAAGGAGCTTTAGGCAAGCAAAATTCATTGGTTGATAGAGTGTAGTACATTATTTACTTAACACAAACTAATAATATTATTATTAACGAATTGGAGAGAAATATATAATCTCAATTTTATTATAGGCACAGATATTCAGGAAATGAGAATCATTGTTCAAATTTTACTCTTTACCATCAATATATGGCAAAATTGGGTAAAAAATTAATCCACAAATTTAATTTAGGTCTTATTAACCTTTATGCAGTTATAAACCTACAACATATCATTTTAGATGATATCAAAGTTGTTTAGTACATATCATATTTTAAATCTTACAGTTATGTGCCCCATAATGACATTTCGGTTCAATGATGGACCACATGTATGATGGTGGTTCCATAAAATTATAATGGAGCTGTCATATAGAGGTGTGCCATTTTTCATCTTGTATATTATATTTTTACTGTATCTTTTCTATGTTTAGATATGATAAGATACACAAATAGGCATTGTGTTATAATTGCCTATAGTATTCAGTATAATAACATGCAGTACAGGTTTGTAGCCCAGACACAACAGCCCATACCATACAGTCTATGCTATGTGTGTAGTAGGCTATACTATCTAGGTTTGTGATTGTGTACTCTATGATGTTGGCACAAGGACAAAGTTGCCTAAGGATACATTTCTCAAAGTATATCCTTATTGTTAAGAAATGCATGATGATATATGTTTTTTTTGTCTATTTTAAGTGGCAAAACCTTTCAAGTTGTATAATTTCTTTTAGATTTAATTCACTATTCCTTATTAGTAAATTCTTCTAGACAAAAACTTAATCAAATCTCTTAAAGTTTGCAGAAAGCTTCTTGTCTTGTGAATCTTTTTTATGATTGAAAGAAAAGAAATGTGACATGTCTACACTTGTCTTCTCTTTTTAAGAAGTAGATTTTTGTATTTGTTGTAAATGGTATACAGAAGAAGGAGAGATCTAGGCTCAGAAATTCTTAATTCAAATGTGCTTTTCTTTAAAATATTAAACATATGGAGATCCAACTTGGGCAAGTTGTCTGTTTAGTGATTGATGTCAGTGGGATGAAGAAAAAAGACACGTACTTTAAAGATTTTCCCGTATCTAGTCCCGATTTGAGAAGTGCTTTACTTTATCATTTTTTACTACTTGCAAAGTTATAAAACAGGGTATATAGTAATTTTAAGCCTCAAAACCAGTGTTGTGTGAAATAAAATAAAATTTTATATTTATACAAGTATCTGAAACTGGCTGTTTTCTGTTTCTAGAGAGATGCATATTTTAAGATAAGTAGTTATCAGAAACATAAGGTATATTTCTACAACCAACTAATATTGGGCTGCTGAATAAATTATATGCTTATTTTTGCCATTTTAATAAGTAAGAATAATGATGCAATCATTCGTATACAGCTGTTAATTTTCAAATGAAAGCCTTGAAAAGAATACTTGTAACAGAGTGATTCACTAAAACACTGGATTTTCCCATCTCCTGGGCTCTATAGAACCTATATGTTTTAGTTCTGAGCAGATAAGGATGTTGGAATGTGGAGGTGCTTCCTCTTTCTCCATCCTAACAGTTCCTTTTATGGAAAGAAAAGTCCATCTATCACACTCTTAGAGTCTATGTGTACAGTTCATTCATTCCTTCCTATGTTAGATAGAGTTACTTACCTATTTGGTGACTATGGGAAAATTACCTAGATGTGCTTAGCTCAGCACCTGCTTTCTCCTTCCAGGCTGCCTGCAGAAAGAATAGATTCTGCTGAACGATAGATAAAAGTAGGCTTTGCCTCTGCACTAATAGTGATAACACGAAGAGACTTATGGTGTTTGGTTCTTCCTATGGCTTGAGACTCTGTTTAATTTTAGAAGTAAGGTTAATGAATCCCACTGTATCACACATGTAAGCCTTATTCTTTTGTATCAGCAATACTTATATAAAGAATGTTATTTCCTCTCTGCGAGTTATTTTCTAATCTAGAACTCAGAGAAGGGACTGACATTTACTGCACTGACTAAAATCACAAATTGCCAACAATAAAATTGATATCAAACTAAATGAACATGAAATAATTTCTGCACAGTTTAGAAACCAGTAAAGAATAAGACTTGTTTTTTCTACTTGATATTGAGTTGAAGATTTGGCCTTATTCTGGTTAGGACTTCCAAACCCTCCCATTCATTCATTCATTCATTCATTCATATTCCTACCGAGTGCTATTAGTGGTATTATTTTATAGAGATGCTTAGAATACCATTTATTTATCTGTAGTAAATAACATCGTCACTTAAAATACAGCCTATTTACAAACTTTAGCTAGTACACATCCAATTTCATCCTGTCCATGTAACTATTTAGTAAATTATATATACCTTTAGTTGGCTGTTACTTCATGATCCTTCTGTAAAATCATGAAGGTTAAATGTTTTAAACCAATTATTCTTTCCAACAAAGAATTTGCACTTAGAAGACAAAGTTGATTCTTTCCTCAATTGTAAGTTTTGAAAAACATCTTCTTAAACTTTTCTTTAGTTCACTTTGGAGGCAGCTATTCATAATAACAGCTTGAAGTAACTGATTTTTTATGACACTGCAGATTTTAAGGCCTCCCCTGATAGTAGGAAATCTAGACACAAAGATGTGGTTGTTGGCTCTGAATTTGCTTGCTGAAGATCACATATTTTTGGTGTACTGTAAAAATGTTGAGAAAATACAGAGGAGCTCCTGGGGGCCATATTCTGTATTTACCTTATGATTTAGGTTTGCTTGAAATACCCTCATAAACATAAACAGTGATATATGCTTTAATGTTTTTATGTTTAGGAAAGAGGTGAAATTAGATCCTGAGAATACTTTACCAGGAAAAATTCCCCAAACATATATAAGTTTTTCCTTACATTTTCTAGTACATTCACACCCTTCTTCATCTGCACTGGGATGGTGATTGGGAATGTGAATCATAGAAAATGGCAGGCAATAGAGGTGTGACCTGCATATGCACTGTCAGAGTCACTAAACCTGTGTTGTGTGGGACATCTAAGATGGAATCAAGTTATGTAAAGTTTAATTAAATTCAGCAAGGATTTGCTCACCTCTATGCATTAGATGTCATATTGAAATAGTATGTGAAAAGGAAAATCTTACCTGGACCCATAATTTTTATTTACTGTTATAATGTCATCTATGCTGTTCAATTATGGTATTATGTGAAAGGAATACATGGAAAAAATTAATATGCACAGTTTGTATTGTTAAAAAACAGTCTATTAAGTGGTGAAATACCATGATATGCCAAATAAAATAATACCTCTAAGAAAATTCTCTTAAAATTAAAGGTGCTTCTACTTTTAATAGCAAAGGCTTGAAACCAACCCAAATGCCCATCAATGATAGACTGGATAAATAAAATGTGACACATCCACACCATAGAATACTATGCAGGCGTGAAAAAGGAGTTCATGTCCTTCGCAGGGGCATAGATGAAGCTGGAAACCATCATTCTCAGCAAACTAACACAGGAACAGAAAACCAAGCATTGCATGTTCTCACTCATAAGTGGGAGGTGAACAGTGAGAACACATGGGCACAGGGAGGGGAACATCACACACGGGGCCTGTTGAGGGGTGGAGGGCTATGGGAGGGATAGCATTAGGATAAATACCTAATGTAGATGACGGGTTGATGGGTGCAGCAAACCACCATGGCACATGTATACAAATGTAACAAACCTTCACGTTCTGCACATGTATCCCAGAACTTAAAGTAAAAAAAAAAAAAAAAAAAAAAAAATTAAAGGTGTTTATTGTCACTTCTGTATCATAGACTCAAGTAGTTATTTTGAACTAGCAGAAAACACCTGTGGATTAAATTTTGTCACTGTTAACTCATTTTTCTAAGCAGTTGCCTCTTAATGGGAACCAAATTATTAAGTAACATTATAAGTACAGACTATGTGTGTATATATTTTTTATTTATTTATATATATATATATGTCTTTTTCAGACATTGGGCAAAAATTCATAAACAGAACTACATGAAAAAATTTCAGCCTAATTATGTCACATAGTGAAATTATAGCATATTTTATGGGTCTTATTTTTTAAATTTATTAAGTACATGTTAAATAATGGCCTGTGATGCATTAAATTGCTTAATTGCTAATAAATTCTAATTTAAAATGTAAATTTTTACATAGTGTATTTGAAACTTTTTTTGTTCAAATAAAAATAGTCTGGAAAATAAAATATGACTATCAGGTTTTTAGATTATGAGAATGATTATATTAGTTTAATGTTTTTAATGTCAACCAACTGAAGAACTCATGATTCAGTCATTTTTTTCTGTGTATTCATAACAACAATAACACAATGAGTTTCATGCCACCGTGAATACTAATGTTAATAATTCATCATGGTATTTTATTCAGTGGATTTAAATATGACCATAGAATCTTTTTCCACACAATATGCGAGACAACCATGTATAATCCCATCAGATTTGGTATTTAGAATAAAACTTTATTTTTTTACTCAAGTTACATATAGTACCAAAACCAGCAGATTTTCAGCTAATAAAATACACGTATGATTTAAATCACTTGGTTAATGTCCTCATACCTCAAGAATATGTTAAAATGTATGCTTAACTTATAGAAGAGATTTTTAATGGCAGTAATGACATTTCCAAAAATGAAATTTCATCATGCCTCATGCACTTCTGTAGTATATGTAAGTTTTATTTAAACACCTTAACATAAGCATTTAAGTTATTAAGTTATGACTAGTTAAAAGGGAATGCTAGCACAGTTAATTGTGTTTTTTGTATGTCCACAGTACGGAATTAAGAATAACTATTTTATTGTGTCAGTTGACAAAAACAGTACTGTGTCAGAGATAAAAATGTGCCATGGTTGGGTATTAACATTGCTTCTACCATTAAGAACATAAGCAAAAACAACCTTATTCCAAGCTTCTAGATACTGAGGGGGTTATGTTTGTGGAATTGATTCCAAAGACAGGGATGCTTGATCAAAAAAGATGTATAGTTTTTGGTTAATAAATGCTGCCTGATTGAGTTCCACAAATTCTGCAACGATTTAAATTTTCAGCATCAATCAACCTTTTCTAGAACTCCAGGCAGCAGTACATGTTATACTTATAAAATATTCTGCTTGTATTACATAAATTTTAGCTAATATTTGTTGTGTTGACTTCTTCTTAAATCTTTCTTCCCAGCCTTTCAAATCAGGCACTACTCTTTATGTGTACTAGGTCATTGATTTCTTGTAACAGTGCTTCAGTTTGCAAACGAAAAAATCAGAGACACGTGGAAAAGTAACTTACCTGGGCCATCAGCTTGGCCTATTCCCAGATCCTGTGCTCTTTACCGTGGCACAGCTGGCTGAGAGTGAAGTGCTGTCTCCGTGTTCACGTTCTCTAACTAAGAAGTTTCAGCTTGCATCTAGGCAACATTTTAAGGCTTGATTGCTTGTATATAAAGGAAAAAAACATATTGGCATAATGTTTCTATCTTATTGTTTACTTATTCCTTGATGACTTTGTTATATGTTCTGGAGACTTAAAAATTACATTGGTAAACAATGAAGAAGTGTATTTGAAACAAAGAGAGGAATGCAGCTCTTTCAATGGTAGCACATTAAATCAGAATATATAATATGTCATTTGTGTTCTTCTTCACAATAAGGTACTTTTACAATGTAGTTCTATCATTTGAGTACTACTGAAATACATGTAATAGTCACGTAGTGAAAACATTTACATAAAGCTCTGTAAAATATTCCTTAAAATGCTTTGTCAGGTATAAATAAAAGCTGTTTTAAAATCAGTTCTCATGAAAGGTTGAAGCCTGAATCTAAAACTGTAAATATGATTGCTATTACTAAAGTTAAAAGATGATCATTGTTTAATCTATAGGCACAGTTTTGAGTGTTCATTTCATACAATATCTAATCCATAAAGCTTTCTTTGAGAGTGCTGCTGAGAAAATCACTTTTCCTTTTGCTTTCATGGCAGTGGGAAAATATTTGTCTTTAAAATATTTGCCAGTCCTAATCTTAAATATTTCTTGTATCCACCCCTTGCTCTCCGTTCCTATCACAGCTTCTATAGTTAAGATTTTCAGCATTTCCCTCCAGGCATTAATTTAGTAGCCTCCTGGTATGTCTCCCTGATTCTAATCTTTCCCCCTCTAGTTTGTCATCTATATCTATGCCAGAAATACTTTCCCAAAACACAAATCTTGTTATAGTACTACATTTCTCTAGTTCTTCCCTGTCTCTTAAATTTAGTCTCCTCCTAACCCAACACTTGCACTCTATAATCTAACCCACCATACTGAGATCTTTGCAGCTTCTCTAACACAACACGCTGTTTCGAATCATATTTCTCTTACGCCTTCTTACATTTTGTCCCCTCCTTTCACGTTTCCTGTTTTATCTATGCTGATTTAGAGGAAACTCATTGATGGTCCGAGCCTCAGAATCTTGGAGCAGATTGACGTATCACCACCTCCCTGTGGATATTTGCTCTAATCACAGGTGAAATACTAAGACGCAGCAGACAAATTCTTTGGTTTCTGGACTTAGAAGGAACACAGTGATGACAAATAATGAAAACCACCTTGAATCATCTGATATTAAAGTGAGAAATTACCCCCAAAGTGTCGACAACAGAAGGAAGGCGAGAAATATATTTTAAAAGAAAAAACCACAAATATTTTCCTCATTTGATAAGTAAATGTGTATCTATCAAAAGGGAAATTTGAAACCATGCTATGAAAGCTTATGACTTCTGCAACCCTTTTTCTACAGGATTTTATTTTAAAAGATTTTCTGTGCTTTTCTTAAGCCACATGGCTGGTTACATGCCTTTAAACCAGAGCCTGATTGTCCTTTCCAGAAGCTATTATCTTAAGAATTATTTGTTATCTACATGCAAATTAAAGACATGTGTCAACAAAATAATTATTGCACCTAACAAGTACTTTAAATAGAGTACTTAAGATGTCACCAAATTTTCTAAATGATAGCCGTAGCTTCCGAAAAACTTGATAATTATATGTATTTAGTGTGTAATAATCCAGCAGATGAGTTGATATTGTTGAAGTTGTTATGAAATGTCAATGAATTTCATTTCCATTTTTAATATGACAAAAATATAATTTCGTAATTACAAAAATAGGTACTTCTATTCTATTTGTTTATATTTTAAATTCTCTCTTCATCCTTACCTTTGCAGCTTAGTACACACTTCTCAACCATTTCAAAGTCGGCCAGTCTAGCTAAGCCTGTTTCAAATTTTATATTCTTCACAATGATCCCTGCAGTGGATGCCTACTAAAAACACAATAAGGACTCTTTTCTGTTAGTCCGCAATCTGCATGAGCAGAGCCTCTCCTTTTTCCCTTAGGGTGATAGATATTAGGGAATGGTTGTATTAAAGGAACTAGACTTTACTAAACATGTTTCATCATACTAGGCACTGTACTGGTTGCATTATACCATTACATGAAATGAGCCCAAATACCTCTCTGCTGTAATATTCAAAGTATAAGGATGCTCAAACATTTTAAAGCTCACTGGTTCCATTTTTATACAGTTCTTACTTTCGTCAAGTTCTTCCCTTACATTGACACAGATTTACAGTCCCATAAATTCCAGCCGGTAGTTCTAGTTGGGCTTCTCATATAATAAAAGCTTAATATTAACCCAATATTCTACTGCTGTAAAATACTTGAAGACAGACATCACAGAATCTAATTAAATATAATTTAATACTTGGTCACTACTACTTTTATAGATACCTAACTAATACCTTGAAGACAAACACGTTCCTTAAGATAAAACGCTGTGATTTGTATTTACTTATATCCTCCAAATTACCCAGATATTTCCAGGTACACAACCAGTGTTAAATCCTGGTATTACAGAAAAAAAGTTGCCTTAAAACTGACATGTCTGTATGAGTCAAAACCAAAAATGAAACAAAGAAATATTTAAGGGGACTGTTGTTTAAAAGTAATAGGACAATTCCAGTTATTTTAAAGGATAGTTTATACTTATTTGCCCAATGTGAAATAAAACATTTTTAAGTCTTAAATATTATCTACTCTTTGCCCAAAGTATATTAGAAAAGTATTACTGCAATTTGAGTAGTCTTCATGTTGTGAGAAAATAGGTAATTATTATATGCAATAATCTGAGGCATTTTAGTTTTACAAAGACTGTATAATCACCGCACATATAAATTTTTGGAATTTAAAATGTGTTGTTGGCAAAATCAGAATCCTGTATCTACTTTCAAAGAGAGATTTCAGAATATTGCAAATAAAAATGACATTGTTTCTTTTATCAAATTGGCATCAATAGGACCTTTTTTTCAAAAAAGCTTTTAGATCTGCTATTTGTTCATTTATACGTGTGTAATTACAGTATTTAGAGGATCTCTCATACTGTGCTTGTTTCCACATATGGATTTCAGAGGACAAAGTCTCAGGTGGTGGAGCTAGAGACAAACCATGCCAGCTACTCAAGCACTTCCTTCCTGGATGTGTGCTCCTTAAGAAATGGGTCAAGAGGGACTACTCAGAAACATGCATTGAGCATCAGCTTGTTTTGGAACGATTAATCATCTAGGCCTGGAACTAAAAGTATCTTCCAATTATTTTGTTTATTATCCACTTTAGCAGCTTCCACATAACACATTCAGTTTTCTAAATTTTAGTTTAAAAATTGCCATTTAATTCTATGCTTCTATGAAGTCACATATCCTACTTATGCTCTCTAAATTTCAAAATTATTTGCACTGTCCATTTTCTAATCTTTTATCTTAATAATGGACCTTAAATTTCTCTTTTATTGAATAGGTATGACAAAATAGAAATTGAAATTATTGAATCATTCCAGTTAGTCCAGAGGTAAGGTCATCAGTGAGTGATGAAGGAATCCCTTTCTATTATAACATGTTAGCTAAAACCTAAAGAAAAAGCCAAGCAAACAGCAGGAAAAGACTGTTCCAAGAAAACGAGGACAACTTCACAATTCCAACACTGGCCAAGTTTGGAAGTCACTTTGATGAGGAAATATTTAGTGGTTTTGGAATTAGTCTTCTGTTAAACATATAATGAAAAGAAAATTTTGAAAGAGTAAATTATCCCACTTAATTGTCTATCAGCAAATAGAAAACAAATTTTCACTGGTTAGAAATGTAGGCAGTCGGTCTGGGTCCAGTGGCTCATGCCTGTAATCCAGCACTTTGGGAGGCCGAGGTGGGCGGATCACCTGAGGCCAGGAGTTCGAGACCAGCCTGGCCAACATAGTGATACCCCATATCTACTAAAATTACAATTAGCAGAGCATGGTGGTGTGTGTCTAGAGTCCCAGCTAGTTTGGAGGCTGAAGCAGGAGAATCGCTTGAGCCCAGCAGGTGGAGGTTGCAGTGAGCCGAGATCACACCACTGCACTCCAGCCTGGGTGACAGTGTGAAACTCCATCTCCAAAACAAAAAACAAAAGAAAAAGAAAAAAAGAAAAAGTATAGGCAGTAAGCATTTCTTATCTTTGATAAGACAGAATAATATACATTTTACCAGTTTTATTAAACATAAGCATCATGAAAGCTGTATGATCCATAGATGCGCTTGACTGTCTGCCAAATTGTATATCTCAGGGGTTCCCAACCCCAGTGGGTTCCTGTTAGGAACTGGGCCGCACAGCACGAGGTGAGCAGTGGCCTGGGGAATGAAGCTTCATTTGTATTTCCAGCTGCTCCCCATCGCTACCATTACCGTCTTAGCTCCACCTCCAGTCAGATCAGCGGCAGCATAAAATTCTTACAGAACGTGAACTCTATCTTGCTGTTCGTGTTAGGGATCCAGGTTGCATGTGCCTTATGAGAATCTAATGCCGGATGATCTGTCACTGCATCCCATCACACCAGATGGGCTCATCCGGTTGCAGGGAAACAAACTCAGGGCTCCCACTGATTCTACATTATGGTGGGTTGTATAATTATTTCATTACGTATTACAATGTAATAATAATAGAAATAAAGGGCGCAATAAATGTAATGCACTTGAATCATCCTGGAAACAACCCCTCATCCCCTCCCAACCCCCAACCCCCATCTGTGGAAAAATTGTCTTCCACAAAACCAATTCCTGGTGCTAAAAATGATTGGGACTGCTGGGCTATCTAGAATGAAAAGCATATGCATTGCTGTACATGGAATTCACTGCACAGATTTAGGTGTGGGGAGGGATAATTGTGGGGAGGTATAGTGGTTTTTTTTTTTTTTTTTTTTGGTGTATTTTAAAGTATATTCAGTCTTAAAAGGATTTTGAAAAATTATATCTGTTTCTATTTGGCTTCCTATTGTTGTAGGTGTATGATTATGTAAACCAAAAACATTTGAAATCTACTTTAATTCAGCTTGAAATGTAAGATTTGATTAGGCCAACTTCATCAAAGCAAGCAAAAATTGGAATACTATTATGTGTTTTATAAATGTATGCATGTATTTATTTATTGATCCATCATCGATTAGTTTAAAATATTAGGTATCTTCTCTATGGCAGGGTGCCCAACTCTCTTCATTATCTGTGGCAATTTGTCTCCATCGTCCAAGCTAATCTCCATGTATGTAAGAGATAAATAGTCCTTTACTATGAATGGGTATCCTGTCCTACGAGCTCCTAAAATAAAGATCGCTGCAATCTAATGTTCTATAGCATTGCTGAAAATTATTTTTATAGTAATTACTTGCTGAAATGTATTGACATTGATTTGGTAGATGTATTAACGGTGTTTGAGAATAGTCTACATATTCTTTGGGGAAAGTATTTTGCAGTGGTTATTAGCACACAGGCATTTGTCTCAGAATAGCTGGGGTTTGGTTGTTAGCTCTGTTCCTGGGTCACCTTGGACAAATTATCTAAACTTTTGAGACCCAGATTTCTAACATGCAAAATTGCAAAATAAAGGCAACTTATCAAGGCTTGCTGTAGGATTAAATACAGAATGTGCAGACACAGGCACATGATGGTAATCAATTTTAACGATATTTATTTTTTGTTATTTTAAAATGCATTAAATATTTATTATACAGTTTCTATGGGTATAATACTAGAATAAGGTCTATAAAAAATCTTGAAAAATAATTTGTAATTGCGTCTTACATTTATTTCGGGAATGTATTTGGGAAGCTAGAAATTACAGTTTCGCAGAATTAGCAAAGATTAGACCAGTATATTATCTAATGTCCACATAGTAACTCATGTAAATGGCCAAAAAAGAGATAAAAATATCATTCAAATACATTAAGAAAGACTTAATTGAAGGAAAGATGGCATATAAAATCTATGTTAATTGAATTTTTATATTTTCATATTATATGCAACAATATATGATATTGCTATATTTTACCAAAAGGCATGCTAGTTAACTAAAGTCACTTAATAGAAAAGTATACTCAAATATTATAAAACACGATAAAAATTATTAAATACTGCAAAATATCTACTTAATATAGATTATTTTACAGTGTAGTAGATATTCAATTACCTTACTCATGAATGTTTCTGAAAAGTGACATTTGCAAATTGGAGAGCTTTGTGAGCATGAAGAACACATCCAAATGCATAAATGTTTTTACCCTAACTTGTTGGCCATATGTGTAGATGATATAAAGCTTGCTTTTTGAAATGCCATGGAAAGTATAGAAAGAAATTAGACATTTATTTCTCACTTTTGAATTTGAGACTATCCAAATAATTAGAAAGCTGAGACATCCAACAGTGGAAATTATTTTAAATCCTTAAAAATACTGTTCAGATGTTTTGGAGGTTTGACTGAAACCAGGAGGTTTATAGACATTGTTTGCATTATTAAAGAAAACATTTGACTGTGGTAGGCTCTGGAGATTCCAAAAGCTTGGGATACAAGGTCTCTGTCCTAAGTGTTTTATAATCTCTAGAAAGGCAGAAAATATTTATAATTAGAAATTTATGTTAAGCAACTTTATGTGTAATAAAAACCTTGTGGTTTTCTTGCAAAGGTCTAGGCAAAATTAACAATAACCTTTTGTTACATAGATAATGAAGGCATGAATTAGAAATGATAGGATCATTAAAAATGATGATGAAAATTGGTCACTGGAAAATTATATTCTGGGATGTATACTAAGGCCCTATTGATAAGTCATAGTGAATTCTAGTCATTCTATGTCCTGGGATTTAGGCAGAGCTCTCGGGCCTGTCTGTGAGACCCATGACTGTGCCCTGCTTTGCAGCCAGCCTCAATTGGTGTCAGAGATTGGTAAGGTATTTGTATAACGTTTTATTTTTATTTTCATTCTTTTTTTTTACAATTACAAAACTCCTGGAAATAGAGACTGAAAGGCTTAGGATAAAGTCAATTAACTTGGAAAACATTTGTCTTTTTCCCTCCTCAATTTTTGAATATTCTTTTCAGTAAAGGGAGAAGACATTACAATTTCATTTATAGGAAAAGAAAGAGAATGAAGATCAGCGGTCTGGTTTCTACCTCTGGGAAATGTTGAATAAATCTCAATATCTCTTGCCGTTTACTTTGCTCTGGTTTCCTCATTTACTCCTGTGCCCTTCTCTTAACTATTCCTATCAGCTAGGAAGATAGGCAAAGGTGAGGGAGAAAGACAGGGTTACACTAGGGAGAGAAAAAGCACTGGTCCAGGCATCTTCAAACACTAAATATTGGCAATAAGGAAAAATATCAGGACTGTTTTATATCAAATAATCCATTGTTCTTTCTCCCTGGACCCCAAGCACAAAGAAGTTAAACACTGCTTTTTATTTCAAAATTTATTATTTAATGCAATGACACAAAATGCATTTAAATCCAAAAGAAATTCAGGATAATTGAGCAATAGTCATTCCAAAATATCTTTCAATAAAAGTCTAATTTTTAACTGTAGACGAAAGACTGGCATTGTTAAATGAACCTTTCAGTGCTTTAGCATATAGTTATATTGCATGCCTGTGGTTTCCAGAAGTTTATATTAATTTTTATAGTTATATCATAGTTAATATGTGTTGCCTAAATAAATTTAATATGGAAAAAGGAACATTTGTTTTATTATGTTAAAAAATTATTTTGTTTGTGGATGATATTTTCTACATGAGATATAGTTCAAGGGTTACTTAGAAATGTCACCACTGGCCAGGCACGGTGGCTTACACCTGTAATTCCAGGACTTTGGGAGGCCGAGGCAAGAGGATCGCTTGAGGCCAGAAGTTTGAGACCAGCCTGGACAACATAGCAAGACTTCCTCTCTACAAAGAAATATTTAAAAACTAGCCAACTATGGTGGTGTGTGTCTGTCGTCCTAGCTACTCGAGAGGTTGAGGTGGAGGGATTGCATGAGCCCAGGAGTTCGAAGCTACAGTGAGTAATGATTGCACCACTACATTTCAGCCAGCTGAGATAACAGAGTGAGAGTCTGTTCTTAATAATTTTTTAAAAAAGAATTTAGGTCAGTAGTAAAGTTTGTGATAATTCAATTATATTTAGGTTAGAGAATTTTGCTAACGAAAAAATAACTTTGATAATTTAACACATATGTATGTTATTGAAACAGCAAGCATTTTTAAGAGGCAATTTTCTAAATAACCTTTGTTTCAAAGTGTATTGTTTATTGCTGTTAGTTTGTTTTCACACTGCTATAAAGTAGTGCTAGAGACTGGGTAATTTATAAAGGAAAGAGTTGTAATTGAGTCACAGTTCTGCACGGCTGGGGAGGCCTCAGACAACTTACAATCATGGCAGAAATCAAAGGGGAAGCAAAGGCACGTCTTACATGGTGGCAGATGAGAGAGAAGAGCATGAAGCAGGAGGAGCCCCACACTGAAGAAACAACCAGATCTTGTGAGAATTCACTCACTATCATGAGAACAGTGTAGGGGAACCATCCCTATGATCCAATCACCCCCAATCAAGTTTCACCCTTGGCACTTGGGGATTAAGAGGGTTACAATTCAAGAAGAGATTTGGGTGAATTCACAGAACCAAACCGTTATCAATTGCTGACTTTAAAGAAAATGAGTAATGTTCTTTCCAATTTTAACATACATTCACATAACGTTTTTTGAGAGTATAACTGTAACCCAATATTTACAATATATTTGTAGTTATTTTTTAATGTGAACAAAGGTAATATGACTCATATTCTTAAGAATTTACTTTTGGCATTATTGTGTTCTACTGTTTCAAAAGTTTGCTTATTTTAATAAGATTTCAATTATTTGTGTTGTTACATACATTGGGATAGATAGTGACTGAAGTTTATCCTCTCATTTAATTTATTTTTCATCGTATAAATGTAAGGTGTACAATATAATATTTTGATATCCAGAGTAAACTGATTACTAAAATCAGAATATTAATATATTATCTCCCACAGATTTTATTAAAGATGTATGCATTTATAAGCTGCCAACAAGTCCAAAGATTGTTTTAAAATGTACCTTTCATTCTTATTGCTGTGCGACTTCCTGGGTTCCATGCCAATTGTTTGTGTTTAAGGAATGTAGTGTTATAACAAGATTGTTTCAGAACTTGAATAATATGCATCTTCAAATAGAAACTTCTTATAGGTCTTGCTTTATAATTTGTAAAATTTCAGCATCGTTGCAGCTTAACTTTGCAAGATACACCAAAGGCTTAGGCTTCATCTAATTTGACATAAAATAAACAATAACCAGCAAGTACTAGATGATTATGCATCTGATATGGTTTGGCTCTGTGTCCCCAAACAAATCTCATCTTGAATTGTAATTTCCACGTGTGGAGGGAGGGAGGTCATTGGATTATGAGGGCGGTTCCCCCATGCTGTTCTCGTGATAGTGAGTGAGGCTCGGGAGATCCGATGGTGTTGAAAGTGGCCGTTGTTTCCCGTGCTGGAATTGAGTCTCTCCTGCCGCCTTGTGAAGAAGGTGTCTCCTTCCCCTTCCGCCACGATTATAAGTTTCCTGAGGACTCCCCGGTTATGTGGAGCGGTGAGTCAATTAAACTTTCTTTGTTTATAAATTACCCAATCTCAGGTAGTTTGTCTTATTTTTTTTTGAGACGGAGTCTTGCTCTGTCGCTCAGGCTGAGTGCAGTGGCCGGATCTCGGCTCACCACAAGCTCCGCCTCCCGGGTTCCCGCCATTCTCCTGCCTCAGCCTCCGGAGTAGTTGGGACTACAGGCGCCGCCACCTCGCCGGGCTAGTTTTTTTGTATTTTTTAGTAGAGACGGGGTTTCACTGTATTAGCCAGGATAGTCTCGATCTCCTGACCTCGTGATCCGCCCGTCTCGGCCTCCCAAAGTGCTGGGATTACAGGCTTGAGCCACCACGCCTGGCCTAAAATACGTTCTTTACAGATGATCAGTTTACTTAGAACACAAGCCAACAAGTGGTCATACATGGATGTCTGTTGGCCTTGAGTAACAGCACTGGCCACTGCCAGAGCTGGTATTGTGGAGGTTGGTGTATAAAGAGTAGGAACTTCATAGAACAGCATTTATCATATGCCAATATGCATATAAACTACCTGGAAGATTCTGATTCAGTAGGTCTGGAGTGGAACATATAATGTAACATTTCTAATATGCTCCCAGATGATGCTAATGCTGAGACTGATCCGTGGACCACACATTGAGTAGCAATATTTAAAACTTTGAATCTATCATGAAAGATACCTTCAAAAATTTCCTGCTTATTTTAAAATTAGGAAGCACACTTTAGAGGAAGAAAACTTAAAAAATATATAATTATGATGTCTCATTATTAAGTATTTTGGGTATAAATAGAAGGTATAATAGTGTAGTTCTATGACATGATTAGAGGGAAAATAATTCAAAAAGATGTAGATACTCCACTAACTAGTTGGATAGCCTTAGACAATGTATACAATCTCTTGAAGTTTAAGTTTTTGTAGTTATGAGAGAGTAAAACTAGATTATCTCTAAAATCCATTCCAGTTTTTAAAATCTGTGATTCTAGTCTCCTAGGCTTCTGAGTCAGAATGGAGAAGCACCTCTTATAAACCTCAGTCTTGCTTTTATATCTGACTGGAGATTTGGTATGCAGTCTCCAGGTTATTTGTGAAGTTTAAATAATGTTATGCATATGAGGTGCTTAACAAATTGCCTTACCAATAACAAGTGCCTAATTAATATTATTAATGTTACTTATTGACAATATTATTACACAGCTTAGTAAAATTGAATCTTAGAAAGTGAGGTAACTTCTTCCTGGACATACAACTCTCTAGACATATGGTAAATCACAGTATAATAACAAAATACCTATGCAGTTGATAATATATTAGAAATATACCTTTAAATAAAGTCAGTGGTTATAATGAAATAAGAAAAATACCAAGGAAGAAAAAAATACTTGTCTCTTTATGTTCAAACTGGTAAAATTCCATCAAAATCAAGCTAATCAATTACCCAAATAACTCTGTCCTCTTGTTTGATACTGTGTCTGCATACTCCTTTTTATTCTAATGTAATAGTGAGAATATTGGCTTACCAATGTGTAAATACCCCCGAGTTATATTGTACGATGTTGTGTTTGTAAAGCACACATTCATTTACTAAAATTATTCGTTGTTTACTATTTACATCTATTATCTCTACTGATAAAAAGCATTTCCATACATGAGCAAATGTATCAAAAAAAGTCTAAGAAGATGAGCAGATTGATCAGTGTACTCTATGACCTTCTTAATAGTAACTGAGTGTGATTTTTACATTGTATGCTACCAGAAATCACCACATGTAGTATGGCAGATGGCTGCCAATAGTCTTGTTATCCTTCCATAAGTTACGTGGCATTTATGCCATTAGGGTGATTTTTCAGTTTAGAAAAGACAACTAGGGATCAGTCTTTTCTATGACAATGGACTCACAAGGGACCTCAAAACTTTACCATGAACATATTTTATATCTTAAGTTATCTTCCAGAGACTTCGAATGTTTGAAGCTGGTTGAGGTGGGAAAGTCAGGACAGAAGAGGGAGTAGAGCACACCTGCTCTAAGTATAGGCACTTCAACGTTTAGAGGAAATCAGTGTGGCTGGAGGGGTACCAGGGCTGGTAGCGAGCTCATGCTGTGCTCTCCCAAGAGGTTTGATGCTACAGAAACTCAGAGTTGGTGTGATTGTTGGTTAGTCTGGTGTGGTTTGGTTTGATTCTTTAGTAGGTGGGACCCCCTAAGAA
This sequence comes from Macaca fascicularis, assembly GCF_037993035.2. NCBI lineage: Eukaryota > Metazoa > Chordata > Mammalia > Primates > Cercopithecidae > Macaca > Macaca fascicularis. Next base: position 187,825,869 of record NC_088377.1, read on the forward strand.
CCTGAATAATGTCCCCATGCACTAGTTCTGTAAACGTGGAAGCAGGTGGTGGCAGTTGAGTGACTCACACTCATTTAGGTTGTAAGCCAGCCCTTTCATTCAATATCCAGCAATTCGATTTCTACTGTTGGGTTTACATTACTTTACTAGTCTGGGGCCTTCTTAGAAGTGTCAAAATAGCAAGTGCCACTGTTGGTGGTGAATTCCCAGCAAAAGAAACAGATGGAATGTTTTAGCACCAAGTTGTGTGATTTGAGATTAAAATGCTCTGCATGGCTATTCCTCATGATGGCACTTTTGAGTGATTACTATAGGAAAAACAACTGTTAAACCTTGAAAAGGGGAAAATGTTGAATACAGCTCAAATGCTCCATATCAACCACTCAGTTATTCACCTGTGTTAGATATTTCCCAACTTTTCTTGGGGTCTCCTTTATGGAGCAGCCTTTGTCAAGTCTCATAAAAGCAGAACTTATATACTTCTACAGTATGCAATATGAATTTTATATTTTGATTTGCTCTGAAACTTTGTTCTCTCTTGAGACTAACCAGTAAATCAAAGTGAATATTTTTTCAATGTCAAAGTTGTTCTATAAGTATAATTTTTAAAGTTCTTTCAGGCCATAATATATGCCTTTGGAAAAGTTAATATATTATTGAAATATCTACTTATTTCATCTGCAACATGAAAATAGGAATGTTTCATCTGTCCTTAAAAGCAAAGTGAAATATTTGCTTCTTTTGAAATGTCTGTGGCAATTTTTTTTTCTTTTGCATGTTCTGCAATGCAAAGAAATATTTAGGACTTAAAAGAAGAAGGTGAGCTGCTTGATTATGCTGTACTAGTAAACTGTGAATTAATGCTATTTACGAATTATAATTAAAAGCCTAAGAAGAAAATGCATGTATGATTTTATTTAAAGAAAAGTCTGTGCATAAAAACACTCATGGAAGAGTTATTTTCAATTTAAAAAATACATGATTATTGTGTACCATAAAATAGATGATTTTGTGTACCATAAACTACTATCGTAATTTGCCAAGAGATAAGACCAAGGTTAATTTTTTTCAAAAGTAACCTTTAATTATAATTTAAATGAAATCACTTTGAATAAAACCGTAATTTAAAATTAGCCTTTCAATCAAAAGGTTTTTATTTTAAAAATAAATATGTAGAATAGAATTATATATGCTTAATATTTAATTCTTTAAAAGTTTACTGAAAGGTCATCTAGTTACTTCTTAATGAGCATCATATTTAAATATGTTTATAACAAGGTTTGGGTTTTTTTATTCTTTTCAAATTATGCTTAAATATTTTTCAGTTAAATTTGTTTTTTTGCAAACTTCATTCCTTGCATATCATGAGGCTAAAGCCAGATATATGACATAATATAAGAAAAGCATCCTAAGAGAGAAAAGAGAAAACATTCTCAAGCTCTAAAACTATAAAATTTTAAGTATAAATTGATGAAAAATGTCATGTTATTTTAGCATTTTTTTGTCTGGGAATTCTATGAATAAGTAGGTGCAAAATGTTACTGTGTGGAAAATATAATGTACTTTGTGCACTGAATTTTAAAATGACATGGAAGGTCTGAAGAATACAGAAAGATTGACAGCTCACCACAAATGTATTAAGTATATTCAGGTTTTTATCTCAAGTTTTTTTAATTACTTGAGTGTTGGTATTGATAAATTCGTTGTTGTTATTACTGAGAACTTAATATGTTACTATATGGCTTTCCTAAGTTCTCTTTCAATATTACTACTAAATTTGTAAGTGATAAGTGAGCATTCAATGAACTTATATGTTGAACAATACAGACAATATCATTCACAGGTATTAGGGCCATTTCAGTAGGAGTAAGAAATATAACCTTTGGACATGCAGACCTTGGAGTCCGTTTCAGTTTGACTAATCAACATGTTCAGTTTATAACATGTCTGATCCTCTATATCTCTTTTTAGGAATATATGTGTTTGTGTGTGTGTACATGTGTATGTGTAGGCAGATTTTATTTAGTTGATATCATGAGGAAATCTGTTGCTCACATAGTTGACATTTCTTTATAAATACAACTCACCTCATCAAAATGACATACGAAAAGAACTTTAAGGAACACATTTGTAAATGACTTATGTATTCTATGCTTTCTTAACCCAAACCCAGTGTAAAAATAATTCTGAGTACTTAGGAATGTCACCACAAACACTTATCAAATATATGCTCCCCAATTTGCAACTGGGTCCCTATAAAGCCACTGTAAGTTGAAAATATATTTAAGTCGAAAACGCATTGAATACAGCTAGCCTACAGAACAGCATAACTAAGTCTCATCTACTTTACACATGCTCAGAACACTGACATTAGCCTAAAACAAGGCAAAATCATCTGACAGCATGATCCACTATAGTGTATTGGTTTTTAACCTTTGTGATTGCGTGGGTGACTGGGAGCTTTGACCCACTGCCTCCTCCCAGCATGTGAGAAGTTATGGTAACACAGATTGCAAGCACAGAAAGAGATCAAAATTCAAAATTTGGAGTACAGTTTCTACTGAATGAGTATTGCTTTCACACCATTGTAAAGTCAAAATATCATAAGTTGAACCCTTGTAAGTAAGGGGTCATTTATATGCTATTTTAATTATGATTGCAATGACCAATCAGGTCTGTGGAGCTGTTTTTTCCCACCACAAAATGGCTTAAGAGTGCTGTGTTTTGCTATCTTTTCTTATTGATGTCAGAATAACTTTTTGACTGTTGACACTTAAATTTAAAAGGGCTTCTAAAAACCAATGAGAAAGATTATGGAAGATGTGTTTGTATTAGAAGATGTATTAAACTTCCATTTGAACAAAACTCTGCCCACCTTAAGCGTTTCTTCTGTGTCTATGATTAATTTTCCTCAAGATTTCTGTTTGTGGTTATTGTCATTCTTTTTTTTCTTAGTATGCTCATTCTTTCATTCAGTCTGTCAGTTATTTTAAAAATATTAATTTGTTGCATAAATATAATATGTCTTTGTATAAGACAGACCTAAATTCAACTAAGGGACTCTATTTGAGAAGTTTGTGGAATTAAAAGTTTTTAATGTCCATAAACATCAGTTTTCTCATTTGTAAAATAACTGGGGCAATAATACCTGCTTAAGTTCATGGAAAGTACACAGCACAGTGAATAGCACAATTTGGGGAGTATTTAACAAATGTCAGTCATCTTTGCATTATCTTTGTACAAAATTAACATGTAATTCATAGCCAGTTTTAGGTATCTAGGATTTCCATTAGCTCCAGCATCCAGTCAAAGCCCTCTGTTGGAACATCTTTGCAGCTACAGGAGTCTGACTTGAGCAAATGTAACACTTCCATACCTGTGTCCCTTCCACCCTTTCATTTGGTTGGCTGGCTTCTTTGCATCAGACTATGACTCAATAGGTTTTTTCCTTTTCTATTGCTGAAGAAAATCCCATTTTCAAAAATTCCATCTTGTAGACAATTTACTACAGCAGACGACTTATAAAAGAGAAAAATGAGATATCATCCTGTGTTTCAAAGTCTAGATAAAGAAGAAGTAGGATTCTTGCACAGTCCCAGGATTGATGGCAGAGTCTTCTTCCTGTTCAATGTCTCAAGACACCTACATGACCTTCCTCCATCATGTGTGAAAAGGGGAAAAATCTCAAGGAGGGGATTTGGCAAAAGAAAAGTGACAATAGTGGTTAATTCCTTGACAAACTAGGCTAATCTGCTTTTGAGATATTCAAACCTGTGTCTCTTTCACACCTCCTCTTTGACTCCTTTTAAAACACATCTCCAAAAAACTCCCCAATGCCCTCTGTCCATCTGTTCATCCCCACTGATGCCATCCTCTACCATGCTCCTCATCCCTCTGTTGCCACATATGTCTCTGTCCTGAGGCACCTAATGTCTGTGGCAAGTAAACGCTCAGAACCGTGCCATGAAGTTCTATGATGAATGAAATAATTAGGTAGATACTGAGAGAGAGCATTTTAAATATATTCCCATTTATTAATTCTCACTATTCTGAGCCATTAAAATATTTATTCCCTCAAGTGTCCAGCTTGAGGTTGAAAAATCTGAAGGACTGACAGCATCTCCCATTGTTTCCTTTGGGTAGTTAATAAATGCTTGGATTTCATTTCTTATTAGGGACAAGCGATATTTTGTTGATAATGGATCTTCACTTAAATCCCATCATTCAATTTACTCTCTACATCACAACCAACCATGAGAAGAAAGAAAAAGATTCAGTGCTTTTTCTCTTCCCTCTAAGGAAGAGATTCTCATAGCAGAAACAAAGGGAGTATTTTGGAAATTTACTGTGGTGATTTTCTGGATTATTATGAAGGGAGTGGTGGCTGTTGACATTGAGAGGGTGAAAATTGGAATAGCTAGAACATCTTGCAATCTGCATGTCTGGCCTACGGTACAAAGAATTTCCCACCACCCAGTGACTGTAGGTTTGTACATTTGCAAAATCTGTTTACAAACACCTGAATTTAGAAACAAACTCCAATTTGTATATAGATACAAAGTATATTGCATAGTTTTAATGTGCACTAATTTTCTAGATATACTACAGTGTCAATGGAGGAAATGTACTTTGCTTAGGTCACAACTGTGACTTTTCACCATTTCAGAAAGTCACAAATACCAATCGCTCGTGGTTTCTGAGTGGCAAATACAGCACCTGTGTGTCAGCCTACATTTGTAGTTATTATATTCAAAGTGATTCTAGGTGTGAGTTGAAGGGGTGGCCTGCCCTTCCACACCTGTGGGTGTTTCTCGTTAGGTGGAATGAGAGACTTGGGAAAAGAAATGAGATACAGAGACAAAGTATAGAGAAAGAAAAAGTGGGCCCAGGGGACTGGCGCTCAGCATACAGAGGACCCACGCCGGCACCAGTCTCTGAGTTCCCTCAGTATTTATTGATCATTATCTTTACCATCTTAAAGATAAGGGAGTGGCAGGACAATAGGATCATCGAAGGGAGAAAATTAGCAGTAAGACATATGGACAAAGATCTCTGTCACATGAATAAGTTCAAAGGCAAATGCTGTGCCTTGATATGCATATGCAAACATCTCCACAAACCTCTTAGCAGCATTGCGCCAGCAAGTCCCGCCAGCAAGTCCCACCTTATGCCATAAGGCGGTTTTCTCCTATCTCAGTAAACAGAGCATACAATCGGGTTTTACACCGAGATGTTCCATTGCCCAGGGACGGGCAGGATTTTTAACCAGCAAGCTGCCTTCAGGCACTTGTTTAACAAAGACACATCCTGCACAGCCCAAAATCCATTAAACCTTGAGTCACCACAGCACATGTCTCTTGCAAGGTCAAGGTTGGGGGTAGGGTCACAGATTAACAGCATCTCAAATACAGAACAAAATGGAGTCTCTTATGTCTACTTCTTTCTATATAGACACAGTAACAGGCTGATCTCTCTTTCTTTTCCCCACAGTGAGTAAAACATCTGACTATTTGATTATGTCTTCTAATGTGGAGGTGCTTGAATGTTTACATATCAATGTATATTATCAGTATAGATCACTATCCTTTTATTGCATTGAAACAATGTTTAAATTTTGTGTGTAGATAGATGGTATTTTTTATGGATTTACTTCAGGCTGAGGGACAGACTGTTCTGACAACCATCTGTTATTTGGTTGGCCAGAAGCAAGCTAGGTTGATGGTGAAACACTATAAGAAATATAGTTTTCATTTTCTTTAGCATTTGTATATAAGTGTTCTATATTTAAATAACAATTATGTAATTAAAAGTTTTAGATTCACTTGTGAATTATTTATTATTTGTGAGATTGTACCTTTTAAGAATACTCAGCCTTATTTTTTTCTCACATTAGGTGGTTTTCTTTTCAAGCATTAAAAATAATGTTATTGAGTTCTATTGATGAAATTAAATAATCTGATTTCCTTTTATTTTATAATTCACTAGGCATTATTACATTTTCACTAAACTTGCAACTTAAAAATTCCTGTAGGATATGTATCATTCTATATAAGAAAATGTAAAATTCAAATATTGTGCAACTCAAGGTAAATTAAAAAAATAAATTTAGGAAGCATTATTAAAGACTCATAGCCTTCAGGTTACTATGATTTAATATTATGGTCCGTCGGGAAACATGATCTCAAAGAGGGCTCAGTATTGATTTGCTTGTTAGTATTTCAGAGATACTGAGAGCTGCTATGACTTCTGCTGTTTTTTCTTAACTTTGCACATACTGAGTTTGCCTTGTATTTCCTTATTATTAACCCACATCTCACCATATTGCAATTAACTTGGACAATAAGCACTGCATTGAATACATTAGAAATATTTGCAGTGTGAGTGAAACTCTTCATAAGAGCAGGCCTGCTGCTAGATGATAAGAGGTCTGCATGAATTACAAGAAGTTGCCCCTCCATCTCCTGAACGGAGGTAGCCCCAAAGTTCAGGGATTACTGAAGAGAAGGCTTCTTTCTTCTCTCCCCTCCTTCCTTCCCTCTGGGGAGACACTGCCTTTCACAACTTCGTGGACAGCATGTGAACTAAATTTCAGGCAGACACTTGCCCCTTCAGCATGGCATCTTTGTGCAAGGCACAAACTTTGTACACAGGCATGATGATCCCTGACACAAATATGTCTGTGAAAGAAAAGAGAACAATAAAAAACACCCAAGTGTTCATGAAATAGCAGTGATAGAGGAATGAAAGAAGCTTTCTAACAAGAAGGAAACAGTTGAGAGGGAGAAATTAAAGATAGAAAAATTTATTCATAGCCAATCTAATTTCCCTGTTTTTAAAATTCAAGGGTGATTCACTCTCCCACTTATGAGCAGAAAACAAACATTATAACACAGATTACATGATTACGAGCTATGTAAACTTTCACTTCGTATTACCCTAATTGGGCTCTCTTGTAATTCTGTGTAAAATAATACATCTTTTGGTTTATTGTAAGAGAGAGCCATCCTACTATGACTGTCAAATTTCGGTTATTCCCAAATTGAGAGAAAGGAAGGAAAGAGTTTACGTTTATCATATTGTAAAATTTGTAATATGTATTTATAGGCCCTTTTAGAAATGTATACATGTAAGAAAATGACTTTTTAAAAGAAGTCCAATATCTAGAAGGGCATCCAGTAGTTAGTATGACTGCAGTACATAGTTAGTTTCTGAAGAACTCTGCCTTTTCGGTATTTTTCCTTTTAGGGAATAAATAAAATCAAGCCTCTCAAATGATTTTCCAAATCCAGAGACATGAAGTTACAGGATGATGGACGGCTAGGCTGCCATTGTCGTCTGTGTAAATGGTGCCCTTGGAATCGTACCGTGTGGCTCAGTGTTGTGGCCCCCTCTGCACCACCTAAAGAATGACTTCATTGCTATTTGACTTTTCAAATTTCCTTCACAATTGAAAACTCAAGAAATTTTTCTTCACATTTTGTTTTCTTTTTATTATGCCAGTTTAAAAGTCTTTGAAAATAAAGAACTGAAATTCACTTTCTCCTGAAGTCACAAGTGAGCAAACAGAAATAATGGATTGGGCTTTGCTAATGATATGCCTAAAATTAGATATTAAGTTATTAAAATTTTAGTTTTCCATGAATAAGGACAAAAACCTCATTTCTAAAAACTTGTCACATTTAAATTATGCTGTCTCATTTGAGTCTCCAGAAAATTATGTCCAGTCTTCTGATCGTCACTCCTATAAACTTATTTTTGTTCAAATGACATAACCTCCAGAAGTATAAAATGTTGAAACTCTTTTCAGAATGACTTGCATTATAGCTTTTCCCTCCTATGGTATTGAAATGCTATGTTTCATATTAGAATGTTTTCAAATATCTATTCTCCTAAAGAAATTAGTTAATGGTATTGTGTTTCCTGAAATAATCTGTGTAATGAATAAGTACATTTCCACAATAAGTTTACAGTCCTCTTAGTTTAGAATATCATAGATCTAAATTCTAATTGATTTTCTTTTTTTTTTTTTTGAGATGGAGTCTCCTGTCACCCAGGCTGGAGGGCAGTGGCACCGTCTCGGCTCCCTGCAACCTCTGCCTCCTGGGTTCAAGCGATTCTCCTGCTTCAGTCTCCCATGTAGCTGAGACTACAGGCATGTGCCACCATCCCAGGCTAATTTTTGTATTTTTAGTAGATACGAGTTTCGTCATGTTGGCCAGGCTGGTCTCGGACTCTAGACTTCAGTTGAACCTCCCACCTTGGTCTCCCAAAATGCTACGATTACAGGTATGAGCTACTGTGCCCAGCCCTAATTTACTTTTAATAAGCAAAGTTACACTTTGCATCACTCTTTCCCACACACAAGCTTTTTGCGACTTTCTAAAATATTTATTTATTTATTTACTTTGAGATGGGGCCTGGCTTTGTTGCCCCAGCTGGAGTCCAGTAGTGTTATCTCAGCTCACTGGAAGCTCTGCCTCCCAGGCTTAAGTGATCTTCTTGCCTCACCCCCTCAACTAGCTGGAACCGTAGGTGCGCACCAGCATGCCTGGCTAATTTTCATATTTTGGTTAGAGAGGGGCTTTCACCACATTGCCCAGGCTGGTCTCAAACTCCAGAACTCAAGCCTTCTGCCTACCTCAGCCTCCAAAAGTGCTAGGGTTATAGGTGTGAGCTACTGCACCCTGAGACTTTTAATAAATTTGAAAAACAAAGAACAACAACAACAAAAAATTTCATTCCTTTCTAGTCCCAGGCTAAAATATCTTTTGGGTTAGTGGATGAGTGTATGTGTAAAACTCTAGTTTACTTTACTATTGTTGAATGGGCTGTTGTTATAGCCATTGTTATTCATTGATATTTCAGTACTGAGACTATATCATTCTAGAACTTCGACTCATACTCTCATGTTAATTTGGTATAAAAGAAACATAAGGAAGAAAGTGTATTTATCTAATTATTATTTGTTGTGTTGTTTCTTCCTGCCTCTCTAAATCCCATTTCTTTATACAACTAATTTTTTCTTTCATCAACTTTTCTATTAACAACTTTTGACTTTATAACTGCAGCTAAATGGATGATAAAACAAAATAAGGTGTGACACAAAGAGTGAAACAGTGAATGGAAGGGCTTAGGTATAATGGAAGGAAATGGCAGGAAGAAAGTCCCAGATGACTTTTCAAAACTTCAGAGTTGGCAGTAGGTCATGGTGGGTGAGATGTAACTCAGCTGATGGATTTGATGAATTTTGTCCAAACATTGGAATTTGGACAGGTCAGATAGAGCAGAAAGCCCCTAAACAGTGATTCTGCCAAATAAATTTACAAAATGCGATCCTGATGTTCAGAAACTCAAACTTTTTCTGAGATGCTTTAGGTCATTTTTCGTGGTTGAAAGAAAGCGACAACAGCTCTGTCCCCCATGTCCATGAACAGAGAAAGAGAAAGAATGAAGATTCCAGGGCAGCAAGAGTGACCAGCTGAGTCACATTTGGAGCCTTCCTGAAAGCCTCATTCAATGACTTCTCTGCTTTAGCTAGAATGATGTCACCTGGCCTCTCTTACTTCCAAATGAGACGAGAACACATTATATTTTAGCTGGGCACATTCCTATCCCAAACCAAACTGGGGTGCTATTAGTAAGGAAGAAAAGGAGAGTAGATATTGGGCAGGCAATTAGAAATCTTTGCAGCAAGACAGACATTCTGGAAAGGTATTATTTAGAAAAGTACCAAATTCTTTTTGCATCCTTGATGTGGAAAGAATAGAGTGAGAAAAATTGCCAGTGTGCCGGTTTCCCAGTGGAGGTACATGGAGAAATAAGAATTGTTTCCTTCTGCATGGTAAGTAGCTCCCCTTGTCCAATTGTCCTCTATTATTGACCATGGTCCCACAGCAGTATAGCTCTATTTCTAGGAATGGACTAGGAAAAAAAATCCCAGAGGAGAAACTCCGACATTGATTTCTACTTCTAAAATTCAATGTATTTGTATTTCACATCTCTACAAAAATTGTGTTTTAGTATATCAGCTTTTGAAGGCAGCTGTACCTAAATCCTGCCATCCAAACAGGGGGCAAAGGAAGCCGACTTTCACCTTCAGAGGCAGCCATGAGTTTGTGTCTGCTGCATTGCACTTTCAATATCTAGGAGAGAATTACGTACTTACTATATAATTACGGTAATACAATTTGTCATTAAATAGTTGCCAAACAAAATAGAAATACAATAAAAATTTAAACCACTAACCTTTAAATGATATATTTTCTTTCAAGAATATTGTTCAGCTCGGATATCAGCAGATTAATGATGAGGACAACTAAACCCCAATCAGCTGAAAGAAATGTATAACATATCATTTTAAGGTCTCTGTAGTTTATTTTTTAAAAAGGAACTTAAGAATATTGTGGATTTTAAATAATTGAAAAATTATTTTACACTTGGACTTAATGTTCAGATTATTTTTAATTAAAGATATTTCAATATTATATTTTAAAACATTCAGTAAGCATTCACTATGGGCCTAGTATTATAAAGTGGGATAAACCAAGGCCATAGAATGTTTATGTCCCCAGCCATAGGAATTTTGCCATTTATTGGAGGAGATAAACACACACATAACTGAATTTGGTTTTGATCTTCCTCTGACCTATTAATTCAATAATGTAGACCTAATCATTATTGATATACTTTGTTCTTGTTAAGATTTGCCACATTATTTGCCTTGAAGTTATTTATTGCAAAGGGATTTGTTCTCTTTAATGGATGGCTCTGCATTGTAGCATATGCCTTTGTCTTTGTGAAACCACCAAGACCTCCAGGATAAGATATTGAATAATTAACTTGACATAGTATTTATAAAGTAGTGAGCTAGAAAGTTTTGAAAGATTCTGTTATAAAAATGGTTCATCAAATTTCGGGGGCTAATGCCTTAAGCAGATGTTTAATAGATAAACAATATATGAACTTTTCCTGAGGAAAAAAAAAATCTCTTCCTAAGTCGTTTTTAAGTAGTAAAGTCTAATCCAGATCTTGTTATATGCACTGTAGAGTTCTTTTGTCAGAAAAAAAGCATTGTATAGTCTATATTTCTTCTTAGAGGATAGGCAGCTGTGTCAGTGAATGATTCACTAATGGTGCGAAATCTTTCTGTCAAACAAACACACAGGTCACTTACTTGGGCTTCAGGTACTTTAATTTTTTTCCTAAACAATAACTGTCATTAAAAGAAAAAAACTGTATAGCCATTGAATACAAGCTTTAGTTTCAGACAAATGATAACCCGGAAGTGACCACTTCTCTTTATCATCAAAATACTGCTGAAGCCCCAGTGATTCAATTGCCAGGAGTTCTTCTTTGCTTGAATTTGATCATTTTTCTTTCTTTTTAAAACACTGTAGTTGAACACTGGATCGGTAATGTGGCAATGTCTCTAGGGATTGAATTATGTTTAATTGGGGAGGAAGCACACTCTCTCTTGTTGTTTTTAGTTCATAAAGTAAGACTGTCAATTAGTAGGCGGTGCAGACCCATTGGAGCCACGCTGCACCACAGCCAGTTTGGAGGAGATTCATAGTAACAAACAAGATTTAAAATACATGTCTTGTGAAAGGCCATTATAGGTGGATGGCTGGGTTTTGCCTGTCTTTTCATGCTGTAGCAGCATTATATTAGAAGGTGAAGGACACTCATATCCATAAAATAATGGCTTTTGTAATGCAGGTGATTAAAGTAGGAAGCCTACCCACTTCTATTTTTCCCTAGGCATATACCAGGATTCAATTTCAATTAGTGACCTAGGAGCTGCAGGCTCTGTATTCTGTTATCAACCCATTTAGGCAGGTAGAATCAAAGGTTCACCTGTCACTCTAGACTCTCAGTGACCCTAAGGATGATTCAGAATAGACTTCTGCTCTATTCTCTTATGTTGACTTCTTTATACTGTCTACACAATTAATTATGAATATACAGTGGGCATTACAGATATTCTAAGGTCCATTAGAAATCTCATTTTCTGGGGATGAGGATTTTTATATTAAATATTGATAGTGATATCAGGCCATTTTATGGAAAAATTTTAAATACACATTGTTGATCAGGAACAAATGTTGATCAGGAACAAAAAAAAAAACACACTATTTTTCAAAGTGTCAGAATGGTTACCTTGAAATGATTTTTAGATATGAATTACAGAATTCCTAGAAAAAAAATGCTATTTTATAGGACTGTGCTTTATCAGGAAATGGCAGGATATCTAGTTATATTTTAAAGATACCAAATTTGTTTAGTGCAGATTTTACTTCTATAGTGCTCACCTTAATGAGCATAACAATAATGTTCTTTTATGTTTAAAATGATGCATTATAACCCCATCAGTGCCTTCGCCAACCAGTAAATTATTAATAAGATGATGATCATGCTAATTAAGCTACTTGATTAGATTTTGATGGATTTCGTGCCAGAAATTATGGTGGGGTCTTTGAAATATATACAATATTTTCTCTCAGGGCAAATCTTCCAGCATCATTGAAAACTTTAATGAAAACTCTTCATTACTCATAACATTGCTCGCCTGTTTCCCAATGACATGATAGTCACTTTCACAGAAACATAATAGTATGCAAGTCAAATGTTTAATTTGCTGCTGCAAAAGAATTCACGATAGAATTCTCAATGTGGGGTTAATTACACAGTAATGAAAGAGTAATCCTATTGGGAAAATGCTCTAAGTAACGTTGCTCTGTTTCCTGCTGATAAAGATGTGCACGGTTGATTTATTTTTTATGCTGGGAAATTCAGAAGTAGGAGAAAACATTGAAAAGGTATGCACACGAATAGTAAACTTTTTTATCATTTGTCAACATGATGAGAAAATGATGAATATGGATAATTATTATATTACAAAGGCTATAATCACAAAATAGTAGTGTATAAGAATATAGCATTCTATTATACACAGGAGAACATGATAAATTAAAAATCACTGATAACATAATCTAAGGAAAGACATCGCTAATCTGAACAAAAAAGGAAGAAGTAATCGGGCAGGCACTCAAAATTGTCTCCATGTTTTACATTTCTACAAATAATCTTCACCTTCTCTGCTTCTGAGTATAGTGTTATATTGCTAGGTATGTTATGTTTACTCCATATATGTCAAAGACTCCACTGGGTACTTTAAATACGGTATCTTACCAAATATCTCAAAACAATTGTAAGATCGACAATATGATCCCTACTTTATTAGGTGAAGAAAATGAGATTTTTAAAAGCATAAAAAGATTTCCTGTATGATAGGATTCAAATTCATATTCATTTGTTTCCAAGGGTTTTTTTCTCATTCATTGTCCTATGCTGTCATCTAAGTTAATCCATGTATATTGCAGCTTGTATCAGAAACTTGAAAGTTCACAGAAAGAATCATTTTCTACCTAAATTTGCCCATCAAACTTGGGTGGACAGTGACAGCAGCACAGCGTTAGGCTTCCTTTTAAATGACATTATTTAGGATAGTGGGAGGATAAACAAATAGACCAGAAGAACAGAACAGAGTCCAGAACTAGATACACACAAATATGGCCCACTGATTTTCCAAAAAGGCACTAAAGTAATTTAACGGCGAAAGGAAAATTGTTTTAGCCACCAGACCTAGAAAACTTGGTATTCATATAGGAAATAAATAAATCTTGATACTTCCTACCGTACACACAAAAGTAATTGTAGATGGAACATAGATCTAAATATAAAATCTTAAATTCAAAAGTTTCTAGAAGAAAATATAGAAGAATATTTCCTGGACCTGAGCTAGGCAAAGATTTCCTAGAAACATCCAAACAGCATTAGCCACAAAAGAAAACAAAAATGACTAATCAGGCTTCATTAAAAACAAAACAAGGAAAACCTGTGCTCTTCAGAATGAAAAAAACAAAACAAAACAAAAACACTAAGAGAATGAAAAAGCGAAGCTATGGGAGAAAATATTTACCTTCTATGTCTTTGACAAAGCAGTCGTACTCAGAATATATAAAGAAATCATATAAATCAATTGTAAACAGACAACGCAAGAAAAATGGGGGAAAGATTTGCACTGTTTACAAATTTAAATAAATGCCAGATAAGCACAAAACATTTAATGTAATAAGTTATTAGCTAAATGTAAATTTAAAACAAAGTCAAATACTATTGCACACTCACTAGTATTGCTAAAATTACAAAAGATTAACAATACCAAGTGTTGGTGAAGAGGTGAAGTAACTAAACTCACATACTCTGCTGGTGATAATGAAAAATGATACAACTTTGAGAATCTCTTGGGTAATATCTGATAAAGTTGAGCATACAGTCACCCTATGACACATCAATTTCACTTCCAAGTATTTACTCCATAGAAATAAAAACATGTTCACAACAGGACTTGTAAAAATATGTTTATAATAACTGTTTACAGAATACATTGCCTAACATTATTTTTATATACAAAGGTTATAGATTTTTTTATATTAATTTTATATCTTTGTAGATTTTGTATTTCTGTTTTTATTTTTCTTTTCTTTGAATCTTTAGATCTACTACAAGATATATCACCTACATAGGGGCAATTTAACTCTTCTTTCTAATTCTTACATTTCTGATTTTGATTCTATAATTGCTTTTATTAATACTCTCAATAGAACATTAAATGTTATTGTTTATAGTGGCCCAACTTTAGATAGAAATCTACTACATTTTTTGAATTGATGAATGAAAAATTATGTATATTTACAGTGCATATCATATTTTAATATACATAATGTGGAATTAGTCAATAATGCTTATTACCATATATATATATCACCACTAATCATTATTATTTTTTGTAACGAGTACATTTAAGATTTACTCTCTTATTAGTCCATTTTCATATGCTATAAAGAAAGGACTGCCCGAGACTGTGTAATTTATAAAGGAAAGAGGTTTAATTGACTCACAGTTGAGCATGGCAGAAGAGGCCTCAGGAAACTTACAGTCATGGCCGAAGGTGAAGAGGAAGCAAGGCACCTTCATCACAAGGCGGCAGGAAGGAGAAGTGTGTGAGAGTGCAGGGAAAATCTACCATTTATAAAACCATCAAATTTCATGAGACTTCATCCACTATCATGAGAACAGCATGGAGGAAACCACCCCCATAATCCAGTCACTTCCCACCAGATTTCTCCCTCAACACCTGGGGATTACAATTCAAGGTGAGATTTAGGTGGGGACACAAAGCCTAACCATATCACTCTCTTAGTAGTTTTCAACTATGCAATACATTATTATTAACTCTGGTCATCATACTGTACAATACATTGTATGTGAATATAGTACTTGTACTGTACTGTACAATTAGTACAGGAAAAATAAATTCTTATACTAACTCAAACCTTGTACCCTGGCTGGGCGCAGTGGCTCAAGCCTGTAATCCCAGCACTTTGGGAGGCAGATCACGTGGTCAGGAGGTCGAGACCATCCTGGCTAACCCGGTGAAACCCTGTCTCTACTAAAAAATACAAAAAACTAGCCGGGCGTGGTGGCGGGCACCTGTAGTCCCAGCTACGCAGGAGGCTGAGGCAGGAGAATGGCGTAAACCTGGGAGGCGGAGCTTGCAGTGAGCTGAGATCTGGCCACTGCACTCCAGCCTGGGCAACACAGCGAGACTCCGTCTCAAAAAAAAAACAAAAACAAAAACAAAAACCTTGTACCCTTTAATCAATACTCCTCCATTTGGTGCCACCCTCCCAATCTATAGTAACCACCATTCTTCTCTCTGCTTTATGAGTTCAATTTTTTTTTTAGATTTTTTATATAAATGAAATAATGTGGTTTTTGTCTTCCTGTACCTGGATTATTTCCCTCAGCATAATGTCCTCTAGGTTAATCTATGTGTTCATTGAAGCATTATTTGCAATAGCCAAAATATGGAATCAATGTAAGTGTCCATCACGGATGAATAAAGAAAATGTGATATATATACACAATGGAATACTATTCAGCCATTTTTTTTAAATGAAGGAAATAGTTTGAGAACAGTCATCTACAAATTTTATTTTAGCATCATTGTTTACTTTAAATTATTACTTAGAATAGCTATCATCAGAAAGACAAAAGATAATAAGTCTTGGCAAGGATGTGGCAAAAAGGAAACACTCAAATGCTGTTGGGAATGTAAATTAGAGCAACCATTGAGGGAAACAGTATGGACGTTACTCACAAAATCAAAAAAAGAACTACCATATGATTCAGCAATGTCACTCCTGAGTATGTAGTCAAAGGAAATAAAATCAGTATGTTGAAAAAATATCTCTGTACTTTTATATTTATTGCAATGTTATTCACAGTAGCCAAGATATGGAATCAATCTATATGTCCATCAATAGATGACTGGATAAAGAAAATATGATGTATATACACAATGGAATACAATTTGGACATTAAAAATAACGAAATCCTGTCATTTTCAATAATATACGTGAACCTGGGGGAAATTATGTTAAATGAAATAAGCCAGACACAGAAAGACAATCACTGCATTGTCTCACTCATATGTAGAATGTAAAGAAGTTGCTGTCATAGAAGTAATGAGCAGAAACTGTTTACCAGGGACTGGGATGGTTGGGGTACTGTGGAGGCTGGAGAGAGATTGATCAAAGGATATAAAATTTCAGTTAGATGGGATGAATAAGCCCAAGGAGTCTATTGTACAACATGGTAGCTATAGTTAACAATATATTGCATTCTTGAAAAATGTTGAGAGTGACTATAAGTTGTTCTCACCAGAAAAAGGATAATTATGTGAAGTCATCCATATGTTAACTAGCTGGATGTAGTCATTCCACCATGTATATATACTTTAAAACATCATCTGGTACTGTGCATGGTAAGTACATACAATTATATCTGTCAGTTTAAAATAAGATAAAATAATATAATTACTTTCAAGCTCGTGAAGGAGTCACCACATGGACAGTATAACAGAAAATCTCTGCTAGGTTGAACTTTGTGATGAACACAAAATACTTAATAAACATATTTTTCTGATCTGTCTATGCATGGATCAATCTGTTCCTGTTGAGGACCTGATAACTTCCTACTGCACAGTCAACAGGAAATCGTTGTGAAAGTGCTCTGCCCATCAACCTTCAATATAAAAACATACAATTTATGATTTACTCCTAGAGTTTTGCAGTGGCACAACTTTACACAACAAATTCAAAATAGAAATACTTTAATCAATTTTCTTTGGCGTAACTCACCTTAGAACTTGTCCTGATAGGGTTTCACGTATTTCACATTTAGTTGCATCATAGTAAAATCAAGGTGTATATCATTCGTACTTCCATTTCACAAATTATGGGAATGTTTCGTTTTACTGGTTTTGTTTTACTGTTTATTTCAGTGTTGATTCATGGAAAATTGAACGTAGTAATTAGAAATGGTAAAATTTTTAAAATCTATCATCTTGAAATTTGTACAATGTTTTCATGACATTATTAACAAAAAAATTATCGAGTCTAGTTACACATTCCAACCAGAGCTGTGTTGAACTAGGGTACACAGGAGAGCTTTTTAGTATGAACTGATACTCACACATAAGAATTGCTTATATTTTTAGGAAGCGTGGCCAAATTTCTATATGAAACATCTAATTTTACAACGTCTGACTGGGTTGTTGTTTATTTGGAAATAGTCAAACTGTAACAAAAGTGCAAAATCTTTTGCACGGCTGTTGAGAAATGGGTGGATCAGGTAGAATAAGGCTTCCAAAACCACTAGTGGGTTAGCAGCCCCAAACATCTGAGACTATCAGGACAGTGGAGAAATCTCTCTTTCTGTAGCCTCTGATTTGCTCTATCTCATGTGGAGGGCCTAATGAAGGAAAGAAACTGCATTCTAAATGGTGCAGAACAAATACCCTAAAAGGGAAATGCTTGGATCTTTATTACTTTGGAGACCTAAAAGACAATGTACTTTCAACTTAGTTTCTTCTGGTTAATCTCTTTGACTTGATGTAGACACATTGCATAAATCCATTGTCATATGAATAATACATAACAGCAATAATCTATTATCATAATGTGTTTAGGTATTCATAAAGCACATTTTCTATGTCTAAAGGAAAAGTAGCAGATTATTAAACGTCCAGTTTTATTTTATGATCTGCTCTGCCTCTTCAATTCATTCCATCTTTTTGTTTTTTTTTTTTCAAAAAAAAAAAAAACACTCATATGAATGTATTTTTCAATTGCTTACCAAAGAAGCAATTTGGAAAACACTGATTGTTCATTTCCCTTTTACCTCCTTCTTTCAATTTGTGTGTTGAGTACAGTACATCAGTTTATAGAGACCATGATTGAAAAAAGAGCTTACAATCTTCCTCAGATAGCTTTGCTCTGAGTTTTACAATGGATGGTTTGGAAAAATCGTATAATAATGACTGAGCTTCTAAAAATAGTGAAGTAACAGTTATTTTTGTGTTGTAATACAGTGATGTAAACTTGGCTCAAAAAGGTTGCTATATCCTCCTCCCAAGCCCAATTTTATGTTTAATTTTTGGTTGTCTTTCAGTTTTATGCAAAACTTGCTATGCTTAATTCTACAAGCTACATAGTGTTTTTAAAAATTGATTCAGAATTTGTCATCATATGAACCAGAATAAATACTTCAATAAGAGTAAAACTTCTTCTGCACTATCTTAGACAAAGATAACATGAATACAGGCACAGCTAAGTCTCTTAAGCTCTTAGGTATCCTTAATACATTGACAGGGAAGTCAATATTGAATTTCAGATAACAACTGGAATTTTGACACTGGTCATTAGTTTGGTCTGACCCTGGCTTCCATCAGTGCAAACATTATGCCCCAAGAGTCTCATGGAGCATTTAGAGCATATTCTACAGAACCATAGAAAGGGAGCAGGCAACTGGCAGAGAGTATGGGCGCCAGGCTGACAGCTCAGAGATGCCACTGGACCCGCCTCATCAGCAATTTGGGCACTACTCACTCTTCCGAAAGTATGTGAAACCTTTTGGGCTGTTACTTTACACCTGGTAAAAAGCATCTACAGACCAAAAGAACCTGGGAAGAGGGTATTCCTTCCCTTCAGAGCCAAAACAGAGAGTTTATACTCTTCAGGGCGTTTCCTTCACAAGGCAGTAACTCACGAATTAAGGATATTGAAATTGTGTATCTGAGATTTGCCCTCTACTGTCACTCATATTGTTCATAAGAACAGGAACAGATAATATTTATTGGTTTGCTGTGTTCCAGCAACCACACATAGATATTAACTCTAATCGCTACACCAGAGTTTTATGGTAAGTATTGTTTAGTGTTACCATTACACAGATGAGAAAATTGAGACTTTGAAAGTCTAAATAATTTGTGAAAAGATACAAAGCTCCTATGTGGTCAGACTGGGATTTTAATCTACTTGTACCTAACACTGGATCCTAGACTCTTCAATAGGTTACACTTCCTTTGAGCTGGGAAAAGGTAGCACAAATCATTTATTTAACACAAATCATTTATTTTTAAATCACTGATACTAGTCTTGTTGTTTAAGGCATTTAATCTAAGTTGACTTCCCCAAAGGACTGTGCAGATGTTTTCTCAAATTCAAGTGTATTTCAGGACAACAAGTACTAGAGAATTTAATTTAACTAAACAGTAAATTCTAGAAATTGGGGGATCTTTTTGCCTCCTATACAATTTTATTCTTATAACTATGTGTCCTGGCCAGTCGTGATAACATATGCTTGTTCAGTTGATAAAAACTGAACTGAATTCAAGTCATAGACTTATTGTAGAGGCTTGGGCACATTTGCAGAATATACACTTGGAATATGCAATGAGGAATAGAGGTTAAGAAGAAAGGGAATAAGTAATTACAATTATATAGTAATTACATAAATAAATATAATTATAAGTAATTACTTAAAACAATATTATTATTATTATTATTATTATTTTGAGATGGAGTCTTGCTCTTGTCACCCAGGCTGAAGTGCAATGGCGGGATCTCGGCTCACTGCAACCTCCTTCACCCAGGTTCAAGTCATTCTCCTGCCTCAGCCTCCCAAGTAGCTGAGATTGCAGACGCCCACCACCATGCCCAGCTAATTTTTTTTTTTTTTGTATTTTTAGTTGAGACAGGATTTCACCGTGTTGGTCAGGCTGATCTCGAACTCTTGGCCTCAGGTGATTCGCCCGCCTCAGCCTCCCAAAAGTTCTGGGATTACAGGCATGAGCCACCGTACTCGAGCGACAATATCATTATTATAAACACAGAAAATTCCTGTTTTTTGTATCAGTCATCCTAGAACAGGGATGCTATCAGCTCCTAGGGATAACTCTTCCCACATCGTCTGGGACATAATTATATTTAATTAATTCAATTAAAACCTGAAGTGGTATCTAAAGATAATGACAAAGTTGTAAATGGGCGGAGGGTTTCAATTTCTCAAACAAATGTGAGTTTGTTACTATGTTATGTACCATAGTAATCTGAGGGCTACTATATTGTTTCTTACATTAGTGTAACCATGGTGAAAAGCAAAGAGAAAATAAAGAATTCTTGTTCATGTTTTAATGTATAAGAGCCGCTTTACAGCATTTTTATAGAAGCTCTTCTTTGAGCCTACTAAGAGTTCATTGAAATTAGCTGCGTAGAGTTTAAATCCAGCAAGGAAATTAAGGCACAGAGAGGTTGTAAGTAACAAAAAGTAAAACTGGAAAGTGAATCAAAGTGTTTTGGCTGAAAAGTTAATATATTTAACAGTATGTATGATTCCTCAATCTAACTTAGGTTAAAATAATCAAAAATAAAATAAAGTGAACTTTTTTTTTTTTTTTATGAGCAAGGTAGCAGAAATGGAATTTCCAAACATCTAGATCTTAGGTCTTTATTATTCTAAGCAATTTTTAGTGCCATTTGAGAATCTTCATTTCTGTACTCTTCTTCGATAATAACATTAAAGCAATTGAGTGTATATAAGAATCAGTGACAATTTTCTAGTGTAAAATTTTCTGTCTTTGTTACATTCTTCATCAATTGTCAAAATATCATCTAAAAGGAAAGTCTCGGTGGGGCGCAGTGGCTCACACCTGTAATCCCAGCACTTTGGGAGGCCGAGATGGGCGGATCACCTGAGGTCAGGAGTTCAAGACCAGCCTGGCCAACACAGTGAAACCCCATCTCTACTAACGCCTGTAATCCTGGCTACTTGGGAGGCTAAGTTAGGAGAATCTCTTGAACCGGGGAGGGGGAGGTTGCAATGAGCCGAGATCGTGCCACTGCACTTCAGCCTGGGCGACAAGAGCAAAACTCTGTCTTAAAAAAAAAAAAAGAAAAGAAAAGAAAGGGAAAGGTAGCTTTAAGTGTATTTGTAAGGAAGAGGGCAGACAAAAGAAAGATATCATTCAAGGTTTACACAAGATTGTTTTTATTTAGGAATGCCTTTCTTTTGAAGGTTTATAATTGGTGTTTGGTAGAATTTAGTAAGTGTTCCAGACCCAGCTCTCTTTCGACTGATGGTTCATGATGCATCTCAGCCTCATCTCCTTTTACCCCAGCCTGTGACAAGAAGTGCTTTCTCTGAAAATAAAAATCTGTACACACAGTTCTGTTGATATTACATTTGCTTCTTTGTCATATGTTTAAGTTAGGTAGAATTAGTGGTAAATTTTCTAAGTTTTCTCAGTGTTTAAAAAATTCTTCCTTAAAATTGGTGAGTCAACATTTATTTCCAGTTGGACTTTGCGACATCTTATAGGTGTGTACCTTGAATAACTTTCACTTTTTAAGGTTTGCTTTCTCTCACGATAAATGCAGTTAACATTTGCCCTATTAAATGTATTCTAAGACTTCATTAAACACACACCAAAAAACAGAATCTTAAGTGTAGGCATTTTCTGCTCATGTTATCACTCATCTACTTCCTCCAAGAAAAGTTGATCCTGAAGAAATGAATTACTGTTTTTTTTTTTTTTCTTTTTAAAGTTATTTAGGCGGAGCAGTATGTGTTTAGGTAGGTCCGTACCTATGTGGTTATTTGGTTGTTCCTATGTTATGTACCAGCTCTCTAGGATAAATTGTAGAGTTTATTTTGTTACGTTGTTGGAGCAACCTCCTTGGCATTTATTAGAGGGGCAGATTTCCATTTCCTGAACAGCAACTTCATAACAACTCTTGATGAACTTGAATGCCATCAATAGGTCAATTCTCAGTTTCCTTCTCATTTGACTAAGAGGTGGTCTCTTCCCAGCTTTATTGCATAGGCATGAACATTGAGTTACTTTTTCATGGCTTTGGACATTGATTCTTTCTTATGACTCCCAGTAGGCTACCTTTCAGATAGTTTTACAAGATGTGTCATACATTTTAAATGCATCTTGTATTTCTCTATGTTTCATAAAAAGACAATTTGTGTTTAGATCTCATCTTTCTGGGAGTTCTTTGAAACTTATATTCCTAATCTTTCAGGTGGGACCAGTCTTCAGGAAGTTATTAGGAGTTTAAAAATATAAGCAGTTTGTGTGATGTGTGTGTGAAACGACCCTAAGTTAAAGCCCTACATAAAGTAATCTACAAAATAGTATTTTTGGCTCTTTGTATATATTTCTGTGAACATTGTTTGTAATTAAAATATGGTGCCCTTACAGAACTATAATCTATGATAATTATCTTTAAACTTCTAAGCTGTGAAGCAGTAGAAAAATCTACTGTGATTTGGGTAAGCTTTTCTTCTCTTAACTTTCTTTGTTATCTTGGAAAAGCATAACATATTATTACTAATACATTTTTTAAAGAATTTGTCAATGTTCAGTAAAGCACAGAAGACATGCTTTTAAAATAAAATGCTTCCAATGCTTAATTCAGCACAAATAAAAAAGAAATTGTTTTCCTTAATTAAAATTAGTTATGATAATTGTATTATGAATCAGCAATATTCCCAAAAGGTGGCATGCTTGAATCATGGAATATGTTTTCTACCAAAGAGTCTTAACATATGCAAAGAAAGGAGGAATATTATTGAAAGACTCTTATGGCAATTGTCTTTTTTAAAACATTTGTGCACATTTGTGCTATAAAAGTTATCCAAGTGTGTTGCTCTTGATTATTAAAAGCTAAACATTTCAAGTCGGTCTATCAATTAGTGTTTTTGACTGAAAAATTGAAATCCTTTTCAGCAATGTTTAAATTGCACTATGGCTTTTCCAGATTTTATATGTATCTAAATCTGTAGCTGTCTATATGTCTCCAATTAAAATCCCCACTTTATTATGTCATAAAAATGAATTAATGTTGGAAATATTTGTAAATACATAAAAATTTTATGTGAGATAGACATAGCATGAAACAAAAGTTGGCAGGTTATAATATGAAAAATAAAATATTTTCTTTTTGGACCTAGCAGCATCATTTGTGTAATGCATAATGATAAAAGATACATTAGGTCATGATAGTTCCCAACATGTATTTTAGGTGTATATCAACCCTTCTTTTCCTTGCAGTATCATAGTAATCACTTGTGTGTATTTGCATGTTCGATTTTACAAAATCAAAACAATATGTACCTAATACCTAATATTTAAAATAATTATAAATTATAGGTTTATTTTGTTATTTGTTGCAGCAACTCAGCAACTTCCTTGGCTTACATTCCCCCACCCCCGTTTTTTTGTTTTTTTTTTTTTTTTGAGACGGAGTTTCACTCTTGTTGTCCAGGCTGGAGTGTAGTGGGACAGTCTTGGCTCACTGCAACCTCCACCTCCTGTGTTCAGGCGGTTCTGCCTCAGCCTCCCGAGCAGCTGGGATTACAGGCACCCACCACCATGCCCAGCTACTTTTGTATTTTTAGTAGGGATGGGGTTTCACCATGTTGGTCAGTCTGTCTGGAACTCCTGACCTCAGGTGATCTGCCCACCTTGGCCTCCCAAAGTACTGGGATTACAGGCATGAGCCACCGCGCCTGGCCATATTTCCCCTATTTTTAATCAATCCATTGCTAAGCATCCAATGGACTATACTCCAAAAGCTAATTTGTTTGGAAATGGGAATTTGTTTTCTATAGACTCAGCAGTAATAACATTGGGTAAGGTTTCATACTAACTTCATGAACTTACTTAAATCATAATGCAAATGAAATACACTTAAAATTTTTTAAATGTAGCAATATACACAGTTGCATACTAGTTATCAATCACTATTCACTAGAAAATAAACTTCAAAATGAATGAACATTTAAGCTATTTTTAAAATTCGTATTATGAATACTTACCTCCGGCCAAAACCCCTTGTATGGTTAACTCTGTTTACCTTAAATAAGATCAGAATCAAGTTAGAAGTGGTCAGACACAGTGGAGCAAATCTTTCTGTAGAAGAAACAGAAGGTTTGGAAGATACTGGGATTTAATGCTTGAGCACCCAAGGGCTCTGAAGGCATAAGCCAGGTAATGAAAGCTCAAATCTGGTCCAAGAGCTGTGAAATGGTAAGAAATTTAAGAAGTCAGAAACCACATGTGAGTAACATGAAAGACATGGAATGAAGCAGGCTTCCCACCTGATATGTAGGGGGAAAGAATCAGGCACTTTGGAGAATTTCTTCCCAGACCTGAAACTGGGGAATTTTAATTGATAGCGAAAACTGGGTGCATAGCAGTTGCTCTGTAAACTCAATCAAAGAGAAAGAACTTTGTAGAAGTCTTACTACCAACCAGCGAGTACTTTTTTCTCTTCACTTTCTTCAACATATCCTGCAACCAAACCACAAATCCATAAATCATACAGGTGAATTCCAGTAGCTCTAGTATGAATTACTTACACATTAAACATTTCACAGATAAATGACACTCATCCTTGGTCATATAAATATTATAGTGGACCCATGTTAAGCTGTTGTGGAAACCCAGAAGAAGAGACTCAAATCAAATTGGAGAGAATATGAAAGACTTTCAGACGGCCACAATACTTTAGCTGAAAGTTGAAGAAAATAATTTTGTTAATGGCATTGCAGCTGTTGTGTGCTGAGGTATTAATGAGCCCTGCATTGGCTCAGGTGAGAAATATTATAGGATTAGTATATAGCAGAAAGGATGAAGAGGACATAAACTCAAAAGTTATTTAAGAATCTAAAAATGTGTGGTTAAGATAAAAAGGAGTTTAGAATAATGCTTTGATCTTCCTCTAGTACAACTACATCTTTGTTGTTCCTTTTCGAAGATACAAGGAATACTCAAAGAGGCATATGTTTGAGGAGAAAGATACGAGTTTTTGTTTGGACACAGCCAATTTGAGTTGGTCATTGCATTAGGGTTCTCCAGAGGGACAGGACTAATAGTATAGATGTATATATGAAGGAGAGTCTATTGAATATTGACTCACACGATCACAAGGTGAAGTCTCACCATAGGCCATCTGTAAGCTGAGAGGCAAGGAAGCAATTACAAGTCCCAAAACCTCAAAAGTAGGGAAGCCAACAGTGCAGCCTTCAGTCTGTGGCTGAAGGCCCGAGATCCCCTGGCAAACCACTGGTGTTTCAGTCCAGGAGTTGAAAAGCTGAAGAACTTGGAGACTGATGTTCGAGGGCAGGAAGAATCCAGTATGGGGAGAAAAATGAAGGCTGGAAGAGTCAGCAAGTCCGCTCCTTCCACCTTCTTCTGTCTGCTTTATTTTGGCTGTGCTGGCAGCTAATTAGATGGTGCCCACCCAGACTGAGGGTGGGCCTGCCTATCCTAGTCCACTGACTTAAATCTTAATCTCCTTTGGCAACAGACACACCCAGGAACAATACTTTGCCTTCTTCAATCCAATCATGTTGACACTCAATGTTAACCATCACAGTCATGTATTATATAGGAAGGAAAATTTAATATAATATTGGAAACGTATGCTCACAATTCATATCTGTATGGATGCATAGATTTGAAATTCCCTATCCTATAGATAACATAAGGACAGAGACTCCTGTTATTTTTTCTATATGCAGAAAGAGAGCTTCCCCACCCTGCCCCTGTAGGTACCATTCTTAGCTTTCTCTACCACAGATTGTAGCCATTCTCTTTTTCCCCAGTTGTTCAGTCCAAGAACATGAGGTCTTATTTGACTCTTCTCTTCTGCTCACATTTACTTGAAAGTCCTGTTAATGCTACCTAAAAATACATCTAGAGTTCAAACACTTTCTCACCCCTTTCGATTCATTATCATTTCAAACCTGAATTATTGTAATGACCTACCCAATGGTTTACCAGCTTCTAGCTTTTACGCAAGAGCTATTTTCAGTGAAGCAGCCAGAATGACCCCTTAAGTAAAAGTCAAATTATGTTACTCCTCTGCTCAAAATCCTGAAATGGTTGTCCATTTCACTCAGGATACAAACCAGCGTCTTTAAAGTGACTTACACAAAATGCCTACATTACCTCTTCCCTCATAACCTACTATTCTCCCTCCTGCTCACTCAGCTCCAGCCACAGTGGCCTTTTTTCAGGCTTTTGTACATACTGCCATATTTGAACCTCAGGACCTTTGCACTGGCTCTTTTATCTTCCAAATATCCTCATTAGCAGTACCTTTGCCACTTTCTGCTATCTGTTCAACTATCACTTTCTGCCCTCTGTTCCACTATCCTATTTGAAAATGCAACCCAACCAAGCACTTTTCTCTCCTCCACATTTTCTTTTCCAGATATCATTCTAACTTACCCAATTTATTTGTACATTTTACCTACTATCTCTGCTATTAGAGTGTAAGCCACATATTAGGGATATTTATCTCCTTTTTCCACTGAGGTGTGTCAAGAATCTAAAGTAGCACCTGACACATAGTAAGTGCTTGATAAATATTTTTACAGCCTAGGAGATAAAATTGAGAAATGAAAAATGTGTATATTGAAGGCATATTGTGATGATTTGATGCAAATATACATTGTGAAATTATTACCACAATCAAGCTAACACATCGGTTATCTCATATAGTTACCTTATTTTTGGTGATGAGAACACTTAAGATCTACTCTCTTAGCAAATTTCGAGTATACAGTATATTATAATTAACTCTAGGCACCATGTTGTACATTTGATTCCCAGAACTTATTCATCTTAAAATATTTCTCCATTTCCCATACCTCTGATCCCCTGACAGCCACCCTTCTTCTGTTGCTGTGATATGGTTTTGTTTTTTTTTTAGATTTCACATATCAGAGAAATCACATAATATTTGTCTTTCCATGTCTGGTTTATTTTATTTAACATAATGTCTTCCAGGTTCATCCATGTTGTTGTAAATGGCAAGATTTCCTTCTCTTTTATGGTTGAATAATATTTTATTATATATATCATTGTTTCTTTATTCATTTATTCATGGATAGGTACCTAGTTTTTTCCATATCTTAGCTACTGTGAATAATGCTGCAATGAATATAGCAATGCAGGTATCACTTCAAGATATTGATTTCATTTCCTTTGGATATATACCCAGAAGTGGGATTGCTGGATCTAGATTTCTTTTCTTTTCTTTCTTTTTTTTTTCCCTCTGATACGGGGTCTCACTCTGTTGCCCAGGCTGGAGTGCAATGGGGCCATCTCGTCTCACTGCAACCTCTGCCTCCCAGGTTCAAGCAATTCTCATGCCTCAGCCTTCCAAGTAGCTGGGATTACAGGTGTGCACCACCACACCCAGCTAAGTTTTGTATTTTTAGTAGAATGGGGTTTCACCATGTTGGCCAGGCTGGTCTCGAGCTCCTGACCTCAGGTGATCTGCTCGTCTTGGCCTCCCAAAGTGCTAGGATTACAGGCATTAGCCACCGTGCCAGGCCCAATAGTTCTAGATTTCTGATGAACCTTTGCGGTGTTTTCCATAATGACTGTACCAACTTCCGTTCCAACCAGAGGGTACAAGGGTTCCCTTTTCTTCACATGCTTGCCAACACTTGTTATTACTCATCTTTTTAATAGTTGATAAATTCTTGGTGTATTAAAAATTAGATGTTGAATAGCACTAATTTTTTTACAGGTGCAAGCCACTGCACCTTGCCACTAATATTTTTAAATATGGTTTTTGTGGTTATATGTTAACATAGAAAATATGAAAATATTAAGAAAACTAATTTTTAAAAAATTGAAGAAGAATATGATTAGGTGGAGTTAAATATGAATGACTTTTAGAGCTATGCAAACAATTAAAACTAACTGACAAGAGAGAATTTGTAAAGAGATTAAGAGTGATTCATAAGTGCTGGGCATGGTGGCTCACACCTGTAATCCTGGCACTGTGGGAGGCCTAGGCAGGCAGATCACAAGGTCAGGAGTTCTGGACCAGCCTGGCCAATGGAGTGAAACCCTGTTTCTACTAAAGCTACAAAAAATTAGCTGGACATGGTATTGGGTGCCTGTAATCCCAGGCTACTCAGGAGGCTCAGGAGGAGAATCGCATGAACCTGGGAGGCGGAGGTTGCAGTGAGCCGAGGTTGCGCCATTGCACACCACCCTGGGCAACAGAGTAAGAGTCCACCTAAAAGTAAATAAATAAATAAATAAATAAATAAAAAAGAGTTATTCATATGTGTGGATATTCACTTAGCAAGGGAACAGCTTTCTGGATTTGTTTGTTTTTTCATTATATTCTGCTATATTGAGTAGAGTTTTCCATTAAAATTTTTCCTGATTGATTATCCGTGGACAAACACCAATCCTTCTTAGCTTCAAATAACCTCTCTAGGCAAACAAGAACTAAGGAGAAAAAAAATATATGTGAGACAAAACAATATTTCATAGTGTAGTTAGGTAATTATTGCCTTTGGTAGTTTTTGTAGATTTAATTGTGTTTCTTGGATTGAGCCAATTTCTTTTATACTGGTTATGTAGAGGTGCTGAATGAGGGAAGCACCCAAATGAATCACATATGACAAATATACATACAAGCAGGTTAAAAAAGCAGCAAAATATTTTAACTAGCTAACCAATTTTCTATTTGTCATTTTTAAAATCTAACTCAATTATAATCATTGTAGGTTCAAGATTTGTTTCAATGAACTCAAGTCATATTTTCTGGAAAGCTATGAGCAAGTGTTTTATGAATTCTAACTCTTTGGAATCAAAACCACAAATTGGCCTGTTTCCTTTTTCATCATGCATCGACACCAGTTTGGGAATTTTCTTAAAATTTCTATTAACCTATAAGAGAAAAGATGTGTTTTCTTAAATGCCCTGGAAGCAATATTATAAAACATATATAATGAGTAAATTTAATAAACTTTTAAAAATATTGAAATAAACATCATGTATTTTTAAACGATGTGTTGATATCTTAAATAGTGCTACAGAGGTAACAAAGTTTAAATTAATTAAAATTATATTCACCTTGAATACTGAATCTATTTCATGTCATTAATTCCACTAAAAATTAGAGACTAAATAAATTATATTATTGAAATTTAAAACATTGTAAAAATTTCAAAAAATGACAAGCTTGCTTTGTCTCTTTATTTCTTCTAAAAATTCTTTAAAAAATGCTCTTAATTTTTTTTTTTTTGCTTATGATTTAAAATATAATATTTACTCTGGAAGTTTTTCTTTTTTTGTTACCAGCTCATGTTATTTCTTGGGTTTTCTTTTTCACCTACCATCCTTGTATTTCTTACAATTGGCTTCTGAAACTATCTATTGCTTCTTTTTAACCAAATAGCTCAAAGCTGGGGTAGTTTTCCTCCCAGGAAACATCTGGCAATATTTGGAGAAATGTTTTATTGTCACAACTCCAGGGAGAGTGATGCTGCTGGCATCTAGTGGGTGGAGGCCAGGGATATTGCTCAATATCCTATTGTGTACATGACCGCCCCCACAGCACAGAATTTTCCAGTCCAGCATATCAATAGTACCAAGGTTGAGAAATTCTTGTTTAAACATACACTACACAGCCTCCTTAGCGGTCTAGATTTCTCTACGTTCCAAAAATTTTATTGAATTTATTCTCCTTTTTGACCACAAAATTCCTGCTTTTTGTCTCCTCTTTCTTGTTTTCATATTTCCCAGATTAACAATTCTGACTATGATTTGAATGAGGGCATTGCCTTTGGAACCATTCAGTTACCACATCACTAGATCTTCAATAATTAAGTTCTGATCATTATGTATTTTCATTTCTCTGTGGATAACTGGAGGAATCTTGTAATTAATTAGCAACCATGTGTAGTACAGCATTAACATTTGCTAGAAATGAGTGAGCTCTTTCAGAACTCTCAGTTTAAAAACTCTTCCTTAGTGTTTTCCAATGCGTTTTCTTTGGAGTACAGACATGCAAGATACTCTGCAAGGGAAGATCATGGTCTGATAGATCTGGAAAATGCTGACTCTTTGGTCCAAAGAAGCTCTATGATATTTACCAATGAACCTGACAGGTCCTGAAGTACTAAAACCTGCTTAGTCTGGTTTTCTTCAGCTGTGGTTTTTTGTTTTTTGTTTTTTCCTAATAAAAATTTTATTTTGTTTTAATCCCTTAAATTCCTATTAACATCAGGAAACATTGATATAATCCTATTTGCTTTCACAAGATTCTAAATGTTCAAATCTCCTCAACAGAACGAGTAGAAGTACATATGCTCAAAGGATAAAAAAAAAAAAGTTGACATTTTTAATGAATTAAAATTAAGTGCAGAGAACTTTGTATTTAGTTTTAATTTTGTTCAGTTACTTTAAGCCTCTTTATCTTATTATACATTATTAGAGTAAATTTATATTTTTATCTAATCTCATATTAAGGATTGAATAATACACTTTTTGAAGTTTACAATAGTGTATTTATTATATGTATCTTGTTTTAATTTTCTCCAAGTGTTTTTAATAATTGAATTTTCCAATTTGTTTGCTATAAACATTGACCATTTAGAAAAACTGATGTAACGCTATCTGCTTCGTCAGATAATCCCCGCCCCCCACTACACACACACATTTATATCTTGGTTGTGTAGTTTATAGCATAATAAATATACATGCATATTTTAGAGTATGAGGTTAAATTCAAATCTGTGATGCTACATGCCATATATTTTCTGACCTCTTTGACAAATTTAATTGCCCCTTAAAGTTTCTATCACTTCTGTAATTTTATAACTTATTCTTGTAATAGTTGTTATATTTATTTTCTTTACAGAACAATAATTTCTATGAGAACTGGGACTCTAAAAATTCCTCAGTACTGTATAGTATATCATATAGAGATCCTGAAAGAATGCTGTACATACAAATATACTAAGCATGCGTTAGTTGAAAACAGGTGATGAGACTCCTGACTTGAAGTAGCATGTAATCTATTTGTGGACAAAAGTGTGCTCAAGCAGTACCTATTACCAGTGCATAGCTCTGAATGACTAAATGTCTCAATCAAGAATATCCACAATAAATCCAGGAGCTATGGCTCAAGCCTGAAATCTCAATGCTTAAGGAAGCTGAGATGGGAGGATCATTTGAAGCTAGGAGTTCAAGACCAGCCTGGGCAACAGTGATACCCTATCTCTACAAAAAATAAAAATAATAAGCAGAGATGGTTGTGTATACCTGTAGTCCCAGCTCTTCAGGAAGCTGAGGCAGGAGGATTGCGTTGAGCCCAGGGGAGGATGCAGTGAGCTGTAATCCTGCCATTGCACTCTAGCCTGGGTGACAGAGTAAGATGCTGTCTCAAAAAAAAAAAGAAAAAAGGAAACCCACAAGAACAGAATATCCATAATAAGAAATGTAAGATTCTCCATGAACTCCACTTTTTTGGGCTTAGTAACTTGATTCCTGCCAACAAAATTCATTTAAAACTATAGGCCAGGCCGGGCGCGGTGGCTCACACCTGTAATCCCAACACTTTGGGAGGCCGAGACGGGCGGATCACAAGGTCAGGAGATCGAGACCATCCTGGCTGACACAGTGAAACCCCGTCTCTATTAAAAATACAAAAAACTAGCCGGGCGCGGTGGCGGGCGCCTGTAGTCCCAGCTACTCGGGAGGCTGAGGCAAGAGAATGGCCTGAACCCGGGAGGCGGAGCTTGCAGTGAGCCGAGATCGTGCCACTGCGCTCCAGCCTGGGTGACAGAGCAAGACTCCGTCTCAAAAACAAACAAACAAACAAACAAACAAAAAACTATAGGCCAGGAGCAATGGCCATGCCCGGCAAATTTTTGTACTTTTAGTAGAAACAGGGTTTCACTATATTGGCAGGGTGGTCTTGAACACCTGACCTCAAGCGATCCACCCACGTCGGCCTCCCAAAATGTTGGGATTGCCAGCATGAGCAAACACACACAGCCTATAGTTTTAAATGAATTTTGCTGATTTTACTATAGGCTGGGTGCGGTGACTCACGCCTTAATCCCAGCATTTTGGGAGACTGAGGCTGGCGGATCACCTGAGATCAGGAGTTCAAGACCAGCCTGGCCAATATGGTGAAACCCTATCTCTACTAAAAATACAAAAATTAGCTGGGGTGATGGCAGGAAGCTGAAATCCTAGCTACTCGGGAGGCTGAGGCAGAGATAATTGCCTTAACCTGGGAGGCAGAGGTGGCAGTGAGCCGAGATCACTCCACTGCCCTCCAGCCCAGGTGACAGAGCGAGACTCATCTCAAACAAACAAACAAACAAACAAACACTATAAAGAAAGCAGCCAAAGGAGGTAATAAACAATAAATTACATATTTCGTGGACAAATAATACAATACTTCACAGATGCCCCCAATTTTCCCATTCATTGCTAAAATTTCATCATAAGGTTGTAAATCCAGGATTACATGGAGCACAGGTTTCACAGATGTTGTTTGACTCATTCATTCATTCCTTATACATTCAACATGAATTTATTGTATTTTAGGCACCAAGCTGTGGGCTGAAACCAGCTGTTAGAGGATGGAAAGTATCCAGATTTTCAGGAAGAAATGGGTAGATCATCTGGTCAGTAGCAATAATGGTAATGGATCCCCAGAGGCAGAGTCACCTTGGATAATATAAAATGCATTTTAATTTGAATCGATAAGGAAGCTGATATTGTGAATCCTTAAAAAATAAATGTGAAAAATGTAACGTAGTGACAGAAGCACATGGTGACCAGGCAAGAAGGCTAAGAGGCAGTTTTGAAGCCACTGCAAGGTATTCTTTGAGGAAGTGAAGGATGAAAGCTCTGTATTTAGGCTTCTGGTTCTCTCTAATACATCCTTTAACAAGGCCATATTGTAAGAATGGTTAAGGTGGGGCTGGGAGTGAAATTAACCGTTAATGATCCATCTCAGTATGATGGGCAAAGATATATTACATGAACCTGGTATCAGAAGAGTGTAATCTTTGTAGCTCTCACCTATGATTACATGGTTACCATTAATTTAGATTCTACGTAGAATCTTAATGATTGTGAATGACTGAAAACCATTAAGAAAACTTTAGAGACTTTCTGGATAAAATGCAATGACTAAGTTGGTATTATTTGATTTATATAAATAAATATATTCTTAGTCTTTATGTGCTTTTTATTTTTCACATACACAGCTTTTAGTTCTAAGTTTGGATTTTCCTCTATAATATTACAATTGCTATTTCTTTGTCTGTCTCTCTCTTCCCTCCTCACTCCATTCTTTCCAATATCCCTGTCTGTTTTTCTTTCTTTCTCTCTTATTTTTCTATTGTTGCATCACTGGCTGTAACCCTATTGCAGGATTACAGTTGTCAAATATTTAGTGGCCTTGACTTATGTCCCTAATGGGAGCTATGGAAAGTACAGAAAAATGAAAAGAGACTCACATTATGTTAGTGCTGTCTCTCACTTTCCACATCTACACTTATTGCTACCCTTGGGGAAATTTACATATGCTATAAATGGAAATATATACTTTAGAAAGACATTTAAACTTCTTCCTTTACATGTCAGAATAAACAAAAGTACTAGTTAAGAAATTATTTCTGCACTAAATAATGAATTGGTCCTCATAATGCCCTGTAGGTATGGCATATTGAGGGACAAAAATTATAAGTCTGATTTCAAACTTCTAAAGTGTTGAAGACTCATGTTTGATAATTTGATAATTAGGGGGAAAAGAGAGCAAATAATTCCCTTTTTTGTCTACGGATCATATTTCCTCTCAGTTCCTTTAGAAAAATACAAGTTAATTAAGCTTAGGGACTGGAGGCATAAAGGAGGTTAAAAGGAAGAAAAATAATTTAGCTTTCAGAAGATCAAGAGTACTAGGGGAAATGATTTTGGCTGTCATTTTTTATTGAAATAAAAATTGACAGAGAATTTGGACATCCTTTGGAAAGCTAGGCAAAGGAAATTCAGCTTATCATAAACAGGATAAAAATCAGAATATCCAGTTCCCTGGGAATCAGAAATTCTCCATGAAGCTGAATTCTGTTTCAGTGCATCTCTGACTCATTTTGTCATTCAGATATGTGAGAAACCTACTATGCACCCAGCACTGTTTTAGGTGCTGGAGATTACGATAGAAATGATACAGATAAGTTCCTGGCCTCCGTGAAACCGACATTCTGATGTGACTGCTTTATTATTAGACAATGCATAAGCAAATTAGCCATTGTGTGTTCTAAATTAAGTAAAGTGGATTTTAAAAATTTAGAAAGACTATCTTTTGGTATTCTTAGAACTTACTATTTAAAATAATACACCAATTGAAAGAAGGTTTTGTGCCTGTAGCTATAGCCACAGGTGGCTGCATGCCTTCGGAAGGGGTCGGGGAAGATAAGCAGCCAGGAGGCAGTAGGGGCAGAATGGTTGCTTTGAATAGAGACAGGTTTAGTCCAGTTTTGCCTGAGAGGGTTACAGATCCATTCTGCTCTCTGTCCTTGCCATGGATTCTGCTGTCTTTCACTCCAGCCCCTTCTGCTCAACATGCATCATTCTTTGTTTCCACTCTGCAGTCCTTTCATGCTGCCTATTCAGGGGTTGTAAATTTTGAATGACTCTAATGTCTACAGCATTTCCTGAATTGTACATCTGGACAGTATTGAAGGGCAGTGGGGCCTCCCAGAGAGCCTGTTTTGCTTGACTAAGTTCTTTTGCTGTATTGATTTAGTATAAGAAATTCTGGGATAACATTCAATTTCTTCATGGTTCTTAAAAATTTCAGGCATCAACAAAGGCTCTGTATTCCAGGCAAGAGACACAATACGAAGAAAAAAAAAAAAAAAAAACAAAAAACAGACTATTGTCAGCTTGTTCAAACACACAGATCTCTACAGGTTGACGTTTTCCTATGATTGGTTCCCATAATGTGATGTATTTTCTTCTTTGGGTGTTCAACCCATTTGCTCTTATAACTGAAAAAACAACAGTAAAAGCCAAATCGAACCAGTCCAGCTGTTACACAATTACTTTTAAAGAATGCCTCAAATTCTTAGTGTTTACTTCTAGTTTAGTTGGTACTGGATTTCTCTTCATGTGTCAAGCTATGAAAAAACAAGCTGACAAATCAAAAGGTTGACTTCCCGATGTCTTCTGATAAAAATAATATTTGAACTATTCTATTTGTAACACTAGAATATGTATTTATATGTAAGAAATCCTTTGGCTCGTCCCTCTTTTGTTATTTGCAATATTGGGTGCATTCTCGTGGTCTTTCTTTGCTATTCATTTTATTTATTTTTACTTTCCAACGTAGAGAGTTGTTATTCTTTCCATTCTTTCATAAATTTTAGAAGCCTCCAATTTTAGAACTAAAAGAACCATATTGTAGAGATTTCAACATTGCCAAGTTTAATCCTTACTCTTACCTATGAGAATGTCCTTTCTTTCATTGAATGTAGTGTAGCAGCATCGAATGCCTTTAGGTTGCTTGTATTTTATCTTATTTCATAAACTACTGGAACATATTTATTTATTTTTTTGAAACAGTCTCACTCTGTTGCCCAGGTGCAGTGGCAAGATCTTGGCTCACCACAAGCTCCACCTCCTGGGTTCACGCCATTGTCCTGCCTCAGCCTACTGAGTTGTTGGGACTACAGGTGCTCGCCACCACCCCTGGCTAATTTTTTTGTATTTTTGTAGAGATGGGGTTTCACTGTGTTAGCCAGGATGGTCTCCATCTCCTGACCTCGTGATCCACCCACCTCGGCTTCCCAAAGTTCTGGGATTACAGGCGTGAGCCACTGAGCCCAGCCTGGAACATATTCTTTACGTGTTTGTATTTCTTTTGTGTTAGTATTTAGATCTATACTTTATTTGCAGCCACTGTAAATTTTGATACATCAGATACATCAAACATGCTACAAAGAGTAAATTATGTCATAGTTTGCTATTTTCTCATTTAGATATTACTCCATACAATACAGAACATTAGCTTTGGGCATGTTTGATTAGTAATTTAAGAATCCTTTCTATCTATACAAGTACTGACCTACACATCCTCCACTTGGCCTCCAGTGTGCAATTCTGTGTGATTAACATTTTAAACTTTCCTATTTTTTTAATGCTAACTTTTGTAATCTTCAGGTGTCAGACTTTTAGATGAAAAAAGTACATCTGCTAAGTTATTGCTCAAAATATTACATATTTTATGCAAAATTGAGTGGTTCACCCACAGGTAGAATGAAGAGAAACGAAGATGCAAAATTATTCTTTCAGTTCTGTTCTTGCAATCATGCAGTTGGTTCTGCTTATAACTAAGGTTAGATCCAAAGCCCTGAGATAATTTAGCTGGTTTCCTATCTAGATAAACCTAGACTTGGTCTAAAGCCACTTAGCAGCTCTGTCACTTGCTATGATTTAGGGCTGCTGTTATCCTCCAAATACTGGCTATAAATTAGTGAATGAATCCAGAAGTTAAAGATAACTGCGGCTTTTACAAAATGCAGATTTTCCTGACTGAAATAAACCAGGTCATGTGTCATTCACTTAAATTTTAAATTGGTTTAATTAGTCTGCTCCTCTGTGGTCACCTAGTTAACATAGGCTGTACTGGGGAAATAGAAGCTTTGAGAGAGAAGGAGACGAAGGGATAGTAAGAAAGGGATGGTTTTGGAGGGGACAGTGAAAGCTATAATTAGAAGAAAGTGGTAGGGATGGGATCATGGCCGTTCTGAGCAGGGTATCACAGTGGAAGACTTAGTAACTTGGGGCATGGAGTAAATAAAAATAGAACTGTAAGGAATACTTGGGGAGGGGGGTGTAACTGACCCTAAAATAACTGTGGAAAGCCAAGACTCTCTGATATTTTTTGATATTAAAGAAATATAATTGGCCGGGCGCGGTGGCTCACGCCTGTAATCCCAGCACTTTGGGAGGCCGAGGCGGGCGGATCACGAGGTCAGGAGTTTGAGACCAGCCTGGCTAACACGGTGATACCCCGTCTCTACTAAAAATACAAAAAAAAAAAAAAAATTAGCCGGGCGTGGTGGCGGCGCCTGTAGTCCCAGCTGCTCGGGAGGCTGAGGCAGGAGAATGGTGGGAACCCGGGAGGCGCAGCTTGCAGTGACTGGAGATCGCGCCACTGCACTCCAGCCTGGGTGACAGCGAGACTCCGTCTCAAAAAAAAAAATAAAATAAAATAAAGAAAAAAAAGGAAAAGAAATATAACCTAGAAAGTCAGAAGAAAACTTTAGCATTTAGTTCACTAAAAGAAATAATGATCCAAACTAATTGATATGCTACCTAAAACAGAGTTTTCTATGAATTTAGGCTCATGTACCCTTACAGGAAAAACATGATCACACACAAATAGCATGTATTTTGAGAGTTATTAAATATCGGGAACCTGAAGGTATCCTAGAGATCCTAAGATCCAACCTCTTCATTTAGTAAGTGGGGTAAACAAGTCCCAGAAGATTGAGTGAATTGGCCAGCTCGCAGAGTCCATCTTCATGCAGGATTTTACAGTCTGAAGTGATATTTCAAAATTGAGGGATAAATGCTTCAGACTTTTCTAAATTTCATTATCATAGAATATAGATTAGTGACTAAAATGAAAATATTTCAAGAAGATAATCTCTATTGTTTTGGTATAAATGTTGACAAGGAAGAGATAAAAAACGTTTTTTATGGCAACAGCTTGTTGGATATGTTGCCCAACTTTCTTTAAAACAATATGAAATGATTTTTAGTAGGAAAGTGACAGTGCTGTATGTGTGTGTGTATGTGTTACACTTTCTCCGCCACTTCCAAGCCATTCACAGTTAAACAGGATTTTACTCTAACATTGTAATAGTGGTTGCCAAAGCACTAAACTCTGTGTGTTTTTGGATGTCTGGGCACAAAGAATAAGTAACAGGAGAAACACCCTCAGGGAAAGTTTACAGACTCTGTGTAGCTTTTTCACTTTAATAATGACAACAGTGCTAATTCACAGCCTCTTTGACTAGACACTTAGGATTTAAGTAGCCTAGCAATTACCAGTTCTGCCTTCAGCTACTCGTAGGTTCTTTTGCATATTTATCGTTCCTGCCTTTCTTTTTATTTCATTTTTTCTTTCCTTTTCTCTTCTCTTCGTTTCCTTTTCTTCCTTCCTTTATCTTTTATTTTTCTTTCTTTTCCTTCCTTTTAATTTATTTTGTAATGTTGTTCAACTTTAAGAGAAAATCAATAAGGCTTATATCCATTCTCTATCAAAATAGATCTGCCTCATGAATATGTTTCATTTAAAGGTTGATAAATTTTTAAATTCCCAGTATTAATGTGTGATTATTGTGTTTGCATATCTCTTTTTTTAACCTAGTATATTACAATGTATGTATTCAACACACAGCTGCTGAGGAGCTCTCTCCCACCTTCATTCTTCCTCAATCAACAGCCCACTCTATACTAGGCACTGTTGTAGGAAGTAACGATTGTTGTAGCCTCCATTTATTCTTCACACCAAATACTAAATTATTTAGGTTCGATTTGCCATAATGTAATATTCACCACACTTCTCTGAAGTTGTATATCATTGTCCTCACTTTATTTATTAAATAAAATTTTAAAAAATGCTCAAAGAAATTAATATCACCAAGGTCAGTAACGAGTAACTAAGTGTGTTGCGTTTCAAAACCAGTTCATTTGAAGTTCGGAGTCAGGTGTATGTGCTGTGCCTTGTAGACTGTGTTTGAACACAAAAGCAGGAGGAGGGATGTCCTATGCTACTGGTTTTCTTCCTTCCACTCTGTCCATTATCTTATTTCTTGGCTCCACTTTTCCCAGGGCATAGTCTATAAATTTCTGAGAACCATTTTGCACTTCTGTTGTGAGTAGAAACTCTTTCATGACTTCAACGTTGCATTTGAATGCATATGCTTCTGCAAAATGTACCATCATCAAGTTACTTTAAGCACTTTGGGGAATAACATGATGACTATACCCAACTTTGCCAGCATACCCAGGATATGCATGATTCATTTTCATTATTTTAGCATAAATGATGCCAAAATAAATAGAATAAGAAGACTGGGATTTAGGAGAGTTAGGTGTTTCAGCTCTGCCACTAAACATCTCTGATATTCGGGACTAATATCTTAATATTTATTGGCTTTAGCTTTCATATCAGTAACAGGAAAAAAAAAGTTCTAGATACGTTTAGGGTAACATGCCATGATAAATTCTTATTATTATTTCTAATAAGAGTAGCACAAGGCTTAGCATATAGTAACATTTGCAAATCATAAGTGTCTAAATCAATGAGATTTTACATATCCTTCCATAACTGTGCCACTAGATAATACCTTTTTTTCTCATGAGTTGTTTTTTCACAGCTTGTTACAACTGCATGTCTGTGCATCATTTTGTATCCATTTCCATCGCTCCACTTTGGATCTCTGCACAGGATTCTGACAAGCTCTTTCTCCTGGCGCAGCAGCTTAATCCTTTTCTAACACAACTTTTACCCTTTAAATTACTGATTTGCAAATATCCTTCCCAAATCTAACTTCATTCGGTTTGACTTCATAGGCACTCACGTCTGATCCAGCCTCACACATCGAACTTCCTTCCTCACTGTTCCTGTGCTAACTCATGTCTCACTTACTCTTGTACCTCTTTTGTAAGATCACATTTAACCACTTCCTAATATGCTGTATCTTTACTCCAATTTTCTATCTAGGTCCTGCTCGTCTTTCTGTGTCCTATTAAATACCACCTTTAGTGAGAGCTTCTCTTGTCATTGTTCTTATTTCTTGTTCCTTTATTTTATACATTACCATTTAATGCTATTAAAAATTCCTTTTAGCTAGCAACTACAATCACAGTTATCCTATAAGTGTCTTCTTCTTGGAATGGTATTTTTGGACATTCCATGTTTTGCAAAAGGCTTCTGTTTTCAAGATTTAAACTTGATTCTGCTTTACTTTATAAATGTGTGCCATGTCCAGTGTCTCCGTTATTACCTCCCACCAAAGGACACCAGGCCTTTCAGAACCTTGCCTGCATCTCACGATACAAGGAGAAACAACCAGAACAATTGGTGTCTTGGATTCTAGCAGGACAGATCTCCCACTTGGTCCCATCAGCCATGGGATCCATTAGCTTCATTGGCCCCAAACTCTCCTCTCTGAATATTGATGAGAAGATACCTGGAACTTTCATGGCCTTCCAATGTTTTCCCCCTGGTTTTACTCAAGCCTTTGGCAATGAGTTTGTGGCTTGCTCTCTTAATGAACTCTATGGTATAACGAAAACTCGTACCCTCAATAAAAGGCCATCAAACTGTGATGAAAGGGCTCAGAAACAAGAGGCTGAGTTGGCCAGCACTGCCACAGATCTGCTGTCAACACCATCAGGAGAATTTATCACCACACTAATAATAATAATAATAATAATAATAATAATAAATGTGTCACCGCAATTCCTACTAGAAACTCA
The DNA here is from genome assembly GCF_037993035.2 of Macaca fascicularis. Taxonomy (NCBI): domain Eukaryota; kingdom Metazoa; phylum Chordata; class Mammalia; order Primates; family Cercopithecidae; genus Macaca; species Macaca fascicularis. The sequence continues at coordinate 187,866,685 of NC_088377.1, forward strand.
ACTGCTATCAGAGTGCACAAAGTCCCAAATTTATATAAGGAACAGCTGGGTCACTTCCATGATATTAAAGCTTGGGCTGGAGTAGTAACATTTTGTCTAAGCCAACTCAGAACCCTTTATAATACTACTCCTACCTACAATTCTCTGTTTTAGGGTCTCTGAAATATTCTCCCTTACTGTTACCTTTACCTGACCATTACCTCGAGGAATCTCTTAGGCTCACACTCTGAATCTTTTTTACTGCAGCTTGTAGTCCACAGTAGCTGGCTCTTTACTTTGGGCACAGCTATTGATCTCTGCCTGGAAATATGGACTTGATCTTTGGACTTCCCCCTAGATCTCAAGGTCTCCCTTGTGGAGGCTACCTCTTTTGTTTTCTCTTCCTTCCATATGCCCATGCTCAGTTTTCAAGATCCCAGATGCAGAAAAGCTCCAGCTTTGCCCCAAACCTACTACTCAATATGCTCAAAGGCAAAAATCATGGACTGTAAGTTTGAGGAACTTAGGTGCTATACTTAACTTTGCAACTCTCAGAGTATCTAACAGAATGAGATTACATGTTAAGTATTATTTGTTTAATCAGTTGATAAAATGTCTTGAAAATAAACCAATAAGAATCCAAATAGAACCACAAAAATGAAACATGAGACTTCCAAAATAACTGAAATGGCAAGCAGTCTACGAGAGTGTATGGAATATAATTGACACTAAATAGACTCCAAACAACAAAAGATTGTGTAATCCTAAACACTGAAGCCTATGTAACAAATGATAATACCATATGATACTAATATGGAGAATTACAGTAGGGATTAATTACAGGATAAGAGTTAAGAGAAGAAACATTAGTTAATAGAATGTGCTTTAATTTTTGTTTTTGTGTTCTGTTCTATTCTCTTGGTCTCAGGCTCAGCTAAATACCAGACGTAGAAGGATTACTAACCTCTTCCTGAAAGCTTGAATTACAGTTCCCCAGGTGGATACTGGTACTTCGTGAAGGATGATTGGAGTTGCTGAATATTTTACAAAGGAAATGTGTGTGGCTCCAAGGATAATCTAGTTATCTTGATGAATTTCTCCTTTGTAGTTGAAAGAAGTTTTGAAACATTAGACTTCAAAGAAAAGCAAGAAAGTGATTGAGCATTTATGTAAATACTCCCTAATTGCGAAAAAGTGGTTCTTAGAAATTTCTAAATTGAGTGAGATAAACATCAAAAGTACTACATTATTTTCTATTTTGCAAGTGTCACTATCTCTCTTTCCCTCCATATTCAGAGTTTTTCTGTATCAATTCTGCTAAAAGTTAAAGAAATAAAAATGTAAGAATTACTAACATACCATATTCCAAAAATCATGCTTGAACATGGGAGATATTTTGAATTCAGAACACAGGTTGTCCATAAACGAATATTATGTCCAGTGGTCAGTTTCCCAGGCCAATCCATAAACGTTTTATAAACCCTAGACTATAGCTTAAATCTAGTCTAACTATAACACGTTTGTATTAAAATATGTAGAGTAAGCTATCTTGTAAAGATTGTAAGAAAGAAGAGTAAAAACACAATTGAAAAAAATACTGCTTTTTAGTGTGATGGCTGGGAGGAAAGTATGTTTAATTAGAGCAAGGAACAACAAACCAAACTGCAGACTAAATCAGGCCACCCACCTATTGGTTTATATTTTTTCCATGGCTCTTTCATCCTACCATGGCAAAGGTGAGTAACTTCGATAGAGACCATGTAACACTCAAAGCCAAAAATATTTACAGGTTGGAACTTTCCAGAAAAAAAAAGAAACACACAAATGCTGGCTCTGAATTGGAAGAGGAACAGGAGCTAGATGGAACTCTTTGTACATTCTAATGTTGACTTCTGTACTGTGAGCTCCAAGGGATCTGTGCTATGGCTTGGCCATCCTCTCTCCAGAGATGAGACTCGTGCCTGGCATGTAGTAAGTGCTTTGATACAGTTCTAGTAAATTTTAAGGGCTTGATAAAGGAATTCCTCTAGTTCTTTCTCATTTCATTTCAGTTCAAAAATTACACATATAATTAAATATTATTTTCAGGGAGTGAAGTTTGTATTATTCCTTTTTTTTTGAACACCCCGAGCTTCTTTCTGTGGGCTAATGTAGGCTTCGGTTTTCTAAACCATGCATTGTATTTGGTGTAAGTACTTGGAATTAAAATAAATATTCTGTCTGGAGTATGTACTCAGATATACATTTTTAAGATAAAAACTCGGAAATTATCTTATTCGATAATCTTTCCATCAGGCATTTTTATTTATATAATGTATCAGACCAAGAGAGATGTGTTAAAATTGTTTCTTTCAACTTGTTTGGCAATTGCTGACAATTATTGCTTAATAGATGTGTCGGCGCATACAGCCAGATTTTTGTTAAGGATTGTAATCACTATCAGTAAAACAAACTCTCTCAATCCCATATAATAAAATATATGCTGAATTCTATTCTGCATATTACTGATATTGCATTCATATTTGCCATTTCCATTTGCTTAATTTTATTCAGTGGTGTTTACTGAATGCCCCCAGGAAAGAAGAGGGAATAATGGCTCATTTTTATCTTCCCTTTACCTTCATTCCCCCAAACAACAGCAACAAAACAAACAGAAGGAAACATGATTTCTTGTGTTTTTCTGTCTTCTTCCATGCTGTACATATCTTTCTTTCTGTACACTTTCCCTCAAGAATTATACACTTTAATTTTGATTTGAAGTATGCTTATTAAATTATACATGTTACTTGGTAAATAACTTTTATCATAGTTATTGAAGTCTACATTCAATAGGTATGAATCATAAAATATTCAATTGAATCTCTGCTTTCTTCCAGTTTCATATCATAATTAAAAAGAACTTAATCTCTTTTATAGTGTCTTGTAGATGTGCATTTCCTTGGTGTGTTATGTATTTCAAATAGACTTTTTGTTGCCTTTATATATGAATGACAATTTGGGTATGAAATCCTTGGTCACATTCTTTTTTCTGCCCAAATGCTGTAATCTTCTGGTATCTAATATTACAGAAGACAAATCTGAAATAACTTGATTTATTTCTGTATTGTGGATGGCGTGTTCCTTCTACCTGAAAGTTTATGGCATCCTTTATTTTTGGAACCAATAATCCCTTCACAGAATGTTTTCATGTGGTTCATTTTTATTAATTTTATGCTATTTACATTTTAAGAATGCCTAATGCATTCAAACAACTTACCTCTATTCAAGAACCTGTAAATATTAAAGTTAGGGCCTGAAATCAGTCTCTTATATCCCATTTCCATCCTCTTTCTCCCTCAGGCACTCCACTAGCCCTGCATCTTAAAACACTGATTGCAGCGTAGTTGTATTTATTCTTGTAGAATAAGTCTTAGTTTAGTCCCAAACTTAGAAATATATTTTTTTTAAGTCTAGTCAGGTCACTAATATTGTTGAGGGAAGCCCATGAATGGCCTTTTCCTAAGGGAAGAGCGATTCTGAGAGCAGATAATCGTCACTAAGAATATCATCCCACCCAACTCTAGTAAATGTGAGTGGAATATGAAAGAACCCTGGAGCATTAGCACCCTCGCTTCAGACATCTTCTCCTCTAACAGGAGATGGGTCACAGCAGAGGTGTTTCCTGTGGGAGGTAGACCACGCTGTTGGCAGGCCTGATGGCTGCTTCTGGCAATGGCAGAAGCAAAGGACGTTCACCCACTGAAAGCCGAAGAAGAGGAAATGGCAGGGGCCACCACGTAGCCAAGGATATTCTACTCCATAGCCCGTACTATGTGGAAAAATTCTGTGGAATCCACAAAACTATACATTATCAAAAATCAAGTCCCATAAATATTGTCTTGTGATTCTTCATGACCCTCTGACTTTCCTCTTTCCAAACTTGATATGACCTGGCTTAAGTAAAATATATTCTTTTCTTTTTACCCTCTCCCTTTTTCTTACCTTCTCTCATTCACATACTCTCTCCTCCCCCTCCTTCCCTCCCTTTCTCCCTCTCCTATTCTCTTCTCTTCTCTGAAAACTTACTAAGGGCCATCTTTGTGATAAGAAATTCAACCAACACGGAACTCTCTTATTTAGGTTCAGGTTTACTATGGCCACATTTTCTGCCTTCCTGTGACAAATCATGGATTATTATGAAGCACGAAACCCTTCAGTCTGGAAAGTATAATAAATGTGAGGTGGTTTTTCCACAATCCATTAATACGTTTCTATTGCTAGCCTGCCTGTTCTAATGCTCTTGTGCATTTATTATTGCTACTGTGAGCAGAACAATTACTCTGAGAATTGGATAGTTTTAAAACTCACAATTTTCTGCCTTTCTCCATCATCTTCATATTTTAGAGTATATATTAAGCTATGGATCAATTCAAACATATTACAATGGAATATGTAACGAAGACCTTAGGTCAGTTTATCACAAATGACAAAGGAAAACTATCCCTGAAGAAAAAAAAATCCATATTGGAACAGGATAAGAACAACAACAAAAATTTCCACAAGGAATCTGATGAACATTTGAGTGACATTGAAATCAGCCCATTCTGCTTGATCTGAGTGAGATGTGACACACTACAGTGAGCCTTCCCAGTATAGCATTTTTGGAATGTGAATTATCATACGTACCACTAACATAGAACTCAAAGTAAATTAAGGTTGCAAGAGACCTTAGCAGTCATTTAACATCTTACTTTTCAGATGCAGAAACTGATGCAGACAAAAGGCAGTTGCATGCCGTAAGCATTTAGCTAGATAGAGGGAGAACCTGAACTAAAGCCAAATGTAAAGTCTCTTAATGCCAAGTTTTCTTCACTTTATCAAGTTTTCTTCTGTGTCCTGCAACACATGGCTTAGACAGGTAAATGTGTTCTAGAAAATGTTTGATATATCTTGGACTCATCTGATTCTAGGATATTATGTCAAAGTAGTATGTCATTTCAGGTGATTCTCTTAATATGAGACACATAAAATTATTCTCAGCATGGAAGTTGAAATGGTTGAAATATTTTGCAATCAGCATACTGACCACTAACCAAATAATAAAGTTCATTTATTTTGCATCTTACATCATGAATAGACAAGAGCACACCAAACCACTCAGTTATTGAAGTTGCATCTGGCAGAAATCAATTTAACATCCCAATTTAGCTATTTCTAGGTCATATGAGTAATGTCACAACTGTGTTACATCAGTGGTTTTCAAATGTGGCTGTATATTATAACCACCCAGGTAACATTAAATCAGAATCTCTGGAGGGAGGGCCTGAGCTTCTGTTTATGATAAACTAATTAGAGAGTTTTACTAGTAATTATGTATTATAGTAATTATGAATTTTATTACACAAAAGCTACTTTTAATCACAGTACTCAGAAACACAGATTGATAATAAATCTCTTTGTAATCATGAAGTAAAAATCAGAGAAAGAGAAATGCCTCAATTTTAGGTATTTTCTAGTTCTCTCTGGTAATGAAATTTGGACTTTGTTCTTTGATCCATACTCTCTCAATCTGTAAGATAGAATAACATTTTTTGTCTCATAAAATAATTATGAAAATTATGTTAGCCACATAGTAATATGCCTTACATGTGTACATAGTTAATGCTCAATTATTATTATCTTTGATGACAATGGTGATGATGATGCTGATTAATAATATTTAATAATACTTCAGCTTCAAGAAATTAAATAGCTTTCCAGTCCTATGCCCATTCAAGGCTTGCATGAGGATTCCAGCTTGCAACATAAACATCTTAGTTTAAAATTCTTACTACCACTTATAGATTATTTAGTGGAAAGCTGAAAGTATTAATAGTTTAAGACTAATGGGGCATCTTAGAAAAACACAGAAGGTGAAACAAAGCTATACATATGGACGAAGTGGTTTAAAATTAAACAGGTTTAAGACTTTAGACATTGTCAAAGAGAAAGTTAAAGAGTAGATTTTTCAGGTTTGACCTTTTAGCAAGAAAGCAAATGAGAAGAGATAGGACCATGGAGGTGACATTTTGCGGGTGAGACTGAGTGAGGGTCCTTGAAATTCGGCATAAATCATTTGAATTTCACTTTCAGATGCAATTCTTGAAAACTTGTGCTCATTTAATGTAATCATTTGAAGCCTTATCACACTTCAATTGAAAGTAATTTACAGCTGTTTATATTGAGAGTTTATCATGTAGAACACTCTTTTAACAATATGAAATACTGTCCAATCACTCTGGTTGCCGTATCTAATGTTTCTTCTGCACATGATCCCATAAATTACTTTAATGGAGCAGTAATTTTCTCACATAAGTTTGTGATTTTGTGGCTAATCTTCTGAGAACATATGTTCACAGACACTAAAGACAGCACTCTGACTTATAATGTCGGGTAATAACGGAGATATACTTCAAAGAAGTGATTTCCTTACTGACCCTTGGTAAGAACCCAGGAAAATGATGCAAGCCTCATGCGTTCGTTTGTTAATTAGGAGACTGAACATTCATTTCTGCTGCCTTTTATATGTGCAAGAAGGCTGCTGGCTCTGGCCATTCTGCAAACCAAGGAGATAAGCAGTGACCTGCAGCGGTGCTCTTTCTCTATTCTGGGCTTTATTCTTCTATACAGGAACCAATATCAGCACGGTTGTTGAATCGTACTTCATCAACTTGGAAAGACTGTTGAAGTAAGATAAAGGATGCGCAAAGCTGTTTTATTTCAGTAGACCCTTTTTATCAGTGTCTGTGATAATTGTAGCAATAGCATGGCTCTACCACATCAACAAACCATCTGTGGGCCCTTTGCAGAAAAATGGGCCACAGCCCAGTGGTGCCAAAATCTTTCAGCAAGAGATGTCGTGGCTTCAAAATAAGAGTGTCCACCTTCGCCTTACAAACAGGATTGATGCATTCAGATTTGGTAAAGGAACACATAAGCATTCTCAAACTTTTTATAAGTGATAATGGAAAGTAAAGCAGAATTGTTAACATTCATCTTGAAGTTCAAGAGATATATATGAATACTAGAGTGACAAAATCCTCTTGCTCACTGCACCAGTCGTGACAGTAGCCATTTAATACATCTCTTTTTTTTAACCAAAAGAAGAAGACAGATCCCTTCTCTCTCTTTCTAAACAGATGTCTAGTCATTAAAAACATGAAAAATGTCATTTATGTTTTTCTTAAAAAGCATTTTCCAAAATTTAGTGGTCCAAGAAGTAAAAGTCCAGTGTAGCAACAAATTATAACACAGCAAAATTTGACTTTAATCATACGACTGTATCACTCACAGTTGCAGAAATTTAGTTAAGTTCATTATGTATGTATTCTGTGTATACAGTATTCTTTCTGGTCACCAATAACTTTATTTAGTACATTTGAAATACAGATTTTTCTCCTGACTTTAGTGTTCAGAGCAGCCTGTAAATACTTGTAACATGTAATTTTTAGCCTGCCCCCGAAAAAGCATTCTAGTTTCTTTTCACAACATATTGCTAAATCAGAAACCCTAACGTATTAGTCTGTTCTCATGCTGCTAACAAAGATGTACCCGAGATAGGGTAATTTCTAAAGTAAAGAAGTTTAATGAACTCACAGTTCAGCATGGATGGGGAGGCCTCACAATCATGGTGGAAGGCAAAGGAGACGCAAAGTCACATCTACATGGTGGCAGGCAAGAGAGCATGTGCAGGGGAATCCTCTTTCTAACACCATCATATCTTGTGAAACTTAGTCACTATCATGAGAACATCATGGGAAAGAGCCACCTCCATGATTCAGTTACCTCACACTGGATCCCTCCCGTGACATGTGGGAATTATGGGAGCTACAATTCAAGGTGGGTGGGGACATAGCCAAACCATATCATTCTGCCCTCTGAAATCTCATGTCCTCACATTTCAAAACCAATCATGCCTCCCCAACAGTCTTGCAAAGTCTAAACATATTTCAGCATTAACTCAGAAATCTGTAGTCCAAAGTCTCATCTGAGAAAGGGCAAGTCCCTTCTACCTATGAACTTATAAAAGTGAAAACAAGTTAGTTACTTCCTAGATACAATGGGGGCACAGGCATTGGGTAAATACACCTGTTCCAAATGGGAGAAATTGGCCAAAACGAAGGGGCTATATGCCCCATGTGAAGCTACTCCAGAATCCAGAGAGGCAGTCAAATATTAAAGCTCCAAAATGATCTCCTTTGACTCCGTGTCTCACATCCAGGACATGCTGATATAAGAGACAGATTCCCATGGTCTTGGACAGCTCCACTCCTGTGGCTTTGCAGGGTACAGCCTCTCTCCCAGCTGCTTTCATTGGCTGGCACTGAGTGTCTGCAGCTTTTCCAGGCACATGGTGTAAGTGGTCAGTGGCTCTAACATTCTGGGGTCTGGAGGATGGTGACTCTCTTCCCACAGTTCCACTAGGCAGTGCCCCAGGGAACTCTGTGTGGGGGCTCCAACCCCACATTTCTCTTCCGCACTGCCCTAGCAGAGGTTTTCCATGAGGGACCCTCCACTGCAGCAAACTTCCACCTGCATATGCAAGAGTTTCCATACGGCCTCTGAAATCTAGGTGGAGGTCCCCAAACCTCAATTCTTGACTTGTATGCATTCACAGGCTCAACACCATACGGAGGCTACCAAGACTTGGGGCTTGCACCCTCTGAAGCCACAGCTCAAGCTGTACCTTAGCCTTTTTTAGCCATGGCTGGAGCAGCTGGGGCACAAGGCACCAGGACCCTAGGCTGCAGAGTGGAAGGGCCCTGGGCCCTGCCCACAAAACCATTTTTACTTCCTAGGCCACTGTGCCTGTAATGGGAGGGGCTGCCATGAAGGTCTCTGACATTCCCTAAAGACATTTTCCTCATTGTCTTGTTGATTAACTGTTGGCTCCTTGTTACTTATGCAAATTTTGGCAGCCAACTTGTATTTCTCCTCAGAAAATGGGTTTTCCTTTTCTATTGCAGTGTCAGGCTGCAAATTTTCCAAACTTTCACGCTCTGCTTCCTCTTAATCGCTTTGCCACCTTAGAAATTTCTTCTAATGGATACCCTAAATCATCTCTCTCAAGTTCAAAGTTTCACAAATCTCTAGGGCAGGGGCAAAATGCTGCCGGTCTATTTGCTAAAACATAACAAGAGTCACCTTTATGCCAGTTCCCAAGAAGTTCCTCATCTCCATCTGAGACCACCTCTGCCTGGATTTCATTGTCCATATCATTATCAGCATTTTGGTCACAGCCATTCAACAAGTCTCTAGGGAGTTCCAAACTTCCCCACATTTTCCTGTCTTCTTCTGAGCCCTCCAATCTGTTCCGACCTCTGCCTGCTACTGAATTCCAAAGTCGCTTCCACGTTTTCGGGTATCATTACAGCAGCACTCCTCTCTACTGGTACCAATTTACTATACTAGTCTGTTCTCACACTGCTAATAAAGACATACCTGAGACTAGGCAATTTATAAAGGAAAGATGTTTATGGACTCACAGTTCAGCATGGCTGGGGAAGCCTCACAATCATGGTGGAAGGTAAAGGAGAAGCAAAGTCATGTCTTACATGGTTGCAGGCAAAGTATATCACCTAATGTATCTAAATTCTAATCTTAAACAAGACAATTTTAAAATATAGGCTAATCTTTACTTTTTATCCATAGACTAATGAGCTTTATTTATGTGGAAATAATAACAAAATTATTTTATGCTATTAAAACTATTTTATTTGAAGTTCACGACATTTTATCCTTTAATGATTCTAAAATACGCTTGCAACCACAATATGCTGTCTTTTCTGAGACAATGCTTTCTATATATAAGAAGTAGCAAAATGTAGTAAGAAAATGACAGAACTGGGTCTGAAGGTCTGAATTCTAGTCCCAAATATGCTGCTGGTCACTTCTCCAGTCTGGGTTTCCATTTGTAAAATTATATTTCACAGACATGGAAAAATTTAAATACTAATCTGTGAATGTTTGTTTCTGAACCTCACTTTGTCACTTTAAAACAAAATTATATAATCATTTTACAATAAAGAATATGGGAGAATTAATCCTCCAGCTTTCTCATTTTATTCTTTCTTCTCTAAAACAGATGCTGCAAGTATTTCCAAGTGTCCTCAGCCTTGGAAAGATAAAGCTTCCTTTGCTCGCTGCAGTATTTATGTATTTATGTATTTATGTATTATTATTTATGTATTTATTATTATTTATTTATGTATTTATGTATTTATGTATACAAGTATTTATGTATACAATTGAGTCATGAAACAAGGGATGCATTTTTAAGAATGGCTTGATTTTCTTTGGAAAAAACAGTTTGCACTAAAAACATTAAATCAGGTGCAGTTTATGTGCCAACGAACCAAGGAACACCAGACAGTAAATAAAGCTGAGAATACTGCACATTCAAACAGAAAGAAAATGAGAAGAGGAAACTGCACGAGTATTGAACTAACATGGAGAGCATAAACCAAACAGTGACTGACACAGTTTAAAATTGCTTTCATTCTTTCTCAATACTTTTCACTCAGTGGCTTCTTTACAGCATTCAATTAACCTGCTCCCTCTGCTTCCAATTGCTCTTTGTTACTGCCAATGATATTTAAAAGATACGCTAAATTATAGATTCAGAAATGTTTGGAAAAGATTCTGTTAATAGTTTTGCTATCCTCAGATGGCTTTAAAATTTTGAAGGGTGCAAACTGCTAAACTAAGAACAATATTGGTGTCAGGATTCTTGGAGACCATGACAGTCATTACCAGGGTGACCTGCCAGCCCAGCAGGTACTGAGGCACTGACGGCACTCCTGCCAATGGAAGACCATCCAGGCACAACCTCCTGGAACCTTGGCCATTTGCCTACAACACAGGCCTCAGAGTGATGTCGACATTTGAAAAGGATTTGTATTTACCACATCATTTATCATTATATTTGAACTTTTTAACATATACTCTGGAAATATATAAGTCAAACTCTCTTCATCACCACTTCCATTATGATGGTGTGAATCTCATGCCTGTTATAAAGAGATCCATCATCCATGGCAGTCCACTACTCCTGCACCTCTAGATTGGAATTGACTTGCCATGTGATTTGTCTTGGTCTCTTTGTTTTTATAACATTTGACTTCTGCTTCCCCAGCCTTTAGAATGTTGTAATAACAAGAAGTTTGCATATGAATATGGAATGCTCACACACCATTATATTTGAGTGCACGGTGAGTAACGTGGAATATTAACCAACAGTGCTTAACCTTAAAAGACATTTGACAGAGAATCACCCACACTTTTCAATCAAATTAAAATGAACAGTTAGAAATAACACTTCCATGGAATTACCATATTTATTTTAGGAGCAAAACGAAATGAAATGAATTAGAGACTCTTACACAGGTATTAGTTTATGTTTGTCATAACAGCAAACAGAGCCATTGGCATGTGTATACCAATATCTACAATGAGAGGTAGAAAGAAATGAGCACCAGCCAAGCACATGGGAGTTGTGAGTGGAGGATTACTTCCAGTTCAGAAGATCCCAAAATGTTTTATTGATGGTCATCATTTAAGGTAAGCCCAAGACTATAGGGAAAAATTATATACAGAGAGTCAGAGGGAAAGGAGGGAGGGAGGGAGAGAGAGAGAAAGAGAGAGAGAGAAAGAAAAAGAGAGAGAGAATTGTGGAAGCTAGAGAAAATTACAAGATAGCTGCTTCTAGAGAAATCAGAAGAGAAGACATGGCATGTATAGAAAATTATAAATAGTTCAGCAGTCTAGATAATATTGATATATTTTTATGTATTGTTAAATATAAGTATATATTCACATAGAAACATATGCATAGAAAGGCATACACCAAGAGTTAACACGAGGCTTTTGTATTGTCTCACTACTATTGGAAATTTCCCAGTTTCTTTACTTTGTGCACTCCTATTATTCTAGGAGGCTTCCTTTTATTTCCACTAATGACAGTTTATCTTCATGTTAGTGTCAAAGCTGCAGGCAATTATCATTGAAACACTGGGTAATATTTTTGTACAAAATTTTTTCCCCAGTGAATTTTATTTCCTTATAACCTCTCTCTTTTGATGATGGTCTCTATTCAATGTAGGAAAAGTTCTCCACTGGAAAAAAAAAAAAGGAAAGATCTGCAATATTATACAGGCTGAAAAGTTTTTCCACTTTCATTTTTCCTAGTGTTTGATATAATAAGCTAGCATTTCTTTACGTTGTAAAGGTAAGAATGATGTAAAAACCATAAAAGAATTAGCATACATAAACTAATATTTTATTATTCCTCATAGCAAATAATATCACAAAAGATAAACCAAAGGAGTTATTTGTAGAAACTTACTAAACCATGTCTGTTTTCACAAGTTTAAAATTTGCTAAGTCTTCTCATCAAATAAATTTAAACAGCTTACTATGAAGATTGATAGGTGTTTACACTGACCTTAGAAATCAGGTATATAATTTTTGACTTTTTGGTTTTGTAATTAAGGTGTGACAGTGTGACTGAAATTTAAATTCAAGAAATTAGACCGGGAGCCATATCTTTAAAAGTACATGTAGATTTTTGTTCCATGATACTATTTTAAAATGTACTCAAAGCTTGCAGGTTTAATTACAGGATCAGTAATTTGTTTCCAGATATATGAGACTTAAAATTTAAGTATAGCGTTAACAAAATATTTAATCATTCAATTGTTCTTCAAAATATGAATCTTCCTTATATTTTCGAGGAAAAATGACTTATCTAGTCTAACAGTATGCTGACTTCATTTCTTTTTTCTAGCATTAAATTACATATAAACCAGTTTTTCAAACTTTAAAAATATGTCTCAAATTAAAAATTGGTTTCTTGAGGTTTTCAGGTGTATTAGTTCATTTTCACACTGCTGTAAAAATACTACCTGAGACTGGGTAATTTATAAATGAAAGAGGTTTAATTGACTCACAGTTCTGCATGGCTGGGTAGGTTGCAGGAAACTTACAATCACGATGGAATGGGAGGGGAAGCAAGGCATGTCTTACATGGCAGCAGGAGGGAGAGAAGAGGCAGAGCTCCAGGCACTTATCAAACAACCAGATCTCATGAGAACTCACTCACTATCATGAGAATAGCATGGGGGAAATTGCCCCCATGATCCTATCACCTCCCACCAAGTCCCTCCCTCCACATGTGGGGATGACAATTCGGATTGTAACTTGAGATGAAATTTGGGTGGGGACACAGCCAAACCATATCATTAATTATCACTAATATTCCTGCTTACAATTCAGAAATATACCCCATTTTGGTACAATTTGGAAATATAACGAAAGTGATATATTCTCTGAGCACACTCTTCCCTAAAATGTCAATTATAAATTTAAGATTCAGAAAATGTGTTGATTTTTCAAAAGTTGTGTCAAATAGATAGATATATGACTGGAACGATTAACTCAAAAGTGAATAACTTATTCATTATATTGAAAATGGAAAGCCTGAGTCCCAAAATAATAGATGTATTCTAATCTCTATATATCCCCTAGGATTTGTGCCTCCCATTTGTTTAATTGGGTGTTGCTAGTGAAATGGCAGTCTTATTAGCTTTAACATACTTAAATTTATGTTCCTGACTCACGTATCTCATTTTCAAACCATCCAACCATCTATGTTACGGTATCATCTTACATCTTCTATCTTAAATTTTATACCAAGTGTGTAAGATCTCAACTTGTCTTCATTCTAATAAAAATTCCTTCAATGTTGTCGAATTTGAAATCCTTTTTCTTATATTCTAGGTTTCAGTTTTTACAGTGCTTTTAATAAGAAGAAAAATGAGACTGGCATAGAACTTTTTTTTGTTGTTGTTTTATCGTTGGTGCTATATGTGAATTCCAAGGTAGTATTTTGATGAGGAACATGTTTAGTGATAATAATTTCATTGATTTCTTGGCATTTTTATTAGTATATATTGAAGTTCCAGAATCATCTATTCTTTCAAGAATTGTCTTAATATATCAACATATACTACCTTTCACTAATCTCTACCCTGTATTCATTTAGTCAACACAACCGAATACATCATCTTCTTTGTATCTATGTTTGTCAATTTTTTCCAAGACCCCTTTAGTTTCCACTGTCTCCTTCTCCAAATAATGATGGTTGTAACTGTAAGTTCTTATTAGTATCGACCTAATCATCAAGTATGTGTGTTAATTCTCCTTTTAACACATGCCTAAAAATTATTCCATCTCTGTTACTTTTTGAGGACACAATAACCTCTCAGAGATAGAATCCAGCAAATGGAGTGGATGTCATTATGTCTTGAAATATTAATCTGAATTTTAGTGGAGAAATTGCAGATAGAATTGGTTACTTGAAATCAATATAACGCACTAATCCAAGATATCAGGGACTAAGAACCTGAGACAGATCAACAGACTGAGTCATAGGAATGGGCCTGTAGGAATGGGTAGAACAGAAGATTGCACAGGGCAGGACAGAGGAACAAATGAGATAGGAGGGGATAAGAAGCAAAGATAGAGATCAAGGTGGGAGCACCTGCTATAACATACGGAGAATGACAAATAAGATCAGTTACCACAGGCATTAAATAATTATGGTTGTAGTTTTATCACTGCACATGACTGGAAGGAAAATATCGTGCTTTGTCCCTTCTTATTTGTGTACAAATCTTTCAGCTGTAATAATTTACTGTGTCCATAAAAATAAATGTTCTATTTGAAAACACTTTACCGCCACCTTTTAAAGGGTGTCTACTTCACTCAGTGCTATAGGTCAATAGAAAAATTAGAGAGGGTAGAAGGAAGAAACTGAAGATGTGAAAGGTGATGTAGAATCAGTGTGACAATGTAATTCATTTACATTTTAATAAAAATTACACACAACTTCTCATTGCTTTTCTTAAAGATCATGAGCTGAAATGTAAATATTTCTGTTTCTATGCTTGAAAAACAGTCTTTCTCCCTTGCCCCTACCATAAGCAGTGGCTAGCTAAAATAAACTAATCCAAAACATTTCAATTCTTTCCTCAAAAATCCCACTCAATGAAGTCTGAAAACTAGTTCTAAGGATATCTCAATTTACGAGTGACAACTTCTGGTAGCGTGAAGAAATAGAATCTTCCTAACATATACACAATGACTACTTTTTTTCTTTTTCCAAGACTAGAGCCATTATAAGCTGAAATATAGATAGACACAGGTGCTTCACAACAATGTTTCAGTGATGGACCACTTCCACATATGCAAGGATGGTCTCATAAAATTATAATACCAGCCTGGCATGGTGGCTCGCACCTGTAATCCTAGCACTTTGGGAGGCTGAGGCGGGTGGATCACAATGTCAAGAGATCGAGACCATCCTGGCCCACATGGTGAAACCCCATCTCTACTAAAAATATAAAAATCAGCTGGGCATGGTGGTGCATGCCTGTAGTCCCAGCTGCTCGGGAGAATCGCTTGAACCCAGGAAGCGGAGGTTGCAGTAAGCTGAGATTGCGTCACTGCACTCCAGCCTGGAGACAGAGCAAAACTCTGTATTTAAAAAAAAAAAAAAAAAATACTGTGTTTTTACTATGCTTTTCTTTGTTTCTGTGTTTTTAGATACACTAATGCTTACCATTGTGTTACAATTGTCTACAGTATCCAGGAGAGTAACATGTACAGGTATATAGCCTAGGAGAAATAGAGCATGCCATATAGCCTAGATGTCTAGTAGATTATACCATGCAGGATTGCATAAATGCACTCTGTGATGTTTATATGATGAAATCCCCTGAAGGACACATTTCTTAAAATGCAGCCCATCGTTAAGTAACACATGACTCTGTATTACATCTTCTAACCCTTCTGCTTCTGGAAAAGCACAGACTTTGTTCCTTTACCAAATAATACTGAGCACAGCCTCTGAATAGAACCAAAAGAGAAGTTGCATGGTAAAAAGGTAATACTGAGTATGGCCTCAGACTAGAACCAAAAAAGAAGTTGAAAAGGTAAAAAGGAATTAATGAAAAGTTTTTTTGTTGTCGTTGTTTTTGTAGCCTGGATAATTTGGGTTAAGATAATGTTTCAACAGGAACAGACCCTGAATTACTGAAACCAAAAGGGATGTCTTGGTTTGTTTCTCACGAGTTGTCATCAGATTTGTATTTCTGCAAAATGGGGTTTTCCATATTTTTGTTAGACTTCAGCCAAAACTTCTGCTGTGTAGAAAGGGAAATGCAATTTTTTTCATGGTATTAATGAGTGAGAACATACAAATATATAAAACATTAGTATTCATGAAAAGAAAAAAAAGCTAACAAGTGTAAAAGTGAAGCACCCTGTTACCATTTATCTGAGCTTTCTGGGGGAGAAGCCTGATGTCATAGAACGCAATCAGCAAGGACTGCACTTAAGGGGAACTTTGAGTAATTATATGAAACAGGTCAAAATATCTGAAAATACTTCTAAGTATCCTAAAAAATAAGAATATCACATTAAAATAACTCATCCATTCAGAGATGATTATTGCCAATCCCTAATTGCCAATCGCTCTGCTGGATGTTCAAGATACATTAATGCAATATAGACAAAGACTTAGCCTTACCTTCCACAAGTTTACTGTTTGTTAGATTTTCCAGCATATTTAAATGCGGAAAATGATAACACAAAGGAAGAGGATCAATATATCCTGAAAGAAGAAAAAAGTCCAAATGAAACAGAACTTTTTTAAGATGTCACACGTGTGTGTATGTGTGTGTGTGTGTGTGTGTGAGAATCAGGAAAAATACTTATTAAGAAAGAACTGAAAACTGACATATTACTTCAATTAAATTGTGTTTAGAATCATACACAGTGTTTCTTTAGTTAATACTTTGTAAAATACATTTAAATATACTCCTGAATTTAACTGGTCACAAATCACTTTGTCAACTTCATACTATGCTAAGTTAGAGAAACACACAATAAAATAATATCTTTGGACAGTCAGTCTTCTTTAGAGCAATTGTAGTAAGGTTAGTGATACAGCAACAACACAAAACAAAACAAAAAAACCAAAATCAAATAGACAAAAAAAAGTCACTTGTGGCTTTCAGATTTTCCACATAGTAGGGCTTAGGGGTGACGGTCCTGATGGTGTTGAGTGACATTCTCATTTGTATATAAAACACATTGTCTTCATTTAGACTGTGTCCTTATCTGTGCTTGTCTGGAGAGGCTGCTAATGGAGATTATTAGGGGCTCACATCACATCAAGCTACCTTTTTGAGTTGCCACAGTTGAGTTGCCATAGGCAAATTGGTATATTTTCATGCCACATAGTTACATTAAAATATACCAGTAACAGTGTAGAAGAGTTTTTTTACTGGTCACTATTCATAACCTATATTATCTGATTTCAGCCAAGATACTTTTTTAACTGATGGCTAAATGTTATTGAAAATTAAATCTCCTCTCAAGGATAAAACTAGATCAGTCTCTTGAGTGAATTTCTCAGATTTAGTTGTAGAAAATATCACATTTATCTAATTCCAATTGGAATGTTAAAAAACTTAATGCCTGTGTATAAAGAGCCATTAAAAAAAAACATCTCACCTTGACTCAGCCATTCCATTTCTGGCACTCCAAACTATATAGAAACCTATGCCCCCCCAAATTTATTGCTGTATGTTTATGACAATTAATTTAAATAACCAAAATATTTAATAATGGTGAACAAGGGCACAGACTATAAAATGTCTACTAGATGAAATGCTACTAGATATACTGTTATGTAGCTATTAAAATTGCATTCATAAAATATTTATAATAATATACAAATGAAATCTGCTGTGATGTTTAATACTGTTATCATATAAAACTGCATAAAAATAATGAGTTCAACTATGATTACAGAAAATGTACATTATAGGGCCAGAAATAATTACATCAAAATATTGACAACAGTTGTCTTTCGTAGTGGGAATTTGAATCCATTATCTTTTCCTATTATTTTGTACTTCATACAGTAAGCATATTTTGATGTGTAAATATATAAACCTCTTAACTATTTTATAAATTATGTTCTCTGATACACTTTAGAGCTATAAGCCTTTGGTTAGTTTCTGCGACAGTTTTTTGTTCTATTTTGCTTTGTTTTCGTCTCTGTAAAAGAACAAATTTTCTCCATGCTCTTACACCCCAACAATCAACACAGAAGGTTTTTGTGACCAAGTGAGCTTGGGTTTTCCCCCACACATCAAGCAAGCAATCAATTCTGCAGCAGACACAGGTTGACTGTCCTGTAATTCAGTTCAATTCTAACACTATCCATCTGGAGTTAGCATCAGATCCCAGGGTAAGGACTCAGTTTTCAAGAATGCCTCCTCCCAGCACTTCAGAAGCCAACTGCAAGCCCTGGGTTGGTCTGCCTGTGTTTCTGATTGATGAGCTACAAATCATTCCTATAAACCCTTCCTTTGGGTTCAGTTCATTTACTAGAGCTGCTCACAGAACTCAGGGAAACACTTATGTTTACTTGTTTATCACAAAGGAAGTTACAAAGGATATTGGTGAACACCAGAGGAAGAGATGGGCAGGGAAGGAGATGAAGGTGGCAGTGTACAGCTTCCATGACCTCTCCAGGACCCTCCAAAAGCCCCCAAGTGTTTGACTATCTGGAAGCTCTTTAAACACTTCTTTCTGGGTTCTTACAGAGGTTTCATTACAAAGGCATGATTGATTAAATCATTGGCCATTGCTGATCACCTTAACCTTCATCCTCTTTCTCCTCCCCCAGGGGTGGTTGGGGCAGAAAGTCCCAACCCTCTAATCCTGCCTTGGTTTTTCTGGTGAATAGCCCCATCCTGAAGCTACCTAAGGGGCTGCCAGCTCTCAGTCTACTAGTCAACTCATTAGCATACAAAATGTATTACTTTGAAGATTCCAAGGATTTTAGGAATCATATGCCAAAAACTGGGGATGAAGAATATATATATATATATATATATATATAAAATCACACATGAAATTCTGAAATTGAAAATGACCAATCCGGCTTATGGAAGCATAATTGTGATTTTTTGGGGGGAATCCTTTAATTCATAACTTATATACTGTACTTTTACTGCATATATGACTTTTCAATTATTTAATAAATTATTGATGGCATCATAGCATGAATTTTAATATATTCATGTTGACTTACTATCAACTCAAGGACTTCCTTTCAGCTAAATAAAATATATCTATGGGGAAAATTCTTGTTAAACTTTGTTTTATGGACTATTTTATTTACATCTCAGAGGAGATCTAAATTATCTATTCTAAGATTAGTTGGGCCAACAATATCTTAAGAAATGACAGACTCTAAATTGGAAATTAAATATCAATCCACTAATGAGTTAAGAGATCTTTTAATACTGTCTCTAAGTGATAAGAATGTTCTGTGCTTCTACTGACTTCTAGCGCCGAAACTTGTTCTTAAAACATATAATCAGAGGAAAGAGTGTAATGGGAATTGTAATAGGCATATCTTTTTTTTAGCTACTTCTGATATGCACTGATATGGGTGCCTTGCATATGTCCCAATTACGAGTAAATATACATTATATCTGTTCCAAAGTAGATATTTACGTGCCTAGTTTACAAAAAGAAACAACAGTAGAAAGGTTATAAAAATTGCCCAAATTCCAAAACCCAGAAAACTGATAGATTATCTTTGTATGGAGTCTCTCTCACACCAGTCCTTTGTTGGTGGTGGTTTAATACAGTCATGGATCATATAGTAAAAACTTTTCAAATATTTCAGCCATAGAGTTAAAATATCTTAGATATTTAAACTACATTTATAATTTATATTAAAAATGTCAGCTCATAATTGTGTCATCCCCCAGTGTTTTTAAAACTGATTATTATACGTAACTAACTGCCCCACCCTTCAGCTAAATGGCTTTAATATTTTAATATTCCTATTTTTACCATGTAATGGGGTAGGCAATGTAAAGCGCGCCATATTTTCAAATTGAAGCCAGACATGGGACATTATATAAAATGCATAAAGTCTACTTCCTTAAAAGAAAATGAACTCTCCAAGAGATAAAATAAGGGAATATGCGGAGGCATTGAGAGTAATTTGCCTTCACAGTGTCCTCCATAACTGGCGACTTAAGAAATATGATTGAAGATACATATCAATAAGATGTAGGCAAGTAAGCAAGTGTTTTAATTATCTTCCTGTGATTTCCTGTCTAAATATGAAGACATCTAGAATCCCATTCTCTATTCCAGGAACATATTTAGTATTGTTCACTGACAGCGTAAGTGTCTCCCTACCATCACATTTATTATTGTTTAATTAAACAGAGACAAGTCAAGTGGTTCAGAAAGAAACCAAGTAAATGAATCCCCATCAGTCTTTACATAATTAATGATATTCTCTGTAGACTGCACAATTTATTAACTTGCTGAGCAGAACCACTTCAGATAAACATATTTATGTATTCTGAGTTAAAGACTATTCTAGAAACTGTCAAACTTTGGAAACTAAGTCAGTGGATTTTTTTAAAAATGTGTAAGTATGACAAAATTTAGGAGAGTAAAAACTATTAATAGTGCCCCATTACTTCTTTCTGCATTTTCAGAACCCTTAATATAGTGCTTTAGCAATTTTGAAAGCAAAATCACTTAAGAAAAATACTATGAAAAATTAAGGTATTAGAAATAAAGTATATAATAAAAAAGTACTGATTTCTAGGGAAAAATAAATAATTCCTCACACTTAGACCATATACTTTTCTCCCTATGGAGTAAATTACAAGTGAAATTTTACATTTGAGTGAATTTAGCCATAGGATATATATTGTAATTATTAAAAGTCTAACATAGAACTTGAATGTTTCAAGAGACTTTATATTTTATATTTAAGATGAGTGAAAATATGTTTCAGGATTTAATTTAGGATTAAGTATTATATAGAGAGTGATGGACAGAAGTTTTATTCTTTCTGTCTCTGGGAGAGCACAGCAGTAATGATTCTCTATGAGGCCACCAACATAGCGAACTTAACCAGGAAAAAGCAGGCTCCTATGCGGATCCTATTAATAAAGAAGGTAATGACCTCAAAGCATTTTATTTGTGTTTGGTTTAGGCAAAATTCTGTTTTATCATATTTTACACATTATTAACCACACTGTTTTTCAAGGACATATCACAGATTAAAATCACTGACCCAGATGACAAAAATTATAACACAAGTTTGTGTTGTGAATGTCAATCATAGCTGTTAAAACTAATGTATGCTGTTAAAGAAAGAGCGTGTTGAATCATTCCAGCAAAATGTTTAGTGGGAAAATCCATTAAATAATTCAGGAGAAATTGTAATAATTAATCATTGGCCTTGAATAAATTGATAGAGGAAAACAACATACTATATTGTGCTTATTGAAACCTATACATGAAATTATTTTCAATTTCTGAAATGTATCGTTTCAAATATAATGAGAATTCTTTCATTCATGATTCATAGATAATATCAAAGCTGTCTTGGATGCTGTTAGGACAGAGTATTTCTGGGATACTATTAATCAATCTGAAGAAAGTAAAAATAGGTTTATAAAGAAGTCTAGACCCAAAAGGGAGGATAGACATTAATTTCTTGTCTGATATATTGGATACATTAATATACAATGCATCTTTAGTACTTGACCTTAAGTGTCAAGAATATAATGCACCATTTCTCTTTTTATAAGCAGTACTTTAAAGAGGTGTTTCTGGTCAACATTATTTTGTACTGCAAGGTTAAAATGATGAAATGCATAAAAACATGAAATACACAACTTATTAAAATGCAATTCACCAGTCCGTATCCAGGTGTTTCTTTAATGCCAGACCTCAACAACACTTCAGATAAAAATTAATCATCAACATGATGCTGTATGGTAACGGCATGAATTTTATTTCCATTTAAACGTTTATATTTCTCTCAATTCACTAAATTAATAGTACCTTTAAGTCTACCATCAAAATACACATTTAGATTTTTATTTCTTTTATGCTATTTTTGCAGCAATTTTTATTCATAGAGTATGTGACTCCTTAACTAACGCCAAGTATTCGTTGGTAATGATCTCAAGGTAAGAGCTCTCAAAAAACAACATTGGCCTCAAATATTCACCCAAAACCTAGCGGTATGATTGCTGCTTGACCAAGTGCCTTTGACAAAATCTATCTAAAAAAAAATCGAAACTTACCTGTCCTTTCCAGCGGAGGCTTTTAAGGTATTCACAGCCTTCATTCTAATTTATTGTGACCCCATATATCTACAAATGTAATTGGAATTTTAAAGTTTTTAGACCAATCCATCACTAGTAGCCTAGTAAAATGTATCATGCAGTACAGTGAAAAATAATGGGAATTGAAGTAAGAAAGACATTCATTTAAATCCTATCTAAATCGCTTACTCTCTTGGAGACTTGGTTTTCTTAAATGGGAATTAAAATGTTTTCCATTCAAGATGTACTGAGTTTAAAATAAGCATTATACAAATAATATCTTGGTGTATGGTAGGTTTCCATAAATTTTATCTAGCTTCTTTCAAATAACATTACACAAATAACATACTACATTCCGACTAGATTTCCATCAGTTTTTGTTTGTTTGTTTGTTTTTGTTATTACACTTTAAGTTCTAGGGTACATGTGCACAACGTGCAGGTTACGTATGTATACATGTGCCATGTTGGTGTGCTGCACCCATCAACTCGTCATTTACATTAGGTATATCTCCTAATACTATCCCTTCCCCCTCCTCCCTCCCCACAATAGGCCCTGGTGTGTGATGTTCCCCTTCCTGTGTCCAAGTGACCTCATTTTTCAATTCCCACCTATGAGTGAGAACATGCAGTGTTTGGTTTTCATCAGTTTTAGTTGAATCCTTTCAATCGCCTTCTTTTCATTTATCAATCATAACAATGTGTCAGACAACAGAACTTTTTTTAGGTTACAAAATGCTTTCTTCAAACAGAACAGGACCTTTTTTTTTTTTTTTTAACTCATTCATGTAACAAGCACTTTTTGAGGCATGGTGATTAGCAAAAACATTCTAAATAAAGAAAGAGTGGCAGACAGATAAATGAATCTGCTGTTGGTTTCTCCCTTTGTTCTAAAAGATGTAGAGATATTTTAATAATAGCGATTAGATAAAAGTCTGCATTATATAGTTTAAATTACTCTAAAATCTCTGATGGAACTTAAAACATGAGAACAAGTAACAGGAACTTGAGAGTTAGAAAAATATTTGTTAAACTTTAGGCAGAAATAAAGCCCAAAATTTTAGCGTATTTCCTGCCAGATTATTTTCTATCCTAGAGATACCATTAAGAAATGAAATAGAAACAAAAAGCTGTTTTAATGTAGAAACAGTTACCACAATTCAGTAAATACATGAGTAGGACTTAATTTTTTTAGTTCCTAAAGTATGTTCTTATTCATACTATATCTCACTTTAGCAGACTTATTTACTTACTCATTTACTTTGAAGGAGAGGGTGGTGGTGTTTGAGTATATAAAAAAAGTTAGCTGATGACAAAGTAACTATTTTAATTTATGAATAAAAACTGTTAGGCATTAAAAGTTATTTCCTGAATTATCTATTTCCCAAGGTTTAAATCTTGGGAAATCTTAATGCTCAATATGTAAGTTTTCTTCCTGTGAAAAAAAGTGTAACAGAATTTCTATATTTCACTGTCTTCTGTCAAGAGAAATTTCTTTTAAAAGACTAATTATTTATAGTTGAAGTAAGACTGATTAGTGTTGCTTGTTCCTATGACTAATTAATGAGGAAATGGCATGTCCTTACCCTTTGATTTCTTGCTGATTAATAAATCAATAAAGTATTACTGGAAGGAAAAAAAAAAAACAGAGAAACACACTCATATAATGAGATAATGGTTGCCCTTTTTCACTTTCTGAAAACTCACAGTTTCAAAAAAAAGTCCACATCATAAATGAAATTAGCTGGGCCCATTGCCAGACTTTTGAAGGAGGAATAGAATTGATGGCTCATGAAGATTAAATTATTTATTCTCTCCTGGAACATGAAACACCGGGACAGAGTTGGGACACAGCCAGTATGGTCGCAGCTTGTCATTGCCCTTGCTGCTCTGGGTTTCATTCCTGAATATAATATACAGGAATTTCAAACTTCATTATTAGTCAGTTCTTGAAATGGGCCTCAAGCTAGTCCACATCTTCATGACACATCCAAGATAAAAATCACTGCTGAGATGGTTGGTGTCTCCCAGTCTGAGTTTCTAAAGACATCACAAAGTAATAAAGAAAAGTAACCTATATGATGTAGGCAGGCACTAGCCACCTTTGAGCCTTTTATGCTGTTTGGATATCACAGCTCCAAAGTGAGGAATTAGGGGTTTCATTGTGAACCCCTAAAACTTGAGCTCCTTTGATGCTATCACCATTTAAATACCTGGAAATGAGCCATATGAGGTGCAAAGCTAGTCTTAAAATCCAAGTAGAAAAGAATTCAGGCTTCCCTTGGCCCTTGACAAGTCCCAGTTAGGACTGGCTTGAGAAACAGGTAGGCTGCCTCACTGACAACCCTATGAGTGGGCTGTCTCCCTAGCCACAGGATTCTCTGGGTCTCTTATGGGCACCTCATGCAAAACTTTCTTCAGCTTGGATCTCTTCTTAACTTCAGCTTCCTGAATCATCCTGTTCTTATGCAACATCAGCTATCACTTTGAACTCAACTAGTCCATTGCCTAAAGTCTAAGAGTCCTAAAGTGTCAAGGCCGGTTGAGACCTTGCCCAGCTTTGTGATTTTAAAGCTGCACTTTTATAGATGCCACTGAAATATTCTTTAGATTTCATGAAATTTTGAGTTCACAAGACTAATATTTATACCTTAAAGAAGAATGCTTATAGATGATCTTGCTTCATTGCTGCAGACAGAATAAATTAGAAATCTTTTACAAAAGTCAATTGTAAAAGTACAGTATCTAGGATTTGTGTGCTAGCACCTAAAATAAAGGAAACGTTTGAAATAAAGGGAAATGTATCCAAAATATAATTATAAAATCAATTGATTAATTCAAACTGAATTTAGTAAAACTTCCATCTATAGAACAGCTTTCCTTTAATGAATAAAATCATTAATGAAGGCGGATTGTAAACATAAATATATGGATAGAATAATCCAGAAAATACAGAAATTGGATGCGTTGCGTGAGTTGTTGAGGCGAAGAATAAAGCATCTTGGACAACAGGTTGAGCATTTCAACAAGAAGAAAACTTACTGTACATGACCTGGCTGGTGTGTGCTCCTCTAGATGCCTGAAGGTTCTGTTCTCAAATATATCATTCCCACCTCCTCCCTTCTCCCCCAGATTAAATCTGTTAGTGTTTTTAAATACCCAAAGTTTTCATCTTTTTAATAGACATTCTGAATAAGTCTGGACAAAAAGGCATTGCTAGATGATGATGAATATAAGCACTCTGGAGTTACAATATCTGAATTCAAAAGCTGCCCGGAAATTTGCTCATGCTGCAGCCTTTGACTGGTTACCTAAACTCTTTAAACCTCAGTGCTAACATATGTGAAGTGAAGATGACTGTCTTCCTGTTAAGACTGTGTGGGACTTGAGTGATGAAGTACACAAAAGCACTTAACACATAGGATGATTTGGAAGAGAAGAGATACTAAAATGGCGTATTTTAATTTTTCTCTGAGATATTTTCCCCGGCAAGAGTGAACCCTTAAAATGGAGGATATTTTCTCTTGTTTTCTGTTTCGGTTTCAGGAAGAGAATAACCTCATAGACTGTCCCCCATACTGACTGGCTACAGTAGCTGCAAAACAATAAAAAACAACAAATGTGAATGTGGTTAGCAAGGAAGAGTTCCTGAGAAGGTATCGGAGAATGGCCCACGACACTTATGTAAGGTGAAGGGGTCGAGAATCTCTGTATGTCCTTAGGAATGCAGTGGGAGAGGGGAGGGGCGTGCTCATAAGTTGAATAAGCAGATCTGAGGGGGGAACCTGCATAAAGGGTTTCCAAGGAAGTGGGAGACTAACTCTCAAAGCCATTCAGTCTCAAACCAAATGAAGCCATGACTAGTCCAACAGGGGTGTGTGATTAGCTGAAACCCCAGGTGAGGTCAAGGTTTCAAAGGGAAATACCCTCACTTACAAGCTAATGCTTCTTGAAAGCACTGTTGAGTACTAGAAAATGAACCAGTGTCCACCGTCATATTTCCACGGCAAGCACTAGCAGATAAACCAAGGAACAGCCTGAATCGACCATGCCTCCACTGAGAGCTGCCAGTGCCCTTCGGTGGATGAGATCAGCCGTTCATCTGGGTCAGCCTGAGCTCACAGGCCCCTCTCTCTGATCCTCCTTGTGACTGGATCACAGATGCCCTTTGAACTTCTTACTAAAGAGGGGGAAGGGGTAAATCTGAGAATATTAAATGAAAAGAGACTTCAGCCAGTGCTTATTACCTGGTTCGATTTAAGCTTCTCCACTTG
Organism: Macaca fascicularis; assembly: GCF_037993035.2. Classification (NCBI taxonomy): domain Eukaryota; kingdom Metazoa; phylum Chordata; class Mammalia; order Primates; family Cercopithecidae; genus Macaca; species Macaca fascicularis. The sequence continues at coordinate 187,893,187 of NC_088377.1, forward strand.
CTATCTATAGGAATGGAGGAGGAGATCGCAAGTGAGATTAAATCATTTAAGGAAAATCTGAGTATATTGTTTTTATTTGTTTGTTTGTTTAAGATGGAGCCTTTCTCTGTTGCCCAGGCTGGAGTGCAGTGGTGCAATCTTGACTCACTGTAACCTCTGTCTCCTGGGTTCAAGTGATTCTCCTGCCTCAGCCTCCTGAGCAGCTGGGACTACAGGCATGCACCACCACGCCCGGCTAATTTTTGTATTTTTAGTAGAGACAGGGTTTCACCATGTTGACTTGGCTGGTTTCGAACTCCTGGCCTCAAGGGATCTGCCTGCTTCAGCCTCCCAAAGTGCTGGGATTACAGGCATGAGCCGTGGCGCCTGGCCTGAGTATACTGTTAATATAGTTTTCCACCACCGGTCACCAGGCTATACCTATGTAACAAATCAAGTAATCCTATAAATATCTTATCAGAAAAATATAGCTATTATCCCCACTAACCATTGCAAGACTGATGGAATTCTAATGTTTACCAGAGGACTTTGGTCTAATGGCAAGGGGGCCAAGTTCTCTGTTGCACTGTGAATGGATTGTGGGGTAAGGCAGACAAGACTGTTTCATTTTTTTTTTTTTTTCATAGTCACATTTGTCTAACCCTGGATGGTCATCTCATTTCCACACCCTTTTAAGGTAAGAAACCTAAATAATTAAGAACCAATCAACTACCCTGAGATAACGTTTTGCCTCAATAGTGGAACACAACAGGAAAGTGGAATTCAATGTTGATTTTGGAGAAAAGAAGGAAGAATGAAAGCAGATTTTTATGTGTTGACTTAGATAGAGGCCTTGCAAACATAAACCACATATAACCAGCAAACAATTCTAGGGCCCTTTGCACCAAACAATGCAAAATAAAAATGCGTTGATTTCATTCCAAAAGCTTCATCCATGTACTTTATGTAAGTTGCTTAAAGATTAGGAAACCAGTTACTGTGCATAACGTTGACCTTCACTTCAGACATCTGAAAAAAATATAGTTTTAAGTTAGGATGATGATAATTTTCCCCTGGCAATTTCGAAAGAGGTGTAATTTTCTAGCTAAAGTAGAAATCTTGAAAGAAAAATCTACCTTTCAAATATCAATTCTTAATCACTACCTTGATGTAAAATCAATTACCATTACCAAGCAAAAGTTAGTAAGTGCTCACTTTTTTTGTGAAGGTGACATTAGTCTTTTAATGCTGTATTTTTAATGTTTCCCTTTTTGCTTTATAATAGGCCCATTTAGGTGTCTTTTTTCTTTTCCTTACTCCACATGTTAGTAACAGTTTTGTGCTTTGGCTCCTGTCATGATGACTTTGTAATAATTTTTACAGAATCTTTAAAGAGATATTACCCTAAAATATTAGAGTTCCATAAAGGTACTTGACCACAAACTAGCAGAAATGTGAATAGCTATTTTGGAACAGCTTGGCCACTTCAGAATTAGTGAGCCAAACATGATGAAATACTATAAATTAGAGACAACAAACCTAGAATTTATATATTATTTATTCAAGATTAACAGTATTATTAGTAAATATTCTAAAATTACAGTAATGCTATTAAGGGAAGAATTTTCAAGAAGATTATATATATGTGTATATATTAGAAAATTATATGTATATAACTTAAACTGTAGAGTATATAAAGACAAATTCTATATTTTTCAAGTTTATTAATTAAGTATATTAAAATTACTCATCAAAGAATGGCTATGAATAATAATTCATCAATAGATAGATACAGCTTTTCTGCTCTGTGGAAACTGCTAAAATCTTATCAGACTCATATACTGAAATTTTATATTTTGTCATGCTGTAATGCTCATTCAAGTATATTAAGATTCTGATAAGAAGTATTTTCTAAAAGCAAAATAATATTTTTTAAAATCTGGGATACTATAGTTTAATATACAGAGCTTCTTAAAAATACATCCAGATCGCAGAGTAAATTCAACTAATAGTGTCTGAAACACACAATCACTGGGGGTCAGTTTTCTAATTTAAAGTGAGGTGGTTTGGCCTGAAGTACATTATTTTGAAACCCCTACTAAGATTCTATGAACTATTTGACTTACTAAATAGATGTGGCTAGAAGACATAACATTCACCATTGGTCCAGGGGGTGCTAAAAACAACAGAACCCTTGCTAGATTGACCTAATTGGGAGTCTGGCGTGTCCCTGTTTTAAGATGGTGAATTATCCAACAGGCACAGAACGTTCAGCCCAGGTATGTACCCTACCTTTAATCATCTGGGCACACAATGATTTTGAGCATTAGATTCCCAAAGACATGAATCCTGTTGAAAGAGCACCAGTGAAATTCCAAATTAACCAGAGTATTCTGTCATAATATTATCGGGTTCTTTTATGAGTAATTACATTTTAGTATAGCAATTAAGACATCTAGTTTTGCCATGTATGGAACAACTAAATTTGAGTTTGAGTTTGAATGATGAGAAGATTTCAACTTCATCAGGGTGATGAATAGGTAAATAGAATCGTCATGAAGTAGATTGAATTACAGTTAGAAAATACAGATCACTCTAGCATTTCTAGGGAAAGGGGCCCTTATAGATACAAACAAAATGCTCTTCATAGGTGATCCTTGGTTTCTGTCCAGTACATTGTGTTCTTCCAGGTGACTAAAATTGATTATTTGATGATGCCTGCTAATATCTCCCCCTTACTGGAGTTAACCTGAGCATGAGATGCTGTGATTGCCAGGGCTGTCTTGTGCTTAACAATGTTCCTCATTGATTCAGTCTGAAAGTCTAAAGTGCTCTCAACAGTGTAGCACCTTACGCCATTGGACAGCTACTGTAGAAGTGCCCTTGGAAAACACTGAATTTTATCAAGGACTGGGGAGTCGTTGATTAATTTTTAATGCACTTGCTTCTATAAATCTAAGTTGTCATTTCCAGATTAATTTCATTTCAGCAGAGTTGTTTATGTGCACATAAAGGTATAATTTTTAAAAAGTGAAATTTCAATACGTGTCCAATTCTGTTGGCAAACCTCAAAATTTAAACGAAGCTTTCTTTATATTTTTAAATTATGCTTCTATGGTAGCCATAAATCTCAGTGCACTTTTCTGAGTGGAAGCCTTGGCTATTGATCAACCTTTGGTCTTCTGCAGCTCAGTTAAATATCATGGAAACATTAGTGTTGAAAACTAAATAGATGAAATTGTAAAACCTACTTTACTTAACTCAGTGACACTAGCATTTGTCATTTATTTACAGGATGACACTGAATATCAATCAAATGTCAGATTCCTTTTAGCTACTTAACAGAATATGTGACATTGTTGCATGTTGGGCAACTCATGAAGTAATTTATTCAAACCCTAATGCTGGAAATTAAATAACATGACTAGAATGACTATTCTGGTTAGTAGAACACTTTTCATCAGAAAGTTGTGAGCTAGAAGATTTTAAGTAACCCAATGGGAACTAAATTTAAATATCCCAGTTCCCAAGGCATGTTCTCTAATTCAGAAAAAATATTAGCAATAAGGATGAGTACCTCAAAATCTTTGTGTTTCCGTCTGTAGAAATAGCTTAATGTCATCTGTCAACTAATGTCTTAATGAACTAAATTAGTAAATAAGATGCGATCATTGTTTTTCCATGGAATTAAGAGGATTCGGTTACTGAGGTCCACGGTATTAATTTTTCTACCTAACAGCCTACACTCTATATTGATTTTTCATATAGATTAAATTTCCATTTTAAATTTGCATTGACTCTTTAGGCTTCAGTTTCCTCATCCGAAAAGTTGGTAAAATAACAGTGCTAGGAAGAGGTTTCATGGTGAAGTCAACAAAGATTACACTTCAAGGCTACATTTGCAAGTGCCTACACAATATATGTGCATTGCTGTATGTTGTAAAATTTTTGAATAAAATATTAATGCATTCATTTTCTCAAAGACTCTCATATTCTTTAAACTCAGGCCCCACAATAAGCAGGTCTACTTTTATACATAATTCCTAAGGATGTGATAAGAACTAAATAAGATCACGTAAATGCTCTTTTGTTTGCAAAGCATGTGCTTAAATATAAACTGTTGTCATTATAAAAGTCATTCAGTGTAGGGTTCTATACAGTTCAGGAGTCAACATACTCACTTGATACAGTGATTGTCATTGTACTTACCATTCAACATTGTTTACATTTACATACCTGGCTTTGTTATTTCTAGAAGGGAAAATCCATGTTCATCTTGTTTGCCTTTCAACCCCAGACACTAGGATGGCGCATGGCACACTGAAGACACTCAATAAATATTTATTGTATTAATGAATATGAAATATGACTTAGCAGTACAGAACAATATTCAAATTGTGAAATAAAATACACCGAGGGCCAACACTGTTATTTAAAAGAGTCTGTTGATCCTAAATTTTATAATGAATCATTAAATGTATTGCTCAGGTTTCAGAATCTTCAATCTATAATGGTTTATTTTTTAAAAGGCCTTAATTTCCTTAGATTGTTGTAAAGTTCAGAGTTATTCCTTTAAGAAACAGGCTATATTGCATTGCAACAATAACCCCAGACAAATAACATTAGTAGAAATAATATAATTAAATATTCATATAAGATAATTGACTTACCTGCTTTACTCAAATGGATTTTAATGATAGTATTGGACTAACCCTATGTGACAGCATCTGCTGCTTTTATGCACCGTCCCCTTACCTCCCTCGGCCCCCTGCTTTGCCAATCCTTCCGAACATACCCTGGAACATTTGGCTTAAAGTTTCAGAAAATCTGCTCAGTTTGATAATGTCAACTCATCACATTTCAGTTAAGCAGGCATCAAATCAAATGATGCATGTCACAGATACATAAATATTATGTACATGGAAAGCAAATTTTTAGCTATAAATGCATAGAATCTTCTGGTTTGTAAACCTGAACTACATTTTAAAATTTTGACAGTAAGACGAAATTGATGTTAAACTAATATATAACTCTCAAATAATCCAGCGGCCAACTTACTTGGAAGCTACTTGTACAAAATAATATTTGCATTAAAAAAGTCCTTTCCTTAAAGTTATTATCTTAACAAATGTACCATCATAAATCTACTAAAGGTAAATATCTTTTCCTGTAAGAAGGATACATTGAGCTTCATACACATGTTACTGTCTTAAAATTCCTTCAAAAATATAATTAACCCATCCACCTTATCAGGGTTAGCTCAAGGTAACTCGAAATCATCATAAGCTAAAAATCATTCCGAAATTGAACCTCATCACTAGATAAGTGATTCTGACAAAATTGCCATTTTATGGAATTGATTAGAAATGCCATTCCAAGAAAGAGGAGTCACCTTGTGAAAAAAATATATATTTATATCTATATTATCTTATATGAATATTTTATAAACATAAATATACATATATATTTTTACTTGCCTTTGGAAGGAACTTTGCAAAATTTGTTAAACTTCCAGTATGGAATGAAATACCTTGTTATACATTTCTACTCTTGTTAAATATCTGGGGGAAATGTGTTATATTTAAGCCTCACTTTATAAATATTTGTTGAACTTATTGAATTCAGACAAGGAAGGCCAGAGGGGTTTGTGAGAGCTGTTCTCTGCCTTCAGCCGATATTGCATTTGCTTTGATAAAGAATATTTTACCTTACCATTTGGGTAATGCCTGTCTTAGGTTGAGTTCTTCTTAAAGCAGATTCTTAGATGAAGATCCATACAAGTGGTTTATTTGTGAATTGAAAGAAATACCATGGGGTTATGGGAAAATGAGACAGGGAAGGGATGCCAGTTGCTAAAGTCGAAACGGGCGCCTCTGAGCTACCCCCACGGGAAGGGAATGTAGATGAGCATCCATATGTCAATGCCATTGGTCACTGGATGTTTTCGATGAGGACTGCTCCATGATGGTTAATTTCCTGGCTCTTGCAGACTGTCATGAAGGTGGCAAATGAGTCTTCAGGGACAGGAGAGCACCCTCAGGAAAGGAAGCCAAGAAGCCAGGGGCTGGCTTTCTCTTGGAAGTTAGGCAGTGGTTGATGAGGTGATCAAGGCGGGAGATATGAGTGGAGAACAATCAGCATCTGCCAGAATGACATCCATTTTTCACATCTTCCTTAATATTTTAAAATCAGATATATTCTAAGACTTTTCTTACAATGACTAGAGAGGGTTTTAAAAAGTAGTTTTATATGTGACGGAACCCTTGTTGGTGCTGCAGTTAAAGAGTTGCTTCAAAACCCTGCCTCAGCCTCAGCACACCCTGTTCCTTTTGCTCTGCACTCCCTGAAGCCAAATGTTTCAGAAGCAACCACCGATCTGCAGGGTTCATCTGTTTCTCCCACAGGGCTAATGCCTGACCCACCTGGAAGCCAAGCCAGGCTCTAACCCGGCAGACCCACTCTTCTCCTGCTCCTCTTTTACAGACTCCCACGCTTATTGATTCTCTAGAAAATCTGTTTTCCTTTTGCTCAAAGCAGAGTACAAAGCAAGAAACTGCCTCCCACTCCGGAGAAAACACATGAAATCACAAGCTATCCAGTGACTGTCATTCCATAAAACAGTGGTTCTATTAAAGTGCATTATGTAAAAATGGGATTTGTACTAGAGTTGTTTTATAGGAGGCTGGTTTAGATCATCAACTGTTTCATTGAAAATCTGGTCGGTGATGAGTCATCCATAAAACTGGCAGAATAAAACTTCAGGGGTGGCTGTTGTAAAGTTCTTCTAAGGCTCATAAAACTGGATTATGCGCTTCTACAGTTTTGATATTGCTCAAACATTTTATCAAAAGAACGTGAATATCATCAGTGCTACATTTTAATTTGATTTTTAGGAACTTTCATTTTTAACTTTCCTTCCATGCTCCCTGATCTTTTATTTAAAAGTATGGGAACACTTGACCCATTGTTCCTCTTCACAATGGATCAGAGAATACAAAAGTTAAACTCTTACACACTGCTACAGATAAGAGAGAGTTTAAATGTTAGTTATACAATAAGAACCTTAACACTTTTGTGATTATATAAAAATAAAGACTTGGCCGGGTGCAGTGGCTCAAGCCTGTAATCTCAGCACTTTGGGAGGCCGAGACAGGCGGATCACGAGGTCAGGAGATCGAGACCATCCTGGCGAACACGGTGAAACCCCGTCTCTACTAAAAAATACAAAAAACTAGCCGGGTGTGGTGGCGGCGCCTGTAGTCCCAGCTACTCGGGAGGTTGAGGCAGGAGAATGGCGGGAACCCGGGAGGCGGAGCTTGCAGTGAGCCGAGATCGCGCCACCGCACTCCAGCCTGGATGACAGAGCGAGACTCCATCTCAAAAAAAAGAAAAGAAAAAAAAAAAAATTAAAATACTCTACTGTGTTATAAAATAATATGTGCCCATGTGAAAGAAATATATAGACAAAATTAATCTATGATGGAAAATATCACAGTGGTGGTTGCCTCTGGGTGGGGGGATTGAGATTGACTTGGAGGGAGCATGTGAGAACTTTCCAAGGTAATTGAAATCTTCTATCTTAACTGGCACATAGTTATATATAGATTGTAAGGGTATATGCATTTGTCAAAACATATTCGGTGGTAACACTTAAGATCAATGTAACGTTGTTCCTCTCTTAACTCAGGGGTACTAGGCTTAATACCTGGGTGATGAAATAATCTGTAAATAAACCTGTATGATACAGGTTTGCTATGTAACACACCTACACATATATCCCTGAACTTAAAATAAATGGTTTTTAAAAAGATCAATGTATGGGCCAAAGGCAAATTACACAGGTACATCTTTCCAAGTGTGCTGTCCCCGCACCTGTTTTTAGCCATGGAATCTGAATGGAAGCAGACAGCCACTTCCCCCATCCTGGTCCCCAAACCATGTGAGAGTTCAAACGTTGTGCACAAGACCCAGTCCAGCCAGTAAAAATCCTTTCCAAGAACTTTTAAAACATTGCCATCAAGGTTAAAATAAATAAATGAAAAAATAAAAAAATACATATATATTTCTTTTTTTCCCCTGCGGTGAGAAATCTGTGAGGACATGAGTACTGCTTGCTGACAACCAAGTCCTCTACTGTTGGAGAAGGTAGTCTAACACTTCAAATGTGGCTAATTCAACTAAAGGGCTGGACGAATGAACTTTTATTTAATTTTAATGAATTTCAATGTAAACAGCCACACATGGCTAGCGGCTAACACATGGAACAGCAAAGCTTTGGGAGAATGAGTCAGATATCCACAGGGCATAAGACATAAGTAATAAGAAGAGAGAGCCCTGATGGAACTGGATCTCTCTGGAAGGGCAGCTCCACCCCTGCCCTTCTTGTAATCTGGAGAAGTAAGTGTATTGTCCGTTTTCACGCGTTATAAAGACACTATCTGAGACTATATAATTTATGAAGGAAAGAGATTTAATCGACTCACAGTTCCACATGGTTGGGGAGGCCTCAGGAAACTTAAAATCATGGCAGAAGGTAAAGGAGAGGCAAGGACCTTCTTCACAGAGGCAGGAAAGAGAGAAAAGTTCAGGGGAATTGCCATGTGTAAAACCATCAGATCTCACGAGAACTCACTCACCATCATGAGAACAGCACGATCATAAATCACCTTCCACCGGGTCCCTCCCTCCACACGTGGGGATTATGAGGATTACGGTTTGAGATGAGAATTGGGTGGAAATATAGCCAAACTATATCAGTAAGCTGATGAATACACAGGCTTTCATCTCTGCAAATGATTTCCCACCAGAATATTACCCTTTAAAGTTACTATTAATAACATAAACAATCTTTATAACGTTATTTGTAAAAAGAAGCATAAAACGCAAATATGTGGTTCTGGGGTAACACTTCACTGTAACTAAGTTTCCATTTCTCTAACAAATAATTAGTAGATAAACCCAAAGGCTAATTATTGTAAACCTTTCCATCTTCATAAAAATGGAAGATAATATAAATAGACAAACAGCACTGGCACCTTCAGGGCACCAAGAAGAGAGGAGGCTGAAGCTTGGAAAGAACAATCTTCACAACTTTTTCTAGGATTGGTTGTGTTAATTTTCAAAAGTCTCAGGTAAATGAAATGGGCCTGGAGCAATACCTTTGCATGATGTATGTGATTTTTATTTTACACTTGAATTACTTCAAGGAGCTTTCCAAAGAATGTTTTAACATACTATGACCAATATTGTCACAGTCGATGACAGCAACTGCAATTGTACTTTTGAATTCTGGCTGGTAGTGTCAGATTTGTAGACTGACATTATTTTTATAATAGAAGTTATAATGATAAGAACAGAACTCTCTAAAGATTATGGCTCATAGAATTTTAGAGGTGGAAGAAGCCTCAGAGAACATCTAGTACAGCCCTTTAATTTTACAGATGAAGAAACAAAAGCCCAGGAGAGGCAAGCTGAGTTGCCGCAGGTGATGACACCTAATTACTGATCGAGCTGACACTAAATCCAGTTCTTCTAATCCCCAAAGCTTGCTGTCAGTGAGCCAATCGCAATCCATCATACTATTCTGACTTTTGCCTTTTCAATTGATGTCTTAATTACCATTTATATATTTTATAATTTTGTAAGAGCTGACAAATTTGTCCGGACAAAATTTCATATAATCTGATATATTTTGTGACTTTGGCATCAAGGAATGCTTATATAAGATGTTTGTCCTTCATGAAAATCTTGAAGTATTAGGGAATGTATGCTTAAAAAAATTCACTAGCTTTCAATGAAATTTTCCAGCTAGGTCTAATATCAATTTATGCAAAATTATCTTAAAATTGTCTGTATTTGTCCCCTGTGTCATTGTTTACAGTATGATAGTTGCAGGAAGGACCCAAGCTTAGATTTGGGTAGACCAGGTTCAAGTCAGCCACAGCACCTTCTTAACTGCTCAGGCTTAGTTTGTTCTTGTTAAAAAGAGATTAAAATTGTACTGGTATAGAAAGCACCTGGTATTATAGTTCGTCCTATAGAGATAATAAATATATAGTAAACTTAATGAATTGTATTATACACTAGAATATTTTCACATTTGAATTAATAGTGTGATTATTATGTAATTAATGTGGTTAATAAAATATTAATGATACAATATAAAGTAGATAATATCTGACTAATACTAATATAATTCCATTACACAAAAACTTTTAAAACCTTATAAATTAAAAAAAATTAGTTATAAGCATTTGAGAAGATTTTGCCTGGGATTTGGAATTATTGGAAACCTCATAGATCTGGCTTCTTGCAGACCTAGAGTAGAGTGGAAACACTTTGGAACTGAAAAGAGAACAAGAGACAAAATTTTGTTGCACTGCTTTTTGTTCACCTTCCTCCTGGCCCTTCAGATATTTCATCCCACCCAGTCTGAGGCCTATGCCCAAAGTTTGATTATACATTGTTATTAGGTAATGTTTTTGCCTATCATCACTGAGAAGTACTTCCAGAATCTTCTTCCCTTGCATTACACCACAGGTTGATCCTAAATTCGTGTGAGAATGAATCTGCATGAGTTGAATCACTTCATTTCTGCATGGAACCTGCAGGTCCCTTTCCCACAACCATGTGCACCTTTAGGATATTGTCACTTTTGTAACTTTTTTCTTTCCCACATCCTGGCAATATCCTCCCTTCCCAATAATGCTCACACATGATTCGGTAACTGCAACAATTTATACTGAAACCAGAAGGATATACGTATCCCCTGCTTCAGATCCTTGTCTTAACCCCAATCTGGTAGATATTCAAATTATTGATAACCTTCCAGACCTGGAATCTGAAGCTGCAGGCCTGAAGATCGGCCTTCTGTATTTCTTTTCCCAATATTTGTAACCAATCAGATAAAGAGCCCAATATTTTCTTGGGCTCAAATTACTTCAAATAAAGTTCATTGAAAGTACTCATTTTATAGCAATTTACTGAATGACTAAAAAATTTAATACAGAATTCTATTGTGAGAGCATTTTTAACAAATTTATTTTATAATGGCAAATTTCATTAGAATTCAGAAAATGTAATGTCTATTCAGGACTGTATATTTCTTAACATATTAAAGACACTATATTTTGCTAGGTGAACAAGTATTTTTCTTAAGTCAATACAAAGGATTTGAAAATTAAATTTTCATTGTATTCAAGGAAAAAACAATGATGCTCCTATAATTTAAGTATCCTCAGTGCCTAGCGTGGTACCAGCACATCACTAATTCACAGCAAGTGTTTATGAAAGGAAGGGAGGAGGACAAAAGAGAAAAGGAAAGGAGGAAGGTTTGTTACGGCATGTCAAGAAGGTGGAAATAGGCCAGGCACGGTGGCTCACGCCTGTAATCCCAGCACTTTGGGAGGCTGAGTCGGGCAGATCACAAGGTCAGGAGATCGAGACCACGGTGAAACCCCGTCTCTACTAAAAAAATACAAAAAATTAGCCGGGCGTGGTGGTGGGCGCCTGTAGTCCCAGCTACTCAGGAGGCTGAGGTAGGAGAATGGCGGGAACCCGGGAGGCGGAGCTTGCAGTGAGCTGAGATCCGGCCACTGCGCTCCAGCCTGGGCAACAGAGCGAGACTCGGTCTCAAAAAAAAAAAAAAAAAAAAAAAAGAAGGTGGAAATAGAACTTGGATTCAAGACTTTGACTTCCGTTTGAAATACCCATTTTTAAAAAATGCTTGAGTTACCTAGAAGTGGTAATTACTAAGTCACTTATTCCAGCAAGAAACATCTGAGCTGCTACTGTGTGCAGAAACCTCTGGGGATACAACACGGGTGAAACACAAGTACTGCCCTCCAGATATCCACAGGTTGGCAAGAAAAAGAATACTTTGTACATTTCTGTAAACTGCTATCAGGAACATAGCAATCTCCTGCAGCCCAGTGCTGGAAGGAGGCTGCAAAATGACAAGAGGGTAAATAAATTTGGAGAATAATTGCTTGAGCAAAATTTGAATATTTAAGAGAAAACTGATGGTCATATATGTTAAAAGGATGGAATTCTAGGTAGAGGGGATGGCAAATGAAAGGATTGGGGCATGAAACTGTGGTGAAATTTCCCTAAACACTCGGTTTATTTGGTATGACTAAAGCATAGTCTGTGTGTGTGTGTGCACACGTATGTAGGTATACGTGCATGCATATGCATACATGGATATACAGAACATAGAGTAGGACTGAGAGAAGGTAAACTTTTTAAGATGACAGTGAGGACACTTAGTCAAGATGAAACAACGGTAACAGCAGGGACTATATATGACTATATGTGCCACGCACTGCTGTAATCATTTTACACACACTGACTTATTCGATGAGGACATAGACACAAACCCACACACCTTTGAGCTATTTCACATTGTGATCATCCTGAGGCACACAGAAAGTGCTTTATTCTTGTCACAAAGCTAGAAAGCAGCAGAGGCAAGAGTTGAAACTAGACAGTCTGCAGAGACCCATATATTTCATGCCAAGATGTTTGGACAAGAGAGGAACTGAAGCATGCTAATAATGTGATTAATATCTCTAGGTTCTGACTAAGTTTGTGGAAGTCATTTATAAGGAGGAAAGCAGAAGAACCAAGGCAACAGGTCTTCTTGGGGCCAGATGCAGTAGCTCAAGATAGCGGAAAGACGTCAATGAAGAGACTTTGAGCTAGAACACTGAGAACTGGTGACTAGCATCAGGAAGAATGGACATGGGGAGGACTCGCTGTCAGCCTTCTGTCTAGTTTAGGTGAATGAGTGAGAATGAGGAGTTTGATTTCCTTAGCGAATCTCCATGGGAAATGTCTCGCACACGGCTGGAATGCATAGGATACAACTCTGGCAATCTTGACTCTAGACAAATACAGAGTTAATATCTTCTTAACTGGAATAAGTAGAAATATAGGACAAATACCACTGTGAGGCTTCCCACTTTTCAGTTTTATTTGTTGTTATAATGTAGCTATGGAAGATATGTAAAGAAGGAAAATAAAGCAACCTTTGCACCAAAGTATTCTTATTAATAAAAAATAAACACCTAGGTCTTATCCTAAAGAGGTTATTACCAAGTGGTGAGAAATAGTTATAAAGTATAATAAGTATATATAAGCCTTAAATTTCAAAACAGATTTGCATAATTTAGCATAGCTTGTGGGTAATGATGATGATAAAATCACTAAACATCTGCTAAGCATTTAAACAACATTTTCCTTCCGTTAACATCAGTAGCTGGAAAATAACATACTTTGGCTCAAATTGTCCTGTTAAAAATATAGTTTGGGGCCAGCAGAATTTTATTCATGGTTTTATTTGGAGTCTCCACTTTTTTCTGTAAATGTATTTATAGCCAAAAGCTTTCAGCAGTTAGGAAATGCAGCAGATGCCAATAAGTACATTCATTATTTTGATTATGGCAATGTCAGACTTTCGGAAAACTTCCTCCATCTCTATCTGTAGCACAATGTCACATAGGGAGAGACCATGTGCTGGTCAGGAAATAAACAGAGGTTTGTGGCAGGAGCTAAAAGAAAATGCTGTTTATTACTCTTATGTTATAATTGACGGTTTTAATACAATAGCGATTATGACATGTTGTCCCAAACCCTAATTTTGTTGTTTTGTAGCAAGTAACATCTTTATCCAGGAACACAGTGTTTTTTTAAAAAAACAAAGAAAGATTTGGGGCCAGGCGCAATGGCTCATACCTGTAATCCCAGCACTTTGGGAGGTGGAGGTGGGCGGATCACGAGGTCAGGAGATCAAGACCATTCTGGCTAACACAGTGAAACCCCAACTCTACTAAAAATACCAAAAAAAAAAAAAAAAAAATTAGCCGGGCGCGGTGGCGGGCGCCTGTAGTCACAGCTACTCCGGAGGCTGAGGCATGAGAATGGCGTGAACCCAGGAGGCGGAGCTTCCAGTGAGCCGAGATCGCACCACTGCACTCCAGCCTGGGCGACAGAGCAAGACTCCGTCTCAAAAACAAACAAACAACAACAACAACAACAACAAAAATGAAGATCTGGATAATTCATGCGTCTTTTGTTTTGATTGCAGAATTTCCTCATTAACAGATGTGAAATAATTTACCAAGTTTTTCTTCAAATGGACTAGGCCTGTATAAAATAACAGGAATGCCCTTTGCAGTGAAAGCACTTTGTATTAGGGATTGATCACTCAATTACATTCTGGATGAGAAGAAAAAAAAATCCTATTGGTGTTTTTACATGATTACATTTAGGGAGAAAAAATATGGAAAGCTAAGAATCTTTTGTGGGGAGACAAAAAGAAGGAGCTTTTAAGGGGCAGTTTGAAAACACAGAATTACTTTAGATAGTTAACAATGCTGTTTAAAAATGACATCATGCCTTTAAGCAAAATCAACAGCAGTGAGACAAACTGAACAAGCAGGTAAAAATATAACTCAAAACACTGATGAGTAGTAGTTTTTGAAAGCGAATTCATCCAATAAACTACATCAAATAAAGGCAAATAAAGATAATCTAAGCTTCATTTACAAAGTACATAGAGAAAAATACTTGAAAATATATCACATCCAGGAAGAATTTTTTAAACTGACAGGTGAAGTTATTTTATTATGTATAAATTATTTAAGGTGGCAAATATCCTGTCAAATGACTACCCTTACAGGAGACAGTCAACTTGATTCTAATTAATAAACAAAGTTTTAATGGAAATCCTAGAAAACATAGATTCATGAGACTCAGCATTCAACTTGGAAAGCCATGGAAACTGTGTATCTAAGCCACTCTAACCAAAGAGAAGAAAACCTACTGAATAACTATTATATGCCAGGGAGACGTTAGGTAATAGCAGTGCACAGACAGACATGGTTCAGGCTTTGACGTTGGCGACAACTGGTGGAATATGTGTTATCTACCCTGTTATTGTACTAACCTATCCTCTATCCTCATCACACAGTATGAGAACTACAGTAGCTTGTCTTCTGCCTAAAATCTCCTACCACTTCCACAATAATTTAATCTGCCAGCTCACTGTTATGCTGGTATTTTTAAGAAGTAATTTCATATAATTAGTCTCTTTCTGGATGAAATACTGCTAAGGTGTTTATTACTAACCTAAATTCAGTCCTCTTCAGCTCTTTCACTCTTTGTAATCCAATTCCATTCTCTGCAGCCAATATTCATTTCTGCTTGTTCCGAAATCTATTCCATCATTTAGGATTTGGAAACCAGCAGAAATGAAGATGGGCTACGAAGAATGTAAGCAGATTTTAAATGGATTTAGCTCTAACCCCATTTCTCAGAACAATTCCTGACTTGAAACAGGAAATGTCTAGATGGTTTCACTCTCCGATTCTGTGGTGACCCAAACTCATAGCACTCAGATTCTGCCTTGGCCCTACTGAGATTACTAGTCTTATCTTACATACAACTTCCTTCCACATCTACCAGGTTAAGAAATGAAGCAAATTATGTGAAATAGGGGAAATACTTTAGAGGAAGCTTGAATTCTCAAGTATACTGGTGTATTGGGATAATTTATATGGTATGGTAAAGTTAGAGGGTAGATGATGGCACTTCATCACATCTGCAAAATTTTTAAAAAGTTATCCTGGGGCTAGGCATGGTGGCTTACACCTCTAATCCTGGCACTTTGGGAGGCTGAGGTGGGAGGATCCCTTGAGCCCAGGAGTTCAAGACCAGCCTGGGCAACATAATGAGACTCCATGTCTATAAAAAATACAAAAATTGGTCAGGCATGGTGGTGCACACTTTAGACCCAGGTGCTCTGGAGGCTGAGGTGGAAAGGATTGCTTGAGCACAGGAGGTTGAAACGGCAGTGAGTCAGGATCATGTCACTGCACTCCAGCCTGGGAGACAGAGTGAGACCTTGAGACTTTGCATCAAAAACAAAACAAAACAAACAAACAAACATTCTGGAAGCAGTACAGATGGTAGGTTGAGAGATGAGGGTAAATTCAACCGAGAAAGGGATGCAAATGAGAACATAATTATGAGTAATCTATATAAGAGTTGGTGAGGGAAAACTTTTATTAAGGTGCAGTAAAATAATGGTGAGATCGTGAATTTTTTTATTTTGTATTTCATTTTTAAAAATCATAGCCGCATGTACACCTAATTACTTTAAGAAATGTTACTTTTGAAACAAAAATAGTCATACTCATTGACTCTCAAATGTTCTTATGAGTTACTTATATTAAATGAATGAAAAAGACAGGGACTACAACTATGTATAAAATATGAACCCAATTTTTAAAGAGATAATTATGTATAGATAGGCATCAAGAGACAGATGGGTTAAGAGACAAAAAGAGAGGAAAGACAAGAGAATAGAAAAAAACTTTAGGGGCTGGGTGTGGTGGCTTATGCCTGGATTCCCAGCTCTGGAGGCCAAGGTAGGTGGATTACCTGAGGTCAGGACTTCAAGACCAGCCTGACCAATATAGTAAATCCTTGTCTCTACTAAAAATACAAAATTATCTGGGTGTGGTGGCATGCATCAGTAGTCCCAACTACTGGGGAGACTGAGACAGGAGAATCGCTTGAACCCAGGAGGCAGAGGTTGCAGTGAGCCGAGATTGTGCCACTGCACTCCAGCCTAGGCCAGAGTGAGACTCCATCTCAAAAAAAAAAAAAATTAGGGAGATATGCATAAATGTTTCATTGGTTGACTCTAGTTATTGATACTACAACTGATTTGCATCTTCTTTCTTGCACTTTCCTGATTTAGAAAATTCAAATAATAAGTATTTCTTGTTTAATAAAGAGAACATTGATTGTGTTTAAAAGTATGTCAATTGGTGAGTACCAAAACAAACTGTCAATAAAAATAACCAGAAGAACACAGAGAACAGGTGCTAGAAATATCCAAAAGGACAAATTGAGAAAAGGTTTTGATTGGTGGTTCAGGGATAGCAGAGAGAGGGAGAAGGCAGGCATCCATGATAATTTACATTTCCAGCTGCATGTTATGCATGGCTGTTGATGAAATCAGCAGTGCAGAAGGCTCAGCATAAATAAATAGGAGGGGAGAATTGTTGCAAGTGAAGGAGAGGTTGGCTGTAGGTGCATTCGGTCGCAAAGCAGAGGACTGTTTTAAAACTGACATAGTTTCAAACTGCAGTTAAAAGCAACTTCACTGTACTTGGTTTTGTTATTATTATTGTTGTTGACTTCCACTTCCTACAAATCATGCACCTGAAAGGATTTGTTTCCAGCACTGTCCTCTATCTTGGTTCAGGACTTGGGGGAAAGAGCCCAAATTCTACAGGATTCATTTCGAGAGAGATAATTCAAAGTGCTATAGCATTATAGCTGCAAAGATCCACGAGATATTTGGGGATAAGTGTGTGACAGTGAGGAGAAATAGAGTTTGAAGATAATAGTTTAAATTTTTATTTAGTAGTAAATACTTCCATTAGTGGCCTGAACACCTTGTTTAGTAGTAAAGACTTTCACTAGTTGCCTGAATGAAACTCTCAACAGCATAACTTTCTAGCTGTGTAATTTCAGCAAGTTCCTTAATCTCACTGGACTGCAGTTTTCTCATATGTTACATAAAGGTGGTAACAGTATAAATTCTGTAGAGCTGTAAAAAGTTAAGTTAAATGAATGTAAAAGTTAAATGAATGAATAGATGGCAACAGCTTAGAACACAACTTTAGCAGATTGTAAATACTATGTAAATATTCGATGATATTTTATTTTCAGTATATATATGTGTATATATATATTCTTTCTACAGAGCAAGCTCTTCATGCATTAATAGTAATCTTGCTAAAAATCCAAATCTTTTCAGAATGAGTACTACAGAATTTCTTTTCTTATAGAAATATTACCAACATTAATTATTCTCTTAGATAAATGTGATTCACATTTCATCTCTTTATGCAATTTCCTTATTGTTTTATCATTTTCCTATTGCTCTATTTTATAAATAATGAATACAGCATTTTAATGATTCTTGTAAATAGAGACCACATTTTTTTACCTATTAAGCATAAGGAAATTTTTATTCATAATATTTTATTTCTTTCATTGTACTTGAGATTAACAGCACAATTTCTCATCCGCAAAGTTTATTATAGGTTGTAAAAATGAACATGATCTCTCTTCTGATTGGCTGAGTAAAGAAGTTTAATCTTATGTAATTATCTTTGAAATCACATATGCATCAGTACAATCAAGCTCTATCTATTAGATCACTGAACTGTTTCACATGATTTTATAGATTAATATTCATATAAAACTATATATCTTTCAGCATATCTCCCCTTCGCAGGTTTTCTTAAAGGAAAACAAAAAAGGCTAGCAAATTGGAACCTTGGATAATGAAAGAACTGCTTAAAAATATATTCAATGAATTGCCATTGGGTCACTTTTTCCCCTTCGAAATAAAAAGTTGGGGTATAAAAGAAGAAAAATCACTCTAAAAGAACCGGAATGTCAGAAAAGACTGAGAACATTCTATTTCAGTGGTATACAAACTTGGTTGTCTTTTTAAGCTATGAAACTTTTTCTTTAAACAAAATTTCCTCAAAGGTCTAAATGTTAAAATAGATAAACTACTGTGAAGGGCAGATCCTGCAGGGCCACCCCGTGACCCAGCCCCAGAAGTCTTCCTTTGAATCTCTCTGCTCCAGGTAGTGGTTTGAATAATGACAACCTAATCCAAACATGGCCTTTTAGAGAGACCTTGAGAAGCAGTGATGTCGCCGAGGTTACATGGTAATCCAGTAAAATGTATCCATGAGTTCTGTGCCCTGACAGAGAATACGTTGTTACATTAAAATTTTTTTTATATCATCCCAGCTATGGAAACTTCAGTTGCCAAAACTGCTACTGCTACATAATGTATTCACCTTTTGGTAGTAAACTTCTCTGCTCCAGTTTCTTTTCCAGGCTATGAAGTGTTTTGTTATTTTTTGCTTAGAAAAAGAAAATCTCGATTTAGAAATAAAAATGAGACAAGCACAGTCAAAATTTAAATTAGCTTGGTTTCAGTTCCTATTATTAAAGAGATTTTTTAAAAATCCTACTTTTGAACATCTTTGCTGCCATCCTTCATTTCTCTCACAAGGGAAATGTAATTCAGCAGAGTCAATCATGACTCTTTTGAATATGGTTTACTAAATTCACAAGCCAAACGCATCTCTGATAGTCAACACAAGTATATAAACAAGCATTGAGTAAATGGCAAGAAGGATAAAAGGCATTTTTCCAAATGAAGACTTCCATTGAAAAGAAGAAATTCAATGAACCTTCCTTAAATCATATGAAACATTCTGTTGAATAAAAAATTGTATTAAATTCGCTGTATTAGAACGGGTACACACTTCAAATCAAAAAAGAAAAAAAAATGTCCCTACCTAACCATAGGTAGGGACATTGTAGGACTAATGGAAGTGAGTATATAAATCCATTTGGCACCAGAGATTTTTTTCGAA
This sequence comes from Macaca fascicularis, assembly GCF_037993035.2. Lineage (NCBI taxonomy): Eukaryota > Metazoa > Chordata > Mammalia > Primates > Cercopithecidae > Macaca > Macaca fascicularis. Next base: position 187,912,647 of record NC_088377.1, read on the forward strand.
TGTGGAAGTGTCAAAAGAATTCTGCTCCAGTTAGAGTAGTGCCTGGCAGGAACAGGAAACCATAAATGTCACTGAACAACCTTAGAGACAAGCACTTCCTTCACTGAAGAGAAACCTGGTATCTTTCTAGAAATTCTAGTATGCTAATACAAAATGCTAGACACTATCTAATTTCATTTCTCCATATTAATCAGTACCTTAATGTATGTTGCATTTTATAGATAGTAAATATACTTTAATATTTTCTTTCTTTGCATAAAGAATAAACGCAAGTCGATGGAAAAGAAAATTTTTAAAACAATTGTAGTAATTGGCTGTAACTGGTGAGTATAGGTTGGCTTTGGAGTGATGTAGCCCTCTCTTTGAATGCTGGCTCCACTATTTGTTATCTATAGAAATAGACAGGTCATATAAAGCATTTCCCATCTGGCAACATACTTGTGAAGATTAATTAAAACTTAATCTATTGGCCAGGCACGGTGGCTCACTCCTGTAATCCCAACACTTTGGGAGGCTGAAGCAGGCGGACCATTTGAGTCAGGAGTCTGAGACCAGCCTGGCCAACATGGTGAAACCCTGTCTCTACTAACAATACAAAAAAACAGCCAAGCATGGTGGCAGGTGCCTGTAATCACAGCTATTTGGGAGACTGAGACATGAGAATTGCTTGAACCCCGGAGGCAGAGGTTACAGTGAGCTGAGATCATGCCACTGCACTCCAACCTGGGCAACAGAGTGAGACTTTGTCTCAAAATAAGTAAATAAATAAATAAATAGCTAATATATTTAATATAGCTTGAAGAACCTAAAATAAAACTTGGAACCTTATAAGCATTCATTAATTGGCAGCTAGTGAGTCCTTTAAGCTCTATGACTGCAGGAAATATACATTCACTAGGATTATCTCAAGTAATGGGGAAATGTTTCTGGAAAATAGATATGGATCAAGCAAGTTAGGAGTTCTGACCCCGCAGCATGGAAATAGGGCACACCTAAGCCTCAGTGCAGAAACAAGATAAAGCTACAATGGTACTCTTGGCCACATCTCCTTAGTAGGACGCAGGAGTGAAGCTGTTTTCCCTCAGTATTGTGACTAGCTCTACTCTACTTCTGCATCAATCAGTCCTGTTCGCAACAACTAGTCACCCCATCCTTTGTTCAATGCTCGTCATCTTTAAACATCGACCTGCTTGTAGTATCCACTCACTCCCATGTCTGCTAACTTATAGAAAAGCCAGGTACAGGTATGCGAATGTAGAACGAGCCCACAATATAATTAAATTAAAGTGTAATCAGCAGAAGCTCTGTGCTTTTGTGTAGTAACCCTTCTACCAGTGAATGATACTTTCTTTGTATCCTATTTTGACTCATCAAGACAAATTGTATTGGTCTCATGAAGAATTGAGATCCCTTTTGAGCAAAGCTCTTCTATGAGACTACATACAGGCCAGCCTGTAATTGCTCTGATGAAGCGCATCCGGGAATAGGGTGAGGCTTGGTGTCTCGTGGCACCTGTTGCAGCCATTTATCCTGGAAGAATTCCCTGGAAAGGAACTGCACATGTGGCACACACTGTTAGACTTAGCATTTCTATACTTTTCTTGTCCATTTGTGCAGAATGGTGGAGAGATGATTCAGAAAGAGAGCTAGTTTAAAGCTAGAATAAATCATGCAAACACAATTTTTTTTCTAATTTTTGCAACTTTTCTTCAATATCCTGAAGGATAAACAGAGGTTATTCTGTTGTGTTTTCTATACCCATGCTAAGGTTCAGGAAACTATAAAAGAGGCTGGTTGACAATCTCTCGAAAGGCCTCCCAGGAGAGATTTTCCATGGCCCTGGGTCTGGACTTCACCTACACAGATTTAAATCTAAGTTTATTAACAAGATGATATCCTTCCTGGAAAAACTCACAGGGGCAAAGCTCAAAATAAGCTTATTATGTATGTAAAAAAGACAATTTATCAATTTAGAAAAGACACCCTGAATGCCTGTATGTGTATGTGTGTGTAATTTCATATATTATATAATATAGTAATATTTTTAATTGACAAATTGTATGTATTTATCAGCCTATATTTTTCATGACATAGTTTTTCCTTTGGAAAAGGTAAGTAGGAATCGAAATTAAAAGCTGTAGATTGCTCGATGAATTTGAAATTGAGAAATGTGTGTAGTTCAAATATTTTGTCCAGCTACCTATAGGGATACACTTGGCCTAAAACAATCTTTCAGCCAGAGATTCTCCTCATTTGGAGTGAGACTAGGTATCCCCCACATTAGCCTATAAGAATCTATTGGTTTTAGGTTTCTGCTGTGGAACACTTCTCTGTTGAGACATTCTGCATTATTTATATTTGTATATTAAATCAAGGTATAGACTTGTTTGAAAACTATTCTGTCTCTCTAATAACCCTATATATTTATTTATTAATTCATTCATTCAAAAGCTAACTTATTCTACACTTATTATGTGCCTGACACTCTAGGCACATAATAGGTGGCAAAAACAATGTCAAAGACATTGGGGGATACAAGAGTGAATATGGAAAGCAATGTTTTTTTCTTACTCAACCCTTAGGCTCCAGTTAAGGCAGAGAAACAAAAACCCATCTAATCATTCCATTTCTCACTCTATGGCATAATACTTAGAATGTTTAGGGATTATATGTTATAGAACTTAATCTACATGTTAGCGTATACAATCCCAATTGATCTTGCAAACATTTCTAGAAAAAATCCTATCAAATGAGTAATAAAGTGTTCTAAGCACTAACATAGAAATGTATTCTGTTGAAAGAGAAAAATAAAAAAAAAAGTGGTTTTCTATTATAGTTTACTTGAGAATAAAACTTAATATGGGAACATTTATCATAGATTTGACTCTTCCATAAAAAGGATTGATCGAAGAGCTTAATTCTCAGAAGGTAACTTAATTTACCTTACTATGAGATCAACCTCACTATTTACCTCATAAACAACTTGAATTTTCACGGTATAATTAGTCAGTGGTTTTTCAGGTCTAATGGACAGCCTTTGTCATGTTAAAACATGACGAGGCAGTGACTCACTACAGAAGACAAGCCTTTTCAGAATATACTCTGTGACTCTTTAGAGCCTCTTTGAACTGAAAACTCACATCTTCGTTGATACAGAGTATTCTGAAATATCAAATGTATACCTGCATTGGAAACTTTACTAGGTAGCACTGCCATATCCAGTTTTTACATAAGAAACTGAGCATTCTAGCATATGAGTTGGGACATCAATTGTCCTGCTTGATTTCCTATTTGGCATGTCTGTGATAACAAGGAAATTGCTTAATGACTTTATTTATTCCTTGGAGAGGTGGATCTGTACACAATAAGCATTTGCAAACACCTGGGACCTTTTTCAGCATAGTCTGTTTATAGGCCTAGGAAAGTATGAACAGACAGTTGAGAAGGAAGAGACAAAGGCATGTTATTTTACTGGGACACAATGAAATGGTTGTATATAGAAGATACATCTTAAGATATCAGAGATCAAAGCTATAAAAGAGGCGGGAAGAACAAAAGGTAAACATTCAGATAGTTTCACTTATTCTTCCTTTCTGCATCCTTTTTTTTTTTTTAATTGGGAATCTTGGTGGGTTTTGGGGGAAGGTGGAGGGAAGGCCTTTCCTGAGGCCCTTTAGTTTCTGACTGAGTGCCTGAAAATAGATGTAAGACAGAGAATGTCTCCACTGACTCTTACGGTGGCTGTTTATTCAGAGTGCAGCCTTCATTCGACTCTCCTGGAAGCTGGCTGTGAGACAGGGAATCCAGGCCAAGTTCTTTGTTTGGCAGGGAAGTGGAGATGTAGATAGAAAAGAAAAGGCAACTAATAACACATTATCAAGTCAGTTACCAGTACAGGTAGCTGTGGCTTAATCCCACTGAGAAACTGAGAACCCTTAGAAAAGGTTCCCATCGGAATCATCTTCTCTGGGGCATAAGGGGTCAGGGGTTACTATACCCCTTTTCCCCAAGTGGTCATGATCTCTCTTGCACTTCTAGCCTGTGGTGTTTTCAGGTGCACAGGCAGTGGCTGCATGAGAGAACTCTCAATCCATTGGAAGTCAGGAGTGTACCACAATGAAAACGGCTATGGGGGCAGAGATGGAGAGAGCATGACAGTTCTGCTGTAAGTGGCCCAAGTTGAAGGGAGCCGTTCTCCCCTCTGCCTTTTTACCTTCTTATAAAAACCAAATTAGCAAAGACATTGACTTACAGACTTTTCTTATAACCAATTATGGACTTATATTAATTACTCATCAATATTCTCTGATCCATAGTACATATGAAAATGTATGTGTGTGTGTGTGTTTGTAAAATGCCATTATTCCTGGTACTCTATATTTGCCTAAGCTTAAAATTCAGTCCTTGTACTATGTTACTTTTTACTGTACGTCTGTGACAAAATAATACTGCCATATGATGTGAACCTAACACTGCCCACTGCTTTTAAATTATATTCTCATTTTTTGTTATTCAGTGATGGTTCAATTATTTCACCAAGAATTGAATAGAGGTAAGAGTCAAAATGACCAGGATATTTTCTCTAATACCACTGTGTACTATTAAAAAAATAATTAAGACTTCTTTATTCATAACAATTATGAATTGATGCACTGAATGATATAATATTTATTCATGTTAACAGTGGAAAATGTGAGTGGGAACAGCTTTTATATGGAAGGCTTTTCTTGTACTTTAAAAATAAATAAATAAATAAATAAAAATTCTACTTGATGGGAAAACTGTCGTATATGAATTGATTTTATAAGCCTTTGTTTACCAGCCTGAAAGAGGAAAGCTGCATAGTCATATTTTAATGGCTTTGTTTCTTCTTTTAAAAAACTATCAACATGACAACATCTGAGGATAGGTTATGCTGCATACTAGTAAAAACCTGAGAAATAAATGTTTGACTTCTGATGTAAAGGTTTTCTTTTTAAGGTAGACTTAATATCAATTTTATACTTACCCGATGAGAACAGCAAATCAATCAAACAAATCAAACATTTTCTTCTCCAGGGAACTGGGGAAGTTTCTGATCCCTTGATATTATGATATCTATATACGAAATTCCATACTAATGACCCCCAAGATAGATGGCTTTATCAATAAGATTGTAAGTTATTAATTAATTAATTAGTCTCTTGGAAATTCTACTGTGTGATTTTCTGTTTTTACCCCACAGGAAGGAGTTCTGAGCTACCTTGCTTCTTCAGAGGGTTAAATTTTTCATGTTTCAGGGTTGAACAATTAGGTGTAGGCAAGAGCTCAAGATAGGATTTGAGGGGCTTTGTTTCTGTATTTTAGACTATTGAGTACATTGTATAAAGGGAAAGTACTAAAGTTGATATTTAGAGAAAAACGGGGGGGCGCGGGCAGGGGCTAAAACAAGACGGAGAAAGACAATTTGATACCCTTAGGATGGGGTGATGACACCAGGTTTGTTCCAACATACCAGCCACCCACATAGCTGTACTAGAAGCGGGGCCTTGGCAGGGAAGCTCTGTGGCCCTCTGTGACTTTAACCCTGGGAACCCAGCAAAACTTCCTGTAGGCAGAGTTGATACAAAAGGGAATGTTCTCAAAGTAGCCACCACTTTATATGAATAAATAGCCCCTCAGTAGAAGACCACTGGCCAGTGTTCTGTCCAGATTCACACAGGGAGGCAAAGGTCGCCATACAAAGTGACAAACACTGAGTTTCTTGCTAATTTCATTGAATGGGTAGCTTGAACCAATTACTTTGAATTAGAAAAAATAATGAGATCTGACATACTTTGCATTGTGTCTTCAGTTTTTCTGATCAATCCGTAAGTTACATGATCTTCACATACAAACTAAGACCACTCACATAAAAGAGAGAAAAAGAGTAATTACTCTTGCTTTCTTAGCAAGTGTCTGGAATAGCATTTTCCAGTGCATGCACTAGAGACAGTCAAGGCCATAAATTTCTGATGTGAAATACATTTAAGAAATACCAATATGAGGGCAATGGAAAATTCTTTGGTAATTTGCGAAACATGTTAACATATTAAAGGTTCTGAAGTAACCCATTCTTACAAGTTTAACTTTCTTTAACCCAGAATTGCCCAAACTTATTTGAGCATAAAAGTGTTTTAACACTTCTGAGAAATATCCTTTTAGATACCAGATGGCTAAATAAAAATAAGTAGTTGTTCTACATTGTAATAGCATCTATTACAGTTTCAAATCTAAATATCTGTCTTCGTTCCTAAAGCAAGATTATGTATATGATTGTTTTTATTTTCTATGTAGACTCACAAAAGAAGAGACATAGAAAATTTAACTCTACACTATCATTCTCCCAGATTCAACTCTGGCATGACAAAGATCCTAGAGTGTATTACAAAGAGGTCACCCTTATAATATGTTAAATGCATATCTTCTGCTATAGATATTCTCATAAAACTATTCTCTTAGTCAAGGATTGAGAATACAACTGGCCGTCTTTAGGAAATAGGAATCAGGTTCAAAAGTATAACATTTAAGTGGGTTAACAGAGCACTTATATGAATGAGCAAGAAGATACTTGTGTTATTACACACAGTTTTATGACCATTAAAATGCTCGTTCTAATTTGGCATCAGATACATGAGCACAATATAAAGAGCCTGAGGTTGGAATGAGAGCAGGAAAAATGCCTGTAGTTTGGACAGGTAGCAAAGAAATTGAGAAAAGTATAGAACTGAAGAGAAAACCATGGTGAGGCACAAAAAAAGCTGTATAATTATAGGAATGATATTAGGGGATTTGCAATAAGCAATTATTAATATTTTCTTTTATGATTGAGAAAAAATGTATGGTCATAACCTGCTGTAGAGGGAATGCAATTCGAGCATAAGAAGAACCATCAGAGTAAGGCCGGGCGAGGTGGCTCAAGCCTGTAATCCCAGCATTTTGGGAGGCCGAGACGGGCGGATCACGAGGTCAGGAGATCGAGACCATCCTGGCTAACACGGTGAAACCCCGTCTCTACTAAAAATATATATAAAAAAAAAATAAGCCGGGCGAGGAGGCGGGCGCCTGTAGTCCCAGCTACACAGGAGGCTGAGGCAGGAGAATGGCGGGAACCCGGGAGGCGGAGCTTGCAGTGAGCTGAGATCCGGCCACAGCACTCCAGCCTGGGCAACAGAGCGAGACTCAGTCTCAAAAAAAAAAAAAAAAAAAAAAAAAAAGAAGAAATATCAGAGTATTATGCTGTAGTAGTCCAGTCTCACTCTGCTATGAGGAAGTACCTAAGCCTGGGTAATTTATAAAAGAAAGAGGTTTAATGGACTCACAGTTCCGCATGGCTGGGGAGGCCTCAGGAAACTTACAATCATGGCGGAAGGCAAAGGGGAGGCAAGGCACCTTTTTCACAAGGCGGCAGGAGGAACCACCAAACACTTGCAAAACCCTCAGATCTTGTGAGAATTCACTCACTGCCGCAAGAACAGCATCAAGGAAACCACGCCCATGATTCAATTATTTCCACCTGGTCTCTCCCTCAACACGTGAGGATTATGGGGATTACAATTCAAGATGAGATTTTGGGTGGGGACGCAGCCAAACCGTATCACATACTAAAGCAGGCAACAATAACTCTAGGAAAATGTTGTAGTTTAGGATAGCTATGTGTTTGGAACAATTTACATTCAAAACTCACAGAATTATGAGTAGCAACAATGATTACGTTTAAATTAGTCATGCTGGAATATAGGTATTTTTAATTGTGTGTTCTATTCTGTGGTGCCGGTGGCATTTTTTCCCCCTTGATTTTATTTATTTATTTATTTTTTCCTGCAGCTCCAGCTTTGTACATAAATGGATAGTAGTGCTCCTTGGTGATCTATTTTCAAGTCAAAATTCTTTCTCATTTTCTGCTGAGGTTTAGCATTCCGTGGATAAAAAGCAAAGTTTTTCATTCCACAGCAAAATATAATGTTTAAAATACCAATAGCTTTACAGGAAAGACGACCAGCCTTATAACCCTGAAATAGTCACAGTTAGTGAACCCTTAGGCACGGTTTTCTCAGCAAAAAAATAATGCTACAGTTAATAGGATAGCCTGGAGAATCCCACTAAGTGTTGAGGTATAGACACTGAAGCAATCTTCTCACGTTCATCCGACTTCCCTCCAGCCTGCCTCAATGCTGTGTTACCCTGTATATGGACAGACTGCATGTCAGATTCCTAATTTTCAAATCAATTTCCAAATTAATAATTTAATAATAATGTCTTATGTATATTTCACATCAACTCTGGTAAATCTGATACTTGGGTTTTATAGTCAAAGTTGAGCATTTTATGAATGCACCTTGTAAATATCACACATCAGGAAAGCACTACAAAACCAAATCACACACTAACCCAGGTTATCTTCCAACATTTGTCCAAATGAGATGCAACACATCTGAGGGAAATATTTATTAATCTTTCTTGTAAGTTATCTGAATTGGTTTAATGGAAATAAAATTTTAAAAACTAAAATATAAATTCTCATGGATCTATCTACATTGGCTTATAATTTATTTTTTCACTAGATTTATGAAGGGGTAATGTAAAAATTAACATCAGAGTATCTTATATAACCCATTTTATCCATTTTAATAAAGTTTATTGAGCACCTAATATGTATAACTTCTGTTTTATTTCCTTTTAAATAATGGAAACTGTATTAACTATTGGGTTTCACATTTTCCTTTGGCTTCGAGGAAGCTCCTGCCTAAATTTTTTCTCAGCCACAGAAATGAATTTATCTAGGTTAACTGGATAAGAGTGCATCACCCTCTATTTTACTTATAGTAGAATTTTATCTGCATATTATTTCCTGTTCTGTTTTATATACCTTTAGCAGTGTAAGCTACCTTGCAGAAATCAAATAAACTATAAGTCTCATATGAATAAATAAATGTTAGGTCAAATATAGAAAAATTAATACCTTAAAATAAAGATTTAATGAGTCTTTTTTTCAGCGAAGAAGCATTCCTCTAATGAGAAATATTAATCATAACTATATTTACTAATAATTTAATAATAATGTCTTATGCATATGTACATTAAATATGTCTATTTATATATAAATGATACCTTAATAATGCCTCACGCATGTATATTAAATACATATAATATATAATTTTATATCTATATACACACATATATATATAGTATCACTTCTCACAGTGACCTTAGGAGGTAGACATTTTTTCTTGAATTAAGTGTGAAAAATTGGAATTCACAAATTCCAGGATTTGAACTAAAGACAATTAATTCTACATAAAGTGGTTCATTTGTAAAATTTAGTCATATGTTTAGAACTAATGTTTGCTATTTACATAGGCCTAAATAGTGTTGGGAAATGTCATTAGCCCATTCTTGCTTTGCAATAAATATCTGAGATTGTGTAATTCAATGTGAGATTTAGGCAGTGACACATATCCAAACTATATCAGGAGGTAAGGCATTTAAATATATTTGCAGACTTCAAAATCTCCTTGCTGTCTCTTCAGTCCTCTAAAATGAGGTGTGTCTAAAGAAACAAAAGGTTTCATACGGGCCTGTTCCCTTGTGGAGATACTGAGTCATGTTGATAAGGATTAAATTAGCCTGCTTAGGCCATCACATAAAAATAAGCTTTATTTAGCCAGACAACAGTAACCGTCGTGTTCACAAGAGCACACACACACAAGCATGGCTGCTTGCTCATAGTAACATTTTCTTTCCTCCAGCCATCCAATTATTTTGAAAATTTGCTGAACTCCTCACTGTACTAACTTAAAAAGGCCATACAAGACTTATAACAACTCATTGCATGAAGATGCCTAAGTCATTAATGTGACTTTTTTTTAGAAAGACAGCCCTCCACAAATCTATTTCTAAATATTAGAGGAAATTGTGAAATATGGTTCAGATATGATAGAGAATCATAGCCCATAATTTTTTCCTTGTGTAGTAAGACTTATAAGATATTTTCAAGAAATCAGAGTTTAAAGTCAATCCATAATTCTAAGAAGAATTCTATGGCCTCCCTAAAATTTGACACTATATATATATGTACACACACACACACACACACACATATCTATATATATGAAAAGACTCGATTAAGATAACTATACCTCCTAGAAGCCTAATGGGGAAAATATGGTTAAGTTTGCTCACATTGGATTTAAACAAAATAGGATTGAAATTTTATTCTTTGCTTTGATAAACTCAGTATTATCACAACATCAACAACTCTGAGACTTAGACACTATCACTGATTTACAAACACTATTTAAAATGTTGAAAGCTATGTAAACTAAGAAAGAGAAAGATCTGTTGATTGACAAAAAAGCTTAATTCTATGTCGTTGCAAAATAGAAATGCATATAATTTAATGAAAATCATTTAAAAATAATACTGGCAATAAAATAACTCTAGTGGAAAGAAGGTGAATTAATGTATTAATGTTTTTCAATTCAAATGCCAAAAGAACACTTTTACCACATGAAATGCAATGGTGAAGCTGACGGTGGTTTTGCATTTGTAGGAAAAAGAAATTTCTTTCCTGTGGGCCTCTTTATGCCTATGGCTCTGAAAATACCAGGTGTAAAACTGAAAATCTATCCAAATTGATTTTTGTCTTAATACATTCAGGGCAGAAGACAATGAGAAAAAATAAAACAGACCGGGCGCAGTGGCTCACGCCTGTAATCCCAGCACTTTGGGAGGCAGAGGCGGGCGGATCACGAGGTCGGAAGTTCTAGACCAGCCTGGTGAAACCCCGTCTCTACTAAAATACAAAAAAAAACTTAGCCAGACGTGGTGGCGCATGCCTGCAGTCCCAGCTACCAGGGAGACTGAGGCAGGGGAATCGCTTGAACCCAGGACGCAGAGGTTGCAGTGAGCCGAGATTGTGCCACTGCGCTCCAGGCTAGCAACAGAGCCAGACTCCGTCTCAAAACAAAAACAAAAACAAAAACAAAAACAAAAACAAAACAAAAACCTAAAAGCATGGATACCCAAATAGAGTAGAGTAAATTAAGAATCTAGACTAGAGACATTAGTTATCTGAAAACTATTCAGAAACTCTGCACAAACTTTTGATAGCGGATCCATGAACTTTGATAATGACCTTATTTTGGGAGTAAAGTGCGCCAATATCCGTGTATTAGCCCATCCTAAAATATTATTGCATAAAAAATTAATTCATCGTAAAATAACACTACATATCACTCGGCTTTCATTTTCTTAACTACATTATAGAATTGTAGCGCATTTAGAAGATGATGTCATCTTTACATGAATAAAGATAGTTCTGCCTCTCAGAGAAAGGTAATAATTTCAAGAAGCTGGATGAGCTGCAAATCGACACAAGTATTTTTTGAGAATATATACCTATATAACAATGTTGTGCTCTCTCAATTTTATTTTTGCTATTTTTATACGTACAGATGTTTCTATTTTTGAAATTTTTTCTTGTTTTTGTTTATGATTTCTATTTTTAAGTTTAGTCTTCCTCCACCAAAGGTGTTTAGTAATCTTCTTTCTGTTTCATTATTTGATTAGTTATATTTTATCATTAATCTATCAAAAAGTACTTCTTCAGTTGTGTAGTGTGGCGATCAATAATTGATTCTCAAATAAATACCTCAGGTTCCTAGTACCAATTATTATTAATCTTAATATTTATTCCTTAGTTTATTATTTCTCCTTTATTTATATTAATTATTTATATATCGTATGATATAACTCCTACATATATAACAGGTTATATTTTTGCATTGCCCTTTCTGACTGATTGGTCTGTCTATTCTTAGGTTACTACTAGATCATTTTATTGATTTTATTCTTACATTTCCAGATGCTCTCTTTTGGACAATACTTTCTGATTTGAAAGGAAGTAGTGAAAACGTTTTATAAAACAGGGAGGAGGAGCATGTGTTGATCAGTCACGTGGTTTGTAAAGCAAAATATTGGGGTTTGTTGATAGTGTTTACTTATTTTAAATATTAATTTTTTCTATTCAAAGACAATATATTTAATGGTGAAAATCATGAATTTTGGAGATAGACGTGGGTTCAAATTTGAACTTTGTAACTTAATGGTTTTTTAATCTCAGGTAAAATCCATTAAACTCTTTCAAGTTCTTTCCTCTCTGAATAGGATTATTAATATGAATCTCATCAGTTTAGAATGAGTTCTAAGTGAGTTTATAGAGGAGTAAATAAAGCACAGCTTATTTGTGATAGTAAGTGGTCAGTAAATGTAATTCACATAATTATTAAAATAGTCATTATTATGATTCCTTTAAAAAATTCTAGAAATCTTTATGTTATCTAATATGGTAAATAATTTTTCTAGCTCCATTGCTAAAAGAATTTCTTCAAATTCAAATTTATTTCTATATCTCTTAATAGAAATGAGGAAACATATTTCCTCTTCCTATAATAGTAATCTCAGAACACGTAACTATCACTTGTTGTATGTCTCTGTGAGTGACTGTGTGGAAAGAACTTACCTGACTCACTCACATCTCTGTGCCTTGGCTTTGGGTATACGGCTGCAAATCTCTGCTAATTACTGCCATGCCACTTTCAGTGCAAATATCACTTATTATGTGCTGCTTCAATATTATTTTCTTTATTTCTAAGTTTGGTCCATTCAGTCCTCTCATGGCATGAGTTGCTTTTCTTATTTGCACATAAGTATTTGAATACTTGTCAGGATGCTGCTTTCATTAGACACTTTTCATTATTATGCTGTCATCACTGAACAAGTTTATTTCAAAGCCTTTTGAGAAAAATGACAAGAAACATAGCATTTTATTTCCTTGGCCCTTCATTAGATTAGAAATGTCAAGAAAGACTTAGAGTATATTTATTTTTATTAAAAGGAATGATAGACTTTTCTTGAAAAAAAAGAAAAAAATAAGAAATTTAAATTTTGAATGCTACTGGAGTAGAATACCTTCATCTTAGGGCTCTATGCAGTGAAAAATGTTCTCTTCATTGTTTAGAAAGACTTACATTTTATTTTAAAATTCCTGCCTGTCTTTTTCTTTTGAAGAGCTAAAATACTCTAGTCATTCTAGAACACCAGCTATGAATCCGAAATGAAATCTGTTAGGTGCCAGAAACAAATTACCCCAAAGTTAACCTAAAATATCATCAGGGTAACACATTCAATTACAAATTATAGTAACAGCTAAGATAATAAATTTCAGCAGCTATTAAAAGAGAGATGATAATAGTACCTTTGTCTGAGGTTTGTTCTGATAATTAATTCTAACTATGTAGAGAATCTAATACTGCATGTGAGGCTGAATTCTACGAAATTACCAATATTGAAGCATTTTTGGCCTACAGAAGCAACAATTTCATATGGTTCAACCGAAGTGTTGCTCCAGAGTTGTGAGTTTCCCATTCACCATAGCAATGACCTTCAGCCAGGACAGTACTTACTAATTACAACCTAAAGGTCTCATGGATAGAAAGCAAGGCAGACTTGTTATGACAAACCTGTGTTTGCCTATCTTGGTATAGTGGTGCCTCAGTTAGCACAGGGCTTTCACTCTCTTACCATGGCCAACTTCACAGTCTCTGTGACCCTTCAAACTTCCCATGACTTCTGCTTACCCATGGCCATGGCGTCTACTTATGGCATCACTATGCTCACTGCCTTCACCCACGTGATTCTCATATGTGTAATTTACTAGCCTGCTCTCTATGGGAGCCGGTGCCATAGAAAGTGTGGATGAGGTTATGTGTAGGTAACTCCGCTGGTGATGGGTTGATGTCGATCATATCTGACGCCCTTAAATTTCTAAAAATAGGAGTCATTGTATTCATTCTAGATTGAGGAGGATAGCATTTAAATGGGGCATAAGTATGCCTTATAAGTATGTAAAAAGATATAAAATTACCATGCATACTGTCTTTCAATAACAAAACAATACTGTAGTTTAGTATCAAGGTGACAAAATAGCCATTATTTTCTTACTGTAAGAGTCATTTAGTCTATCGTTTGCATTAGTGACAATTTTTCCAATGAAACTTTCTTGATTAACAGACTCTTTCTTTTACATAAAATGAAATAAGAGGGTGATAGAAACCAGATATTCTATCTAGTTTTTATGACTATCAGATTACACAGAATAAAAACATCACAATGACACAAAACATAATCTTACACATTAGACAAATGCATACAACTTTAAAAAATATTGCAACCAAAAAGATATAATTAAATTACCCTGATTCATTGAAACTTTAGCTTTTAAAATGTTCATTTATGTGGGTATAAATACATTTTATCTTAATTTTACACAAGTTACATTTATATTATTGTTAATGACAGACACCAAATTTAGTAATGTCACCTTGTTTTACGTTTTATAAAATTTGCTTCATTTTTCCACCAAAGCAGATATGCTGTCAAAATGTGGTGTTCCCTGAAATTTTAAAATGCATCTCCTTTCCTTGTGTAATTTTATAATAAAATAGTTAAGAATAAATAATTATAAAATAGTTAGGAATTTTATTTTGAAGACTGATATTCTAAGTTGTGTATAGTAAAGAAGTTATATAACTTTTACAGTCAAGGACCTCATATGATAGATGCTAATTTTAATTAAATTCATTATTTCAACTTTGAAAAATGGAGTAGGAGGAGAGTATGAATCAGAGGATGAAGTAAATCACAATTTAGGCTACAGGGCCACATTTTTCTCACTTAATAGTCCATGATTATTTCCAAAGGTTACTTAAATCCAATATATGAATCAGAGCTTCAGGTTTGGCATCGTATATTTTCACATAGATTTTAATTTGTGGAGAAAGGACATATTCTGATATTATTATGGGAAAGCCATTGGATTCTACAGTGTGATAATAAGAGATTTCAGGTCTGGGTCTTCTTTATCAGTCAGCTTTTGTATTGCAATAACATCCAATCTCAATTCTCAAAGGCTTAGAGCAAGATCATTTGCTTTTTGCTCATCTGAGAACTGCCGGGTGAGTTTGGGTTGGCTGGGCTCAGTTTCACTGGGCTTTTGATTCCACGAGCCCAGAGTGAAGAAGCAGCCACTATCATTGCAGTTTTCAGCACAGAGGACATAACAGGGAGACAGAGGCTGAGCCAAATCAAATAATCACATTGAAAGCTTTTGCTTAATCATACCAATGTCATGGCTGCTCATATTCATTGGCCATAGCAGCCACATGACTTGGCAGAAGTTCATAGAGTTCTGATGCTTATTCCTCCCATAGAATGAACAGGAATTCTCATATAACTGTAATTGACTATATCAAATCCCATTGCTGGAAGTGGGTGAATAGCTGGGAACAGTAATCCACTGTATTACACATGCCAAATCCAAATGATTCAGCAACTTTCCAGTTTCCTACTGGACAGAGAGAGGCCCGTCTCTCTGGAAAGTCACTCCTCCTTTGTATGACCATTGTGACAGACACTGGACTTGCAACTTGACTCTCTGCTGCAAACCACTTATATTCTGTTTTTGGAAATACCTGTAGTGGCAGTAGAGAAAGTAGAACAAAATGAGAAAATGGAGATGGCAGAGATCATGGGATCTGAAAACCAATATAAGTCAGGGTAGGAAAAAAGGGAGAGTCTGAAAGCAAACTTGGAGAGCTGACTCTTAGACCAGAATAGAAAACATTTTCTCCAAAGTATTCGCCCCTTTTCAAATGCAGAATTAGGCCATCTATGTTTTATGATACCCATTGCCTTATATTCTTAAAAAGAAAGGAAAAAAAAAAGAGATAACACTTAATCGTCCATAACAAAGTGTCAATGGGATAAACACATGCTTTTTCAAACCACAGATAGGATCCTGTTAATTTCCTGCTTAAAATGTGTCCATAGTGTCTTATTGCCTCATCGTACTGATAATAATGAGAGCAACAATTATAATGGCAAAAGCAAGGACTCCTACCATTTCCTGTTAGCATATTAAATGCTCCACTCTACACTAAAAGCTTTATATACAGTCTTATTCCTCACAATAAATATGAGAAAAACAACTTTACCAAACTCACATAGTTAATAAAAGTATTTTTATGAACCACCACAATACTAAAAAACGGTGAAATGCTGCGTTTTCATGAATATCACCCAATCTAGCTTTCCTGACTCATCTCTTGCCTTCTCCTCTGTGATTGCTAAGTACAGACACACAGAAGTGCTGCCGTTTCCTCACTATACTCTATTATTTCATGCCTCTGTGAGTCTGTATCCATGAATTTCTCCGCTTGGAATCGCTTTTCTAGCCACACTACTCCTTTGCCAACCTGACAAATTCTGTTTCTCTTCTAGCGTCTCTTCTAGATGCAGTCCTCTGCCACCTGCTCTAGGAAGGCATGCTGTAGGTAGATAACTTCTCTCCTGCATTCGCTTGCACTCTCCACACACTGCAGCGATCACGTACACCTGCACAGAAAATGCCTTTGCTATACGTGCCCATTCCTGGGCCCACCCAAGTCTTCCACCCTTCTCCAGGTGTGAATACCTTTAGGGTCTTCTTTATTCCTATTTTATTTTATACTCCAGTGTATATTCTAACAAGTAATCAAGCGACTTGAATGGAAATCTCAATAGCCAAACTGAGTCGTTGCTGTCCATTTTTAATATTTAACAGAGAGATGAATCTATTGGAGGCAATCATCTGAGATGATCAGATATAATGGCCGATAGCAACTATGCTAATCGTAAAATTTTAAATGTAAAAAATTGCTTCATCGAATTATTTTTTAAAATGTATCTAAAACATAGTAGGCTGAGCATGGCGACTCGCACCTTTAATCCTAGCACTTTGGGAGGCCAAGGCAGCAGGATTGCTTGAACATAGGAGTTTGAGATGAGCCTGAGAAACATAGTGAGACCCTGTCACTACAAAAAATAATTTGAAAATTAGCTCGTGTAGTGGCATGCACCTGTAGTTCCAGCTATTTGGGAGGCTGACATGGGAGGATTTCTTGAGCCCAGGAAGTTGAGGCTGCAGTGAGCTGTGATCATGCCACTGAACTCCAGCCTGGGCGACAGAACAAGACACTGACTCAAAACAAAACAAAACAAAAAGCAAAGTCAAAATTTGGATGTTCAGTGTGTTCATTGCTACTTACACACACACGCGTGCATGCGTGCAAACACACACATTCACAATATAGTTTTATCAGAATACACCTATTCCGATAGCAGAATCGAAAGCTTACGTAAGTGCTCAAGCTTTGGATTCTGCTGTTCTCTGGATTACTCATCTCCAGTTTTCCAATCCATCATTAAGGATAGCCTTAATTACCTAATAAGCATTTTTATGAGTGTTTCAAAAAATAATGCATTTTAATGAAAAATTCTTAGAATAGTTCTTGGCACATAAGTCATATTTAAATGTCTCCACTGCCTAATTCATACAGATCGTACCCAAGTGAGAGAGTATCTATGAAGAATAAAAATGAAAACAGGAAGTGAGACAGTGAAAGGAGGACGTCATTTAGATTTGATAGCATGGTTTCCAAAGGCAGTGTCCTTTTACAAACGTTCAGGTAAATAACACATTATTGGCAGAGACAGATGGCAAAGCCATTTTAGAAATAAAGATGAACCGGGTAAGTACATGCCAATTTTGGGAAGACAATATATTGTACCCTTTTTCTGGAGTTAACTTCAATGTAAAAGTACTTTTAAAAGTTAGAAAATAGGGTACATATTAGGTAAAAGGGAATCTTGCAAAAATGGATCCAGCACATATTAGTGAAGAGAAAAAGATGATCAGAACTCTGAGTTTCAGTGATTTGTCTTGTACCATATTTAAGCTATAATAACTGAAGATAGGAAACCAACCAAAAGACCGTCTGCAAGGTGATGGCATCGTTAAAAATAATAGAGAAACATTACTGCCAACTTAAATGGAAAACAAATTGGAAACAATTTTTAAAGTTATATAAATACCAAATTTCAAAAGGACT
This sequence comes from Macaca fascicularis, assembly GCF_037993035.2. NCBI lineage: Eukaryota > Metazoa > Chordata > Mammalia > Primates > Cercopithecidae > Macaca > Macaca fascicularis. The sequence goes on from NC_088377.1 coordinate 187,930,655, forward strand.
GCCTGATATCAGAATGGGAATTTCTAGTAGAAAGCTGAACAAAATGAGACTCAAGAGAGACAGTTAGTGTGGTGCTAAGATTGGGTAGAATAATTCAGATCTCAACCACGGGAATAACATGTTGAATAATCATATGAATAATAACACGTCACAATAATCCTGTGAATGAACATTGGAATTTCAGCATACAAAGAGGCAGCATTGTTATTGCCAAAATAGTTGAGTAGAAAGGAATTTGTTGATGAGTGATTTCAAGATACATTACTCTGAGTATCAACGTGCCCATTTTGAAAATGCAATAATAAACAGCCTTCACATAATTGTGAAGAATAAAAGCAGATTATTTGAAGTGTCTACCACTTCGCTGATAGGGATTCAACAAAATTAAGTTTTTCATACCAAAGCGTAGAATTATCAATCAGTACCTCACGGGACATCAACAATGTTGATAAGTAGTAGAGAGGTTGACTTGATATTAGATAACATTAGGTGACCAGTGAGCCAAGACATTCACTTCTTTGGCTTTCCTTCAGTAAAGTAAGTTACCTAAAATCTGAATTAGAGTAAGCGGATGTTGACAGGGATACATGAACAGGAAAGGCATGCAGAGACTTAAGAAAGAAGGCATCTGGGACATTTGCCAAGAAGGATTACAGGCAGGTTTTATGCATGCAAACCTGGATGATGCATATGGATAGCTTACTGTGCTGACTTCGTTCAGAGGTGGTATAATTAGACAGAGAGATAAAACCGTAAATGTGACTTAAAGTGGGCACAGACTATGAGATAGGTGGCATTTGTAGCAGGAAAGTGTAAGGACCAGTTCCAGAGGTTTGCACTGTAGCAGTCCATTGTGATGACAAGATCCTGCAATTCATCACGAGAAAGAGTGAATCATGTGGAGAAGAGAAGTGAAAACAAGAAGGATGAACCCACTCTGGTGGAATGTATGTCTTCCTCCCTTCTTAATTTTGACTGTGAATAAATCTTGTTGCCAAAGAAAAGGTCATTACTATTAGCATCAGTCATGGATGAAAACAGACTAGAAAACTCATTTGTTTTATGAACATGATTCAGCAGCAGAGGTGATGTGAAACATTCAATAGGAAAGGAATTCATGCATGCATAAAGTGTGTTGGGGCAAACCCTACTGGAAGCTTGTTTGGGTCATAGGTCTTCCCGGTTTTTTCATTTGTGCAGCCTGTTGGCAGGTCATCACTACTTTCTAATTCTAAGTCCTGAAAATTGTTATAAGGTAAGTCTCTATTTCATTAAATGTTCTATTAAAACAAGTTTTCTATTGTCAGTTTTGTTATGACCAAATTCATGAATGGAACATACAATAAAATGTTAGGAAATTTGGACATTCTATTTTATGATTATTGATTCTTAAATTTCTATAAGGTCCATTATGTGAAATTCCCAGAAAAATTTAAAGAGTTTCCTTTAGAATATTTTATTTGCAGTTATTGACACATATAACAAAAATATGGGTAGTAGTTTTGCTTTCTATGACAAAATATTTATAGTCAAGATATTAAAAATAGATTGAATTTTAATTATACAAAACTAATACATTTTAGAATGATAATTCAAACATGGAAACCATCAAAATCAGTAACTATATGTTAGTATCAATAAGATGCCAATTAAAAATATTTAAAAATATGAGAAAATACAAGAAAATATTTTAAGAAAACCTCTTAAGAGATATCTTTTTTTTTTTTTTTTTTTTTTTTTTTTTTGAGAAGGAGTCTCACTTTGTCGCCCAGGCTGGAGTGCGGTGGCGCAATCTCAGCTCACTGCAAGCCCCGCCTCCCGGGTTCACGCCATTCTCCTGCCTCAGCCTCCCAGTAGCTGGGACTACAGGCGCCCGCTACCACGCCCGGCTAGTTTTTTGTATTTTTTGTATTTTTAGTAGAGAATAAAAATACTACTAGAGACTAGTAGGGTTTCACCGTGTTAGCCAGGATGGTCTCGATCTCCCGACCTCGTGATCCGCCCCCCTCGGCCTCCCAAAGTGCTGAGATTACAGGCGTGAGCCACCGCGCCCAGCCAAGAGGTATCTTAAGAAACTTTCTTTCACACGTAAAATCCCATGCCTTACCACAACACTGCGATGCAGGCATTTTCTTCAATTTCTAGTGGAAAAAACAAGCATGAGATTTGAAATATCAAATAAAATATGCAGAATCAAAACACAAATAAACAGTAAGCTAAAATTTTGAGGCTTTTATTTTTTCCCTACTACATCTCTAAGGTGCTGTGAGATTCATTTAAACTAGAACAAGTAGAATGTGTTCTAGAAATGGCATCCATAGGATGGTTTAATAACTGGAAAGCAATTATCCACAATGCTTTGAAATATACATTTGGTTTGTTTGCTTTTAACCTTTTAATTTGTAGGTTCATTCAAGTTACCACATCTACCAATTAATTGCAAATGCACCTAGCCACAGTCAATAGTTGATTACTTTTGTTTTATTTTATTTGAACTACTAAACAACTGTTACTATGCACAAATGTCTTGTTAGAATTATTTTGCTGTGAGAGAGTGAAATCTATCTAATTTCATGAATATAAAGGGGGAGATGAATTATGAGAAATATACACGAGTACTTCATGAAACCCAACAACAAAAGGTACAACTGGAAATTACTACCAGAGCCAGAACCAAGAGTGGTATAGGAACAAGGATGGCTACTTCTTACATCTCTGCCTCTTTTTCTCATTTTCTATGTATCTGCTTTATTTCCCTTTCTGTGTCAGTAAAGCAATACCGTCTGCTATTTGCAAGACCCCCAAATGCCTGTTTTAGTTATACCTAGGTGTACTTGACTTTCCAGCTGAGGTTGAGGTTAAAGATGATGTCATTGTTTTAGTAGCTGTGATAAAAAATAATAGACGTCTAATTTTGGCATTGTTTAAAAAATATGATTTTACATTTATAAATACTCAGTTTGAGGTAGGAACAAGGCATGTGCTTACAAATATGCAGAAAGTAATTGGCAATATATGTAAGAATCACCTTAACTGTCTGATCCTTAAAACCTTAATAATAATTGTGCCAGGCAAGGTGTGAGAGCCCCAGCATCACAAAGTGGTGGGCTGTGGGTGGTGGGGTAATAAGAAGAACTTACCAACAACATTATAGGTTTGAAAGGGAAAGTTTTGGCCAGGTGTGGTGGCTCACGCATGTAATCCAAGCACTTTGGGAGGCTGAGGTGGGCAAATCATGAGGTCAGGAGTTCGAAGCCAGCCTGACCAAACCCTGTCTCTACTAAAGATATAAATAAATTAGGTGAGCTTGGTGATGTGCGCCTGTAATCCCAGCTACTCGGGAAGCTGAGGCAAGAGAATGGCCTGAAGGAAAGGAGGGAGGGAGCGAGGGAGGGAGGGAGGGAGGAAGGAAGGAAGGAAGGAAGGAAGGAAGGAAGGAAGGAAGTAAAAAGCCTCATGTTTAAAATGATTCTTCTCTCTCTTCTGACTTGTAAATCTCCCTTTTTCTCCTTACCATTAAGCATAGTTCCATTTCATTGTTTTCTCTTCTTCAATTCTAACCTCTCTGGAGAAACATGAAAGAAAATCATGGAAAAATATAATCTTGGGTTTTTGTATCAGAGTAATTCAGCTTTTTCTAATCTCATGGGCAGATTAGGCCTTATCTTTTTAAGGAAAACATTGAAATTATAATTTGTAAAGGCCTGTCTGATGAACTATTTAGATAAAATTTTACCTCTTGTAGCTTCCTGGAGGTTGTAGACTGAGCAGGGTATGGTTGGCTTCATTTTTCTCACTTAAGTAGAGAATGGAAAATCTGGAATGAGATCAGGGATACCGTTTGGGACTGGAAATCACCTGTGAAATAATATTTGTAAAGCCAATTAAAGAGAGTCAAAGATGGACCTCTAAGTGCAAGTATAAAGGGAAAATAGAAACATCTCAATGTTCACCCATTTAAGGGACAGGGAAATACATTAAACCAAGAGAAATTACGCGAGAGGTAATCATAATAGTTCTGTAAGTTGGTGCAATTACCTTAATTTACTTACAGAGAAAGTGAGATACAGAAATGAACAGAGCTAAATGAAGAAGTCATTATCAAATGTCTTTGACTTAAAGACTGTGTCCTTTTCAGGATAGCAGGACCTCCCTAATGAATGTATTCTCCTTTGCAGGGTCAGAATTGAGAATAAATAATTGAGAAAGTGATTTCACTTTGGTAGATTCCAATGCAAAGAAAGCAACACAATCTTTAAAAGATTTGCATATAAAACAATTAGCTGTCAGTCAACAAGAGAAGAATAAAAGCATTGCCCTGTAGAAAAGCAATCTATCCAGGCCAGGAGGGGTGGGTGGCTCATGCCTGTAATCCCAGCACTTTGGGAGGCCGAGGTGGGCAGATCACCTGAGGTCAGGAGTTTGAAACCAGTCTGGCCAACATGATGAAACCCCATCTCTACTAAAAAATACAAAACCTAAAAATGAGCTGGGCATGGTGACGGGTGCCTGTAATTCCAGCTCCTTGGAGGCTGAGACAGGAGAATTGCTTGAACCCCGGAGGCAGAGGTTTCAGTGAGTCGAGATCATGGTACTGGGCTCCAGCCTGGGCAATAGAGTGAGACTCCATCTGAAAAAGAAAAAAAAAAAAAGGAAAGAAAGAAAAGAAAAGTGATCTATCCAATAAATTGAGTAACTTAATATGTTTTTATTATTCTTTCCATTAGTCTAATAAATAGTTGGCAAGAATGATGGTGGGAGTGGTCCAAACTTTGACAATGAAAACAGAGAGACACGAGGAAACAGAAATGGCACATGGGGTTATCCGACGATTGGAAAAGAAGCCTGAAATAATAGGGTAAAGCGCAAGTGAAGCGAGGAAGCGAGAAAAAAAGAAGCAGAAGAAGTTGAAATGCCAGAGGTGTCAGCTACTAACAACACATTTAATGTGAGAGAGGCAGATGGTTGTGGAAGCTAGAGGTGATAGCCATTTAAAGCAGATAGGGGGATCACAGGCTATGATGCTCCAAATGCTACTGCCAAGTGACAGCTACTGGAAATGCCACTCTGGTCATTGTATCACAGATGTTAAAGGCTTGCCATTCATTAGTTTCAAAGGAATCTAAATGAGTAACCACATGCATTATAGAGACAAACAACAGATTATGAATGTGTACTTTAATACTTTAGGGGCTGAAAGGAGAAAAGACCAAAGACAATAAAATTCTAATGGCTGTATTTAAAATGAACATTGTGTGAGTCTAAGAAAACTGAAAGCTCACAGTTCAGTTCGACTTAAAAAATGTGTGTGTCTGTGTATAATTCTTACATTACATATATCTCATATTAACATGTTATATAATTATCATACATAATACCATTATGTATGTATGTAGTATACATTATTATCATTATGTGTGGTTATTTGCGTTATACATTATATGCCATTTAATAACATTCAATGTGTTATAAAGATGCAATTTTAAATTACAAGTGGGTTTGTGACAAGATGATTGAATCCACAATTTATGTCAACAGAGGTTGGAAATTGTTGAGGCATGTTTCTAAACTTTTAAAACAGGTCGTCATTTGAGTAGATGTTCTTTTTCTTTTTTCTTTTTTTCTTTTCTTTTTCTTTTTCTTTTTTTTTTTTTTAAGACAGGTTTTCACTCCTGTCACCCAGGCTGGAGTGCAGTGGTGTGATCTCAGCTCGCTACTTCTGCCTCCTGAGCTCAAGTGATTCTCATGCCTCAGCCTCCAGAGTAGCTGGGATTACAGGCATGTGCCACTGCGCTGAGCTAATTTTTGTATTTTTTTTTTTTTTTGTAGAGACAGAGTTTTGCCACGTTGGCCAGGCTGGTCTCAAACTCTTGAGCTCAAGTGATTCGCCTGCCTCGGCCTCCCAAAATGCTGTGATTATAGGCATGAGCCACCGCGCCTGTGCTGTGCGTATTTTCAAATACAGAATACTGAGTTCAATGCAATTTGGTCATATTTTGAAAATTCCTGCATTATTATGTTGTTGTAATGGAACATTTGGGGTTTTCATAGTTGTTTTGTTTTGTGTCCTCAAGGGGAGATGAACCTTCTTTGTGTGCTTGAAGATACCGAACATATGGGTCTTGGTGGTTGAGAAGACCATGGAAGCCTAAAAGAACAAATTTGCCCTCTCCCTGCCTTGCTTGCAATTAACTATTAAAGTTCTACGGATGATACACATATTATCTAAGTTTACTGATAGAGAAAGCCAGAGCATAAGCCTTAAGCACGTGACCTCAACTGAGCCAATTCTAAGCACCAGACTGAGAACCAATAATGCAAGGAGAGATTAGCAAAGGCTCCCTTTGGGTCCTGGCAGTTCACAGTGATACTTAAAGACAAAGGCAACGTAAGCTGAAGCAGCTAGTACTGAGAAAGAGTAGTACTATTATCTTCACTAGTCAGTGAAGTGTGGAGTAGTTTTTGACTTTGATTCTGAGTGTCTAGACTTCCATTGTTGCTTCTGGTTTTCTGAGCCAGTGTTTGAAAGCATCCCACAGTTCTATATGCTAACAGAATTAACTCTTAAAAAAATTCTGTTTTTCTTCAAATCCCCTAGAGTTAGCTTCTGTTGCCTTCAACTAAAAACCATGACAAGTACAGTAGATAAGGCATAGTTTGGGATCACAACTTGATTTTTTATTTCGGGAATACAATTTAACTTGTGGAGAGACTGATGTTCTCTATCTCTCCAAAAATTGTTTTTGTTATAAGCTCTATTCATAAGTGAGTTGTAATGTTAAAGAGAAAAAAGAAAAGGATTTTAAATTGCTTTCTGCAGCAGAATGGGAGGCAGTAAAAAGGACAAACTGCTAAACAGAGAAAACAAGACAATAGAAAGGAAAGACGCTCTAAAGAGGAACTGACAGGGCTGCTGTGAAAAAAATGTAGAGTCTGGGTTTAAATTGCACATGTGACAAGAAAGATGTGATGGAAATAAAAAGGCTTGTTTACTCACACTCCCTCCACATCCCCACTGCAACACACCCACATGCACAATCCTCTAAGGAAAGTTCACATTGCTGGATTTTTTTTTTTTTTTTTTTTTTAGTTGAGTGCATAGCTGCCTTCAATATAATATTGTGTCACATACTTGAACACACTGTGAAGTCATAGGTATTTTTATATCAAAACAACAGCAGATAGGTATTTCAATATCAAAACAAAATTGGAGAAACCTGTGTAGTTATAAACAGTACTGCATAAAATAAAGGAAGATTGAGGTTGGGTGGTAGAGAGGAGATAAATATCAGGAAAGAAGGGAAGATGTCCATGTCTGATATGGATTTTCTCAGCTGTAAATGCTGAGGACTGTTTTGTAACCCTCCTTTTATGTGCTCATCAAATGGACATTAAAATATCTATTTGTCATAGTGGTTTGTGAGATATATTCATATAGCAGGTAATGCTGTGAAGCACTGAACCTTGCTCTAAGTTATACAAAGAGTGGAGACAGAGATAACCAGTTGGAAGCCGGTTACATCTAGGCCATGTGTTATTTCTGTATTTATGTAGTTTTCTCTGCGTAATTAGAACTGCTATAGTGCTAACCGAAGGAGAACTTTAGATCCTAGATATTATAAAAAATAAATACAAAATACCATTGCTATGGACTGAATGTTTGTGTCCCCAACATTTATATGTTGAAATTTAAACCCCAAGGTAATGATAATAGGAGGTGGAGCTACTGGGAGGTGATTAGGTCATGGAGTTAGTGCCCTTATTAAAGAAGCCCCAGGGAACTGCCTTGCCCTTTTCACCATGTGAGGACACAAGGCAAAAGTACCAGCTAATGATGAACCAGAAGGTCTTCATCAGACACTGAATCTGTTGATGCCTTGATCTTGGACTTTCCAGTCTCCAGAATTGTGAGATGCACATTCCCATGGTTTGTAAGGCACTGAGTCTACAGTATTTTGTTACAGTAGCACAAATGGACTAAGATTACTATGGGGGCATAAATCCTCTAAAACAGATTTTCTATAGATATAAAAATTAAAAAGAGTTATCATACAAAGACTCCCAATTTGCTCCATATCCCATGATTTGTTCATTTGATCAATAAACATATGTGCAGGGATCTAGGTATAACAACATGAGAAAGTAACAGTCCTCGTGGAAATGGTGGAAGCAAGAGAAATTAGAATTTATAAAGGTGTAGTGGTCATAAATGACCTCTAGAGTATTTCACTAGAGTATTCATAATACTCTAGTGAAAAACACCACATGACTTGACTTGGTTGTTCTTAATCATGTTAATATTATAACTTCTTCAGAGTTCTCCCTTCAGAGCTCTCGCTAAACACAACAGCAAGAAAATCAGCCTCAATCAAGTTCGGGAGAACTTTTAACTTTGCCTAGCGTCGGTCGAACAAATATCCAGGAAGCTCATGTTATGCTCAGAAAACAGGAAAGGTCTGACCATTAGTCTGTGGTGTTTATCGTAGTTACCTTTGCTCCTTCTACTAAAAGGTGATGCTGAATGTTGTCCTCTGCCCTCTATTGAAACCCTGACCCTCCACACAGAGATCTTTAGAACCACAGTTTAATGGCTATCTTTTATGGTCATCCTATAGTCAGTTAACTAACCAATTGGAGGTGCCACAAGTGGACCAAATAAATCTTCATCGTGCAAAGGAATCAAAAACCAAGCAATAACTGGACCCAGCCCTGACTAGGAGAGGCATGACTCCACCTCTCCTCTGGCTGAATAACCACCCATCTTATAAGTCCTTGCCTTTCAGAGTTCTCTTGTTTACTTCTATGTGGATCTACTTTTCCATCTCCACCTCCAAAATAGCTCCAGAGTAGTGTGGTCTGTTTTTCAAACTTGCAACCTAAGGACACCCAAATGAAAAGAGCTGAATGAAAGAATAATTCATGTAGTTTCTTTCTTGGAATATAATTAAGGGAAAAATAGCTCACATTCTTTCAAGAGGGAACAAAAGATAAATTAATATTGTACAATATTATCTGGTAGCACATTCATTATTTACATGGTTTTATTTGATTGATTGGTCAAAAGATTCACAAGAAGATAGTTCAACATACACCTCTGTTTTGAGGGTGAAACTCAGCTGAAATACACTGGAAACAACTCAGCTGAAATACACTGGAAACAATTGTTGTGAAAGTCTACAAGGCAATGGGAGTAAAAAGTATAATTTAAAACCGTCATGTTTACCTAGTGATCAAAGACTTCAGCCTCTAACAGAGATTCCTCATAGTAGTTCACGAAAGAGTGCCATACTGGGGACATAAAAGAGGGTGGGGCTGGGAGTGGTAGCTCACGCCTGTAATCCCAGCACTTTGGGAGGCTAAGGCGGGCGGATCACAAGGTCAGGAGATCGAGACCATCCTGGCCAACATGGTGAAACCCTGTCTCTACTAAAATACAAAAAATTAGCCAGGCATGGTGACACGCACCTGTGGTGTCAACTACTTGGGAGGCTGAGGCAGGGGAATCGCTTGAACCCCGGAGGCAGAGGTTGCAGTGAGCTGAGTTTGTGCCACTGCACTCCAGCCTGGCGACAGAGTGAGAGTCTGTCTCAAAAAAATAAAAAGTAAATAAATAAATAAAAGAGGGTAGAATGGGAGAGTTATGAAGGGATCCTACTCTACAGATAGGGTAAATGAAATGTTATGTAAGGCGGCATCGGTACCAGCTACTGATTATGCTAACTAATGCATTCCAAGTTACCAAATTAGATCTCTTATAAACTTGAAATTTTATGATTAAGTGTTACTAGTTTTGGTTTGGAAAAATGATCCAAAATTGATGTTACATGATTTATAGTTAAAGGAAAATGTAGTACAATGATACTGTATTTTACTGTTGAAGTCTCTGTGTTGAGATTAAGTATTAAGAAGAAAATTACAGTTCAACATAGCAACTGAAAGGGTAAACATATTTAAATAATTACTTAAACAAACGTAAACATTATTAATTCCAACTCACTCTGTATACACTTGCCAGTGGTTGCACTGCCTTGTTCAGATCACTGTTGCTTCATGTGTGGCATGGCCAATCGGCTTCATATATGAAGGATGAGAGGCAACCTGAACTGGCCAATCATGACAGCAGACTTTCCTCAGGGAAGTCCAGTCCATCATCGCCGTTTTCACTCTTCAGTTTCAAATATTATAAGACCTTTTATATGCTGCTTTCTTTGTTAAAGATGGGAGGCTCAAACATGTCATCACTCGGGCCTTCATAACTGACTCCTCTTTCAGTGTTTATGGCTACTGTCTTATCCCAGGCTTTCATTTTCCTCTGACTGGGACCATTTCAAGGGTCTTCTAACTGGACTTTCTCCTTCCAGTCTGCCCGTTACTCACTCCATCCTCCATATTTTCATGATGGTCATTTTTAAATTAGGAATCTAATCATGTTATTTGTCTGTCCCACTGCCTACAGCATAAACTACTAAGTCTTTTGTATAAAATTCAAGACACTCCATATTCAATCATGAATGATTCTTGTCCCTAAGCACTTAGCACAGTGCTCAACATACGGCAGACTCTCGGTAGGTAAATGTGTGCTAGGTAAAATGAATTAAGGGCAATTGAGTGGCCCTTCCACCGAATGATGTCCTGGTGTCTAGAAATAGATGAATTTTGATTGTTTTCGGCAATTAACTTAAAGATTTCAAATCCAGAAACTCTTCAATTTCATAATTCTTCTGATTAGCCCATTCCATTTTATTCAGTTGCTTTGATGATAATCAATAATAGTAGTATTGTTAACTTTCATACAGAAGAAAAGAGGATAATTTTTAAACATTTTTAATATTTCCAAAAGATGTTTTAGAATCATTTTAACATATATATTATGTCCTTAGAATAGATTATCTGAAACAGAATTCCAGGACCAAATATTACATATCACTTTAAGCCTTATATTGTAAAATGGTCTCTTAAAAAAGCACATCAGCTCAGACCCAGATTTATAATGTTCTAACTAAATTATAATACTTTATTTAATTGTCGATAAAAAGCACACTGTTTCACACATAACGCAAATGTAACTTTTTAAATTTAAATACCTTAAGAGGTCAATTATTACAAAAGAGAGATTGATTCATTCAACAAACATTTCTTGAATACCTAATATGTACAAGGCCTCATCTCAGAAAACTATATAGAGTTATAGAAATTAAATTAAGTGAAAAAATGAGTATGTAAACAATCAAAATTAAAAAGTTAGTTTGGAGTCAAATGAAAGCATTTGTTCTTAAAAATATTATGGTTTCCTCGAGGATTGTTCTTTAGTAGCACTTGCCAATTCTTTCTCAGAATGTGTTGTCTTATGATTTGCTTTTTTTAAATTTCACAAACGTCACAGGTACACAAGAGTCTTACATCTTTTCTTGCAAGATTTTTAAAAATCATATTTAGTCATCAAGGCCAAATTTATCATCAAGCCTTAACCCTGAAAACCAAGAAATTTATACATACATTTTATTTATATTTTCATTTCTATTTACATCTCAGCAGTGGCAAATTATACTTACATGGTTTTATGCATTTTGTACAGAATCACCATAAGATTATTGTTTTGATGTATCTAATATTAGACTGTCTAGTTAGCAAGATAATTGGAAGAATTTTACAAATTTCTGTAATCTTTTAATTCTTATCTAATTGAATTAACTTCGTCACTTCAAAGTTCCTAATAAAGACTATAAAATAATCAAAAGTATTTTTTAAAACTTTTAATTTTTAAAGTAAATGACATACAGTTTAGTCACTCATATATTAAGAACTTGTGAAAACAAAATAGAAACACACTTCATAATGTTAAGTTACAATTGTTCTATTTTAGTTTTCAAATATTTTTAATTTTCTTCAAGGAGAAATGTTAAATGAAATATAACCATTAGTTTTTATAATTTTGAAAAGTGTTCTCTCTTACTCTTGTACTTTAGAGAGCCACAATTTTCACAAATCTTTGACATTTTAAGTTGTTTCTTGATATTTTCTTAAACTAAAAACCATGTTTATTTAGATTTATGCACATCTTTATTTCAGACAAACTATTGCTACAGCTTGGTTAAAACAAAAAGAAATATTTTATAATTTTTAAAATGCTGGCTTACATTAAAGTTGGTTTACATTAGCAAAACGCTCAAAAGACTTGTATTGGAATTTGGATCTCCATCTTCTACCAATAAATTCATGAAAACATTTAAAACTTTATAGGTAATCAAATAAAAGTAAAATAATCTAACACTGTGTATTAGTCCATTTTTACACTGCTAATAAAGCCATACCCAAGACTAGGTAACTTACAAAGGAAAGAGTTTTAATTGACTCACAGTTCAGAATGGCTGCGGAGGCCTCAAGATACTTACAATTACAATCATGGCAGAAGGGGAAGCAAACACATCCTTTTCCACATGGTAGCAGCAAAGAGAAATGCTGAGCAAAAGGGGGAAAATCTCCCTATAAAACCATCAGATCTCCTGAGAACTCACTATCATGAGAACAGCAGCATGGAGGTAATCACTCCCATGATTCAATTACTTCCCACCACGTCTCTCCAACGACAGGAGGGGATTATGGGAACTACAATTCAAGGTGAGAGTTGGGTGGGGACACAGAGCCAACCCATATTACATTGCAACACTGTTATTCTCCTTTATTCGAATGGCTAAATTTTAATAAATGATAATATGCCACTTTCAGCAATGACCTTGGAGTTAAGCACTCTGGCTCACTGCTGGTAGAAGTCCAAGCACGGCTTTTTGGGAAGGTTTAAATGTGACCTATCCTTTAACTCAGCAATTCCACTATTGTGAATTAATCATGAAGAAGTAATGAGCATTTACAAAAATGTGTATGTATTTGTGTGTCAGTGTGTGTGTCTGTGTATGTGCACACACACATCCGCATACAAATAGGTGCCCACATATAGTGTGTGTGGACAAGAAGTCAGAGGCAATAGATTGAGGAGTAAATGGTGACAATGGCACAAAGGCATTGATTGTAAACAAGTCTTCCTAGAAAATTACTTATGAAAGACAGAAGAACAAAGTAGCTGGAGCAAGAGGTAGGACCTGAGGAATCTTGTTTATGTTAGGGGAGATTTTAACCTGTTTAAACGTTAATGAGAAAGAACAAATAGGCTAAAATTTGATGAGACCAAGGGGGGAGTAAAGGAGGAGGTCACCAAGAAGCAAGAGGTATAGAATTGGCAGCACAGGTGGAGGAAGCACCTTTTACATTGGGCTGGGATCGAGTAAGCTACAGACTGGCATATGTGTGGGGTGATGAGGGTAGAAGGGTGAGAGAGAGAGAGAGAGAGAGAGAGAGAGAGATAAGAAAGGAGATATGGTGAGATACAGAAAATTTAACCAGAGGCAAAGCCACAGATTGCTCCTTTGGGAAACGTATTTTTAGTATTAAATGCCTCATGTGCAAAAAAACCCCAAAAATCAGATCTCATTCCACCTGTATTATGAGGACTGATGTTTTCTTAAGACTGCCTAATAATAATTATAAAAAGGTTATTCACAACTATAACTGAGTCAAGTATAACATAAAAATGTAGATAATTTCTTATGATTTTGAAAAGGAGTTGATGATCTTTATCTGTAAAGTGCCAGCTAGTAAATATTTAGGCTTTGTAAGCCACACAATATGTCTCAACTACTCAATCCTGTCATTGTGGTTGTAACGCAAAATCAGCCATGGATTATACCTAAAGACATGGGACTGGGTGTGTTTCAATAAAACTTTATTTATAAAAATAGATGACAGGCCAGATTTGCTAACCTCTGGTCTGAAATAAAAATCAGTGAAGAACTTGACACTGGTAAGGTCAAGTTTTTGTTCTCTCAGGGTATTTTTAGTTCATACCTGATTATCACTATAAGTTTTTGTGGATCAAAGATATTTTCTTCTATTTATAGCAGAACAAGGGAAAGAACACCTATTCCGCAGTCTGTGCTCCTGGATTTTAAGGATGACTCTTTTACTTGTACTGGCCAGTTACTTAAAACCTCTGAGCCCTAGTTTCCTCCTTAGTAAAAGAAGGCAATGACCCTGTGTTTAATCCTCACAGATTAAAATGAGAATAAAATGTAAATACTATAAAAATCAGAATTATTTATACATAAGGAAATTATTTACAACCAAATCAGAAAATGTTAGTTCAATCTCCATATGTGTAAGACGTTGACATTATATATACATATGTAATAGTTGTAAGTATTAAGTGAAATAATAATGTATACAAAGTGCTTGGCTGCAGTGCCTCATATACCTTGTATGCTCAGTAAATGCCAGATAATGTTCTTAATTTCTAAAGGCCCATTAAAATTGTCCAGTGCTTGTGCCACACAGCGCCTGAAGGGACAAAATCAAGTTATTCCAAGTCTAGCACCATGCTGGCAATGCCAACCATGGGCAGGGCAGTCACAACAACATACCTTTCAAATAAGCCCCCTAGGGCTGCTTTGCAAATGGCATAAGAAATGGATATTGACAGTTGTCACGGAGCCCAGTGACTCGGAAGCTGAGTTTTGTGTTCTGAGTTGAATATCAGGAGAGAGTTTTCATTCTTCCGTGATTTGGAAGTTACAGCCCCAGACTAAAAGGAAGGCATCTGTTCGATTCTATAGTGACACAAGCATAAAGAGACCAGACGAGATGGCATAGCTACCCTGGGGCAGCTTTAAATTAAACTGCAAATGTACTCATCAGCCCTTTGGAGGAACATTTGCCCCTATTTGTTCAGTGTGTGCAGTTTGTTCACCAGACCAGGGAATGCTTGGTTATTATGAGATTCCACCCCATTAAAGTTCTTCAAGCCACCCAGGAGGGGCAGGGTAAGCAGCAATCAGTTTTCCATGGATGAAGAAGGATTCAATGAGGGAGAAAAGTGCAGTGCAGGTGCAATTCTAACTCATTTCTGAGTAAATATATAGAAAACTTTGTGGTCAGGTGTGATTCATCAGAAGGAAAAGCATTCTCTATAACAGTTAACTTACATTTCGAGCAAACAGTAGGCTCTTTTTCCTTGTCTTTTAAACATTTTTATTTTTAGTTTTTATCTCAGTGAAATCAGTGGGAATCAGCACAGATGCCAGGTTATGTGGTGTTTTTCCAACATGAACCTTCACCTGGAACACCTGTTATCTGCAACAGTGATGATTAGGCTTTTGGCATTTAATAAGTCATTTGCCCTCGACAGTTTTACATCCCCGGCTTTCCTGTAGACTTGTTTTTGACGTGGTGTGTTTTTAGATCCTGAATATGAGGACTACACGCACCGTGCATTTGGTTCAAACATCGGATACAGGTGTCCGTTGAAAGTCAATTCTCCCTCTCACTTTCCGTATCAAATAGATACCATTTTTCACATTGCTCTTTCATCATGGTCATAATAATCATCTCAAAAGTTCATGACACGTTGTTTATAAGGTTTTATTTTTAATCATTCAATTGTAGGACTTTTTTAAAATGTTAAAAAAATATAACTTAACAAGATTATAGTGGCCATGCATGAATACAGGAAGGATTCAAACCCAGATCTTCTGACTCCAAATAACTTTTTAAAATAGTTTCTCTTACTCAGAATGATAAACTTTTACATAAATAAAAACATTTAAAATAGAAGGGTATTGATATAAAGAATGATACGATACATAGAACACAGAAAATATATTGTGTGAGAAGTTTGCTTCAGTCTATATTTCTGTCAATGATTACTTCCAAAGCTGAAGATGAAAGCAAACCCACATGTGTGTGGGGTGTGTTCACAAATTATATTAAACTTGTGTCTCCCTTCTGGCAAATTGGCTATAGATAAGAAATGTAAATCACATAAGATGCTACACATTGGTTGTTTACATGAGCCTCTATATCTTCCTAAACACATATATCCACTGGCAACCACAAGAATGCGATGTGGGCACAATACTCGTCAATTTAATGTGGTTCTATGATTCTTGTTTATAGAGCTGGAGGTTTCGCATTTCCCATTCCTACCGAATTCAATAGCTCAGATTGCCTGATTTACTTTTAGAGCAATGATTCCCTCCTGGGAGCAGTTTTGCTTCCCAGCAAAATTTGGCAATGTCTGGAGACATTTTTATTTGGCACAAGAGGGGGTTGTGTGCTACTGGCATCTTGTGGGTCAAAGCTGTTGATACTACCAAATATCCTATGATGTACAAGACAGTCCCCCACAACTAAGAAATACCCTGCAAAATGTCAGCGGCACCAGTGGAGATGAATGCAAACATGCTAACCACATTCGTAGAGACTAACACATGAACCAGAATGTCATTTATTAATTTGCAATGATAGCTAGAACTGTCAAGGGGACCAGGATAATCATATTTACTGATGAATGTATTTACTCCCTCCGGAAAACCTATACAAAATGCCAAATTAGAACCAGACATTTATTTGCTAAACATAAGAGCAATTCTAAGAAGACAGATACTCCTCATAGAACATACCACAGTTAAAATTGATCATTTGTGTGATTACATATAATTCTTCCTCTTTAAGTCTAAAAACTCTATCGGGATATGGAATGTATCTCAATATGCATCATCTGAACCATGGCATCTAACTGTAATGCCCGTCATGTAGTAGGTACTAACAAATGTTTATGGAATGAATGAATGAATGAATGAATCTTTAATGTTTCAGTTTACAAATTCATATTAAACATATAACATATACAAAGCACGATTCGAAGCACTGGGATTACAAAATATAATAAGATAGTTCCTACTTGTGTGGAAGTTCCTGAATTCCGATGGACTAGATGGACACTGCCAGTTATGTCAGGCTGCTAAAGCCATAGCCCACCCTGCCAACAGGCACCATGAAAGAGTCGAGCTTCAGCAGCCATGTTAGGTGTCATGTGACTATGTGCCTTGGCCACATTTGAATGGACTGGGGTGAAAGTGTATGAAAGCAGGAACTGGCGGCATCCTATTATCTGAGCTTTAGCAAAAAGATGGACCCTGAAAAATCAGTTTCCTGTGCTTGGATATTTAAACAAAAACACTAAATGACTGAAATAGAAGCGTAAAGAGAAGTTGCAAAGATACTGTAGTGGTTTGAACGGTGGCCCCCCAAAAGACATCCACCCAGACCCGTGAATGTGACCTAATTTGAAAAATGTCTTTGTACTGGTAATTAAGTTAAAGATTTAAGGATGAGATCATCCTGGATTAAGTGGGTGGGTCATAAATCCAATGAGCATGTCTTTATACAATAGACAGAAAGGTAGAGGACACACAGGAGAGATTCATGTGAATGAAGGCACAGAGAGTGCAGATATGTAGCCACAAACCAACGGAGGCCTGGAGCAACCGGAAGCTGCAGGAAGGAAGGAAGGATCCTCCCCTGGAGCCTTCAGAGGGAGTGTGATCCTGCCAACACCTTGATTTTTGAACTTCTGGCTTTCAGAACTGTCAGAGAATGTGTTTCTGTTTCTTTCAGGCTCTACACTTTGTTATGAAGCCTTAGGAAACTAATATAAATGCCTAGAAAGAAGAAATATATAGGAGTAAAAGTCATGAACGGTGGCTTGCAACCACTGATGTGATATTGAAGAAGCGACTGAATAAACAAAAAGCTTTGCAATAGAGACATAACACAGTCTGGAGGGAAATACTGAGCTAGTCAGTGGTAAAAGCCACATGGAATTGGATCACAGAGAGCAACCACGTCACTTCTCTGGTTAAGTTCTGGTGTAAAGATACGCAGATTCCTGCTCTTGATAATCCTGCTGCTTTGGAAGGAGCTTCTTTTCCTGCTTATCCATTAAGACGTCAGGCATGTTTGGGGTTTATATTTGTTTAATCTTACAGGAAACTTCCCATCATTTCCTAAGGCTGAAATATTTTCTTAAGAATTGTAAATAGAAAATTGCAATATGAGGCCGGGCGCGGTGGCTCAAGCCTGTAATCCCAGCACTTTGGGAGGCCGAGACGGGCGGATCACGAGGTCAGGAGATCGAGACCATCCTGGCTAACACGGTGAAACCCCGTCTCTACTAAAAAATACAAAAAACTAGCCGGGTGAGGTGGCGGGCGACTGTAGTCCCAGCTACTTGGGAGGCTGAGGCAGGAGAATGGCGGGAACCCGGGAGGCGGAGCTTGCAGTGAGCTGAGATCCGGCCACTGCACTCCAGCCCGGGCGACAGAGCGAGACTCCGTCTCCAAAAAAAAAAAAAGAAAATTGCAATATGAAACAGAAAGTAGCAAACAAGTCCAGCATGCCAATGAACTAACGGACTACCGAACAGAAATACTTGGTCTGGCTAGAAATTTCGTGAAAAGCTTCCTGCATGAATTTATTAAATTATCCCTGGCATATCTTGAGTAGGTTGAGTGGGTACTTTTCAACTGACTAATAAGAAATGAAAGGACAAGAAAGAAAAATTTTCAAAAAAGAAAAGAAAAAGAAAACTGAAAGCAGAGACGCATGACATCATTTGGGTTATCATCTTACTAGGTAATGGGATCGAGCTATGGGCACATGAGGGAGACACAGAAGCAAAAGATACTGAAATGTTATTGTCAGCAGATTAGCATGCCCTGCCTCCCACAGACTGCTTTTGGCTCTATGATAAGCAACCTCTTGAGACAACTGATGTGCCTATTGTTTTAGATGCGCTAATACAATTCCATTCCTAAGAGATTGCTTCAAAGTTACTAACTCAAGATATATTTGAAAATTTTCCATTTTGCCCCTTCTGCAGATACTTGATGTAATTTCCTGCACTTCTCCTGATCTTTCGACAAAGTAAATATTTGAAGTTCTGGGTGTCTTGAAATATAGGGAAACAAAATCTCTGTTCTTTTTTTCTGGAATTTGTAGTAATGCCCTTTATGTAACATCAGTGTGAAGATTACTCCATAGATGAGAAATCAAAGGAGAAGAAGAGTTTTAAAAATATATATGAAAATAATCTATAAAATAGAGGTAGATGTTCTATCAGACTCCCACTCACTTAAAAAAATGAAAAAAGTGTGGTTTCTATTTAGTTCCTTTGGTTGTAAATATATGATGTGTCTAGTCTGTGCCAATCACTGTGCTAGCTTCTTAGTATAAAAAGGTAATTAAAAGCGCAGCTTCACCCAAACATAAATTATAATTTAGTGTGTCTTGAAGGTATCATTTTGCTTGACAGTATAAGCAAAAAGCAGAAAAAAGTGATTGATTAACCTTATTTTATAGTGATGCAGAAATCTAATAAACCCAAATCAAGGATTGAAATGAAGATAACAAAATTGAAGTAACCAATATTTCTGGTTGGTGCCCACTTTTATTACAGTGCTAAAAATACTCATTGACATAAGAAAGGATAGATGAATGCCATCTTGTTATTTTCCAGCACTGAGATAGGTTTAGATGAGTATGTCGGGGATAGGAACATTAAGAAGTTGGTAGCCTTTGCACATATGATGAATAAAGATAGATCATTATAAATGGCTTCAAAACTCTTTTCTTCAAAGGTTCTGACTGGCCTTATAATAAAAGGAATAAAAATTGTTAGAAGATATGGTGTCTTCACTGTCTCAAAAATAATACTTTTTGAAACCTTCTAAAGAATATAGAGAAACGGATAAAGAACCTCTCTGAGAAACTCCTGTTGTCATTGGATTTTGAAATTTGTCATAAACCACCTCTGTACTTAATCTAAATAATGAATGCTGTCACCTTTGTTATATTTAATATATAGATATTGCTACCAAATATATTACAATATTATGCTGTATCACTAATGTAAAATTGTGTCTTGTTAAAACAAAGTTATGCATTATTATTGAAAATGAATATGGAATATATAAATGTTTAGAAGCTGGTTAGAAGAAATTATTCACCTTTCTCATAAAAGTTTTTGTTACTTCATTAAAAAATTCATTTACTTAAACACATATACACACACTTCCACACACTGTAATCAGTGTCTGTGAACAGGTAACTTTGTAGTCTCCTATTTATATCCACATTTATATCCATGTTATTAGAATTCTAATTATCTTATTTAAAAGTAGAAATTTCCAAGTTAAAAATTAATATTGTTCAAGTTAATGAAAAAATAATTTGTTCAGAATTTACACATGAGTAAGACACAAAAATAATACGTATCAGTTATAAAAGAGGGAATAAAATTGCAAAGTACGGAAAAAAAGTAACTGTAGTAGTCATCAAAGAAATGCTAATTTAAACATGGACACAATTTTTCATTCAGCAAAATTATTTTACAACTTTTAAACAAAAAATATGCATAATAAGTTTTAAAACATGCTTAAGGAATTAATCAATATTATAAATATATAAATAGGATATTAGACATCTAGAACAAACCTAAGAAAATATGTAACGTAGAAAAAAGTATTATATAATAATAAGTGAAAGGAACTGTAGAATTATAAACTATTATACATACCATATTATGAATATACTATAATTATGTTATAAATATTGAAAGTTTAAAATAGATTAAGTAACTATACCAGCATGTTAAATGAGCAGTGTTTAAGTTAGCAGTAGGATTGTTACTGTGTGTGCGTGTCGATGTGTGTGTGAATATTTGTGTGGAAGTCATTTCTACCTTTTTTAATAAAAGCAGTTGCTTTTATCAGAACAATTTTTGTCTGACCAAATCAGAAAACTCCCAAATTCAGCTAAAATATGGCATATGCAGAAAACAATAGGTGAGAAAATACTTTCCAAAACTACTTTATGTAAGTAGAAGTTATAATTGTTGTCTTTACAATTATCAAGAATGAGCCTTAAGTGAAGAAGCTGATACAAGCTTTTATTTTCTTTCCTACTTTCTTGTTTCTATATTTCTTCCTCCCTGTCCATGGATGCCTGCCCTTTTTTCTTATCTCAAGGAATTAATTCCTATCTCACTCTTCTTCTGTCATCAATACTTGCCTTTTGACATTAAGGCCAGGTGCATTGCTGATAGCTCCCTTCACTTGGTCCCTCCTATCTTGTCTTGCAGCCACATGAATTAGGTACTAGTAATGAACCCTCATTGGAGAATCTGAGCCTCAGTGATTCTGGATTCTGTTTCCACATTATGTATCATTTGGGCAGATTTTCACAAGTAGGGTCACCAGCTGCCCACTTCATGCATTCTTTCATACCTCCACCCCTAGAATCTGATCCTTATTTTTCTGGAATATGGTTTAGGCATAGACATTTTCAAAGCCCTTGGAGTTGTTTGGAGGCCCAGCCAGTTACTAACCTCTGACTTAATCCTACCAACAGAATCTCATTCTCCTTGCCACAGTGTTTCCTGCAAGGGTGGGAAGCTCTAAGCCATTCAGTGACCAGTCACAGGGACTGGCTCAGGAAACTTCTGAGCCGAGGAGACACCATGCAAGATTACCTGAGGGCTTCTTAGGGTGAGGATGGGAGCAGAAACTTCCTTTTCCTTTCCTGAAAATTTCCAGAAGTGACTGTCACTTCCTAGAAACCTTGGCCATCCTGCTGCCTCTGTGAGGATGAGGGCTGACCTACAGGAATTATAGAGAGAAGGAGGCAGAATTCTACATGGGCCATGCTGGGTCACAGCTCTATGTTTAATTTTTCAGATCATCTGAACAAAAGTATATGCATTTTTTTGGTGTTAGTTCAAGTTTGATTTTTCTGTTAAAATTAGTTCATTCCAATGAACACAGGTTTCCTTGACACAGAAGTGTAAAAAATTGATATGACATAATATGATCCTATAACCAGAGGTATTTTCATTTTAATAAAGGTTGAGTAACTTCCCACTAAATAATAAACCTTTTAGGGTAGAATTTTAAGCATCAGCAAGCTGGTGAGGTAAAGAGGGTACTTTCCTGACATTTCTAAAATCAATTTTAACAATTGAACACTTAACAAAAATATATTGAAACTGAAGGACTCTGATTCGTATCTCAGTCTTCGCTTTTCACTTACTACATGTATGACTTAAGTTAAATTACTTAATTTCAGCCGGGCGCAGTGGCTCACGACTGTAATCCCAACACTTTGGGAGGCTGAGGCGGGTGGCTCACAAGGTCAAGAGTTTGAGACCAGCCTGACTGACATGGTGAAACCCTGTTTCTATTAAAAATACAAAAATTAGCCAGGCATGGTGGCACATTTCTGTAATCTCAGCAATTGGAGAGACTGAGGCAGGAGCATTGCTTGAACCCAGGAGGTGGAAGTTGCTCTGAGCCAATATCTCGCCATTGCACTCCAGTCTGGGTGACAGAGTGAGACTCCATCTCAAAAAAAAAAAATAAATAAAAATTAATTTCTTTAGGTTTCCTTACTTGTAAAAGTGTAACTATATCATAGGATTCTGGTGAGGATAAAATATGAAATAATGTGCATAAAATTTATTAGTGCACAGTGGCTGGTGAATTAATAAAGATGGGGCATTCAGTTTTATTTTAAATTGTACCTTACTATATGTCTATATAGTTTGTTCCTCTTAGTAACATAGTAGAGACCTAAAAGTGCCAAAATCAAAATGTAAAGGAAGAGGAGAAAGAAAAAGTTTACATTAGCATTGCTGTTTGAGTCTCCATAGATGTGAGTATGTTCATCAGTGCTTTCCTATTGACCAGTCTTCTACTAGACAACTGAGAGATACATGAATACACACCAGTTGTGCATAGACTCATGACAATGCTACACCTAAATGGTCTCACTTATCCATGATCTTTCACCTCTGACCTGACCTTTGTATCTTTTGCCCCGGACGTAGCTCCATCGACTGCATCGGTAACCTTGTCTGTCTGTCCTCCTGGTATGAAATGATTATATGTAGGCAGAGACTTTCCGAACCTGCCAACACTTTGGATAATTGTTAAAACAGGTTTACTCTGTGGGTGAAATCGAAACCAAAACTTAGGACACAGAAAGGTGATTCAGGGAGGTGTGTTTATACTATTTCATATGATATTAATGAAATTTTAAAAACTGAGATTATGTCCTAGAGTGACATATGTTTGCTCTCAGAAAAATCACTAGATAAGATTAGGGATTATTTAGGAATAAGTTCCTGAGACATCCGGAATTTTCTGTCAGTGATACCGTTCCCTATCAGTTAAAGGTAGGCTACAATTTTAAAATGGACAAAATTCTGTGTATGACTTTTGAGTAATAGATACTGTGACTGTATTCTTAAAACACAGAATGCTCTAGTAATAGGTCAGAATATTTGAAGTTTTGAAACATCCTAGTGAAGTTTGAAGTACACATTGCTGAAGTTAGGACTTCTGTCTTCTACGTGGCACAGTTGAATTTGGTACATGATTCCAATGATTAATTTTAATATTAAAGTTTTACATTTTAAATAAAACATGACCCTGAAACTAAAATATCACATCCTCAAATATTTATAAAATGCTTTGTCCTAAGTCCTAGCAATTATTATAAGACACATAACACTGCCTGAAATTATTTAGATGAACACAGTGAACATTTATGTAACCTTGTAATAGGAAACTCGAGTTTTGTGCTCTCTTCAACATAAGCTAAGACATATTTCCAACTAAGTTGATATTTAAGTAAATACCACCTAAATGAACATTTTGTGAGTTCAAAGTCACATTTTATAATTTGGTGTTATTGTGAAAACTTAAAAACATCAAATATACCTTTGAAAGTGTCAAGTGAATATTGACTCCTAAATGAGGTATGCAACAGATCAGACAATTCTAAATCTGTATTTCACCATTTCTTTATAATATTAACATCATGGGAGAAAAATGAGAGGTTCTGATATATATATATATATATATATATTTTTTTTTTTTTTTTTTGATAAGGTCTTGCTCTGTGGCTCAGGCTGGAGTGCAGTTGTGGGATCAGAGCTGACTGCTGTCTCAACCTCCCAGGCTCAAATCATCTTCCCACCTCAGCCTCCCGAGTAGCTGGGACCACAGGCGTGAGCCACTGTGCCTGGCTGGTAACAGATATTTTTAAAGAAATTAAGATGTATTTATTTGTTTTATTGGTAATTCTTAGTTTTATTTAGGAAGTGATTCTCAAAGTAAAAGTGCTAGCAGGGTATGAAATATGAAATATGAGAAGAAAAACTTAAACCTATTTCTTAAATTTTTATCTACAAATAGAAATAAAGTAAGAAATAATTCAGCTTTGCTCATATTTAATATATGGATAGACATTGGTGTTTCCACTTCATCCATATGTCATATGGTCATATTTTGTGTGTTGGTGCCAAGGTTTCCCAGGGAGAAGATGGGTTGACTACACACCTATTGTATTTGTCTCTTACATCTTCTAAAATGAAAGGTGCCTAAAGAAGATTCTACAAAAATATCTCAGAATGAATATTACACTAAAAATGCAAGCAAAATCAACAAGAAAATGACAGGGTTGTTATTTATACTCCCAATACAAGTTCTTTCTTTGTCACATCATGAGGTAAAAATCAATGATGATTTACAAGAAATTGACCAGAGATAAAAAATTACCTAGAAAGCAATTTGAAATGTGAATGAACCCACTCGTGTTATTAAACCTGAATTTATTTGTGTATTATTGATGATTAGCTACTGTTAGTTTTAGAATAGAAACAATGTTAGAAATAGAAGCATTATTTTTCAAAACACACATTTTGGGAGAGTGTAAACTCAATATTGTATCGATAGCATTGCACAATCTAAAATATTTGGAGATGAGTAATGTAGGGCCAAAGTATATTACAATGACGTCACCTGGTGGCTGAAATAACACCAAAAACATTTATAGACATTTTATAATTTATCAATTTCTTTTTAAATATATTATATATTAAATTACATAAAAGCTTTACAAGGTTGATGCTATTTTCCCCACTATATAAATGGGATAATCAAGATTTTGAAAGATTACAACTTGTCCATGGGCATAATTAATAAATTGAATAGCATAACCTGATTTCTGATCTTTTGATTCCAAATTCTATATTTTTCTAGCTTCCAGTTTTAGTGGCAAACAATCTACTAAGCTAAAACTGAATTTGGTTAATTGTCAACCAAGACTCCAAAACAACGTCTTTGTGTTATCTGTTCTTCATTTTTACTTTTTAAAGAGAATTGAAATGTCAATATTATATTGACAATAAATTCACCAGTTGTTCAGTGAGATTAACTTTCTTAAAGGATGATCAAAGCATGCAATGCAGGGAGCCTGACAGGGTTTGACTGCTCAGTTTATCACTGAACAGGGCACAGGTAGGCTGAGTGATAACACCACTCGTCTCTGATCAAGGACTCATTTGTGCCATCTGGATTAACAAAGATTAACAAAGGGAAATCCCTTCCATTTCTCTGCTCCCTGCCTCCCACAGGCTGTGACTACGCTTCTCGTGGTTTCATCGCTTGCTGCTGGACTGTGTTAATAACTACTTGACATTTGGTTTCCCAATGATGTTCTCCCAATTTTTCTCTAATATACAGATTCTCTGCACCACTTCTCACAGTAA
Organism: Macaca fascicularis; assembly: GCF_037993035.2. Classification (NCBI taxonomy): domain Eukaryota; kingdom Metazoa; phylum Chordata; class Mammalia; order Primates; family Cercopithecidae; genus Macaca; species Macaca fascicularis. Next base: position 187,956,153 of record NC_088377.1, read on the forward strand.
TTCCAGTGCTTTAGATATTTCTTGGACATTTATACAAAACTTATTTAACTCATTTCCCTGTAATAGATAGTGTAGGTTAAGGTTCAAAAAGAAGAACATAATTTGCAAATTTTAAAATTGTCCTCCCTTTACTTTAAGCAAAGTAGGTATAAATAAAGAAGCCATTGACCCTGTCAATATTGACTTCATATAGACATGGATATTAATATGTAAACCAATAATCTAAAATGAGTTTTGAAAAGAGGTATAATATAAATCCTTAACTAATTAACCTTGGCTATCATAAGCACATTCACATTTCACTTGCTTATAGTCCATGACATGGAAAACTACTCGATCAATACTTATTATACAGAAACTTCTGAATCAGGCAGAAAGAATCTGGCTAACACCAATCCTTTATGTTAGTGAAAACTGTAAAATTTGTACACCACTGAGAAAACATTTAAGGTTTTATTAAGAAGGTTTTATTAAGAAGTGAACCATTTTTAGGTAAACTGTGAATCCTTGGGAAGAAAATGCTATCTTTCCCTTTTGGAGCAGAGGTGTCAAAATTTACAAATTAGGGTCAATAGTAGACTAGAGTTTATTTTACATTGACCAAGCTGAAGTTTTCTTTATTTTTCCCTCCCTCCGCTCCCCTCCCCTCCCCTCCCCTTCCTTTCCTTTCCTTTCCTTTCTTCTTTCTTTCCTTCCTTCCTTCCTTCCTTCCTTCCTTCCTTCCTTCCTTCCTTCCTTCCTTCCTTCCTTCCTTCCTTCCTTCTTTCTTTCCTTTCTTCTCTTTCTCTCTCTCTGTGTCTCTGCCTGTCTTTCTATCTTTTTTTCAAGGAGCTGAAGTTTCCCAAGCACTTGGTTTATTGGGGGACTCTCTGTTTCACGGGCAATTGAGTTTCTTATAACAAAGTCCATGTGCTGAGGTGGGGAAAGCATGGGAGATTTGGAATCAGACAGAGCAAATGTGCTCATTTGCATCCCTAACTAACTTTGTCACTTGGGAGAATTATCTGCTTTATCTGAGTCTTAGTTCCTTCCTCTCTAAAATGAGAACAATGATAACTTCTCTCTCTCTCTCTTTTTTTTTTAACTTTTGATGTTTCATTGATTGTGCATAAAACCTCCATCATAGGAACTGAGTTCCATCCACTTGTTCGTGACTGTGCAAAGCTAGACGGTAGAAAATTCATCAAGGTACATGCCACTTAGTCACACTCAGTCTTTGCAATAGAAACTTGGCAGAGACCAGTCTACCCGTTTTTGTTGTCTTTAGGGCAATTTACCAAATCATTAAGAATTTTTCTTTTCTCAACACTTGCCATTCTTCATACTCAGCCAGAATGTTCTTTTCAAAACGAAAATGTGATTTTGCCACTCCCTGTTAAAAACCCCCTGAATGACTTCCTGTCATTCCTGAGACAACAGCCCAAATCCTTATTGCAACTTCAAGGACCTTCCTTGTCTGGCCTCATTTGACCCCTACAAAAACAAAGCCATGATCCATGAACGTTCTACTGTTCACCTCCCTGACTTCTGAATCAGGCAGAAAGGAAAGCGATTGTCCTTCAGTCTTGACTTGACCCAATGCATTTCTTTAAATCTATATGTAATAATCAGAATATAGGAGCTGAGCACAGTGGCTCAGGCCTGTAATACCAGCACTTTGCGAGGCTGAGGTAGAAGGATCGCCTGAGGCCAATAGTTTGAGACCAACCTGGCAACCTAGGGAGACCCTGCCTCTATAAAAACAAAACAAAGGAACAAACACAACGTTCCCCTAAAACAGGTGATGAGAACATCCCTCTGGAGCAAACAGAACAACCTCAATAAGAAGAGCAAAGATTGCTAAGAGTCACCTAAAAGCAACTGCAAAATGAATGTGAACTTAAAATAAAAGCAAATAAGATAGATGGGGACATTTCTGTTATTACCACCCTTTTCTAAAGAATAAAATGTTTTTAAATTATTCTTTCTGCCTTTTTACAAACTAACAAAATTTGATCTTCCTGAGGAGTGGGAAGGAGGGATGGCTCATACTGCTGAAACTCACATGAGATCAATTTGTGTGCTCTAAGATCAATTTAATAATTTACATTGGAAATATCTCTTCAAAGTAGGTGTCCCCACTGGGACATTAAATTAGCATTAGAAGACTTGCTTGGCAAATATTGAGGCCGACTTAGGCAGGTGCTGAGAGGCAGATAAGCCTGCTGAACTTAACAGGTTGCCTGTAGGGGCAACTTCTCCTTAGTGTTCTGAAGACATATTATGATTTCCACCCCCCACCCCCCACAATCCTTGTTTGCAAAGATATGAGCTTATTTTCCAACTCATTCTTACCTCCATGTTGACCTCGGGAAAAAGCTGAATGCTGCAGGGAGAGAGCTTTCAACAGATGCTCATCTTTTCTTAAGGCTTGTGACTTCTCATCACAAGCCTCCAACTAAGCAAAATATGCTTACATAGACAGATACTGCCTAGATGGCGAGATTATATTTAGATATATTTGACCACGTAGAGTTGATATGACAAGATTCTCAAACTAAGTAATTTTCAAGTTTACTAGAATTTTGCTGCTTAGATAAAAGGTCCTGTTAATACAAGAAAGGACCAAAAGAAATCTCATCTGAGCCTTGGAATTCCAACTTTGTGTTAAAAATTATCGTTATCTTACCTGGAAAAAGACATCTCTAAATGCTTTGTAAATGTTACATCTGTGCTTAAGTAGAAGTATAAAAACAGTTGTCTCCAAAAATTTTAATTTGTATTAAATTTTCTTTTATGTCTTAAAATTAGAAAATCGATCCCTATGTGCTCAAGCAAGTGATAAAGAATTTATGTTTTGGGCCAGGAGTGGTGGCCCACACCCATAATTCCAGAATTTGGGGAGGCCTAGGTGGAGGATTGCTTGACACCAGGAGTCTGAGACCAGCTTGGGCAACATAGGGACCCCGTCTCTACTAAAAATTAAAAAAATTAACCAGTCCTGGTGGTGTGTGCCTGTGTTTCCAGAAACTCTAGAGGCTGAGGTGGGAGGATCGCTTGGCCTGGGAGGCCGAGGCTACAGTGAGCTGTTACTGAGCCACTGCACTCCAGCCTGGGTGACAGAATGAGATCCTGCCTCAAAAAAAAAAAAAAAAAAAATGTGTTTTCTTGGTTTGACCTTTGGAGTGACAAAAAGTCTTGGAAGTTATAGAAAAACTTTATTGTTTTGGTGATTTCAGAATACATACAGCAGGTCTTAAAGTCTTTGATAGGATCTTAGAAACTGTGACTTTAGGTGAAAGGCTGTATAGCAGGCCCTCAAATAATGTTGTTAGATTAAACATTGTTTCATTATAACATTGATGAGAAAAATAAAAGTGTTTTATTTTATGCCATTTTACTTAAGTCCCAGTTTCCAGAAACCTTGAAGACTTACTCTATTTGAAAAATAAAATGAATATTATTAATATTAATATCTGTTGACTGAATGAGGCTACATAATAGCCCAATAGACTAAATTTTTAAAATCAGGAAATTATAATTACTACTGTATTTCATAGAACTGTAGATCACTTAATTACTTTTGTAATCTGCCTATAAGTGTAAAGGCAAAGGGTAGAGTAAAATTGGTACTTTTTTTTTTTTTTGGAGACAGAATCTAGCTTTTTTGCCCAGGCTGGAGTGCAGTGGTGCATGCTCGGCTCACTGCAACCTCTGCCTCCCAGGTTCAAGCAATTCTCCTGCCTCAGCCTCTGGAGTAGCTGGGATTACAGGTATGCATCACCACCCTGGCTAATTTTTGTATTTTTAGTAGAGATGGGGTTTGATCATGTTGGCCAGGCTGGTCTGGAACTCCTGACCTCAAGTGGTCTGCCCGCCTCAGCTTCCCAAAGTGCTGGGATGACAGGCATGAGCCACTGCACCCCGGCAAATTAATACATCTTATGCCATAGGCCTGACCACTCCCTCAGACAAATGAGAACCAATGTAACGGCTGAAGAAATGACTGCTTATTTCCATTGACCTTGGTGCATGGTTTCTCTCTTACACAAAGAGTAAATTTAAATGAACAAAGTTAAGAAGGCATATTTTATGTTTATAAAGCTATGATTCATGGTACAAAATACAAGTTTTCTTGGAGAAACAGAAGCTATTTAAAATGTAGAATGCAGAGAGTTGTATTGAGCCACATTCGTTCTTTTCTCTCTCATGGGAATTAATAGACAATGACAATATTGCCTGTGTTTATGGTTAATTTTCCCTCATCCTTAATATATTTTTCTGTTATGATTACTTTCCTTTAAAATTTTGAATGAAATTATTTAAAGAGTGCTATAGATAAGTGTGTTTTTACTAATTTTCATTATTCACCATTGTGGTATAAAATCAACAGGTACAAGTCAAATTAAGCCCTGCTGTCTGCATGGGTACTCGTTATCAAATATGAGCCATTTGAACCTTCAGCAAAAGATCATTCATATTCCAAATCGTAGTTAAAATTAATTTACTCTTTTATCAGAACAAAGAGAATTTCACACACACAATCTCTTTTATTAAAAAATAAATTTTATCATAGGAAATTATTTCATTTTATATTCCAGAGCAGAAACATACAAAAGTGAGATGAATCTTTGTACAATATGTCTTTCTGTCAAACAGTCTAAAACATTAATTGTTAATTTCATTTTTTTCCAATATTTTCAGTATTTATTTTGTGTTTGGCAATAAACATAGAGCTAATACGACCACTTTTCTCTTGTTCTTCGTTATTATTATTTTAAAAAGTGAAAACTTTTAAATCATACAGCTTGGAAGATTGCTGGCAGAATAAGGAAAGAGAATTTTATCTTTTGTATACATGAAAAATTTAAAATATCAAACTATAATCATTAGTAATTACGTATGTAACCTAGGTTACATGTAGGTATGAGGTATGGCTCACACCCATCATCCCAGGTTTTTGGAAGGCCAAAGTTGGAAGATTGCTTGAGACCAGGAGTCAAAGACCAGCCCGAACAACGTAGGGCAACACATCCCCAGGCCTGGGTAATTTTTTATGGCTCCATTTAAAGAAGTAGCATGACAATGAACCTTAGATGTCATCCAGTTCAATTCTCCTACTTGAACGTGAATCCCATCTTAACCCTCAGTTTAGCAAACCCGAACTTCACTCATGGAGAGCAAATAAATCTCTGCCTACTTCCATGAAGACAGAACTCAGAAATAGTGCTTCAAGGCACTGCCACTTGTTAAGCTGGTTCTTTAAAAAGCTTATCTGCCAATTCACAATTCTCTAGCACAGCAAAGCTGTTTCTATATTGGTGTTAATTATTTTTTAATGCAGTGAAAACACTTTAAATACCAATTAAATTGTCACTAATTACTTGCGCACTAAAACCTAAGATGTTTAGATTTTGCTTCCTTCTGAAAAAATATATTTGTTTCGCCATCTTTGAAGTCAGTTGTCCTGTAAAGAGAATGTATTTTGAAATCAGAAAAAACTAGGTCGAAACTGTTTGTGTTTTCTTGGGCAAGCTACTTAAACACTCTGAACCTGATCGGGTTTTTAATTTATTACATAAGAAGTTCAGACTAATGAACTGAGTTAATCTGTGTGTTTAATTTAAAACTTATAGAATCCCTATGTTTCCCCCAGTCTACTCAAATGTTTTCATTGCAGTATCAATGCCAAGAATATTGTCGCTGTATAGCAAAGCATGGGAGTGAAGTAGCTGAGATTTGTTTTATTGATATGTATTGGTTGCCTTAGTTTCAAAAGCTGTTTTTCCTGTAATACCATAATTCCTTTCTCAAACTGAGGCAACAGAAATTGCAGTAGAGTTCCCTTGCCAACTACAAAATGTTCCATTTCACTCTGCTTTTCTCCATTTCCTAGAATCAATTACGTCAGTTTGAATCTAAGTAGACTAAAGATAAAAAATGATGAATATGTTTGTGAAATAAAAACTTGACAATAAATCCTTAAGATTTTTCTAAGAAAGAAGTTTATGAAACTTCAGAGAATAGGAGAATATTTCCTAATAAAAAATAGAAATCATGTAGGAAAAATCTTCATCTTTTAATACAACAAACCAGGGACCTGCAAACTGCATCCCATGGGCCAAATTCAGCTAGTTGCTTTTCTGTATAGCCCTTGGGCTACAAATGATTTTTAAATTTCTAAATGATTGAAAGAATAAAAGGATAATCATATTTCATGGTGCATGAAAACTATGTGAAGTTCATGTCTCAGTGCCTATAAACTTTATTGGAACACAGCCATCCCCATTTGTTTATGTATTGTCTATGTTACTCTGAGAGAGCTGAGTGGCAGCCACAGAAGCCACATGTGTCCAATAAAGCCTAAAATATTTGCTACTTAGACCTTTACAGAAAAAGTTTGCTGCCCCATGTTCAATAAACAGCTGAAGGCAGGAATAGTATCGAATCTCAGCACCTGCTTAACTACTTGGCACATAGATCTGCACACAATGAGTAACAGCAGAAAGAATAGATTTAAAAAAGTAAAATTATGTTCTCATTATAAAAAGGACCAAATATCTATAATTTTTAAAAAGCCAGCTTACACATAAGATCTGTAACTGTAAAACTACTAGAAAAAACACACGTGAATATCTATGAGGTATAAATCTGGGCAATGACTTTTTTTTGGATTTGACCCCAAAAGCATAAGCAATAACAGCAAAGATAGACAAATGAGATGACATCAAAATAAAAACTTTGTGCACATAAAAGGAAACAACAGAATGACAAGGCAGCACTGTGGATTGGGAATGAATATATTTGCAAGCCACGTGTCTGATAAGGGGTTAATATCCCAGATATATAAGAAACCCAAACAAATATATAGAAAGAAAACAAATAATTTGATTAGAAAATGGGCAAAGGAGCTGAATAGACATTTCTCAAAAGAAGACACAAAATGACCAAAAGGTATATGAAAAAATGCTCAGCATCATTAATTATCAGAGAATGAAAATCAAAACCACAATGAGATACCACCTCTCTTGTTAAAATGACTGTTGTTCCCCTCTCTTTGTCCATGTGTTCTCACTGTTCAGCTCCCCCTTATAAGTGAGAACATGAGATGCTTGGTTTTCTGTTCCTGCATTAGTTTGCTGAGGATAATGGCTTCCAGCTCCATCCATGTCCCTGCAAATGACATGCTCTTGTTCCTTTTGATAGGTGCAGCAAACCACCATGGCATGTTTACCTGTGTAACAAACCTGCACACCCTGCACATTTACCACAGGACTTAAAAATTTTAAAAAATGAGTGTTACCAAAAAGAAACAAGAAAACAAGTGTAGAGAATGTGGAGAAAAGGAACTCAACACACTGTTGATGGGAATGTAAATTAGTACAAGCATAACAGCAACAATATGGAGGTTCCTCAAATATTAAAAATAGAACTGCCACATGATGGAGCTAATGGGATATGAATATCCCATTACTGGGTATACTGGAAACTGAAATCAGCATGTTGGAGAGATGTCTGCACTCGCATGGTTACTGCAGCACTATTCTCAATAGCCAAGTTATGGAATCAACCTGTGTCCATGAAGGAATGAATGGATAAAGAAAACATGGTATATGTACACAGTGGAAAGCTATTCAGCTTTACAAAAGAAATGTTGTCATTGGTGATAACATAGATGAAATTGGAAAACATTTTGCTAAGTAACATAAATTTGGAACAGAAAATCAAATACATTATACTCTCACGTATATGTGGAATCTAAATCAATCAAATTGAAAGAAGCAGAGAGTAGAATGGTGGTTATCAGAGATGCTGGGAGAGAGGGGAATGAGGAGATGATGGTGAAGGGTGCAAAGCTTTAATTACACAAGAGAAATACATTATTCTTTGGGATATATTGTAAAGCATGGTGAATATAGGAAATAACATATAGTACATTTCAAAATCACCAAGAATATAATTTTAAAATGTAAATGTAAATTTCTTCTTTTTTTTTTTTTTTTTTGAGACGGAGTCTCGCTCTGTGGCCCAGGCTGGAGTGCAGTGGCCGGATCTCAGCTCACTGCAAGCTCCGCCTCCCGGGTTTACGCCATTCTCCTGCCTCAGCCTCCCGAGTAGCTGGGACTACAGGCGCCCGCCACCTCGCCCGGCTAGTTTTTTGTATTTTTTTTAGTAGAGACGGGGTTTCACCGTGTTAGCCAGGATGGTCTCGATCTCCTGACCTCGTGATCCGCCCGCCTCGGCCTCCCAGAGTGCTGGGATTACAGGCTTGAGCCACCGCGCCCGGCCTGTAAATGTAAATTTCAAATGTTCTCACCATAAAGTGTGCTAGTTAAGATGATGAGAATGGCGTGAACCTGGGAGGCAGAGCTGGCAGTGAGCCCAGATCACACCACTGCACTCCAGCCTGGGCGACAGAGCGAGACTCCGTCTCAAAAGAAACAAAAACAAAAAAGAACATGTTAATTAGCTTGATTTAATTATTCAACATTGTATTCACAAACTATAACATCAGTTTGTGGCCCATAAATATATACAGGTATAATTTATCAATTTACGATTAAAAAATACATGAAATAAAACTGGGTTTAAATGAAACAGTGAACATTCTTCATATAGACGACAAACACAATTACTTCATTTTAAAATTTATAACACCATGAACATAGGAATTGGCAGGAGAATATTTAGGTTTATGAGACTATATCCATTGCAAACTCTGTTGGACATTTTTTCTGAAGTTGTTCAGTTTTAGACCTGAATCAATTATCTTGTATCACATTTAATAAAAATGGATTAGAAAATCGCCCTGTATAATTAATAGTTTGACCTAGGCTTCTATGATGGTATTGGTTGTTTCAACTCCACAGCTGACTAGCAACATGAAACTCTCATGGAAAACCTGTTTGTAATGAAGGATGCTTCTGAAACAATACACACTATTATATCTTGATGGATAATTAACATTTAGTAACTAAGCACACTAGTACATTTGACTTGCAGGCCATGAATTTTCCCTTAGGAGACAGTAACTTTGAATCTATCCCATTCATCTCCTCCAGAACTTTGTCAAACAGAGGTACATATAGCTTTTGATGCTCTCATTTCATTTCGCGTTGCTCTTTCATGTTTGGTTTGCTTAGTGCTTGTTGGGTATCCTTTTAGTTCCTCTAAATTATCTAATTTGAAAAAATAACTATTCTTAATATACTCCCAAAAACTATAGAAAAAGTATTTTAAAAGGTAAAAAATATCAACATGGAGACCTTCCACAACATAAAAGTGGTTCTTTTTTAAATAAAGCCTTTTCCCTACTCATTTAAAAAAGCGGAGTTGGAGGGACTGTCTTTCAAAATTTCCACATATAAGCAACCAAAAATTTGTTCTAGGAAGAGCACTGATGGCAGTTTCTGAAAAGATTTCCATGACACCTTTGATAAGAGTAAAAAAATCAACCTCATAAGGAATTTGTCTTCATTCACTCCCACACTTTCTGGACTGGGCTTTGCCTTCTGGCTAGTTATTAGAGCTGACAGACAATTCAACAGAGTCACAAAGTGGAGAAGTTCTTTTTAAATACGAGTTAATGATTTTGTAAATTTAGTGCCTTAAGCAAAATTGAATTAAACATTCAGTCATTCATCTTAAGCATCCTTAAAAACTGAAAGCTTCACGATATGCCCAGAACCAAGAAATTCAAATAACTTTTACCCAGAGCCTACCCGGCCGGACTGCGCAAAGGATTAACGAGATGAAAGGAGATTTGGATGCTGCCTTCTAGGAAAGGTAGCCTGGAAGAGGAGAGGACACTAAAAGACTAACCACCCCTTCAGAGGGGAGGACCACATAATCAGCCAATGTCAGCTGGTCCAGATCCAAACAGCTTTCTGCTTATGGAAACCTTGTGTGGTTGTTATGTTAACTAATGCAAAGATATATGATTAATATACTTGTCAGTGCCCTGTATTTATAGTTTTCTCACAAAACGTTTCTTATATAATTGAGATAATTACTTTCACTTACAATGCCATTGGTTTAAGTTTTAATTGATAATGATGACTTTACTTCTGAGTTTACTATTATAGACTTTTATTGTTAGATTACCATTCAGAGTCAAAGCCTGAACCTTAGAGAATTAAACTCACTTGAGATTGAAGTAGTAATCATTTCATACTTTACATATTTATCCATGTTTTGAGCTAATTCTAGAATATTATCAGTCATATTGAGATATGATATAGTAATTTGGTTTTTAAGTATGATTTTGGAACCCTAGGTTACTAAAATAGTAGTTTAATTTTTGTTCACTAAAAGAATTTGTAACTGAAGCTTCCATTAGAGATTATATACTTTTGATTTACTACATTTAGCCATTAACCAATTAATTATAAAATATAGAGATTTTATGTTTTCATCTGCATATACAAAATTACCATCAAGATGAAAGTAATTGAATTGATTGCACATTCAGTTATGTAATTCCAAATTTAAGTAGACACAGGAAGTCATAAGTTTACATCCAAAAATTCACGAGGTAGTCAGTCATAGTCACTACATTTTAGCCAACAGCTATGGAACGTGTACTGTCATGTACTGTGAGTCAGTCCCTGTACTGAAGACATGAAAACGAATTTGACAATCTGGTATAAAATCCAAGACTATTATTTGTACTGCCAGCCTCAGGGAGAGATGAAGAAGACGGGTTTGTAAGTTAGAAGCTACAAAAACTGTTTTTTGGTTTGTTTGTTTTGTTTTTTGTTTTCCTGCAAAAGCGTGTGTTCAGGGTACAGGTGGAGGTTCTACCCTTCTAGGTTTCTGGGCTGGCTAATCTTTATAACAATGCTCATAAAGATGTGTGTAAATAAGCACCATGTCTCAAATTTAGGTTGAGAATTGTTCTCCCAGAGTATTCAAATTTTTAAGAGATAAAACAACTAAAATCTAAAATATGTGATAATCTAAATAGATATACCTCCATTCACCCATTAAAATATTTTTTCTTGCTAATAAAAGAAAGATTATTGTTATGAATTTTCCTATCCCTCAAAAATAAGAACAATAACATTTTGCCTATTTTTAAAAGATACTGGTTAGATGAATCTTGTAGATCTAGCTCTATTGTTCCCATTCTAGAAAGCTTAGAATTATTATCCTGAAAGCCGAAATAATTTTTAAAAATGAAAACATTAAAAAGTTTACAGAAATGACTTCATTTTCACCTATTAAATTTTATTGCACACCACTGCACTCCAGCCTGGGCGACAGAGCGAGAATCCATCTCAAAAAAAAAGAAAAAAGAAAAGAAAAATGTTATTGCTTTAGAATGCTTGACAGAGCAAAGTGAAGCTGTCCTCACAGGGTTAGCAAGCATTCTGGACAGAAATATAGTTATAATTAAGCATTAGTCAGACTGCATTTTGACGTACTTCCTTGTAACCAAAGTCACATAGCACTAGATACTCACCATTTGCATCGCATTGCTCCTATAGATAGGATTCTGATGTAGGATAGATAGGATCTCTGATGTTGGAATCACAAGGCTTTTTAGGAATTGCTTAAGCAGATCCTAAATTCCAGCAAAACAGCGGACCCCAACCAGTTTAAAGACACTCACAGAGGAGCTGAGTCACATGAGAATAGTTTCTTTATCTCCCCATTCCATGACTTCACCCTGCACTCTTCAACCAATTCATGATCTCCACACTTTGGCCTACTTCAAAGCTTGTGAAAACCCTAGTCCCAGACTCCCCAAGGGGATGTGTGTGAGGTTTCCTCCTGTCTCCTCCTTTGGCTGCCCTACAATGGAAACCCTTTCTTTGCTGCAACCTGCTGTCTCCATGTATTGACTTTTTGAGCATCAGGCAACAGACGTATTACGGTTACAAAAGCAGAATTTTTCTCTTGAGTGTTTGGAAAGCTCCCAGGCTGTTCCGATTTCGGACAGCAGACTTCAGAAGGTAGCATTCCTAATTTTCTCTGATGGTGTTGAGGATATATGCTGCCTGATAAGTTTTTGGTTATTGGATATTGTCTGGTTGTCCCATGCCCCAGTACAGCACACATTTTACTTTGTCCTGGTAATTAACAATACAAACAATATACATCAATTTGGCCACATATTTTAGCACAAATAATACAGCTACAAATAATGGCCTGTTTGTCATCCTGTCACCTAAATCTAAAGTACCGAGATCCAGATGAGATGAAAAAGTGCACATTTTAAGTTGCATAAATTATATATATGTATGAAGGCTTAAAGTTCAGCTTTTCAGAAAACTAAAAAGTTCTTAATCATTTTTAGAAAGTAGTTCTGCAAAGTACTGAGTTCTTTTGTATAAAGATTAAAGCAGGTATTCTCTCTCTCTCTCTCTCTCTCACTCTCTCTCTCTCTCTCTCTCTGTGTGTGTGTGTGTATGTGTCTGTGTTATTCTAATATTAATAGAAACAATAGAAATAATATTTCTTTTATATTACTTTTCAAGAAGATAGTACAAGCCAAGAAGTAAAAGTGTTTTAATTCCTGAGCTGTTAATTCAATTTATTTTCCTTGAATGGTCAAATACCATTTCCATCATTTGTTCATTGTAACATTTTCCAATACTCATAGAACTGAAAATCATTAATTTACCAGTGTATTTCCTAATATATCTATATTCAGATCTGTATGTTTTCTTGTTTCATAAAGAAAAATATATCTTCTTTTTTTTTCAAATTAATATCAAGGGCATTAAGTTTTATTGAACTAATAATCTTCAGTGTTGGCTATGAATTTAAATTCCATTTTATTGCCATTTTGGGAGATTAAAGACAGAAAGAGAAAAAGAAGAAATATAGATGGGTGATCAAAGTAGGTAAAACCATAAAGATGTATGAAATAAAAGTGAAAGAGAAGAAGAGATAGCCAAATGAGGAAAACAAATCACAGAAGAGAATAAAGGCATGTAAAGCATACAAAACTAGAAAAAGTTCAGGAAAGAAAAAGAAATAGGTAGATAACACAGAAAAAGTTTTGAAAGGTTCAGTAAATGTGATAAGGATTCCATGTAGGTAATAACTGTCAGAGAGTTATAACTTTTATATATATTTCTTTGAAAGGTACAGTAATTGGCATTAATAGCTTTCAGATTATTCCAATGTTTGTTTGTAGTCCTATACTCATAAGCATACCTTCTATAAATAAGCACATTCTTTGTGCTAGAAAGACAATGAAGTCTCTATCTGGTAACTTGTTTTCCATGCTGAATGCTACAAACACACTCTAAAAGTGTTAATGTGAATGTGTGTACCCCTACGTACACAGATGCACACATAAATAAAAAATGAAAACTTTATTATATTAACTACTAGCACAAATATATGTATTTTGTTTGAAAAATACTCTGGAAAGCTTCTTGACACTATAAAACGTGAGATGCTGTGAGCATGAAAGAAAGTGGTCATTAACATACCCAAAGGAAGAGACGATCTTTCTATGCCATAAGGAAAGGAAGCTATTGGTTTCCTTACAGAAAACAGGAGGTAGAGTCAAAGAGGAATAGGGGAAGGGAGGACAAGAGAAAAAGACAGTCTGGGACTTTGTGAAGAGCCACTATTTGCAAGTTGAATGTGGTTTTTTGTTTTGTTTTGCTTGCTATTATTGAGTTACTGTTCTGTGTCTCTTCACGAGTCTTCAAAAAGTCTACACTGTTCACAGTGCTTGGAGTCACAGGGTTTTCTTACAGAAAGCTAGACGTTCAAGCATAAAAAAAGAATGTACAGCAGCTTAGCCCAAGAAACATAAGACATTATTAGTAAATAAATCACCCCCACAGTTTTATAACCACCCACCCCCTGCAAAACCTTAGAAAAAGTTTGGAAAGGATTTGACATCTATAATCTGTAATGTTGCAGTAACTGCAGAGTCTCAAGGCAATGTTGCCTAATTTTCTGAGAAGCTGAGGGTCACAAGGTTGCACAGCCTTCTGTCCAGATGTGGGGCTATCAGGGGTTTTGGGGTTTAGCTTTGTTTGGTTGTTTCCTATCTCATCAATTTACTTTTCACAAAATCTGCCTCTGAATGTTTGATCCACGGGGAATATGTTTGAAGCATGTTTTTGAATGCATGTTCAACACTGGAGAAAGTAGATAACACAGTTCTGCTCTTGGACAATGCTGGTCCAGCACTGCAGGTGGTGAATGTGAGTGATGGTGATGTGACCTCTTACAGAAGAATGATGTGTTAATTAATTTGAGGAATGGAAGAGCATGCCCTTGACAGTCACTCTGACTTGAGTTTGCATGCTAGCACCTCCATTTGAGCTCAGATTTATTTACCCTGTAATTTATGTAGAATACAGATGATATGCTGTATTTCAAAATTTCATTGTGAATATTAAAAGAAATAATACAGCCCGGTGTGGTGGCTCACGCCTGTTATCCCAGCACTTTGGGACACCCAGGTAGGATCACTTGAAGTCAGGAGTTCGAGACCAGCCTGGCCAACATGGGGAAACCCCATCTCTACTAAAAATACAAAATTAGCCAGGTGTGGTGTCATGTGCCTGTAATCCCAGCTACTTGGGAGGGTGAGCCAGGAGAATTGCTTGAACCCAGGAGGCAGAGGTTGCAGTGAGCAGAGACCATGCCACTGCACTCCAGCCTGGGCGACATGAGCAAAACTCCATCTAAAAAAAAAAAAAATTTTAGAAATAATACACACCGTGTTTTTAGCAAATTCCTTGGTGCACAATTATATGGTAGTTATTATTATCAAAATTATTAAGTAGAAAAAAGTCTCAAAGGCAATGATTATTTATTTATTTTAGAGTTGGAGTCATGGAGTGCAATGGCACGATCATAGCTCACAGCAGCCTAGAACTGCTGGGCTCAAGTAATCCTCCCATTTCAGCCTCTGAATACCTAGGACTAAAGGCATGGGCCACCATGCAGCTAATATTTTAGTTATTTTATTTTTATTTTATTTTATTTTATTTTATTTTATTTTATTTTATAGGCACAGGGTCTCACTTTGTTGTCCAGGATGGTCACCAACACTGACCTCAAGCAGTCCTCCTGCCTCAGTTTTCCAAAATGCAGGGATAACAAGCATGAGTGACTGCACCAGGCCCGGGAATTTACAGCCTAGTATATTGCACAGTTAGGGAGGGGGTACGAGTTATGTGAAGCCTTCGGGAAAGCATACATTTTGAGAGAGAAATAAGTAGAGTCTTAAGTCAGAGATGAGAAAAAGCATGGGAGGCTACCTGCTGAATATTAAAGGTAGGTGTAAGATTATAATGGCAGAGAATAAGTTTAGGTCTGAAGAATAGGTCTAGGTTATGGCAGACCTTGAACTTCAGAGAAATTTTAGCTAAATATGAAGGTTAGAAAGAGCCATTATACATTTCAGATCTTGGAAGTAACATAAGCTCGTAGTTTAGAAAGTCTCATCAATGGTGTTGTACAAGAATAACTGAAGTTCAGAGAGATGCTTTTTGAGGTGACTGGAAGGATTTGAAGTTATCAAGAAATGAGGTGAAGAGGACTTGGAGTAATTTTGGCTGAGAAAAATAAACCTTTACATGCAGCTCTAAGTCTACAAGAACAAAGAATATATAATAATCCACATGTAGAGAATAAAATAATAAGAATGCTGTTACTACAACAGTAACGAAAAAGAAGCATCAGGTTTAATCTATAAATTAAATTGTGTCCTTCATTTAGTATAAAAAGATCTAAGGATTATGGTATAAATATTGCACACTTTTTATGTGGCGGACATGAAAGCAATTTCTGTGAGTGTAACCAATGGGAAATTAGTTATCTTGGATAAATGATTGGCCCTATACTTAAAAGACAGAACGTTAAACTAAATAGACATAATTTTGAGAGTTCCACTACATTAAAATTTAAGCACAGATTACTAAAAACAGCCAGACTTAAACGTACCATATTGCATAAATATGTTATCTTTTCTATATTATCAACGGTATGGCTGATAGATATTTAAGGGGAAAAATAACCAGTCTTTTAGGTTGGCTATATAGTTTCAAGTTTTCAAGTTATCAAAAATCAACCTATTTACTTATTTAAAACTCATGCTCACCTGCTTGGAGACAGAATTTGGAAATTTATAACTTGTACATACAGCTTCATAAAATCTTAAGAAATAAATCAAAAGAGGCATTATTGAAAAGCAGCAACATAAATGTATGTCATTGGGATTCTACAATGGGTTTGTTGTAATCATATTGTACATTGATGTTAACTCTCAGTTTCCTGACAGCTAAAACAAAGAGAAAAAATTATTATAGGTATTAAAATGTTTATACAAATCATTGAAATCTGCAGAGATGTGCATGCTTGTATTTAAGTGCTGAGGGTGAACATGACAGATGATTATCTTTCACTTGACTTTTACAGACATGCTATTTAAGGCAACAAATACATTCATTCTATATAAAAGTTAAGAGACTATACTTCAGTGGAGGGATTTCCTTAAGAGACCAGCAGACCCAACATTCCACGTCAACAGAATCAAAGCAAATGCTGTTTATAATAATACAATTTAGGGACAGTTTTGGCAAATTTTAATGACATTTCCAAAACCTATTCGAGCCTATGCACCTTAATTTGAAACATTGTGAAATGGACTCAGGATTAATTTGAGAATAGAAGAAAAGAAGACCACTTCCATAATTTCTTTTACAGAAAATTATTTATCTTCTTTCCATTTAAGAAGATATACACGGTGGCCAGTCATGGTGGTTCACACCTGTAATCCCAGCCCTTTGGGAGGCTGAGACGGGAGGATCACGAGGTCAGGAGATCGAGATCATCCTGGCTAACAGGGTGAAACCCCATTAAAAAAAAAATTAGCCGGGCATGGTGGTGTGCGCCTGTAGTCCCAGCTACTCGGGAGGCTGAGGCAGGAGAATGGTGTGAACCTGGGAGGCGGAGCATGCAGTGAGCCGAGATCCCGCCACTGCACTCCAGTGAGACTGTCAAAAAAAAAAAAAAAAAAAAAAAAAAGATGGAAGGAAGGAAGGAAGGAAAGAAGGAAGGAAGGGGAAATAGAATTTAACAATTTGAACAAAAAAAAGGGGAAATAGAATTTAACAATTAGAACTAAATACAAAGAAAGTCCTTTTGCTGCTACGAAATTCAATTGTGACATAGTGCAAATATGTCATTGTGTAATGGCTGTGCAAATTGCTTTTCTGCATGTTTGTCTTATATAATATTGATAGTACTACATAGTGTGTCAAAAAATTTAACTTGGTATTTTTAATGCTAAAATGAGCAAACACTAATCAGAAAGCCAGCAGGTACAATATCTTCGAATGAAAATAACACATTCAAACTGCTGTTTCTGTTCTCTTTGGTACACAGTCTGCATAGTTAGCATGATAAATATGAATAGAATTTTCATGCTGACATTTAATTAAAATGAAATTACCTATCATTGTTACCCACTACACAGAAGCTATTATTTATGTTGATATTATTCTAATATTGTATTAAGCTGAGATTGAATTTGTATCAGTGTTTTTTATGAATTGAATTATTTCTGATTCCTCAGTTGTTCTTAAAAGCCAAGGAGTAGATATTCTTGCTTTGTGCATGGATAAAGCATATTTTCCTCTTATTTGAAAATTTAGAGGTGGAAATCAAGTAGTTCAGTGTGACTATAATTGTACACTATTTTCCTGTTTTTTTCTTTTGTCTTCTTTAGATATTTTGATGCCTTTTAATGCATCTCCCTGTTGATGTACAATTTAATATCTGAGATAACACTGAGATTAATTTTTTAATTGTTAATATGTCTCTGATTAGTCTTTCCCTATGTTATTACCATTGTGATTACTTTTACTTAGTACCATCGAAGTAGCAACTTGTAGTCAGATAGCAGTGACATTCATGGTCTATCAATTTATCCATTCATCCATTTATCCATCTTGCTTTCCTTCCCTTCCCCCATTCATCCATTATATACTGTGGATTTGCACTGAAGTCAATTGGAATTAAGTATTATAAAACTCTATTTTACTAATAGCCATATAAAACCAGTAAGAGGCAATTCAGACATTCACGATACTTGGAATTTTAAGAGTTACTTCTATTGACTATTACGATAGTCAATAAAATAATATGTAAAATCACTCTGGCAAAAATGTGTATTTATGTTTTAGTTCTTTTTTTTTTTTTTTTTTTTTTTTGAGACGGAGTCTCGCTCTGTAGCCCAGGCTGGAGTGCAGTGGCCGGATCTCAGCTCACTGCAAGCTCTGCCTCCCGGGTTCACGCCATTCTCCGGCCTCAGCCTCCTGAGTAGCTGGGACTACAGGCGCCCGCCACCTCGCCTGGCTAGTTTTTTGTATTTCTTAGTAGAGACGGGGTTTCACCTTGTTAGCCAGGATGGTCTCGATCTCCTGACCTCGTGATCCGCCCGTCTCGGCCTCCCAAAGTGCTGGGATTACAGGCTTGAGCCACCGCGCCCGGCCTTTATGTTTTAGTTCTAAGGAAGCACCACCCAGCACAATGAAACAGAAGAAATGCTAGTGATTTACGTTGTCCTTGACTAAGTTAAAAAAAATCAATTCATTGTGATTCTGAAGCTTTCCCTTTAGGTCAGATATTGTTATACTGATAATAAAGCAATGACACCACACAGTTTTTGTGTTCCACTAAAAGTGATTTCCAATTTTACAAATAAACCCTTTTCCCTTTTAAAAAATATATACGTGTATCTGTTTAGTTGGACAAATGGAGATAAAGCAAATTTCTCTGACCCAAATCCAAGTCTGAGCACTCAAGTTTGGGTTTGTACAGTTTAGTTTAATTTACAAACAAGTGACTTGTTCCTTTCTATGCCACAAATACCTAAAACAACAAATATTATACATCATTTTTGGTTGAGAGGAATGACTAAATCATTGATTCTAGTGGTTGCCCCTTATGACAAATCAACATTGTTTATTAAAAAATATGTGATTTTATAGAGGTCAGGCATGGTGGCTCAGATCTGTAATTCCAGCACTTGAGAGGCAGAGGCTGCAGAATCACTTGAAGCCTGGATTTTGAGACCAGCCTGGGCAAAAAAGCAAGACCCCATCTTTACAAAAAAATAAATAAATAAAACAAAAGAAAGAAATTAAGAAATTAAGGAAGAAAGAAAGAGAGAGAGAGGAAGAAAGAAAGAAAGAAAGAAAGAAAGAAAGAAAGAAAGAAAGAAAGAAAGAAAGAAAGAAAGAAAGAAAGAAAGAAAGAAAGAAAGAAAGGCTGATCTGAATGTAGTGGTGTTTACAACTAATTCATCACAACCAGTTACAGAGATTTATTTGTCCCATCTCTACACCTGCTCCTTCATTTAACTAGAAAAATATATATATATATTAGATTTTGTAAGAAGGAAAGTAGAACATACAAATAATATTAAGTACTCATCTATTAGTTAGGATATACAAAATAGAGAAGACAGAGGAAAGACAATCAATATAAATCGTATTTAAACAACTACTCTAGTAAATTGATCAAAGTTTGATTAGTATTATCTGCTTTAAGTTCTTCTAAGGATTTTCAATAAGAGAAGACAGTCTCATTCCACCACAACCCAACCTATCCAACGTTTTTCTGGAAGACGCTGTTAGCAACACATAAGCTGCCAGCAATGTAAAATCCCCTTATTTGCTGCCTTAACATTTGAGATAAAAAGTGTTGATGCCATTATTTTTTAATCTCAATCTCATTGAGGAACTTCCTGAATTTTCTAACATCAATTTATTGCTAAAGATCTGTACGATAAGGTGATTTTGAATGTTAGGAACTTGTGATTATGGATGAGAGTTAGTTGATGAGAGGATTCGAAGCTCTAACATCTCAGAATAACCAGTAACATGTGTCTTTGCAACATAGCTTCGTTTCACTGTTAGACTTTGGTGTGCTGGCTATTTTTTATGTGTGTGATTAACATATTTTATTGACAAATAATAATTATGTATATCTGTAATTACATATATCTGTACAATGTGACATTTTATCTATGTAGGCATTATAGAAAGTTTCAATCAAGTGAATTAACATGCCCTTCACCTCATCAATTTATCACTTTTCTGTGGTGAGAACATTAAAACATTTTAAAAGCAAATCTGGAATATACATTATTATCATCTGTGGTCAACATACAGTGCATTACATCACTAAAACTCATTCCTTCAGTCTAACTAATTCTTTGTACCTCTGATTAACATCTTCTCTTTCCTCATCCCTTCCCTCCACTCCTAGCTTCTAGTATCCACATTTCTATTCCTTGTTTCTGAAATAGACAACTTGAGAGTCCATATATAGGTGAGATCATACCATATTTGTCTTTCTGTGTTTGGCTTATTTCATTTAGCAAAATGTTCTACAGTTTCATCCATGTTATTGCAAATGATAGAATTTTCTTCTTTTTTAAGGGTATATAGCATTCTGTAGTGTATATATACTGCATTTTCTTTATCTATTCATCTGTTCCTGGACATCTATATTGCTTTCCTATCTTGGTTATTGTGAATAACCTAAAAGAAACCTGGGAATGCAGATATCTCCTTGACATACAGATTTCACTCCCTTTGAATGTATATCCAGAAGTAGGATTGCTGAATCACATAGTAATTCTATTTTTAGATTTACAAGTTACTCCCATGCTATTTTCCAAAATAGGTGTATTAATATACATTCCCATCAACAACGTACAATGGTTACTTTTTCTCCACATCCTTGCCGATACTTGTTGGTATCAGTCGTTTTGATAATAGCCATTCTAATGGGCATGTGGTGATATTCCACTGTGACTTTAATTTGCATTTCTCTGATGATTGGAGATGTTGAGCAATTTTTCATGTATCTGTTGGTCATTCATATCTCTTCTTTTGAGGAATGTCTGTTCAGATTCTTTGCACATTTTATAATTGGGTTGTTTTCTTACCATGAGTTAAATTCCTCATATGACATGGATATTAACCCTTCATCAGGTGTATAGTTTGCAAATATTTTCTTTCAATCTGGTTTCTTTCTACATCGAGTTGTTTCCTTTGCTATACAGAAGCTGTTTAGTTTGAGGCAACTCCATTTGTCTAATGTTGCTTTTGGTGCCTGTGTCTTTGGAGTCCCATCTAAAAAATCATTACCCAGACCACAGTTGTGGAGCTTTTCCCCTGTTTTCTTATAGTACCTTTGTAGTTTTAGGTCTTATGTTAAAGTCCTTTATCCATTTTAAATTGATATTTGGGCCCAGCACGGTGGTTCGCACCTGTAATCCCAGCACTATGGGAGGCAGAGGCGGGCAGATCACCTGAGGTTAGGAGTTCGAGACCAGTCTGACCAACATGCTGAAACCCTGTCTCTACTAAGAACACAAAAATTAGGTGTGGTAGCACATACCTGTAGTACCAGCTACTCAGGAGGCTGAGGCAGGGGAATCTCTTGAACCTGTGAAGCAGAGGTTGCAGTGAGCTAAGATCGCACCACTGCACACCAGTCTGTATGACAGAGAAAGACTCCATCTCAAAAAATTATACATATATATGTGTGTGTATATATATTATATGTATATATACACATTTGTATTTCTAGTGATATGGGATGTGATTTCATTCTTCTGAATATGAATATTCAGTTTTCCCATCAGCATTTGTTGAAAAAAATCTGTCATTTACCATTGTGTATTCTTGTCACCTTTGAAAAGAATCAGTTGATCACAAATACTTGAGTTTATTTTCTGGGCTTTCTATCCTGTTCCATTGGTCAGTGATCCTCCTTAATCAGCCCAGTCAGAGATTCTAAGTGCCTCCAAGTTTTGTGTTTGTCCAACCTGCTGTCTTTGTCCTTAGTGGCCCCAAGTTGTGCTATTGCCTTGAGAGACATTTGATAGAAGCCAGTCCCTAGGAATGTGGCTGGAGAGATCGGGGTGTTAGATGCATGTTCCAGGTCTCTCTGTCTCTCTTTTCAGAGAAGCTGAGAGCCAGAGTTTCTTTCTCATCCATTCTGCCTTATACCAAGGAAGGGGGCTGAGACAGATGCCTGTACTCTTGATCGGACTGCCCACTTTGAACCTGGGGAGTTACCTGTTGAATGTTTGCAAGTTTAAAAGTCACCTTTTGTTCCCTGTGGTCTAAGGTCTAGGAGATTCAGGAGTACAGAGTTCTGTCAACTCCCAGAGCTAGGTGATTTAGGAGCCAGTCTCCAGCAAAGACTGTAAAAGTTGAAGTGTTTGATGCATGTAGAAACTGCCTCTAGGGAGGGTCTTCAGATCTGTGTTTACTGATGGATCAAGCTGGGGAAGAAGGTGCAGAGAATGCCTACAGTCCTGCTTGAGCATTCAGAAGATGCCCTCCCTCATAGCAGGGGAGACTTCTGGTCTGGAGTGCCCACTTTCCCTTAAGGCATGAAGAGGTCTCTCTGCTTCCCTCTAATAAGAGATTGCAGGAGTTTATCTCTAGAGCAAGCTGAGGGAGAAGGCACAGGAGTACTGTCCCTCCCAATCTTGTTGGGAGAAGACTTCAACTCTTCACAGAGACACTGCAGAGCTGGGATTAGCACTGGAGGAAACCGGGGAAGGCCCCGGGAGGTGCTGTGCTTCCTGTTTAGGCTCAAGTTGACTTTTGCTATGTAGGCTCCCAGAGACTGACCTGTTAGAGGCCAAAACCACAGACAGCTGCTGTGAAGCCAAACCTTCTCCAGGAGGAGGGTGGAAGATGGACTAATCTAGGGACTATGGCTACTGAGACTGCCCTCAGAGGCAGTTCAAATTCCTCTTTGTTTTTGTGCTTGAGGGAAATCCCCCAATGTGCTGTCCCTGCCATTCTGCAAGCAGGGTGATCTAAGAGCCACTGCCCCTTGCAGTGATGGTAAAAGTTGGGCACTACAGGTGTGATGCAAGCCCATTACCCCTCAGGAAGAATCTGGGAGTTGGGGTTTCTTTCCAAATGTAAGGCACTGTGCTCAGGGTGGGGGTTATGCCTGAGTGTATCTCCACTTTTTCTACTCATTTGGGTGTATTTTCATAGTTGTCAAGTGTGTAGGAGTCTTTGAGCTGGATTCTGGCTTTCTCTGGAAGAGAAGTGATCCACTCGTGGCTATTTACTTGGTGTGTCTGTGGGAGGAGGGAGCGTCAGGAGTCTCCTCTCTGCCACCTGACTGACTTCCTGTGTTGAATATTTTTGACCTGTGTTTATTTACATTTTGTTTACACATTTGTTTTTTCAATTAGTGATACTACAATTCATGAATTCTGCTTTATGCTATCAGTTACGAGTAGCCTTAGGTTAATTGCTGTATTTTACTTCCTGTTACAGCTATAGCTTCTTGTGGCTTAGAATTGCCTTAGAATGTAATAATTCTAGCAACAAAAGAAAATAGATTGAAATGGGCCAGACATTCATCTGTTCTCACTTTTCATAAAAAGCAAAACTAAAAAGTGCTTATAATTTGAGATATTGCTGCCCATTTGAAATTATAAAAAGTCTCTAAATTAAGACCTAACTGCTTATTTCAGTTTTTTGAAACAAATCAAGTAGACTACACACAGAAGATATATGATCATTTCTCTCATGATTTAATTTTAGACAACGCCTTTTAATCTTTTGATTTCATTTTTGGTTAAAAAGGCCATTTGCCTTCTGTATTAATTAGTTTTATCAAGTGATCTGTAATTGTTTGTAGATAATGATAATGTATTTTGAAAGCAGCTTTTTTTGTTCTTATATACCCCATGTTACTTCATAACATTTTTATTTTATTTTTCTTTCTTGATCTTCGAGTGAAAGAGATATAGCCTGGTGCTTCCCTTTCTTGTCAGTTTTATAAATTAAAGGAGAGAGAAAAGAGGCTGAACAACAGATGCAAGGTCAGATTAAGTGTCTCATTAGAGCCTTTTATGCAAATGCTGAACCCTGCAGTCTTGAACCAACAGACATTTCACTGTTTGGGATCCTGATGAGCCAAGTAGAGACAAGGTAAGAGTCATATTGGTTATTCAGATAAAAGACTTAAACCAAAACATAGGGCGGGGAATTAGGAACCCAGGGGGTGATAAGAAATATTACATATATTGGCCGGGCGCGGTGGCTCAAGCCTGTAATCCCAGCACTTTGGGAGGCCGAGACGGGCGGATCACAAGGTCAGGAGATCGAGACCATCCTGGCGAACACGGTGAAACCCCGTCTCTACTAAAAAGTACAAAAAAAGAAAACTAGCCGGGCGAGGTGGCGGGCGCCTGTAGTCCTAGCTACTCGGGAGGCTGAGGCAGGAGAATGGCGTGAACCCAGGAGGCGGAGCTTGCAGTAAGCCGAGATCTGGCCACTGCACTCCAGCCTACGCAACAGAGCGAGACTCCGTCTCAAAAAAAAAAAACAAAACAAAGAAATATTACATATTTTAAAAATTATGTCATAAATCCACCCGTGGTGGGAGATAACTTTCATGAAGCTGTGTTTGGTCATGAGAGGTTGCTAGACTCCATGGTGGAACATACTTAACATATATCCATAAGATATGTATACGCAAAGGATAACCAAGATGTTTTCTATTTATAACTGTGTCCTGTATGACAGAAGTTTTAAATGTGTTCAGATTTTTTAATTTATGTATTTATTTTTTTAATAAAAACTACTACTCCAATCACTGTGTGGCTTCTCCAAGCCCCTCTACTCTTTCCAAGAGCCTTCAGTCCATCAGAGGGGCACTGTTGCTCTTCTCACCCACCTATGGGAGGCCATCAGAGACACTGAATCCAGCAGCATAGGGGCCTTGTTCAGTGGAGATTCATTCATTCATTCAATACATATTTACAAATCACTCAAACGAAACCCTTTCAATTAGAAAATTTTGTTATGTACCACTTACCTTGATGGATAATACCACAACTTGGTACCTCATAGAGTTATGAAGCTTGATAAACATTTGCATTTTCTTATTCCTTTTTTATTTATTCATATACATTTTAATATCTGATTATCATGTTTGAATTTCCTTTGATTATAATGTTCTTTATAAATGTATTGCATTAAAATTAGAAATTGGCAGTTGACTTTATAAGAATCATTACAAAATTTATAATTATTCAAACAACACAAGCAAATAGGTAATCATCGATACTAAGCTCAAACATAAGTTCCAGGGCAGGCTAAATCCAGTAGACTGCCTTGTATGTTTTTGTCCAGTCTTTCTGATAATCTTTGTATAATTTGACAATAATGTCAAGTGGAAAGAGAAATAAATCCCTCTTTTTCTTTTCCTGCATGTTGTACCTGAGAGTGTTTTTTTCCTTCTTTTTTTTTTTCCTTTTCTGACACTCCTTTTGTATAGTTCTTTCAGCAGTGGCAATTTATTCTAGTAAAGGCACTCATCACATGATCTGGAAACTACTGATTTCGTCTCAGTCTGCCACAAATACAATTAAGCTGTTCTGTTTCCATGGTTAGCCATCCTGTTTTCTAAAATAGGAGGCTTCTAAACCTCTCCATTTTCTACAAGTTAAAAACTGGAGCTATTCTTTCTTAATTGGTTCTTCTGTATTGGATCAAAGCATGCTATGAAATTACTGAGGCTGTCATATTGGCAGAAAGAATACGCAGAAGTTCAAGCTAGCATTATACATGTCATCTTTCCTTGAAGAAGTACACACAGTTAACTCATTCAAAGCAAGGTAAAGCTTTTTTTTTTTTTTTTTTTTTTTTTTTTTGAGGCATTGTTTCCAATAAAAAGATGAAATTGGCCGGGCATGGTGGTTCACGCCTGTAATCCCAACACTTTGGGAGGCCGAGGCAGGCGGATCACAAGGTCAGAAGATCGAGACAATCCTGGCTAACATGGTGAAACCCCATCTCTACTAAAAATACAAAAAAGTAGCCAGGGGAGGTGGCACGAACCTGTAGTCCCAGATACTATGGAGGCTGAGGCAGGAGAATCGCTTGAACCCAGGAGGTGGATGTTGCAGTGAGCCAAGATCGCACCACCGCACTCCAGCCCTGGGCAACGGAGCAAGACTCCATCTCAAAAAAAAAAAAAAAAAAAAGATGAAATTAACATTTTTATCATACTATTATTGGATGTAAACTAGTGATTGTAATGATTATGAAATTTGTAGCAAACTGGATCACAGTTTTACACATTTAGTTCTGTTTTGATTGGATTTTTCATATTTAAAATAATAAAATGTTGAGAAGACTACTAAAGCTTTAAAGTAATAAGCTTTCATCTTAAAACAATCTTATCATTGTAGATGATCTGATTTTCATACCAATAAAAATGCCATGTTACTTCATTGTCAATATATTATACAGATAAAATAAGACAAAATATATATCACTTAAAATTTTAAAAAATGTCTTATAGGCTCCTGAAAATGATTAGACACATACTATCACTTTTTCCTGTGACATAAAAATAGACTTAGTCTTCAATATTTAGAATAATTGTTCAACTTATTTTAATGCCTTCTTTCCCTATTTACAAACACTCTGTGTTTGGAAAACACACACCTCAAGCAAAATGCGGGTATATGTAAAAGAATAAACAGATCTTGTTTCAAGAGAGAAGATATAAAGAAAGCATTTAAAACAGTGAAGGATAGCATTTCCTCAACTGGAGTAATGGTGAAGCAGGTGTGGAGTGAGTGTATAAAATCTGTGTAACACAGTTGGCAATACCCGAATATTTAAATACATAAATTCTTAGGATACCTTAGAATTCACATACAGAAATGTTATATATAATAATCTTACATAATAAAACAAGGCAATATATAATATGTATGTATAATCTTAACTCTTATGAATGCTTTGTAAATATAACCGATTGACAGCCAAAACAGTCCTTGGAGACAGATACTTCTATTATCCCATTTTACAGTTGAGAAAACTGAGGCACAAAAGGTAAAGTAACATGCTCACCATCACAGATCCAACACGTCTTAGGGGTGGGATTTGAACTCCGGCAACCTGGCTCTAGAGGTGTTGGTCTCAAATGCCTCACTCTTTTTGTTCTCCATGATAAGATGTGACATTACAGAACCCTCCTTATCATCAAGGTCAGATAACTTTTACTGCGCTTGGGCTTTTAATGCCTTTCTAAGACTTAAATAATAATTTTTCCTTCTCAGCATGCTTTTGATTTTGAATACATCATGCTATTGTACTCTATTGTATATAGATCCACAGCAATAAAAATAATTTTTAAAAACTTCTCATAATTTCACACTGATAAAGGGGTTTACTGTCATATCATCATTTTCAGAGGTTATCATATTAGTATAATTTAAAATATAGTAGTAAAAGCCTGAATCTATGTGTCTGGATAAGACTTTCTCAACAAGAGAGATTTTAGTAGCCCGGGGTACAAATTGGACAAACAAATGTTAGAAAATAATACTGAACACATAATACACTCAACTCACTTCTTTAGCAAATGTGTTAAAGGTGTACAGCTCATATATTTGAACTCACATTTGTTTTGATTTCCTCTACTTTTTGAAGCCAGACTTGACATATGGATGCATATTTAAGATGTGATTCCCTACAAATATGAATTGATTATTCTGTTTGATGTTCATTAACATTAAATAATTTGAGTGGGGCACTGAATCTGATTTTGTTTATTTTAGTATGTGTTAGTGAAAACAGTTTTCTGTGTAACTGATCTAATGTAGGTGGACGGCAAGTGTCTGGGCTGTGTCTGCATTCCAATTGTTCGGGCATGACTGTGTTATCAGCTGCTGACTAATATCCCCCTTGAATGACACCATAGTTCTGCTACATGAAGGGAGGAAAAGGTGAATTCATTCTTTTAATTTTACACAGTAAACATGCCCATTATCTCTAATGTACTTCATAGGTAAGCAAAATAATGTAACTGTCACCCTCCCCCACCCCAGTTTTAGTACAAAAATCATTAAAACTCTATTAATGGTTTCATTTGGAAATAGACATCTGAATTATTATTTTTTCTCCATTACTGCAGAAAAAAAAAAGACTCTGGGTATAAATTGTTTAAAATGTTGGTGAGGATTATATCATTAAAAAATTGACATCATGCTTCTAAATTGTCATTTTTGTAATAATAAATCATCATAGATTTAATTTTGAAATTTTTTCTAGCTATAACCTGAACTTTTCAGATATTATACCTCTGCAGTTTGAGGTTTTGTTTCTGTTTTTTATGGTGTTCTAGAGTTACTGTGTTAGGTATACTCCAAAAAAGATGTTAATGCAAAAAATATAATGCCTATAGGATAAGGGGTATAAATAGTTCACTTTCTTTCCCTTCAGGAACAAGTTACATAAGTTCATTATTACACTGAGACAGAACGTTATACATAATAAGAAGAAAATAGCACCAGACTAAATAGTACCTTTTGAAATGTTTCATTTATTTTCATGTTACGGGTGCAATGTGAATTGATCTTACTTCCCTTCTTCCCCGAGGAATCTGACTCTATGATTCGAACTAATTTTTTTTCTTCCCTTTAAAGCATACTGAGGGTTTGGAGATAGCTCACGTGGCTTTCAAAGTGGTGGATTGATTTAATTGACCAAAACGTAGCAGGGAGTAGTCATCTGATTATATAAGTATAAAATAATAAAGAAAGGGATTTTTTATTTCCACTGATACAATTCGATCAAGTTTCTTTGAGTTGCTGAGTTCAAACATTAAAGTTAAAAAATTATCAATTTATAAAGAAAATAAAAGTTATTTTCTAAATGGTTTGATTTCCAAGGAACGGGAAAAAAATGAAATATTGTTAAGATGTTCTGAACAATGAAATAAATATTAAGTATTAAATAAAATATATAATATCTTTTATAGAACAGATATCAGTTCAGGGCTATGAAAATTACTTTTGCTCTAGAGTTCTCATCAGAAGCTCTACTGAGTTTTTCAGTGTTTACAAACAGGCAGACCAATTTCATAATAATTTTCAAAAACATATTATAAGGTAAGGTATAAGGTAACATGATATGATTTTTAAGGTCAGTAATATTTTTACCTTAAAGCTGATGATGCACTTGTTAGGAAAACAGAGGGGAAAAATAGGGTGGCTAAAGTGAAACCAAAGATTAAAAAACAAAATAAAACAAACCTCAAGTTATTGAGTACTTAAATGGGGCATTATTTCTTTTTTTTTTTTTTTTTTTTTTTTTGAGACGGAGTCTCGCTCTGTAGCCCGGGCTGGAGTGCAGTGGCCAGATCTCAGCTCACTGCAAGCTCCGCCTCCCGGGTTCACGCCATTCTCCTGCCTCAGCCTCCGGAGTAGCTGGGACTACAGGCGCCGCCACCTCGCCCGGCTAGTTTTTTTGTATTTTTAGTAGAGACGGGGTTTCACCGTGTTAGCCAGGATGGTCTCGATCTCCTGACCTCGTGATCCACCCGTCTCGGCCTCCCAAAGTGCTGGGATTACGGGCTTGAGCCACCGCGCCCGGCCATTGGGGCATTATTTCTTTGAGTATTTTTATTGTCATATAATCAGATATAAATTTTGAAATAACTAACACAGGAAAATTTTTAATTTGTTTTACTTTTTAGTGATGGAAAGATTAGTGCCATTCTATCCGGTTTTCACTTTAAAAGTGAGAACATCCCTCTGAGCCTGTGGAGAGGAGAGAACTCACTGTTGTGGGTCTCGGATCCCTCCTGTTTAGTTTGCCTGAGTGCTTCAGTGAGCTTGCACCTTCCTCCATGCTGAGCACAAAAGCAGGCTAGTGAATTACCTTTTGAAGCGCTACTTCCTAACAGACCCCTTGGGTAGAGAATATGGCAAATAACAGCGGCTGCAGCAGCCTTAAAAACAGAAAAGAATGGAGTATGGAATGCAGACTGGGTCTCAGTGTGATTTTGCTCCAGAATAAAGCGACAAAGCTCCAAGTCAGGACATACCATGGTGCAAGGGAGTGATGGGCAAAGCTAGGAAAAGAGATGTTCTACACATGACACACACACACGTGTGGATGCTTAAAATCTCAAGAGGGAAAATGTTTTTCATCTGTGGCCACAAAGGCACAAGTAGTCTAGTTTAAAATATCTAGAATGGATACCAGCCTCTGTATGAGATTAGTGGGTCCATCTTTTTTTTTTTTTTTTTTTTTTGGCACAGCAATTTGTAATCTAAAATTTTTCAGTTTTTAGATGCATCATTTAAATATGAAAAAAAAATCCCGGAAAAATAATTTCATTGTTTTAGTACAGGTCATAGACCTCTGAGTCTTCGCGATGGCCAGGCTACATGGAAATAAATTCATAGGGAAAGCCATGCTGTAAGGACAAAGGGATCTGGAGCAGGTTGAGGGGAAGGAAAGCAATAGGCAACCTTCACTTTTTATTCTGCCTAATGCCAAAACTAGTGGTTTCAATCCAGTGACATACATGTTATGGCACATTTTCGAGCACATCACTGATAGCTGCGTAAAACAACCAGTATTTGCACTGTCAGATAAAGGACACTGCCTGCTTCCCAGTAAAGAATTCCCTTTTCCAGGTTTTAACAGGGCAAGGGACAGCTAACTCAGATGTGTGAGTTTTGGTAGTACCTCAGCTGACCCATTAAAAATGTGCATGATGGGCTGGGCGTGGTGGCTCACGCCTGTAATCCCAGCACTTTGGGAGGCCGAGACCGGCGGATCACGAGGTCAGGAGATCGAGACCATCCTGGCTAACACGGTGAAACCCCGTCTCTACTAAAAATACAAAAAAAAAAAAAAAAAAAAAAAAAATTAGCCGGGTGTGGTGGCGGGTACCTGTGGCCCCAGCTACACGGGAGGCTGAGGCAGGAGAATGGCCTGCACCCGGGAGGCGGAGCTTGCAGTGAGCTGAGATCCGGCCACTGCACTCCAGCCTGGGCTACAGAGTAAGACTTCGTCTCAAAAAAAAAAAAAAAAAAAAAAGTGCATGATGTTTAGAGGCATTTTATGATTTTTACAAACATCATGTTTTCATTGGAAACGTTGCAGTTATCCAAATGTTCAAGGAAGGTTTTCTTCCAAATATTGTTGCTTGTATCCTAGAATGATTTCATTCATAGGTGCAGTCTCAGAATGAAACATACAAATTTAAATTTGGGAAATTTATTGGATCCTCTTTTATTTTTAGGGACTTTTTTTCTCCTGTGAATAAGAGGAGACTGTTGTGTTAATTCTTTTTTGCTGGCTACAACAGTAACTGAAACTCAGTAGGGTTTCCCTCAATATTTGCTGAGTGAACAGATGAAAGTACAGTGGGAAACAGGGTATAAACACAAAAATGGATAATGATAGAGGTGGTGTTAATGACATTGAGGCCAAAATATAAAATCTGATTCTGGTGCATGGTTTATCATATGATACACATAATGGGGTACGAATTGGAAATCAGAGGGTGTGAATTTGCTTTTATTATAGTAGGAGAGAGGAGCTGATGAGCATTAGAAAAAATAATGAAAATGAGTCATTTTCTTGCGAAATACTGTCTTTCAGATAATATAGCATCATCAGAGTCTTTGGACTTAGAGCCAAAAGAGCCTTACATACCATTTAATTAAATATCTTGTTTCTAATGTGTGTGGAGAGATTTTCTGGAAAATACCTATATGTGACCTAAAGATTTTGGAAATGCCATGCAAGAAGCTTTTCTTTTCATGGGAACTGGAAGGGATAAAAATCTGATTGCTTTTCTTCAGCAAAGTATACCAGCGTCCCCATTAGGCATGTGATTATGCAATGTTGAAAGGTATTTTCTTGAGAATGTTATTTTTTTTTTCCTTTTCATTAATTATGCTTTGTCTAAAGGTTCTTTGTCAAAGCTCTGGCTAGTACTTGAAATTGTAATTGATAGGGAATAAAAGAAAGTAAAATCTTTGATCTCTGTCTCTTGGTGTTATGCAATATCTTTATTCTTGAGATCAAAAGACTCTGAGTATAATGCTGACCAAACAGAGGCTACAGTACTGATTTTGACAGATACCAAGGACAACAGCTATGAAAGTTAACTGCTATATAGGCATGAAAATGACAAAATCAAAACAAACAAAACTGTGAGAGTACCTCTATGCTAAACACCCTTGTATCCATACATAACATAGACACATTAATAATAAATATTTATTTATTAATAATAAATTCATAAAATAGGTACACAATATTATCCATAGTATGGATATATGGTAGATCCATAAATAACATTGTTCAGGAAAAGAGATATTGCTCTTCTAGGAGAAACTATAGGATAAGCATATTTCCAGGAAGGTATCAAAATAAACATTTATTACAGAAAATCCTGAAGGATAGTTGAAGGTTTCTAGGGAAAACTAGTATCTAGAACACATAGAATTCATTATTTCATGATAAATGCTCATTGATTAAAATTGTTCCATTCCCTGTATCACTTGACCCTAAGTGCAATTATAAAGTTAATAAAGTTTATCTTTGATATAGTGGACATCCCTTTCTATTCTCCCCAGCTTCCTTTTGTCTCAAGTATTTACTTCTCATAATATGGCCTAAAGACATTTATCTTATAAGGACTGTGCATTGGTAAACTAATTCTCAGAAGACTTAAAGTGACATCATGCTTTGCCACTCTAGGAATTATTTGAATTTAAAATACCCTTAAAATGATAACAAGGCTTGGGCATGATGGCAGGTGCCTGTAATCCCAGCTACTTGGGAGGCTGAGGTGGCAGATTTGCTTGAACCCGGGAGGGGGAGGTTGCAGGGAGCTGAGATGGCACCACTGCACTTCAGCCCGGGTGACAGAGAGACTCTGTCTCTAAAACAAAACAAAAGAAAACAAAACAAAAAGAGTAAGGCTTAACCTAAGACGTCTGAAACCTAAGTAGGGAGAGTTATCATGGGGTATTGTAACCAATGGTGCTCTCATTCAGTTAAAACCATGAAGGTACGTAAATAGACACACCATTGGTGGTAGTTTTGTTGTGTGATTCCTACCCACTCTCACAAAAGCTTCCCCTGTGTCTCCTGCTTGAATTGAAATTAGAAGTATCTGGTACTTTTCTCTATAGAGGTAGTAGAAATACTTAGATGACAGATGTAATACGACTTCCTTTCAGTATTACATTGATTCCTGAACATCTTTCAACCAGGGTTCTTTGATTAAAGTTGAATCATCTATCATTTTATTCTATTTTTAATTGCTTTGCTTTTTCTAATAAATATATAGTCACCTTTTTAATGATACCATGAACTTTTGAAAAGATTTCTTCCTTTGCCCTTCCAAAAGTTAACTTATTTCAGTAGGGAGGGCTACAAAAATATTGGAAGAGTAATCATTTATATCTATGTGCTGATATAAAAGTATTTTATCAAAACCAAAATGAAAACAAACTTGAAATCAGTTGTATATGAATATGCAGTTTTAGTATAATAAAATAGGAAGTCAAAAATCATGGATCATTACTTAATAAAACAAAATAATAAAAATGACAATATACTTGCTTTGGATACAGGTTCTCACTCTGTTGCACAGGCTGGATTGCAGTGGCACAACAATGGCTCACTGCATCCTCTACATTCTGTAATCAAGTGATCCTCCCACCTGAGCCTCCTGAGTAGCTGGGACCACAAGTGCACACTACTACAGAGACTAATTTTTTTTTTTTTTTTTTTTTTTTTTTTTTTTTTTTTTTTTTTTTTTTTTTTTTTAGAGAGGGAGCCTCACTACGTTGCCCAGGCTGGTCTTGAACTCCTAGGCTC
This sequence comes from Macaca fascicularis, assembly GCF_037993035.2. NCBI lineage: Eukaryota > Metazoa > Chordata > Mammalia > Primates > Cercopithecidae > Macaca > Macaca fascicularis. The sequence goes on from NC_088377.1 coordinate 187,989,827, forward strand.
AAGCATTCCTCCTGCCTCAGCCTCCCAAAGTGCTGGGATTGCAGACAATATACTTCTAATTCATGTTTGCAAAACATGGAATGTAAGACAATTAGAAAATAGAAAAATCTTGATGAGTTTTAAAAAATTAAAACAGTTTATTAAAATGTACAATATATGTACAATATAAAGAAGTAATAAAAAAGTCCTATTTCTGACTTTGTGAATCAAAGCCAATGTATTCAACTTACATTCTTCCCCATTTTGTGTACAGGTATTTCTCCAGCCAGTGAAAACCTACAATATTCAGACCTACATGGCTTACTGAATATTATCTTTCCTTTTATCCTCTTTTACATATGTTTTTGTAGCTCTTTGTATAATTTCTATTTGGAATCCAGTTGAGAAACTGAAGAGGAAAAAGACAGACAGACAGACACATCCCCCTCCCCCCCCCACACACACACATGCACACACACAGAGGGAGAGAGAGAGAGATTAAATGTGAATATGGAGGTGAACATAGGCAGGACTAGCACGTGGTAGACATTTAGTGAATCATTTCCTTACTTCCATATTTCCTTCCATCTTCCTTCCTACTTTCCCTGCTTAAGCCATTTTCAATTTTAAAAAAAACCTTTAAAATTTAAATTGGGTCAACAAGACACAACATGCACACATAGTTCAGGTAATAATAATTAACTTCAAGATTAAATATGATGTGATATAATGACATCAGACATGTTTATTTAGATGTTGTCTAGGTATCCATCTGGCCACAAACTGAGCTTAATTTACCAATCTTCACAAGAATTGCTCAGGCTAGGAAAATATTAATTTCCCTGTTTTTGTTGCATAAACCCTGAAAGTTATATTCTAACTAAATAGTATTAAGATCTAAGTTCATGATTCTGTCTACAATTCTAGGTAATTGTTAAGTGCTCAATGCAATGCTCAGACATGGCAGATCTAACAAATATTCTCACTGTTCAATTTCTCAAAATCCTTTTTTACTAAAGATCACACACACACACATACACATGCACGCACACACACACATGCCTGATAATGCAGAGGAAACAAACATACTTGTAGTGATGCCAGTGGAAGAACAGTTGCATTACTTTTTCACACATTTGTATACACATGATTCAATCAATAAACTGTTATTCTTGTTTGTTTTCTCAAAGTCTTCAAAAAGAATTAATGCATTTCAAAGTTTTGGAGCTAGCCTTGCATATCTCTTTTCCTGAATGCTCCTGGATCTTTATTCCATGTCAGAGCTTTGTTGATCAATTGCATGACCGTGGATGCCATTTGCTGATAGCAAATGAATTCAAACAGCCCTCGATCCATGTAGGACAGGGAACTGTCATATACCTCTTGGTACTATTCCTTGTGTTATAAAATTGAGGTAATTGAGCATTTAATATCCCATTTACAATTTTGTGTATGTTGATGACACATCACAGCCACAGGAAACTATTAAAAGTGCATAGGCCAGTACATACACAAGTCAAACTTTTGCCACAAAAAAAAGCAACCCCGTGGATGAAAAGAGTGACGACTTTTTATATCTAACTTATGACAGCTCTGGGTAGCACTACTGGCAGCCAACTCACAGAACTAATTTACTACCACCTTTGTGATTGAAACAGCTTGATCCAAAATTTGTTAACTATGTAACCAGTTGGTTAACATGCTGCAAACTGGATGTCCAGTTCTTATGGAAGGAAATTCGCATTTCATTGATTATATTTTTATGTCAATTATGTCAAAGAAAAAATATTTCTCTTCCTAGGCAAATAAATAATCTGATATGTTTTTATTCTCCCAGAGAAAAGTATAAAAATGGAACTATTGGCCTGTACAATATTCAAGACCATGGTGCAACTTATTTTATATTGCAAGTAGTAAAATCTGACATGGTAATAATACAGATAGTAAAATCTCATTGGGATGGAGGGATCAAGGGAGAAATTTCACTAATTCCCTAAACTTAATTCTTCAAGGGTATTTGGAGGAAAAAAAAGAAGATATTTAATATTTATAGGACTCCATGGTTCCATTTCATTCAGTGGAGCCTACACAAAATTTTGATTTAAGAGTAATCTGAACTAATCAAATAGTAGACTGTACTGTAAACAATATGCTATATAACTTTTTGTACACAACGAAGTGGTAATATCGGTTAAACACTAAATTTAAAAGAAAATTAGCATCAGGCAGATGGCGGAAGGCAACTCTTAAGTGATAAAAGCAATTGTGTATCTGGTTGCACAGAAACAATGAAACTTTGATAAACACAAATTCTGTTCTATTCATTCTGCAAATTTTCACAACTATAATAGAATGTAACTCCTGAAATACTACAAATGAAATTAAAGTTTGAAAAGCCACATCCCTGACTTATAGTTCATCTAGCAAACAGTCCATTCATAGTTTCATTGCTTATCAACAAATGGGAAGGCTATAAATGCCCAATGCATTTTGAAGGTCAATTTTTATGGTGACATAATTTTAAGCTGGCTCATCCTCAGTGGCTTTTGTAATAAAAAGGGATGAATTAATGGCCTCTTAACTAAAGTGAACTTTTGATACAGAAACAAAAAGAATATTAAGCATGTCCTATTTTAAGTAAAAGGATTAAGAGCTTTATTCCATGAAATAAATTGGGCAGGACCTAAGATTCAAGACTTTGCATTGGTTTCCAGGACATTAGAAAGGGTAACATAATGAGAACAAGAGAATTTAACATTAATAGAAAGAGGCACAAAAGGATGTGGTATCTGTTAGAGGAAAGATTTTCACACTAGCTGACAGTAACTATAGGACGTATAGTGGACTGAAGTGTTTTTCTCAGTTTAATCTGTGTCTTCAAAAGGCGGCCCCAACCCTTGGGCCACAGACTGGTACTGGTCCATGGCGTGTTAGGGACGTGGCTGTGCAGCAGGAGGTGAGCAACAGGCAAGTGAGCATTGCTGCCTGAGCTCAGCCTCCTGTCAAATCAACAGCGGCATTAGATTCTCATAGGAGCACGAACCCTGTGGTGAACTGCACCTGCGAGGGCTCTAGGTTGCTCACTCCTTATGAGAATCTAACTAAAGCCTGATGATCTGAGGTGAAATAGTTTCATCCTAAACCATCCCCTCCCGTTCATGGAAATATTGTCTCCTCTGAAACTGGTCCCTGGTGCCAAAAAATTTGGGGACCACTGTTCTAAGATATCAAAACATTTTCTCCTTTGTTTTTCCAGCTTTATTGAGGTATGATCAACAAAGAAAAAACATATATATTTAAGGTATAAAAGTGATATATTAATAAATTTTTACATTGTGTAAAGACTACCGCAAGCTAATCAACACATCCATAATTCACTTAGCGACCTGTGTGTGTGTGTGTTTGTGTGTGTGTGTGTGTGTGGTGAGAACACTTGGAATGCATTCTCATAGCAAATTTCAAGTATACAATATATCGTTGACTAGTCACCACACTGTACATAAGTCTTCAGAACTTGTTCATCTTATAACTGAAAGTTTGTACGTACTTTTTGACCAGTATCTCCTCTTCCCTTCAGCCCCCAGCTCCTCTTAATCACCATTCTCCTCTCTGTTACCAGGAATTTAACTTTTGCTTTAGACTCCACATCTAGGTGAGATCATGCAATATTTGCCTTTCTGTGCCTGGGTTATTTCACTCAGCACGATGTTTGTCAGATTGATCCATGTTGTCACAAGTGGTACGATTTCCTTTTTTGTGACTGAATAATATTCTAAAGTTTCTATACTACATTATCTTTATTACTTCATCTGCTGAAGGACAAGTAGGTTGTTTCTGTATTTGGCTATCATGAATAAATGTTGCAGTGAACAGGAGAGTGCAAATATCTCTTCAAGACATTGATTTGACTTCTTTTGACTATATACCCAGAAGTAGGATTGCTAGATCATATAGGAGTTTTATTTTTCATTTTTAAGAAACTTCCACAATGACTTCAGTAATTTCCATTCCCACCAGCAGGACACCAAGGTTCCCTTTTCTCTACATCGTCGTCAACAGCCATCCTGACAGGTGTGAGGTTCTATCACATTGTCATTTGGATTTGCATTTCCCTGGTGATTAATAACGAGACATATTCTCCTTGCCAAAACTACAACCAGACCATTTTAAAAATAACTTTAACCTATCATGTTCCAAACAAAAATACCATCCTCTCCATAAGTGGCTATGGAAATTATTTCTTCTTTTCTGTTCTTTCCCTTTTTATTTGTGCTTACATCTGACATATATGGAGGCTAGCTGCCCATTTGTATCTTTGCCCAGTATTTCTTCAAGCGTGACTGTTCATCTTACTCATTTTTTTAAATATATTTTGGGAGTCCAGCACAAGTCTTGCATATAGCATGTATTAAATAAATACTTGCTGACTTTAATTTAGTTTAATGTTCCCAAGTGTCTTTACCAATATATTGCTAGTCACCTTCACTTGAAAACCTCAGCTTCAATTTTTATTATGTCAGTTTCTCTACTCTTTTGTTATGTACCAAATTCTGATGATAGTTTAAATCAGTTCTATTCTCACCAACCAGCCTTTTTTTTTTTAACACGTCATTATTACTTCAACACTTTCTAGCTGACCTCCTTGCCTAACCTAAGGTTCTTCTAACTTGAAGGCGTTCTATATACAACTGTGGTACTGAATATCCACATTACTTCCCTGCTCAAGCATTGTACAACGAATCTCCACTTCCTACTGCATCAAAGTGTAAAATTATTTCCCAAATTTTATACCCTCCATGATTTAGATTTTATTTTTCTCCAACTTTATTCTTCATTACACTGAAATATTTTCTTCATCAAAAAACCTCATTTATTGATTCAAGAAGTACTTTCTTATCACAGTAATATGACAAGCACTCTTTGAGATTCTGGAAACATCACAAAGTTCCTGTAACTTTTTTGAAGGTGATGATACAGGTGGCTATAAAAATAAACCCTTTTCTCATAGAGCACACAATCAAATGTATCTACAAAAAATTGTTAAAATATGTCAAGTGGTGGTAAGTGCTATGAAAAAAAAAAACTATGGTACAAAGACAGAGAATAATGGGGACATGGAGGGTTTTATTTTATTTAGAGTGCTCAAGAAAAGCCTTTCTCTTACTTCCATGAAGTGAGAAACAAACCATACATATATCTGATTATTAAAGTTTTCATTGAAAGAGAACAGAAAGACCAAAAACCCTGAGGCTGGTTTGGCTCAGGGTTGGAGGAAAAGCAAGTGGCAATTTTACGGTGGCTTGGATTAAGGTAGTAGCGAAAAAAGTTGGGGGAAATATTAAAGGCAGCTACCATTTTTTAAATTCGCCTGTTGGCAATATGTGCTAGTAATATATTACATGTCCAGGCCAGCACAGGGACCTCATCCTTTCTTTTCAATTAGCCCAGATATAATTATGCCACGGATTTCTGGAGAAAAGTAATATTATGCTTTAATGGTTCTAAGGTTTAAAATATAACCAAATTGCCTGTAAGATATAAGCAATGATCAGAAGGTGCTATTGAATAACCAATTATCATATAAATTATTCTGGTCTTTACTGAGTATATTTCAGTTATCCAGGGGTGTGATTTCTGACAGTCTGTTATTCAGTATAGAGGCTCAGATCGGAGTAAGCAGAAAAGGCCTTTGAACATCAGAGAGCAGTTGGAACTGGAAAATCTACTTCCAGATGAGGGATTTATTACTCACAGATCTGGTGACTCATTGCTGTTTGGCATCTCATCCTCCAGGGCTCCTCCAGGTGGTCTGGGTTTCTTGTGGGATGATGGGTTCTGGGCATCATACTTTCTCCATGGCTGCTGATTGGGCTCAGAGCCAGTGTTCCAAGGAAAGTTAAAAACACAAAACAAAACCAAACAAAAAACCGCAGGGTCTCTGCTGACCTCACCTCTGACATTCCACATCACTCCTGCTGCGTTCTGTTGGGGAAGCAAATTTTAAAAATAGAAATTGGACTCTACTTGTCAATGGAAGGGGTAACAAAGAATGTGCAGTCATCTTTAACCTGTCACACAGATAATGCAGAATTTAATGTTAATACAGTAGAATATAATTATTACATACATGAAGGTGCTTTTAATGTTTATTAGAACAAGTTAAAGCATGTTCAAAGAACTGTTTCACTAAAGAAACAGGCTATCACACATTTTTAAAAGATCTTCATTGAAAAATTCAAAAGTAATCTTTAAATTCTCAGTTATTTATTACCACATACATATGTATGTATGTGTATATATGTAAAAATATGTATACACATGTGTGCATGTCTATATAGATACACACACAAATATATATGGTATATTTATGCACAGATCCCAGTGATAAATAAATACATCTATTTTATTTATTAAATTTGTTACATAACTAAATTTAAATTTCTAAAAATGTAGTAAAATTTGTATTACTGAAGGCCCAAAGTGACTCAAACTGTTAACTTTTATAATCGAATGCATATTTTTATCTTGGGATTGTTTAATTTTAAAACAATTTATTCAAAAAGTAAACAGAGAAAAACAATAGTAAAACTCATGCATTCATACTGTTTATTTCTGCTGTAAAACAAAATTGGAAACAACAGGAAATTGATTGCCTAAAGGAAAATTTAAATTAATTATAATGGCTTAAGTATTATGTGAGCAGTAATAAAACTGAAAATGAATGCCCTTTGTTGTAGGACTTTGAGCCAACTGTTATTTTCATTGAATAATTTCTGATTTATTTATCTAGTCAATCAGAAATCAGCAGTTATCCTTAGAAATATGTCACATATTCAATTATCTCCAAGCGTGAATTATCAGGAGATCTCAGAGAAATTTCCAAATAGAAAGCTATATCTATGAAAGTCAAAGTGAATTGTGAATACAGGCTTCCATTGTCTATAAACAATGATCACTTGAGAATTAGCTGTTCACTAACATGCTTCATTTATTAAGCCAACAGTAAATATTATTTAACATGAAAATAATTTTTCAGTTTTACTTTTTTGGATACTAGATTCTTGTCTGATGTTTAGTTCTGAAACATATCCCTAATCCAGAAAGTGTCATTTCTATGCATGTCCAAATATACTATGAGGGGTAAAATGATTAAAATGCTCCCAGAGGGATTATAATCTGAAGGCAATTTCTTCTCCTTCTCCTTCTCCTTCTCCTTCTCCTTCTCCTTCTCCTTCTTGACAGGTCTCACTCTGTAGCCCAGACTGGAATGCAGTGGTGCGATCTTGTCTTACTGCAATCTCCACCTCCCAGGCTCAAGCGATTCTCCTGCCTCAGCCTCTCGAGCAGCTAGGATTATAGGCGTGTGCCACTACCGCCCGGCTAATTTTTATTCTTTTAGTAGAGACGGGGTTTCACCATGTTGGCCAGCCTGGTCTTTAACTCCTGACCTCAAATGATCCACCCGCCTCGGCCTCCCAAAGTGTTGGGATTACTAGCATGAGTCACCGTGCCCAGCCCCAATTTCTTCTTGTAGAAGAATAGATTACATCAACCTGAAACTTCTTTAAGAGTCAAGATGATGAAGCTCTTCTTGCAACGTTGGGTGATTAGGGTGATGACTGTAATTTACTTTTGAGTTTTCAAACATTTTATTGACCTAAACTATAAGTAAAGATGACTGCTCAGAGAAGCCAGTGAGTATCAGAGTGGAAACACATGCCTCTTATCTCACGCCCTGAAAAAAGGTGAGGATTAAGTATGTTAACTTCTTAGACTGTAATTTCTTACTGAATATTAGTTTTCCACAGTGCACGTTTTTATGTAAGGAGAGGAAAAATCCATTTTCAAATCCAAGTCACATTTCTCTCTGAGTAATCATATTATTAATATCAGTTAAGGAGTATTTTATTTAAGGCAACAAGTGTTAAAAAATAAATTTCTAAGTGTGTCATGTTTCAAACACGATAGAAAATTATTTCTTGCTCATTTACAAAACTGGTACTCTCGGTTGGTAACTCTTTTCAAAGCAATAATTCAAGGACTCTAGCTTATTTCCTCAACGTCTATGGAATCCTCATCGGTGGCTTCTAGGGTCACCATGCTTATCTGTATCCGGCTGAAGAAATATGGAGAACTGTGCCTGGAAAGTTTTCAAGGGTCAGTCCTGGAATAAATGCGTTTATTTAAAACTCAGTCACATGACCATACCTATCTGCCAAGCTTCCAGAAAATATAATCCCAATGCATGCCTAGGAAGAAGATAAAATAAGTTTGATGAATAGTTACCCAGTCTCCACCACAACAGCAGAAGCCCGTTCTGTTTAAGATTCAGAGATCAACAAAATAAACTCAGTAGGCAGGAGGCATAGAGAATGTTGGAAGTCCAATAGCAGGTTAATTAAAGCATCCTGGCAGGGCGCGGTGACTCACCCCTCTAATCCCAGCACTTTGGGAGGCCAAGGCGGGCAGAACTCGAGGTCAGGAGATCCAGACCATCCTGGCTAACACGGTGAAACCCCGTCTCTACTAAAAATACAAAAACTTAGCCAGGTGTGGTGGCGGCACCTGTAGTCCCAGCCACTCGGGGCTGAGGCAGGAGAGTGGACCCGGGAGGCGGAGGTTGCAATGAGCCGAGATCGCGCCACTGCACTCCAGCCTGGGCGACACAGCGAGACTCCATCTCAAAAAAAAAAAAAGAAAAGCATCCAATCAGTCTCCAACACTCGAGAATTATTTGTGAGATTCGTATAGAACTAAAATCTATTAAAATGTGTCACTAGCTAGTTCCTCTGTCTTTTCTTTCACGGTACCTGAGACTTTGAAAAATAAAAGGTTATGAATTGTAGGCATTCCATTTTTTTCTGTATTGTATGCACGAAACCATCAAAGAAAGAATTCTTTCTACCTGTGTATATCCATGCCTCCTCTAAGAGATCTCAGGTCCCATGACAATGCCACCACTACTCCTCCTCCTCTGCAAGGGTAATGAAGAGGGTATTTCAGTGGAAGCAATATATTATTTTCCCTCTATTGGATTATGACTTGAAAGAATGACATTCACACATTTGTGAACCTGTTCATGCCCCACTTCAGTTATCAATATTATTCCTCATTGCTTCCCTGCACATGTAGGCTAATATCCTCACTCACCTTTTCTATTCTTGCACCCCTTCCATGCAGGCAAAAGATTATACAGTTTTCAACCCTCACTGATCACATCCCAAACTCCCTCCGCTTTGATGACTTGTAGTGGAGTCAGTGTCTCTGTACTTCTTTCACCCATAAGACTTTGAGTTCTCATTAAACTGTGAAGTCAGAGCTTATTACATTTTTATCTTTGCATCCCTAGTACCTAGCAAAATGTCTGCCAGTGGCCACATGCTCAGAAATTATTGGTAAATGATTTGAAGCTTTTCACTGACTATGCTGGTCTACCCTGTTCTGAAATTCACATCAAAACCCACATGTTGAGAATTTTCATTATGACAAAAATATACTATGGTAAACATCTTGAATGTAGTGTTAGTTACGACGGTACATACAGTTTCCAAAATTTCTCCATATGCACATTGAAGATGAATACATTTTATTACATGTAAATTCTTAAGAGATGTAATTTTAAAAAGAGCTACTGAAATGCTAAACAAGAGAGAAAAATGTCCCTTGAGATTCTTGCTATTGAGTTGATGACCAAATTCAGGCACTTGCGGAGTAGTTGACCTTCTCTTATAGAAGGAGACCTCCTCTGTGCCCTCATTATAAGACGGAGCCTCCCAACATTAGATTTTCTCTTGAAGAGCCCTTTGGACTGTTGTTGTGTCTGGAGAGCTATTGCAGAATCTCTTTGATAGCTTTGCTTTTGAAGGTTTTCTCTGGAGAAAGGTCTAATAGAAGAAAACAGTTACCCTTTTCCATCCTTCACTTTAAAAAAAAAAAGTCTCCCTTTTAATACGATTTTCTAACTCTGTAGCTTCTTTGTGTCATTTTGTTCCCACAAGTGTTCATATATGCTTTTAGTTCACATCCATTTCCACACATAATCTGAATGTTTCTTACACCATAGGGAAGGTGTTAGAGACTGGATACTTACATAATATTGTTTAGGGGCTGGGGAAGAGGGAGACTCTATTCCTCAAAACAAGGAACACAAAATTAAAAATATAAAACATGGTATAAAAGTAAATATTGGCCAGGCGCGGTGGCTCACGCCTGTAATCCCAGCACTTTCGGAGGCTGAGGCGGGTGGATCACCTGAGGCTGGGAGTTTGAGACCAGCCTGACTAACATGGAGAAACCCCATCTCTACTAAAAATACAAAATTAGCCGGGCGTGGTGGCACATGCCTGTAATCCCAGCTACTCGGGAGGCTGAGGCAGGAGAATCGCTGAACCCGGGTGGCGGAGGTTGTGGTGAGCCGAGATCACGCCATTGCACACCAGGCTGGACAACAAGAGTAAAACTCTGTCAAAAAAAAAAAAAAAGGAAATATTTATCTATAGTGAGACAAGTAATCAAAAGAAAAACATGGAGCCTTGGACATATAGGTCCATTTCTTCTAGGAGCTTTCGGTAATTTACCAGAAATGCTTCCACAGAAGTACTTATGATTTAAAGACTGATAGCTCTTTCACCCAGAACTTTCTCTAAGTCCTTCTACCAAAATTATCTCAATTTGATTATAATTTAAATGCAAAACATAAAACTATAAACTCTTAGAATATAACATTGAGGCATGTTTTTGAGTCCCAGGGCCTAGTGACATGTTCTCAGACATGATACCAAAAGCATAATCCATAAAGGAAAAACAAAAAACAATTAATTGGACTTTATCGAAACTAAAAATATTTCATCTATGACAGTAAAAAAAATGTATGTATGCACAACAATCTGTATGTGATTGTTCACGACAGTTTTATTTTCAATGGCCCTAAATTGGAAAATCTAAAATACTCTTCAATAAGTGAATAAACAGATCGCGGCACATCTATATCATGAAATACTGCTCAGCAAAATCAAAACAAGACCTAACAACAATAAGAACAACAAAACGTGTTGTTAGATGCACCAACGTGGATGGATCTCAAGGGCATTACGCTGAGTGAAAAAAGCCAGTCTCATAAGGTCATGTAATGTATGGTTCCACTATACAACCTTCTTGAAATATAGACAGTACAGGGATTGGAAACAGATTAGTGGTGGCCATGGGTTAGCCATGGCTGTAGTGCAGGGAGAGTATGGGTATGAGATAGAACAGTTTTGCATTTAGATTTTGGTATTGCCTATACCTTACACATGTGATAAACTGATATAAACTATATATATATGTTGTATCAATGTAAATTTCCTGGTTTAAATAGTGTGCTATAGTTATGTAAAATGAAATCATGGCAGAAACTTGATGAAAAGCACCCAGGACCCCCCTATCTTTGCACCTTCTAGAGACTTTATAATTATTTCAAAATAAAAAAATTAAAGCATAGATATGTAAGTTAGCACTTACACAAGTGGATTACTTTATTACTTCCGGGATATGTACAAATTTGAGTCCTCTTAGTCTCTCCATAATGTTACATGAGGTTGTTCTAACATAAAAAAGAAAAAACTACTTACAGAGCATTTTTAAAAATGAGAAGAAACTACTGCTGGTTTGTAGAGGACTAGATCCTAATCAGTAAGTAGAAAAATCAGTTAAGATTCTAATCATCTTTATTTTATCTTGGAACGCACACGATTCTTGTTTTATTTTTTACTTTTTAGAGACAGTGTCTCGCTCTGTCACCCAGGCTGGAGCACAGTGGCATGAACACAGCTCACTGCAGCCTCCACATCCCAGGCTCATGCGATACTCCAACCTCAGCCTCCTGAGTGGCTGGGACCGCTGGAATATGGCACATACTTGGCTTTTTTTTTTTTTTCTTGTAGAGACGAGGTCTCACTATGTTGCCGAGGCTGGTCTCAAACTCCTGGGTTCAAGCAGTTTGCTTGCCTTCCAGTCTCCCAAAGTGCTGAGATTATAGGTGTTAGCCACCACACCCAGCCTATGATTATTATTTTATTCATTAGTCTTTATCAATATTTAAAAGAAGATCTATCTTGCACATGTGCACTATTATACCTTACACATAAATGAGTTTGAAATGGTAAAACAGCAAACCTCTAGACTACAAAAGCCAAAGACATGTATTTGATACTTGAAAATAGAAAATACTATAGGCAATGACTTTTGCAAAATAGTGAGATATTTTCAGGTAACATTTATTTTGAAGGATTTGTTTTCCTACCAATGCAATGATAGCCTTTTCCCCCCTCTCACCACCATCTCATTTGCTGAGATGAGTGAGCAGAGAGAGGGGACAAATGGATATACAGATATATGGGGGCCGGGGGAAAGAGAGAGAAACTGTGTTTTCTGGGGTAGGCACAGGTAATGGTAACAGACACCTGTCCAAAGTACACACATATATTTCTATAGTCCTAGTTTTGCACACGTATTACTCTAAAATGATGGCATTTTCTATCAATCTGCTTCGTAGCAAATACTGAGGAAAAACCAATCACTGGATCCAGGAGCCAAGAGCTAACAGAGACTCTGCTTTGTGTGTGAGCATTTAACTACTGTAGATGGAGACCTGCACGTATTTAAATTGAATATCAGTCCTGTGTAAAGAGTGATTATTCTGATGCTTCTCCGCATCAAATATAAAGTTATCATGGAGTCCAAAGACCATCAATAGAGGATTACTCGTAGCCCATCTAATTTTGGAAAACAATAGAGGAGTTTTCTGGTGTGAGGCGAACAGCCTGCTGTTTTCTTTGCCTGGAATGCATTTTCCTCCTGTTCTATATGCTTCACCTCCACTCCCCTTACCTACTTAATACCCACTCATGGCTCAACATTTGCTCAGCTGGTGTTTACCTACAATGCTTTCTTATTCCTTAGGTGAAAATAACTACTCCATGCTCCACTGCCCAGTCAGAGTTAAGCAGAACTTCTTTTTATTTTTATTTTTCTTTTTAGGAATATAGAGTCGTTAATGTGGTCAGAATTAAGTTGCTATCAGTTTAAAGTAGCCTGTTGTAAGTGTATTTTATATAAGCCTCATAGTAATCACAAGCAAAATCTATATTAGATACAGAAAAGATATTTTTAAAAAAGATTTTAGGCCAGGCACAGTGGCTCATTCCTGTAATCCCAGCACTTTGGGAGGCCGAGGTGGGTGGATCACCTGGGGTCAGGAGTTCAAGACCAGCTTGGCCAACATGGTGAAACCCCTTCTCTACTAAAAAAATACAAAAATTAGCTGGGCATGGTGGCACGTGCCTGTAATCCCAGCTACTCGGGAGGCTGAGGCAGGAGAATCGCTTGAACCCGGGAGCTCTCTCTGTCTCTCTCAGTCATTCTCTCTCTCTTCCTCAAAGCTGTAACAAAATTCCATAAGGAAAGGAATTTCAATGTGTTTGTATTTGCCTCCATAGAATCTAGTATAATGCTATGTGTACATACATACACATATGCATGTACATAGCACACACACACTTATATACACAGGGCTTGCATAGAGGAATAAATTCTGCTTTTAAATTTTCTATTTAAAAAGATACTTCAAAATTCCCTTCAAATTTGATGAAACCAAAAGCTTTGATTTACCCAGACTTTGAGGGTTTTTCTTCTATGGGACATACAATTATTCCATAGTGACACGTCCGAAGATAATTTTCATATTCTCAGAGGAGGTTGAAGGTAGGATTTTGTGAATCTTTGATAATAGTTACATGAATATTGAATGTTTGCATATTGAACTTGCATGTTCTATTAATACCATCTCTGGAAACAGGGTCATTTGGTTATACCAAGTTTTTTGTATTTATTTATTTATTTCAAGAATATCTATTTAAATATATGTAACTAGAACTACTGGCAGATAACTTAGATCTATATGGAAATTATGAATAAACAAAAGTAGATGTGAATGAAGCCAAGAAACTCCTAGTGTTATAACACAAAATCTTTACTCTAGCCTTGTTTAGAACCAGTTACAGGTGTGATTTTACTCTTTTTGTGCAGTGGTCCACTTTGTCAGTCTGATTTAAAAAAAAAAATCAGAAAACACCCTCCTCAGAGTAATATAATGTCATTAAATAGGTAAAATGAAATACATAGGTTTACAGAGAGAAACAAATCATATTGAAAGCCGATTTTAACTAAGGAGGCAGGAAACAGGATTACCTTTTTTAAAAAATTTTTTTGGTTAAGCAAACTTATCTTTCCTAACATCTAATACTTTTCAAATTTGTCCATGTTTGTTTGCTGCTTATGAAAACCAAATTAAAGCAAGAGGTAATATTTTTTCCTGAATAATTTCATCACGACCTTATTCTCGTAATGAAAAAAAACAGAACACTAAAGCTAGGGTTAACAGATAAAACATAGAACATAGCTTAATTGAATTTTAGATAAAGAATTAAAAAAATAGTATAAGTATGTACCAAGTATTGCATGGGATTCTCTTACTAAAAATTTGTTATTTATCTCAAATTCAAATTTAAATGGACATTCTGTATTTTTATTTGCTAAATAGGCAACCCTTCAAAAACCAGTCTATGGTTAACAAATGTTAGCGGTCAAATTGCTGTGATCATGCCCTAAGCAAGTAGAATCAGATCTACTAAGATTCTTATTTTATCTCTGCCTGACAAATATTAGCTTTATAGGTTGGTTTCAGAGCTGTTCCTACGTCATATTTTATGAGTTTTGGGAAGGCAAATCTTTGCTAAAATAAGACTTAATTCTGTGCTTTAATGTTTTATTGATGATAATATAAAAGTGGTAATAAAAGAGTACTTCACTTTTGCAAAAGGCAATTGAAGATACTGACTGATATTTTTCCCGAAAGTCTGTCTAGTTGTAGTGCCAGGAAGAAAATATCTCTTCCTAGATTATCTACTGAAATTCCTTTTATCTGCAAGAAAGCGTCATTCACTACCTTTTCTCTTTCGCCTTTCTGCAAAAGACTAAGAGTTCAGATAATAATGTTTAATAGTTATTAAAGGCCGGGTGCGGTGGCTCAAGCCTGTAATCCCAGCACTTTGGGAGGCCGAGATGGGCGGATCACGAGGTCAGGAGATCGAGACCATCCTGGCTAACACAGTGAAACCCCGTCTCTACTAAAAATACAAAAAATTAGCCGGGCGAGGTGGCGGGCGCCTGTAGTCCCAGCTACTCGGGAGGCTGAGGCAGGAGAATGGCGTGAACCCGGGAGGCGGAGCTTGCAGTGAGCTGAGATCCGGCCACTGCACTCCAGCCTGGGCTACAGAGCGAGACTCCGTCTCAAAAAAAAAAAAAAAAAAAAAAAGTTATTAAAGTGAACTTATCTGTCCTTCTGTTAAAACATTTTGAGACATGTCCACATTTTATTTTCATTTTAACTATCTTATTTTATTCACATTATTATTCTAAGCCTGATCAATTTTTACAAAATGATCAGATTATAAGTCCTAAATGAAATGCCACTAATTTGAATCATATTCAGAATGTAATTTGTTAAGTAAGAAATTGTACAAGAAATGTGATAGATCGTGCAAAAATTATAGGTCTTAAATCCTACATATCTCTAATCAAATGATTTTAATACTAATTTTCATTACAATTAAAGGATTCAGTAAGGATTGTAAGTACTTTCGATTATGCTGAAGACTCGGAACAAGTTCTGATATTTTAGCATAGATGACAGGATGCATGCAATGTATCAGCATGTAAAATGAAGGAAAGATAGAAAAACAGTCACGGCAATTTTGTGCGGTAGTACTATCATGCTGCTGTGCACGTAAAACAATTTAATCACACATAACATAGTAATAATGCTTACTTATTGCTAGAAAAACAGGATTTTAATTATTTTAATGATAAATCTGCTTTATAATTAGGCGGAAAAGCAAGCTCTGAAAAAGCAACTTTAGTACTTAATTCTAGTGTTAATTTCAAAAACAAACAAATAAAAAACTGAAAAACAAGCGAACACAAAGACATGCTGAAATGTTCCTTTTAGAGTATTACAAGCCGTATGGTGCTTTGTAGTTTACAAGTTTTATACCCATGCCTGAATGCATTTTGATCTCAAAGCATCTTTTGGGGTAGGTGTGGCAGGCATTATTGTTCATTCCTACAAATAGAGTTTAAAATTTTTAAGAAAATCATTTTAGTACTTTATTGAAAATGCTATATTTGCAGCCTTAACTCTTGATGTTTGTAGAACATTGAATTTTATTGATTGTAAGATAAATTTATTTCAACTGGATTGTTTACAGTCAATAAACTCTAAAATCATGTCACGGAGGTAGAGTCAGATTATGGTTGCCATTTACCTGTGTATGTGCAAACCTCAAAAACCTCAGTCTTCAAACTTGGAGAATGAGCGTTCTTGTGGAAGATTATTCTTCAGAGATGATAGTGGAGTACTCTTTAAAACCCTAGGTACCAGGCCGGGCGCGGTGGCTCACGCCTGTAATCCCAGCACTTTGGGAGGCCGAGGCGGGCGGATCACAAGGTCAGGAGATCGAGACCACGGTGAAACCCCGTCTCTACTAAAAATACAAAAAATTAGCCTGGCGCGGTGGCGCCTGTAGTCCCAGCTACTCAGGAGGCTGAGGCAGGAGAATGGCGTAAACCCAGCAGGCGGAGCTTGCAGTGAGCCGAGATCGCGCCACTGCACTCCAGCCTGGCGACAGAGCGAGACTCCGTCTCAAAAAAAAAAAAAAACCCCTAGGTACCAAATTGCTGGAGAAGTGTTTGAAGGATGTGATGGATCCGATATGTTTTACCAGCATACTATAAGTTGAAATCAAAAGTTGACTGGTCTTACATAATTGCAAAGTCAGATGTCAGATGCCAACATCAAAAGCTCTTCGAAAATATCACATAACCAATGCTCTCTGTAACCCAAGGGATGACAGTGTGTGGAAAAGCACAAACGTCAAGAACTCTAAACCTAAAAGTTATTTAGACAAGTTAAATTCCAAATGTGAAGCAATTATAGACTGTTAATATATTTGCCTTGTAAATTTGTATGTATATGCATGATAAAAATCTATCACTAATTAAGAGAAAAAAACTCGCAACATATATAAGCTTTCTAGATATTAAAATGCGTATCATTTAATTGAATAGATGTTTTCCCTCTTGTTACATAGAATAAAGTGTATCTATCTAATAAAGACGTGTGAGATTTGAGTAATACTGTGCTAAATACTTACTATCTTGAGTCCTGGTTTGGAGCTATTTTGTCCCATTTATCTGTCAATTCTTTCACTAGTACCACAACATTTCAATTATTTTATGCCTATAGAGCATGCTAACATTTTATGGTAAGATATTATTTCTCTATTATTCTTCATTTGCAAAATTCACTTGGCTATTCTTTCATATTAGTTTTTCAAATGTAACTGCAGAATTAGAATGCAGAATTGCTTCAAAAGCGCTCCACACTGCACAGCAAGTGAGACTGCATTGGAGTCGTGAGCAGCAGGCCTTTTCCACCCTTGGGATCTAGAAACACAAGATACCTTTCCATTTCTTCTGTTTTTCAAAGGTTACTGTGTTTGGGAAAGAAGTTTTTTCCTTTTTTTTTTTTTTCTGCTCTGGGCTATATATCTTTCGTGTTAACTTTATTCTCTGATAGATTATTTCTTCTGCTTTTTGCTGAAAGATGAACAACACATTTTATGAAGATTTGTGTGAGAATAGTGGATGAAAATTTTGGTAGATATTAGCATTTGTTTATTTGGAAACACACGCTTAGAGAACATTCCCACTCTGACCAGACTAGAAATCTGAGGTTTGACAAGGGTGATTTAATTTCACACCTTTTCCCTCTCTGTCTCTCTCTCTCTCTCTGTAAAGAAAACAGTCATCAGCATAAGATTTAAAATCTTAAATGTACAATATGTTTGACTCATCTGATATATTCCACCTTTGCTGCAATGACCTTCAATATGGTAAAAATACCACACTCATGCATTAGAATCATCCGTGCAAACTAAAGTGTGTAAGTGTAAAATTTTAAAGAAATCACCAACTTCAAATAATTTGTTTTGAAAGAAAGAAAAGGAATTTGCAGTAATACCTGAAACATTTAAACTGATGTTTTTTAAAAATATGCTGTTAAAAATATGAATATTTTCGAGACAATCTGAGATGACTGAATTATAAATTGTGTAAAAGGCAATTTAGAATTTTTAAATTATCAATGTATGTAAAATATAGGATTTGTTGCATCCTTAAATTATTGCTTATTTTTTAATAGCACAAAATAAAGCAAAGGCTGTGTTTCAGATCAATGTTAGTTTTTACTCTTATCTATATACAATTGGTAAATGAGGAAAATGTCAGTGACAAATCTAAAATGAAAATAAAATATGATTTTTAAATAAATTGTGCAATAATTTTTCTTTTGAAATTATGAACAGTATAAATATTTTATCATAGTTTTCTTTAGTTTTCAAAATATATTTGTGAATATAATCCATTTAATCATAAAAAATTATAAATGACTAATGATACAAGAAAAAAGGAAATAGAGAAGATGCTATTGTAAAAAAAAGTTGAAAAGCAGTGTTTTCCTGCTATTTAACGTTGAAACAGAAAACTTTTTTTGTTGCAATGATTCTTTAGTATAATACCAAAATTCTGAAGAGAACGTTTTCAGGCTACCATATCACCACATCAGCATAGCCAGAGACCAATCAAACAGTGAGCTCTAAACTATCTTTACTATATTGAAAACTCCAGCATACTATCTTTACCAAGGTAAATTATCCCTGTTATGACAAGTTTTTGTTTTCCTAAGTGAAAATTTAGAAAACTAGAGGTCATTTAGTTTAAAAAAGTAGTTGAAATACAATTCGTTTCTCGTATGTATCTTAAACTGTTGTTTCAAACAAACTTCCTTATGCTGTGCTGCTATCTTTTAATTCCCTCCACATTTTTCATTGAACCATCTTTTTAATTTTTCTTTTTTCTTTTTTTGAGATGCAGTCTCACTTTGTAGCCCAGGCTGGAGTTCAATGGCGTGATCTCAGCTCACTGCAACCTTTGCCTGTCAGGTTCAAGCCATTCTCTTGCCTCAGCATCCAAGGAGCTGGGACTAAAGGCATGGGCCATCACACCCTGCTAATTTTTGTATTTTTAGAAGAGACGGGGTTTCACCATGGGCAGGCTGTTCTAGAACTCCTGACCTGAGTGATCGGCCCACCTCGGCCTCCCAAAGTGTTGGATTACCGGTGTGAGCCACCGCGCCCGGCCAACTAGTTTTAACTAGAATATTACCTTCAGCCTGGCAGTTAAACAATTCAATCCAATAGTTACATACCTTAAGAACATTTAGAGAAAACACCATAAAATTATTAAAACTTCGAGCAAAAATAATTCCCATGATTAGAGATACGAAAGTCTGGCATTAACTAAGTTGAGAAAGAGCAGTTGGAACAGTCTGGAGAATAATAGGAGATGTTATGTTGCAAGGTCATTGAACAGATGGTTCTGCATTTTTTTTTTTTTTTTTGAGACGGAGTCTCGCTCTGTCACCCAGGCTGGAGCGCTGTGTCCGGATCTCAGCTCACTGCAAGCTCCGCCTCCCGGGTTCACGCCATTCTCCTGCCTCAGCCTCCCAAGTAGCTGGGACTACAGGCGCCCGCCACCTCGCCCGGCTAGTTTTTTGTATTTTTTTAGTAGAGACGGGGTTTCACCGTGTTAGCCAGGATGGTCTCGATCTCCTGACCTTGTGATCCGCCCATCTCGGCCTCCCAAAGTGCTGGGATTACAGGCTTGAGCCACCGCGCCCGGCCGGTTCTGCATTTTTATAGTTAACACTACTAATTGGAATGGATTTAAAATTTAGCAAACACTGAGTTCTTCAAGTGCCAATTGTTAAGAAAGAGAGGCATACATTCTTTCTAAGTGGCTTAGTGGTCGTACCTGATTATTATGGGCTGAATGTGGACTGCATAATAAGACATAAAATTGATAAGCGGTACCATGGCCTGATAATGGTACTCATTTTTTATGTGTATGCATAATTTAAGCTATGTTTTTCACTCACATGTTCTAATCACTTTGCATTTTTTCTCCTGTACTGTGTAGGATTTGAGAGGTGAGGTGAAATGAAGACCCCAAACAAAGAGATTGTTCTTAAAGGCATGTTAGGGTCCTTTGGGTTAATTATATGAGGTTGGCTAACAGCACCTGATAAGACCGTTGAGGTCATTCTGTTGTTGACATCTCTTCAATCTCAATACTCCACGAAGCAAAGGCCAAGGCAGACAGAGCTTTTCCACTATCTTTATAGCACAAACTGCTATGCTGAAGAGAGAAGACACACGCTCTCTCTCTCATTCTTACACCCCCACAAAACCTGAGAAGCCCAAAATGCCACACACTTTGTTGATGACAAGGTCAGCACGATACCTTAGAACCATTCATTTCTTTCCACTCCGCTTCCCTTTCAATATGCAATTTTAACATCATAATTTTTACCACCAGAATTTTACAAAATGTCTGCTAATTGCTCTGTGTCCAAAAAGGAAACCAAAAGAAAATGGTATTTTGCTTTAGACATTAACAAAATGTGAAGGGTAAATGAAGCTATGTCTTAATAGGATGGGAGATGCACAGGAGCAGGGCAAGAAACAGTACGCAAGACTGAACTAGTCACTAGGACTAGTCACTAGTCTCACTAGTCTCACGTTCTCTCGTTGATGACATCATGCAGCCCTATCAATAATAAATGAATACATATTTATTGAGTGCTTATTAAGACCTCCACCAAGCTCTGCCTCTGTATGAACGAGTGAGATGAAAGCACTGTTCTCACAGGAAGATTATAAAGCATCTGGGGGAAACATTAATGCACGACACAGATCATAAGAGACAAGCTTCGTAGTAAAAACGGTAAAGAACACATGAGTTCCTCCAGTGCAGGGGTCCCCAGCCACCGGGCCGTGGACCTGGTACCTGTAGTGGCCTGTTAGGAACAAGGCTGCGCAGCAGGAGGTGAGCAGTGGTGAGCCAGGAAAGTTTCATCTGTATTTACAGCCACTCCCCATTGCTCCCGTTACCACCTGAGCCTGGCTTCCTGTCAGATCATCTGTGGCATTAGAGTCTCACAGGAGAATGACTCCCATTGTCAACTGTGCATGCAAACGATCTGGGTTGTGCATTCCTTGTGAGAATCTAACCGGCTGAGTGTCATGACTCACGCCTGTAATCTCAGCACTTTGGGATGCTGAGTCTGGTGGATCATTTGAGGTCAGGAGTTCGAAACCAGCCTGACCAGCACGGTGAAACCCTGTCTCTATTAAAAATACACAAATTAGCTGGGAGTGGTGGTGCATGCCTGTAATCCCAGCTACTCAGGAGGCTGAGGCAGGAGAAGTGTTTGAGCCTGGGAGGCGAAGGTTGCGGTGAGCACAGATCACACCACTGCTCTCCAGCCTGGGTGACAGAGCAAGATTCTGTCAAAAAAAAAAAAAAAAAAAAAAAGAGAGAGAGAGAGAATCTAACTAATGCCTGATGATCTGATGTGGAACAGTTCCATCTTGAAATCATAGCCCTACTGCCAAGGTTCATGGGAAAATTGTCTTTCATGAAACTTGTCCCTGCTGCCAAAAAACGTTGGGGACTGCTGTTCCAGAGGATTGATAGTGCATGACCATTAATCTGTGTCATGGGAGAATACAGTTTTTTTGTTTGATTGTTTTTTACTTTATTTTATTTTTTGGAGCCCCCTTCTGGGCAAGAAGGAAATGGATAGATGAAAAATATGCCTTATACACAGAACCAAGACTGGAAGGGTGGAGGTGGAATCAAATGTTCCTGCAGTTGGTAAGCCGCCGTAGTTTGGAGCACTTTGGCATGTATCAAAGGAAAGCCAGGATAGTGTGGTTAGGAATCCATACTCTGTAAGTAAAATCTGCTCCTGCCATTTGGCAGGCTTAGTTCAATTATTTTGAATGCTATAAAAATAGAGATGGAGGAGAAAAAAAGATTTCAAAGTTGGAAATGAAATAGGAAGAATGTTCAGGCAGAGATTGAGGCAAGAAGAGAGTAGAGCCCAGGCAGAGCTTATCAATGTGAATCAGTCTCACCATAGGTCCTAACCTCCCTGTTGGTAAAACAACAGCTCAACCAGAGACCAGAATCGTAGGTTCCTGAAATTGAAGGGCCCAGGGAAGTCATCTTGTCAAACTTCTGCATCTCTTGTATCTCATGGCTCCTACTGACTGGTCATACTTCCTAAAATTCTGAGATTTTAAAAATGCTTACAATAAATTATTTTTTCTGTTAAATTTCTCAGTCAGCATTGGCTTCTTTATTTGTTTGTTTGTTTTGAGACAGTCTTGTTCTGTCGCCCAGCCTGGAGTACAGCAGCGTGATCTCAGCTCACTGCAACCTCCACCTCCCTGCTTCAAGTGATTCTCCTGCCTCAGCCTCCCAAATAGTTGAGATTACAGGCACCCGACAAAACACCTGTCTAATGTTTGTATTTTTAGTAGAGACGGAGTTTCACCATGTTGGCCAGGCTGGTCTTGAACTCCTGACCTCAATTGACCCACCCTCCTTGTCCTCCCAAAGTGTTGGGATTACAGGCGTGAGCCACGCATTGGCTTCTCTTGTTTCTTTCAAAGTGAAACGTTGCATACCCACCACAGGAAATTCTTTAAATTTGAACTTCAGTAATTCCAAGAAGTCTGCATCTGAAACAGCTATCATCAGATGGAGTTTTATTAATGGCCCTGCGAGACTAAACAAAAATCTGTGGGCCCTTAGAGCTAGTTCGGTGAACTGGGAATGAGATGAGTTGTGGTTGCTAAAAACATAAACTTATTACCACTCTATGATATTATTTTTCCACACTGGCTTTTAGTAAATATGAAGCCACAGGCCAGGTGTGGTGGCTCACTCCCGTAATCCCAGCATTTTGGGAGGCCTAGGCGGGCGGATCACCTGAAGTTAGGAGTTTGAGATCAGCCTGACAAATACGGCGAAGCCCTGTCTCTACTAAAAATACAAAACAAAATTAGCCGGGAGTGGTGGTGAGCACCTGTAATTCCAGCTATTCAGGAGGCTGAGGCAGGAGAATTGCTTGAACCCGGGAGGTGGAGGTTGCGGTGAGTGGAGACCATGCCACTACACTCCAGCCTGGGCAACAAGAGCAAAACTCCACCTCAAAATAAATAAATAAATAAACAAATATAAAGCCACAAAAACATGGATTAAAGCAAGATTCCTACACATAATCTTAGGGAAAGTTAAAACAAACGAGGATTCTAAATAGTCCCCAAAATGTATATTAATTTACAATTAATTTATTCAGAAGTTTTACTTGAAAACTTTCCTGTAGCATGTATAACTCTTCTTATTTATGTTGTTAAGTGTTGTGGTATATATTTAAATCACAGTTATTTGGAATAACAAGTTTGATTTCACTTATAAACACTTCTGATGTATTAATATCATCTGCTTTTTACCTGCTAATAGTAGGAACATTAACAGATAGATTTTGATATCTTGTCTCGTTAACACCAAACAATGGGTGTTAAGATTTTTAAAAAAAATTCCTTGTTCTTATGATTATATATATGTTATATATTATATATAATATACTTAATTTATAACATATTGTATATAGTGTATAATTTTCAAAGACAAAAACAATTGAGTAAGAGATAGACTCTCTTCTTTATAAGTTCATCAGTTTCAAATAATCTTGCATTTATTACCCTCCCTTTTTATCTTTTTATTGTCGTGTTTTTTTTGTTTTTTGTTTTTTTTTTTTTCTTTTGAGACGGAGTCTGGCTCTGTCTCCCAGGCTGGAGTGCAGTGGCGCGATTTCAGCTCACTGCAAGCTCCACCTCCCGGGTTCACGCCATTCACCTGCCTCAGCCTCTGGAGTAGCTGGGACTATAGGCGCCCGCCACCTCGCCTGGCTGTTTTTTTGTATTTTTTAGTAGAGATGGGGTTTCACCGCGTTAGCCAGGATGGTCTCAATCTCCTGACCTCGTGATCCGCCCGTCTCGGCCTCCCAAAGTGCTGGGATTACAGGCGTGAGCCACCACGCCCAGCCTATTGTCGTGTTAATAGAGCAGTTTTAAATACAGCTGAACTTAAAATCAAAATGTATTACTTTTCCGTTAGTTCATAGTAAGTTACCACAAGGCTTTGACCCTTTTTTAAAGGGTTTGCCTGATTAGGTCAGGCTCATTCAGGATAATTTCCACTTTGATTAATTCAGAGTCAGCTCATAAGAGTTCCTAATTACATCTTTAAAATTCTTTCACCTCTGCCAAATTCTATTCCCTAGAAATAAGTCACAAGTTCTGTCAGTACTCAAGGTAGGATGTGGGTGCGGAAGGAGGTCATACATAGGTGCTGGTACTAAGGTGTGACTATCACAGATGTCATCATGGAATTCTCATTACCACAGAAGAACTAATTCAGCAGCACTATTTTACCCCGAACATAGTAGCTCTCATTTCTAACTTCTCTCCTGTCTGAGCTACTTGTGACGTAATGAAAAGGAAAAGGAAGAGCTAATTGCAAACTTAACACATCTATAAAAATTTTTGTGTGAACAGAAGACCAAGGATCAAAAGAATTGAGAAAATAAAATAACTTTACTCGAAAAAGAAGTTGCCATGAAATCTGATCACAGAAGAATTGGCTGATCAAATAAAAACATAATGTATATTTTAAGGAAACAATGCAAAATTATCAAGGTTACCAAGTATACATCCGTCTAAGAATTTGATGGATTTTTATGTTTGCTTATTTTAAAGAAAAATCAATTTGTAAGAATTTCAAAACAGCAAAAATGCTTCACATTGTACTTATATTAAATTGTCATTAATTAAATGATGCCTACTGATTCCTTAGAACTCTATCCATGTAACATGAATACTCTTATTAATGTCTTAGAAAGTTTACCTGTATCATTAAACCCCTTTATTAAACCTCTTTGATTCTCCTTAATTTTTTTACTGTGCTCAGACAGTTGAATTAACCATATTTTGTTATGATACAAAAACTCAGTTCCTGTTTATTGTTTTAACTTCGTGCTCTTTGTAAGTTAAATGGCTCTCACATTATATTGCCAAAGTCATTAGCATTATCTAAGTTCCTCTAAACTTTATTTCTGTGACAATAATGAGGAAGAAATACTGCTTTCTCAAATGACATTATGACTTCTTTGCTGTGGGGTGTATGATGTAAATTGTCACCACTATTCCCCAACTGTGAAAGGTAAAGTACAGTTTCTATCGCTTTCTTGGGTTTTAAAGCAAAACAATGTATTTGGAGGAGTTTAAAGACCTTGCTAAATATTGGTCTGTGTTAGGAAAGGTCCAAACATAGACACTATAGACAGAAGAAAGAAGACTTCAAAAGGTTAAGGACATTTTCAAGATCATGATACTACAAAATGGCAGAGTTGGGGCACACACAGAGAATTTCAGAGTCAAATTTTTAACCAATTTTACTTTTTTATATCACATTAAGGGGAATTTATTTGTATTTCCATGTATTTACATGCTGTACAGTATTCATCTTGTAACAGCGTCACAAGATTCATCTTGTAACAGCGTTTTCAACTGAAACATTTCATTCTATTTAAAATTTTTGTATAAATATAGCTGGAATTAAAATAATTACATACAACAATGTTTTTAATACTTTTAACATGTTTCTTTTAGAATAGTCTTAGATGGATCTTGCATACGTATTCTAACAATGATACAATTGATTAAAAACTAGATGAAGCTATTTCTTGAATAATTATCTTTTTAACTTGTCACATGCCTTTTATTATCTTAAGCATGTAAGATTTCCGTTGTTTGATATTAGATTTGATTTTTTGAAAATAAGCCTAAAAGTCATAGAAAACAGGCTTGGTAGTTAAAATATATAACCAGCCTGAATAATACATTTCTTTGTTTTTCCTCAAAATGATTTCATAATCATTAATTGGCCCATGGCTTACTCCTTTGGTACCATGGTGTGTAAAATCTATAACATTTCTATGAAATCATCCTCGTCTTTGGAAGATTTATTATAAACAATGACAACTGAGGTTAAAAAATGGAATAGACAGGCTTCTCTAATAATTTCAATTAGCATAATTCTTAAATATGAGAAATATTTTAATAGGTCGTGATGCTTTTATTTTAGTTTCAAATCTTCTGTGAATTACGTATTTCATCATTTCTTCATTAATGCTTTCCTCAAATTCAAATTTTACCCCCAATTTTTGGAAGATCGAGAGGAATACCTGATTTACTAATTCTCAAATTGTTTGACAGATGTATTTAATAAATATTATTCATGTTCAAGTTTTCTTTAGGATTAGTGTTTTTATTTAAATTTAATTATTAGCCACCATTTTTAAACCAGTGATTTATTTTAATGAACCAAATAACAGACTCTTTCAAAAATTTTATTGGTTTTTTTGAGTCATCACCACTCCTTATATACTCAAGATCTTCCCCTTCTTCTTAAATTTTTTTTTTTTTTTTTTTTTGCTAGTCAGATATTGTTGACTTATCTTTTTTTCTTTTTAAGCTTTGTTTGGGTGTGGGTGTGCACCTTCTGTTAGAAGAAATTGACTTCACACAAATCTAGTATTGTTTCTTTCACTTAAACTTCTGTCTACAATTTTTATGTTCAACTGATATCCTTGCATCTTCTACCCCAAGAGCAACCAGCAGAGAACTTTCACAAATTATTTTCACATCACCCATTTATTTGTCTCTTTGTCTTTTGTTTGACTTTTTTTTCCTACTTACTATTGAAGAACATCCCTGTGCTCAGCTAATGCAGTTAGCTTCTCTCGCTATCCAAGAAATACAGCTCTTCAAGTTTCTCCTCTCAGCCGGGCGCTGTGGCTCATGCCCGTAATCCCAGCACTTTGGGAGGCCGAGGTGGGCAGATCACCTGAGGTCAGGAGTTCGAGACCAGCCTGCCCAACATGGCAAAACCCCTCTCTACTAAAAACACAAAACATTAGCCTGGTGTTGTGGTGGGTACTTGTAATCCCAGCTACTCAGGAGGCGGAGGAAGGAGAATCGCTTGAACCTGAGAGGTGGAGGCTGCAGTGAGCAGAGATCATGCCACTGCACTCCAGCCTGGGCAGCAAAGTGAGACTCCATGTAAAAAAAAAAAAAAAAAAAAAAAAAAAAAAAAGGTCTCTCCTCTCAATTTATCTTAAATGAAGATTTTCATCAGCATACAAACATGTTTTAAGTAATCTTCTCTTCAAAATATCAAAATAACAACAACCCATGCTTCCAGGCACTGAATCAATCTTAATGGAGATATCTTATTTCTCTGCAAACTTTACAACAAAACTCTTAAAAAAGACATGTTAGTACTATGGGTCTAATTTTTCTTGTCTCATTTTTAATAATTTGCTCTGATTAGGCTTTTGTCTCCAACTTTCTACAAAAACTATTGTTGTCAATGCCGAAAATATTAATGCCTCCTCCTCACCGAGTCTCATGCTTAGTCCTCATGTTTCTTGACTCATCTCATCAGTAGTACTTGACATTGCTGAACTATTTTCATCCTTAAAACACCGTCTGCACTTGGCTTCAGACCTTAATTGATCTTGATTTTCCTTTTACATTATGGATCACATTTGCTCTTCCCCAGCGTTCTTGAACTCCAATTGTTGACAAGCCATTCTTCTCAAGGCTTGGGCCTCTTTATCTACATTCATGGATTGCATAGTGTTTTACGCATTTAAAAATCACCCATTCAGTGACTATTCACAAATTTATATCTCCAATTCTGTCTTCTCCTGAAAGTCTCAGACTTGTATCCCAACTACTTATGTGGCATTGTAGACTAATAGGCATCTGAGTGATAAAAAATTTTCAAATCTACTGAGGTAGTTTGAAATCCTCTTAAATAAGAACTAAGCATGGCAGTCAAGCTCCTTGGGAAACTTTACCTGGAAAGTAAGTTATATATCCATACACCTGAAAAACGAAGTAACTGCGCTGGGATTTGCAACCTCTTAGGTTACTAGGGCCTATTAAAATAACAATAATAATAATAATAATAAACTCCTCTGTAAGATAAGAGTTATAATTATTGATCTCTATGAATGAGATAATATATAGCAACAAACATTTATTTAAATTGATTTATAATTTAAATTTATAATGCATTAATTACAACAAAAGCTGCATTTGTTCAAAAATATTGCTAGGCATAAAAATAAATACTATTTATGAACGTTAGCTGAGGCACCATAGGCCTTTCACATATTCTGCTAATTTAAATTGAGGAAACTATTAGTAAGACTTCTGATTTATACCCAGTGAGATAAACTGCAGCCCTACAGAACTCTGTGCTGCACATTTAGATAACTACTCATAAAAAAAATTCAACACTAGAAGTCAGAAAAATCTATTCTTGTTCATTTTGCACTACTTACCAGTTATGTGACTTCGATAAAGACCCTGTGAGCTTTAGATTCTAAACGTGTAAATAGACATACTGTTGCGTGGTCTGCCTTGTAAGGTTTTTATAAGATTATATATATAAAATTAAAATTGAAAACACCTAAACGTGAAACATTATAGTTATTACTGTAGACACAGTCTAATTATTATTGTAGACACAGGTGTATTTTATTCTTCAGTTCCTATCTTG
Source organism: Macaca fascicularis (assembly GCF_037993035.2). Lineage (NCBI taxonomy): Eukaryota > Metazoa > Chordata > Mammalia > Primates > Cercopithecidae > Macaca > Macaca fascicularis. The sequence goes on from NC_088377.1 coordinate 188,018,507, forward strand.
TTAGTCTTTTTTTTTTTTTTTTTTTTGACAGAATCTCACTCTGTCTCCCAGCCTGAAGTTGCAGTGGTCCAATCTTGGCTCACTGCAGTCTCCATCTCCCAGGTTCAAGCGATTCTCCTGCCTCAGCCTCCCTAGTAGCTGGAATTACAGGCACCTGTCACCACGCCAGGCTAGTTTTGTATTTTTAGTAAAGATGGGGCTTCACTGTGTTGGCCAGGCTGATCTCAAATTCCTGGCCTCAGGTTATCTACCCACCTCGGTCTCCCAAAGTGCTAGGATTACAGGAGTGAGCCCCTGTGCCCGGCCCCTATTTTGTTAGTCCTTTAAGGGACTATATAAGCATATATATAGTGGGCAACCTGGTCTCTTTCTCTACAGATTCAATTTCTAATCGCGAAGGAGGAGAAAGAAATTGAGCTGTGTCTATGGGCATATTCTCGTGAAATGAAATTCAGTGGGGTAAGGAGGAAAATATGAGGCATATCAATGGTGTAAATATTTGTATTTTGAATGGTGTAGTTGGCCAAAGGATTGACACTAGCTCCAGGTGTGTCCTACTTGGCAGTGTCAACTCAACACAGTTGGCTATATGTGTCAATTTTGTTACATATTTAAATGTACAGTATAACAGGAGTCTCAGAGGACGCTGTGATTTCTAAAAGTAAGTAGGGTAAAAATGGGCTTGTAGTTTTAGTTGTTTGTCCTCCTTTGTTCCAAATGCATACACATCAAGTTATTCTTGTGGACTGTTTTTCTTTATATGTTCTTCTGTATCCATATAGAAGAAATCATAAACTTTAACAAGATGCTAATTTAAATATCAAAAACTTGATTTAAGCCATAGCAAATACATACAAATTCATTTTTGTTTATGTCTAATTAGCGGACCAACGGGGTGATGCTAATAGTGTCAGATAACTGAAGTAAACGGTATTTAACAGCATGGGGTTCCAATAACACAGGAGAACACGGGAGCAACCTTCTAGGCTTTATTTCATTCAAATCCATAAAGTCCCCTGTGGTTGCAGCAGTGCATATTTAAAATCAGTTAATCACATTACTCATGGGTGTTGGATACCTTTCAAAATGGTCTCTGGTAATGAGCTCTTTGTCCTGCATTGTGACAATAAATCTCTTCCATAATCTATAAAGTTCATGCAGATGATGTTTAAAGATTCCGCAAGAAAATAATTCAGGGATGTTTTACTTCCTGTTTAATTCCTACTTAAATACAATTATATACTATAAGTGCATTAATCTACATAGTCCAAAATACTTTTGTGAAATATTGTTTCATTTTATTATGATGATTTTTGCTTTTGTCTTATTCAAGTAGTTTTAAATTTTGGATGTGTTGGTGGGTATAGGAGTGACTAAAAGAGAGAAATGGCCATTGACCCAACTGGTATTTTTCATACTTTTTTTCCATTCTGTCATTGTTTGTCTTAAGTACTCTATGTTTTGTAAGCATTGATCTCATCTTTGCACACCATAGTGATAAGGGGTATGCATATTCTTACCCATACAGCTTCTCCCCGACTTAACTGAATATATCAAACAGGAAAAACAACCCTCTTTAGCTAAAAGTCTTCATCAAGGAAATATATATGAAGTATACATATGAACACACACAAATACACACACACACACACACACACACGGGAGTATACAACCACACATTAGAGAGTTCTGCAAACTCAAATGGCATTCTATTTTTTGGGCAATTGTAATCTTAGACATCAGACGTACACTCAAAGACTACAATGCTGTTTAAAGTTCTTCAATAAGAGATTCTAGGCTTTTAACCTGTGTTTATAATTCTAACAATCTTTGCATTTAGAATGCAAGGTCTTGGCATCTAACCTTTAAGATGCTGGTTTTTACCCTTCAGATGGCTTCAGACAGAGCCCTGCAGTTGTACTTCCCCATTTCATATCCTTATTGCTCATTAAGTAATAGCTGCAAGGTTTAACCGAACATAGCCTCTGGATAAGTTCTTCTTCATTCTGGGGTGTGGGAGGTGTGTACTTCCTGTTCTCAGTTCCAACTACAGGAACGTTATCTCTCAAACATCGACATGAGAACAAGGCAATGTGAGACAGCGGAATCAATAAGCTAATGAACGTCAACACAAAGTGTATTCTTTCACCTCAATTTGAATGTGAAGTAAGATTAAGAAAGAAAATCATGCAAAATGGATAAATGTGACCATTTTGTTTTATCATTTTATTCAATTCATCCTAACTGAGCAGTTAGAGGTTTTCTAGAGTTTGGATGGGGAAGTGGAATCATGGTTTCATGTAAAATATTGATTCAGATGGTTTTCAGTTTTACTAGATCTTGGCAAACCTTTCCTCCTCCCTTCAAACACACGCACACACTTTCTTTAAACATTTTACTTTCCATTTTCCTTTAAGCTCCTAAGCATGACAACTTGGGAGCCCACTGTAAATGACTTTTCTCCAGGTCACTGCTTATGGTTACAGCTTCTACACAGAAAACAATTTTGCCAGGATTTCCCTCATCTCATCAAGCACAGCTTCCTTTCTGCAAAAACAACAGAATCCAACGTGCAATGACTGAGGTTATTATAACGTCTTGTTCAATGTAAGCACAGCTGAGTTCCTTAGAACATTGTTTGCCTAAAGGTCAGATGCTGAGACTCAGATTGGTAAAGAAATGATATTGAAGGGACAAAATAGCAAACATAAGAAGCCACCTTTGCTCATTTCTGCTTCCCAGTGTAATTTCCCAAAGCCCCTAGCTCTGTGGCAACATATAGCACTCCAAAAAAAAAAGAGGCTGAAACAAAATAAAACATACCCGCTACATCTCTTGCATGAGTCAGTATTCCTTGAAAAATAAATGACCCAAATCATTGCTTTTTCCTACACATAAAATAATGTTTGATGGGATTAAATATTATGCCTCTATAATCTATAATCAGTATGCTCTTACATTAAAGCTTTAATATAATTTTACATGTGCTAACCCCCACTACCTATATGTAAACTATATTCTGTATACAGCAGAATCAAAAATTGATCCCTTGACTTAAGTGAATATTTAAACAAGGAAAACAACCATCTCTAGCTAAAAGTCTTCATCAAGGAAACAATGAAGAAGTATACACATAAAGGAATGCACACCGCCCCCCCAACACACACACAACTACACAACCACACATTAAAGAGTTCTGCAAACTCAAAAACCATTCCATTTTCTGGGCAGCTTGATTTATGGCCCATAGGCATCAGATACAGATATAAAGTAAAACACTATGTCAAAAGAGCCTGAAAAAACACCTGTCTACAAGATTTTCCTGAACTGTAGACTTTGGTCTATAGTCCTCAAGGAAACTTCTAAATAAAACTCACTTCCATTCTTTAAAAACTGAATTTTCTTTCAGTCAACACAGATCTATGGACACTAATGAAAGAAAGATCAAAGGAAATTATTCCAGCTAGATTATGAAGGTTAAGGAAAGATGGTATTAATATGTATAGAGCTTCAGTAACAGCAGGCTAAAGATTGTTGATTAGAATTCATTATTCTAGAGAGTGTTAACCAGTTTGAAGAGTGGTCTTTCTCTTTCTCTAATTTCAAAAGAACCCAACAACCTAAAGCAGTCTAAAATAATGATGCTTCAATTAATCACTAAATTTAAAATAAACGAAGTTTGAAGTGATTTTAGATTAAGAAACAGAATCTACAAATGAGAAAGGAAGCCAGTAGTTTATCCTCCTCCTTTGTTTGGTTATGAGGCTGGGGTGGGAAGGAGGTCTTGGATTCTGTTTCCACAGGTGAAGAAAATCAGGGGCTTGCTACCTCTCCTTACTAGGATGATGCCAACAGCGCCTGTTAGTCCTAAATCTTGTCTGCAAAGCCCCTGCTTTTATTTTCACTTTGTTGTGGTTGATCTCAATTAGAAAGACTATTTTATGGTAGGAGGAAGCTACCGTCCCATTTATTTTGATTATACTACATGAGAAATTCTAAAATCAGAGGGTTGACCCTATATTTTAGAGAAAATAGGAATTTTCAGAAGTGAATGTGTGAGACTGGGCACACCGCCATTGTAATTAAGCATAAGGCATGGACATGCCACTTGGAAATACATATAATTTTTATGTAATGGGTCTGGGAAGTTGGGGAGAACCTCTCAAGGCTTTCAAAGCTTTCTCTTCTGTGCTCAAGAAATAGATATGAAGACATGAATTAAGTTACTTTCATTCCTAAGACTTCAGTCATCTCATCTGTGGAAATCAGGCGCTTGGCTTCCACGATCTCTGAAGTCTGTCTAACTCCACCATGCTGTCATTCTAACTCCTGAAATGTTTGGTAACCACAGAACACTCTAATGAAGAAACAGCATATTGTGCCTCATTGCCTTAGGGGAAGCTCTTGTTCACTGACAGATTGCCATGGCTAATTGCAGCTGCTGTCCACTCAAATGTTCATATGGATATAGGGCTTTATTTATTTATGGTAGAGTTGTAGGCAAACAGAACATCTCTGTGAACATTTCACTATTTTGCTAAAATATTCTGAAATTATAGGCTCTGATAAATAATATGTTAGTATTAGTCTTATTATAATGTAATAGCATGTTTTATGAGTTTAAATTCAAAAGTAATCCAAGTGAATTTGTAAGAGGAATTCTATGTGAATGTGTGTGTGTGTGTGTGTATGTGTGTGTCTGCACATGCACATGTGAGCGTATGAAGTTTTGCAGAGGCAATAGAAGTTGTGATGATATCTCAAATAAATTCAATGACTTTAATATTCTTCCCTTTTAATCCAGAGTAAAGTACTGTGGTCTGACTGATCTCTTTGATTTATAAATCTGAAAAGACTTTTCTGTGCTTAAGGGTTTCCAATTACCTTAGTATGAAGTGCAAACTTCTTAACCTAAAAAAAAATACACCTCAGTACCAGAATTCTGTTACCCTTTATAAGCTTTATGTCCACTGTTTCTCTACCTGGTACAATCTGAGATCCAGCCATTCTGGCCTACTTTGGAATGCCTGAATTTTCTATTTTCTTTCCACTGTTAAGCCTTTCCAGTGTCTGTCTCCTTTGACAGAAGTACCCTTCCCTTGCCTCCTTGCCCGCGAACTCCTTTCCGTTCAGATGTCAACAAGATACATTTGACTTTCAGTGAGGGGATTATAATCCTTTCAAAATATCAGTTCTGCATGTGAGCACAAGGACAGACCTAAGATTTTAATTAATTAACTAATTCCTCTTCATTGAGCATGTGCTACTACTGTGTAAAAATGTCTCAAGGAAACATAAATGTGAACAAGATATAAAAAACCCCTATTTAAAATAGAAATGTGGAAAACATAGACATATTAATAGTATAGAATATCACCTGCAAAATCCAAGTGCTATGAAGGTTTAGAATAGAGGGAGTTACATTTTACTGAATTTAGAAAGAAATCTATTTTAATATTATCCTATTCAAAGTTTGCAAGCTTTATTGGCCCCAAAGACCTTTAGCTCTGAAAGGTACCTCTCAGGCTACTTTTGGGTGATTTGGCCAAAGATCAAGTAAGCAGGTCTTGGATCCCCAAATTCCGGTTCATTTGGAGTAGCTCCACTGTGCTCTGTGACTTAAATTTTGAAAACTACTGTGTTTCGACTAGAATAATAGTATATTATGACATTAATGGATATTCTCAAGGTGTTTTTCACTATCAAGAAAATTGATGTATAACAAACGCTTCCTCTCGACGTGGCACTTATTTCCCAAGTCACTGACATGAAACAGTGATTTGTCAGTTCGTGGCCATAAGTGATACTGAAGTAACTCAAGACACTATATACTTGTCAGGTGCATTCATTTTCTTTTATTAGTATTTATCAGAAATTACATATAACATCATGATGTTTAAGAACAGCTCAGTACCCAATGTTAATTGTAAACATGTCAATATTGTGTAGCAGAAATTCTGGGTTTTGAAGCAAGAGAAAAGGACATTTCACTCAAGAACGACAAATTCCTGAAATACCTGTGGAAGAAAAATGACATCTTAACTACAGTACGACTGACCCATGAACTCCACAGGTTTGAACTGTGCAGGTCTACATACACACAGCTTATTTTTCGACCAAATGCCATTTGGAAATACAATCTTCTCAGGATGCAAAATTTGCATATTCAAAGGGCATACTTTTTGTAAATGTGTGTTTTGTAGGGCTGACTGCTGGACTTGAGTAGGTGCAGATTTGGTCAGACCTGGGGATTCTGTAGCCAGTCCCTCACGTGTATGGAGGGACTGTATTTTCTTCACTTGCATATGTGTCATAGTACATGATTGAAGCTACTTTCAATTTCTGTCTTAATCCTGTTTTGAACTAAACTAAGTATGCTTCTCTAGGATTCAAGTGTTCACCGTATGAGGTAAATTAACTCTTCCAGTGTTCTAGGGTAGCAATTAATGCCCCAGAGGAGGTAAATTGCTAAATGGTACCCCACAGCTTTCTGAAGACTGATTCTGCGCCGAATGGTTGTGTTACTCTCTGGTGGAGAGTAGATTACTCCCAGTGGTTCCTTATACGTCATTTTCAAGTGGGAAATTAGATTTCATCTGATTGGCAAGCTAAAGCGTCTGAAGTGTGTCATACAATAGTCATCATTAGACTATCGAAGACATCAATGTCGGTTATAGAAGCTCAAAAGGACTCTAAATAAATATGAAGACATGAAACAAAATATTGGGCAGTGTTGCACATTTAAAGTTTTGTAAGCAAGTGATTACATGAGATTCGTATTTTATCATTAGCTGGAATTTTATATCTTTACTTAGAAGCATAGACTATTTGTGGTACTCCACCAACATCACAAATAGTATTCATTCCTCTCTTCATTTATTTGAAAATGTATAAATAGATACATAGAAATGCAGAAATCTTTTCCTCTCGCCTTGTGTTTATGCATGGATTTGTGTGTATTGCTTGAATACCCTCACTGATTTTACACAATGATTTTTCTATGGATCCTACTGTTTGGAAATTTTACTTTATTTTGAAGTAAAAACTACTTTGCTATATCTTATTTGCTCATAATTTACAAATAGTTTTGAGTGCCTATTAAGGATGAGGCACTACGCAGTGAAAACAAAGCCTGGAATCCTGCCTTCTTGAGCTTTACATTCTAACAGAGGAAAACAAAAACAAAGCTACACACGTAAATTATTACATTGTGAAAAGTGCAATGAGGAAAACAGGTAAGGTATGAGGTCCAAGGCAGAGAGCACCTGGGCTCAGGGAGGTGGGGAGCAGCCACAGACGAAGTCACCATTGAGTACCTGCTTCATAAGAAGACATGCTTCATCCCGAAGAAAGGGAAGGAGCAGCCTGTGAATGGCAGAGTGGGGTGGAGTGAATACGTGCAAAATCCCCTGAGGCAGGAAAGATGTTTTCATATCTGAGGAACTTCAAAAAGGCCCATGTGGCCGGGCGCGGTGACTCAAGCCTGTAATCCCAGCACTTTGGGAGGCCGAGGCGGGTGGATCACGAGGTCAGGAGATCGAGACTATCCTGGCTAACATGGTGAAACCCCGTCTCTACTAAAAATACAAAAAAAAAAAAAACTAGCCGGGCGTGGTGGCGGGCGCCTGTAGTCTCAGCTACTTGGGAGGCTGAGGCAGGAGAATGGCATGAACCCGGGAGGCGGGGCTTGCAGTGAGCCGAGATCACGCCACTGCACTCCAGCCTGGGAGACACAGCGAGACTCCGTCTCAAAAAAAAAAAAAAAAAAAAAAAAAGGCCCATGTGACTAGAACAAGCTGGGTAGTATGAGTTCAGATGGAGGGAAAGTTGGTATCAGGTCATGTAAGGCCTTGAAGCTCAAATAAAGAAGCTGAATTCTATTCTAAGTCAAGAGGAGGAAGGGTTTTAGGTAGGGGAGTGACACAATCTGAATTACAGTAGAAATAGCAATGATATGAAATATTCACATAGCACTTTTTTTTTTTTCTTTTTTTGAGATAGAGTCTCGCTCTGTTGCCAGACTGGGGTTCAGTGGCACGATCTCGGCTCACTGCAACCTCCGCCTCCCGGGTTCAGGTGATTCTCCTGCCTCAGCCTCCTGAGTAGCTGGGACTACAGGCGTGTGCCACCACACCCAGCTAATTTTTGTATTTCTAGTAGAGATGGAGTTTCACCATATTGGCCAGGATGGTCTCGATCCCTTGACCTTGTGATCCACCTGCCTTGACCTCCCAAAGTGCTGGGATTACAGGTGTGAGCCACTGCACCCGGCCCCCATAGCACCTATTATATACCAGAAAATAGCAATGATATTAAATATTTACATAGCACTTATAATAGGCCAGGTATTTTTCTAAGGAATCAACGTATACTAATTTTTTCTAATAATCTTATGAAATAGAGCTAAAGCACGGAGAGACTACATGACTTCTGTAAAACTGTGGAGCTAGGATGTTGCAGAACCAGGATTCAAGCCTGGGCAGTCACTTACCTGTGCGGTAGCTATTGTTCTATGGATCTGTCTCTATCATCTATCTAACTTCTCTATTACCAATCTATCTACATCAATAATTTAACTGTTAAAAGTTGTGCATAAGCACCATAAAATGGCACTTAAGTTCGTGGGAATAGATTATATTTTTCAGAGAAATAGTTGTTAGAACACCCAGGACTGAGCACGGGGTGACTCTACCAAGTAGGGACTGGGTAGAATGATGAAACTATCAAAAGAAATGAAAATCAGTATCCCAATAACAAGAAGAAACTCAGGAGGAAGAGGTGGTGACGAACTGAGATAGAGGAGAGTCCTAAGACAAAATCAGAGGTCAATGCTGCGGAGAGTTGAATCAAATGACATGAGAATGTTTGCTAGATTACATTGTGGGATGTGTCCATGACCCTGAGAAGGATTTTCATGAAGTAGGAAGTTGGCAGACAGGATCAAGGGAGAATGAGAGAGAATGCTGACTCAGAACAGGGAGGCAGCTCTTTTGAATTTGGTGTTGTGATAAAAGAGAAAAGTAGCTGGAGAAGAATATTGGGTAGAGGGAAAACGGAGCCACTGGGGATGCAGAAGAGAAAATAATAATGTTGGCTATATAGACCTTCTCGAAGGGACAAAGCAAGAGAGAATTCCAAGAAAAAATGGAAGGTTCAGCCTTTGATGGAAGAAGGACATTCCTTGATCATCATACAACAGAAAAAAAAGATGCTTGCAGGGGTGATAAAGGATGGAAAAGGGCGGATCATGAGTAAGATCTAATACCGTTTGTAAGGAACCACATTCTGCTAAATGTTTTACTTACATATGTTATTTCAATTAATTTTTTCAAAATTTTAAATCAGTATTATTTTTTAAATTTTTAATTAACAGCCAGTGGAACTTAAGCTCAGATGAATTAAGTGATTCGCACCCAGTTGCAAATCCACTAATTACTAGAGCCGAAAAATGAAGGCAATCAGCCTCACTCTGAAGCGTGATCAGAGAGCTAGAAATTTGCTTAGTTATTGACCAGTCAGTTTGAAGCCCAGAGAACTACGGCTGCCTTACAGAGTATATGCACCTCACTGCTGACAGAGTTTGGTTTAGAACAAAATTCTCTTCACTCCTAGTCTAGTATTCTTTTCACTGTACTTACCTTTTTTTTTTTTTCAACTGCTTTAGAAGCAGCATACATTTTAAAGTAAAAATATATGAGTATTGATTATAAACTTTATTCACTGAAAATGTAGTGGTAATCAAGGGAAGAAATTGCAATGATTAAAATTATGAGAATCAAATATAATTGGTTTTCAAGAGAGAAAAAAGTAAGTTAAAGGACTCTGTATGACTACTATAAATTCTAGTGAGAACACCAAGTATATACAATGAATTTTAAAAAAGAATTTTCCAAGTGCTTTATTAACTTTTAATCAGAATGCAGAGATAATTAGACACAGCCCGTTTATGTACAGAAAAAATACAATGAAGGACAGTGCTCTGCTTTTTGGAAGACACATACACTACAGGAACCTGAACAGGCAATTTAGAGGAAGTTTAATCCTTCTGTTAACAAATCGGATTAAAAACAGCAGTGGCAATTTTTCAAAAGCTATGTGTGTGTGTTTGTTAAATATTTCTTCCCAATGTAATCGTTTTTTAATCTTTAATTTTTTTCTTACACATGGTTGTCACATTTAAAGCTCTTACTATAAAATCCCAGGAGAACTTTTAAATTCCATAAGAAAACTGTACGGTTTTTATTCAGTCTTATTATTTATTGTATACTTTCACTCTAATTATGTAAATGTGGTATCTTGCAGATTTTTTGTTTTCTTTCTTTTATCCACCTGCCTCCAATGCACCACGTCATATGCACATCTTTTACTCTAGCCATTGTGTGTTATCGTAACCAATTCTACCCAGAGTTCAAATAGCTTAATACAGGTGTGACCTCCCTGCCCCTCTGCTCAGATCCTGCAGACTTTGCCTCTTTCTAAGGATCCTCAGCAGAGCCCACAGGATTGAGTCCCTGCTCCTAAAAATGGTGGCCAAATTAATAATCCACCTTGTTTTGGTTTCCCTTTTTCCTTTTCATTCCCTCATTCCTCACACATGCTCTCGAGTATGGCAATCCCCAATGAACGAAGCACTGAAACACTGACAGTAATTAAATTCCTACCTGCAGAAGCATAAAGGACAGATACATGTGTCTTTACTCTTCATATCCAAGTGCCAAAATGAATCTTAACTTCATCAAAACATTCACAGACACACACAGAGACTTTGATGTCAATGTTTTGCAACTACTTGTCTAGGTTTGTGATTTTATAAAACGAATGTTTTAGATTACTTAAAATCTTGGAATTTAACTCATTATGCACAAAGGAAAAATGTGAACTATAATATGGCAATGAGTCAGTTGTGTTTTGTTTAAATCAATCGAATGATCAAATGAAATTCACAAAAGAGCCTGGGGCAAATACTTTTTGATATCTACCATTAGACATGAAAACATTCTATAAACCTAATAAGCCATAAATAAATCAAAGGGGCTGCTTCCATTGGAAGTGGAAATGAGAGTAAGTGTGCAAAGTAACTGGAGTTGGGCTAAGAATAAATATAAACCAGGGAACAAATTGATGATTGTTCAATACTACTTATTAAACATCTATATGTGCCTTTTCCTGTGTTAAGAAACCAGTGGGACTATTCCTAATTGCAGTTACACTAAATGGAAGAATTCTTACGATCTACATCAATGTTACACATTAAAATGTGTATTGGCACTAATAGTATCTATAATAATGGGGTATCTTTATTTTTACTTCAATTTTCCTCTCATCATATAATTTGCTGTGTTCAATCTCAGATGAAATAAAGAGGGATGTAGATATGGATATTGATAGATATGTATAGGTATATATAGAAATAGATATTTGCATACTGATGGTGATTTTTGTGTATGAAAGAGTGATAATGTGTTTTCTACTAGATTTAATCATTTTCTCATAATTCTGTGACATAGTGAGAATTTGGACCTGATAAATTTTTCTTAAAATAATTTTTTATCCATCAGTCTAGAATTTTTTAAATGCCAGAATTATAAATTCATTTTTGAGATTTTGGGATGTACTTCTGAAAATAACATTTTTCTAATCAAGTGTAAGTTATTAGAGTATTAAATACTTTAATAAGTATAAGTTATTAAAAACCATTTATCTGGACAAGGCATGTCAATTGCTTTGAATCCACAGGGAAGAAAGCGTGTATCACATTACTCTTCAGACAACAATAATAAGAAATAAACCTACAAACACTATTCAAACTTCAAAAAAAATCCTTCACAAAAAGTGTTTTTGAGATCAGATGATGGGCCCAAGAAGACCAAAGGGATTTAATATGTGTGCTCAAAATTGTTCTTTCATGTGTATTTGTGTATTCAGCTTGTCCATCCATCAAGAGCTCCACCTGTCTTGGAGATACTGTCCATCATTTATTTATGTGCAGAGAGACTAAAGTCCGAATTGATCTTCATTTCAGTCATGTACTGAATATAAGAATTGTGGAAAACATTTTGGAGCTAAGATACACCCTTTTTTCTGAAAAGAGAAGTTGTACTTCACAGGCATTTTGGAGTCTTCCAGCTCAGATTTACTTTTGGAAAATGACACAAATTTCATAGATAATCCCCTGATCCATCTTTAGACAGACCTCAACATTTTGTCAGGTCAAATTATGAATCAGAATCTTATGTAAGTTTTCTCAATCATATCTTTCCTTGGAAGACTATAGTTAATTTCAAAATAGACAGTACATGAAAATAGCTGCTTTGAGAAATATCAGTTAAACTCCAGCACTGTATGAGAACCAATGAAGAAACAACATTCTCATCTCTGCCAAAGTTTTCAAGGAGAGCGCATGATTTCTTCCTTTAGCCAAGGTGATTCATTGTTGATGACTAATATCATGGATGCTCACATTTATGGAAAGTACTGTATTGACACACATTGTACTATCTGCTTTATACACATCGTCTAATTTAATCCTCATAAAAATGCCATGGGGTAATTATTATCAAATATATTTTAGGTTCAGCAACCTACTCACTTATCTTGTAAGCGGCAGAGCCAATGCAGTTATATATTTCGTTCTATGCCTGCGTGATTCAGAAAAATAAAACAAAAACATGTAAGCCTTTGGTGTACTTATATATCAAAAATAAATTTCTTTTATATTAGAGTTTAAAAAGCTGTACATAATACTTACTGTAGATGAAACAAAGTGTTACGGAAGATAGAGTGAAAGGAAATGTGTTACTATTAGGATGCTTGCAATCAAATAATGGGGAGACAAGCGCATACATCCCTCATCTCTGTATAGACTTAACATTTTACAGAGTCCTTTGAGAGACTTTAATTTAATTTTATTGTATCAAATTTTTCATGTCTAAGTTATCTGTTCCTTTCAGTCTATTCTATATGTAACTCAATTGCCTTTTTCCCTTGCTAACACAGAAATCCATTAAAATTTTTAAATTAATGGACATTTTAATTACACCTTCCTCTTTAGTACTAATAAAAATTTATGTACTATGTATATGAATATGCATCTAGATGACTATTTCAATATTAATATATGAGGAGATAAAATGAATTTTTCACCAACTATGATTCCGTGTCATCTAAACATTAGCTTGCACAGGCCTTTTAAAGAAAGCAGAGTGAGGACCCCTTGGCCAGTGTTCTCTATCATCTCTTCTGCCCACCTTCTTTTCTCTCATAGAAGTAAGAAAAGAATCCATTTCATCAAAGGTTGAACCTTCATTTCATCCCTGAATTCTCTCGTGCTTTGAGTTCTTAGGTACATCTATATTAGATATCACCTTCTCCTCTGCATTCCCAATGCCCTTTACCCTCCTCAGCGTACCTGATGCTCTGTCCTTACATACCTTTGTGTGTGTGTGTTTTCTCCCTTGATGACATATCCCTCTTCAGCTATTGCTCTATTTCTATTCAAAATCCCAGCCAAGCAAAATAAATAGATGCCTCCAAGGCGTAAGTGATTTAATTAGCTTGAAGTATTATATATATTTTCACCCACACTGGCATACACATATATATGTATGTATGTATATAAAACAAATAAGATAAATAACTGGAAAATATATGCAATAAAGTCAGTGAATTAGCAGATGAGTGAAACATCCCAGATTGGTATGGTATTGTATGGTATGGTGTGGTGTGATATGATATGGTATGGTATGGTTTGGTACCACAAGATCTAGTGTTTAGCGCTGCCTCTGCCAGTCACTATCCCTTTGATTCTGATCAAATCAAACAAAATCCGTTTCTTCATCCATAATAAAGCCTTCCCTTGTTACTCAGAGTTGCTGTTCCAGTCAAAAATAAAATATTAATTTATGATACAGACCTTGATAAGCTGTATGAACCTTACATGATACTAATGTAGTAAGACACACCACCATTCATTCAGGTAAGTGTCCCAGTGATTCCTCAGTTTTCACGAAGTCATTTCCTATCCCCAGCTGTGTTTATTTGTGCAGCTCTGCATTTACCTAGAACAAGAATTGCTATATTCTAAGTAATTGCCAAGGAGTCTGATAACAAATTCACTACTACTTGATTCTTCAGTGGAGAAAAATTTTTTATATATATATATGTAGTTTGCCTAAATGATATGCCATTCTTCCATACTTTTAGACATTGTAACTTGTATTACTGAATTAAGCCAGCCACTCCAAAGCTTGAAATTAACCATAGTATTTTCCTATGAAATATATTTTTTAACATTATAAAATAAAATTTGGAATGATAAAAGCATCGTGTGTGTGTGTGTATATATATATAGTCATAACTCTTCATTCATTTTTGTGAATCAGTCTCATTCGTAGTTTTATTGTACTTCCAAATCTTCATTTTTCTTTGGATCATATTCCTTTGCCAGCATTACGTGTGTGTGTGTGTATGTGTGTGTATGTGTGTGTGTGTGTTTTAAAAGGGCCATAAGAGGGAAACAGCAAGGAGTCTGTCTCCTAACTTTGAAACCTAAAGTTTAGTTTTCTTTCCCTCAGGAAGTCATCTTGTGGATCTAATAATATTATGAAGTTATTCTCTTTTTGATGGACATTTAGGAATGTTTTGATGTTTTGTACAACAATTCAAGTTGCAAGAAAGAAGTACACACATTTTGAAAGTACATCTATGGGATATATTCAAAAAATTAAAGTGTGTTCTTTGTCCCTTAATCGATGATATGGGCATTCTTTATCTTGATAGATGCTGCAGAATTGTCTTCTAATAAGTCATAGGAATTTATGTTTTCACTTAAAATGTATAACAATTCTTGTTATATACATTTTTTAACAGAAAGGACTTTTGATTTCTATCCATCTGAATGATGAAAAATAGTAAGTTATTTATTAAATTATTATTTACCTTCACATGTGTATAGTGGAACACTGAGAACATGTTTAAAAGCTGCTTGAGTTTTTAAAATCTGTAAACTGTGCTTTACTCATTTTCTTTATTGGCTGTTGGTTATTTTTTATTGATTTTTGAAGCCCCTATCTTGTTAAGAACATAAGATTTTTATATCACATTTATCACAAGTTACTGTTTATCTTTGACTTTTCTTATTGAATTTTGACATACACAAATTGCTCATATTTATTCTTTTTATCAACAGTGTCTTTGTTAGTTCCTGGATTTGGGAAATGCTTAGGAAAGTTTATCCTAAACAAAGACTCGTGTACTTTTAATTTATTGTCATGTTTAAATTGTTGCAAAATCTGGAATTTATTCTGGAGTAAGAAGTGAAGGAGAGTTCTACTTTGATTTTGTTTTGTTCTTATTGTTGTTTTTTTTTTTTCCTAGATTTTTTATCTAGTTGTATAAAAACCAATGATTTAAAAAAAAATTTTTTTTTCTTGCTGGGCATGGTGGCTTATGACTGTAATCCCAGCACTTTAGGATGCTAGGGCAGGTAGATCACTTGAGGACAGGAGTTTAAGACTAGCCTGGTCAATATGGTGCAACTCCATCTCTACCAAAAAAAAAAAAAAAAAATAGCTGGGCGTGACAGCGTGCACCTGTAATCCCAGCTACTTGGGAGACTGAGGCAAGAGATTCGTTTGTTCCCAGCATGAGGAGGTTGCAGTGAGCCGAAATTATGCCGCTGCACTCCAACCTGCAGGACAGAGCAAGAAAGAAAGAAAAAAAGTTTTTCCTTAACGATTTTCACTGTCAAAATTATTTTTTATTAATTAAATATGTGTACACTTTATAAGATGTCGAGACTTTGTATCATTTGTTTGTCTATTCAGACACCAGCACCAAACTGTGAATTAATATAGCCTTAACATACGCTGAAGCATTTGGTAGAACTAGTCACCATTCATTAATCTTTTTTCTTTTGCATTTTTATGTAAATTTTAATATCAGCGTGCCTTGTTCCAAAGGAAACCATAAAACAATAAAGACAAAGACAAACGAAAAACCTCCCTATTATTTGTATGGCAAATGTGTGTACTTAGAGAATAATTTGGTGATTTATATTTGTTATGTTTATAATATGGAGCCTTATCTAAAATGTGCAAAAGCCCATTTTTATATGTACGTTAATAAAGTTTTAAGATTTGTGATCTATCAAATTTATTGTTAATTTAAATGTTTGATAGTCCAGCTATAGAGTAAATTGTATTTTCCTTAATTATGTTGCAATACTAAATGTTGTTTGTATATGATAGCTAAGAATTTTTAAAATTTTAATTTTATATTAAGCATCTAAGATGAATTATTCTATAAGATATAATAATGATTTTTTTCCTCCTCTTCGATTTTCTGTATAGCTAATCATACCATAATTATCATTACAATTTCATAATTCTGCTCCATTCATTTTCTGGTGTGCGTTTGCTATTTCGTCTTTTTGCTATGGACTACCCTTGCAAAATGTTAAATAATAGTGGTGATAGGAGCCTCAATAACAAGGACTTTGCTACTTTAACAACATATAGTATTAAAACGTAACTCTCTCATTCCATGTGTATATTTACATATCTATCCTTTTTAACTTATGTACATTACTTTGCAATATAATATATGCCAGTATTAGTTCTTTTTTTTTTTTTTTTTTTTTTTTTTTTTTGAGACAGAGTCTCGCTCTGTCGCCCAGGCTGGAGTGCAGTGGTGCGATCTTGGCTCACTGCAAGCTCCGCCTCTCGGGTTCACGCCATTCTCCTGCCTCAGCCTCCCGAGTAGCTGGGACTACAGACGCCCACCACCACGCCTGGCTTTTTTTTTTTTTTTTAAATTTTTAGTAGAAACGGGGTTTCACCATAGTCTCGATCTCCTGACCTCGTGATCCGCCCACCTCGGCCTCCCAAAGGCTAGTATTAGTTCTTTTGTGTCATTTAAAAATATTTTGCCGGCTGGGGCGTGGTGGCTCACGGCTGCAATCGCAGCACTGTGGTAGGCCGAAGTGGGCGGATCACCTGAGGTCAGGAGTTCGAGACCAGCCTCACCAACATGGTGAAACCCCGTCTCTACTAAAAAAAATACAAAAATTAGCCAGCCATAGTAGCACATGCCTGTAATCCAAGCTATTGGTAAGGCTGAGGCAGGAGAATCGCTTGAACCTCGGATGGTGAGGTTGCAGTAAGCTGAGATCATGCCACTGCACTCCAGCCTGGGTGACAGAGCGAGACTCAGTCTCAAAAAAAAATGCATATATAAATTTTAAAAAATATGTTATTGTTTTAATTAGAGGAGTCAGAGAGAAATAAAGGTAATCGTAAAGAAAACCTTGTATTTACAAAATAGGACAATGGAGAGGATATTAGTTGGGGACAGAATGAGTGGAAAGAACAGATGTTAAAATCTGTCTTAATTAAGAAGCACTGGTAAAAGTATTTATAATGCTCTTAGTACTCATTTTTACACTGACCATATCTTCATCTTGAGTAACTAATAAGAAGTAGAATACTACCTATCCGGTTACGCTAAAGAAGTTTTGCAAATTCCTAATTTCTTTTCGGCCAATGCCATAGAATGGCTTCTATGTACTATAAATGGTTTTCAGAACGGACACAAAAAGATAACAAACCGAAAACAGATGAACAAATAAAACACTTGAACCATTTTATACAAAATTTCTCTTGAGATTTGTTTTATTTGATGACCTATATTACCATTGCTCTATTTACATGAACAAATAAAAGTTTATTGAAAAGTTCACCACATAATTTAAAAGCAACTGAAACCAATTTTTAGTTTCTAAGAAGTAATGTTATTTTTATGTTCCCAAATGATCACGACAAGTTAAGAAGCAAGTAAGAAGGAGTATAAGCTGTATTGTTAATAAACCTAGAAGTACCCTAAATGAAGACCAGGAGTGAGTGAAGGTTGGTAATTTACTTAGGAGAGTTGAGGAAGATCTACTCTAGGATTCACCAAGGGAGGTAAATTCAAATGATCATTTGAAAAATGCTGAGGATGCGAAGAGAGAGAAGGCACCCAAAAGAAGGCGACTGGAAAGCAGTGGAGGTAGACAGACAGACATTTTTCCCTCAAGTTTGTGTAAGAGACAATAGAAATTTGGGTTCTCACTGTAAATCTTGCTCATTCAGATGACTATCCATCTTGAGACAATAGAAACTTGGGTTCTCACTGTAAATCTTGCTCATTCAGATGACTACCCATCTTGAGACAATAGAAACTTGGGTTCTCACTGTAGATCTTGCTCATTCAGATGACTACCCATCTTCCAGCTGTCTATGAGACAGATCACATATTACCTGAAAAAACTGTGTAAGGAGCTCTGGAGAAAGGCATGTGATCATAAGAAGGGGTGAGACTTGTAGAGAAAATTAAAACATTAAGGGAAAGTCAGCACACTGAATGGTAAGATTATCCACTTCGCTGTATTTCAGAAACATGGCAGATGTTGGAAAATCCTTCTCAGGGTAGATAGATCCACCTTGGAGAAACGACATTTAACTGCAGGCATCTGAGGATCTTCCACAAACATCTAAATAACTAACTAATGTTTACAACCAGGAAACCATGAAGTGGGCAGGATTCTCTTCAGTATCACAGCGTCTCCATTTAGCTATTGGTGCCTTGCCCTAAGCCAGAAACAGACTTCTAAGTATCTCCAGGCATTTGAGGAAACCTTCAGATATAAAAGGAGAGATATTAACTCTACACAGAAAAATAAAAGGAACTTAACACACAAGCGCGCGCGCACACACACACATTTAGGCATGAGGTCAAAACATCAAAGGAAGCAAAGTGAGAGAAGATTTGATGTCTTTATGAAAGCAGAATTTTCTTTTTTAACAAATATTAGAAATTATCGGGAGAACCCGTTCCCAATGTTTAACGTGGGTTCTTTTCTATTTCCCAAGTGTCTCGGCTGGGTTGAGAAATAAAAGGGAAGAGCACCAGAGAGAGAAATGTAAAGCTGGGTGTCCGGGGGAGACATCACACATCGGCAGGATGCGTGATGTTTCCCCAACCGTAAAAGCAGCAAGTTTTTATTAGCGATTTTCAAAAGGGGAGAGAGTGCACGAATAGGGTGTGGGTCACAGAGATCACACACTTCACAAGGTAATAAAATATCACAAAGCAAACGGAGGCAGGGCGAGATCACAGGACCACAGGATGGGGTGAAATTAAAAATGCTAATGAAGTTTCCGGCACCCATTGTCATTGATAACATCTTATCAGGAAACAGGGTTTGAGAGCAGATAACCTGTCTGACCACAATTTATTAGGTGGGAATGTTCCCATCCTAATGAGCCTGGGAGCACTACAGGAGACTGGGGCTTATTTCATCCCTTCCACTTTGACCATAAAAGACAGGACGCCTTAAAAGGGGCCGTCTATGGGCCTACCTTCAGGGTGCATTCTCTTTCTCAGGGATATTCCTTGCTGAGAAAAAGAATTCAGCGATATTTCTCCTATTTGCTTATGAAAGAGGAGAAATATAGCTCTGTTTCCGTCTGGCTCACCCGCGGCCAGTTCAAAGTTACCTCTCTTGTTGCCTGAACATGGCTGTTACCCTGTTCTTTTTTAAAGATGCCTAGATTTCATATTCAAACACACAGGCTCTACAAACAATTTGTGCAGTTGACACAATCACAGGGTCCTGAGGCAACATTCATCCTCCTCAGGTTACAAAGAAGATGACGGGATTAAGAGATTAAAGTAAAGACAGGCATAGGAAATCACAAGAATATTCATTAGGGAAGTGATAAGTGTCCATGAAATCTTCAAAATTTATGTCCAGAGATTACAGTAAAGACAGGTGTAAGAAATTATAAAAGTATTAATTTGGGGGAACTAATAAATGTCCATGAAATCTTCACAATTTATGTTCTTCTGCCGCTGCCTCAGCCGGTCCCTCCGTTCGGGGTCCCTGACTTCCCACAACAAGAAATATGTTGAAAAAATGGAGGCAATCTCCCATAAGATACACCAGAAAGATAAAAGGGTGGAGTATATGAAGGAGTATAAACTCAAAATGTCCAAAATCCTAGAATTAAGATTCTTGGAAGAATAAAGCAAAACAATGGTGGTAAGAAATTGCCATAGATATAACAGAGAAAATATCCCCAAGACTGATAGACCCGAGTCTCCGGATGTAAAACATAATTGAGAAATTTTCTAGAATTGGGGAACGTAGGGAAGATCCACAATAACTTCCAGAAATAAAAGGTCCCATACACATTATCTGGAATTGTATCAGAAACACCATTCTGAAAATTTGAAGTAACTGTATAAAATCTCTCAAAAAGTTGAAGAAAAAAAGTTTCTAATCACATTCCTAAACAGGTTTGAGAATGTATTAAAACTTTCAATCATGTAGTTTTTCAAAATGTGTGTACTTTTTCTGGTCCAAGGATATATTTCATTTAAACAGGGGTGTCAACCAAGAAAGAGGAAGCTATGTGAAACAGTTGAAGTGGTTGCCTTTGGGAAGCAAAACAGACAAAAAGGATAATGGTTACAGAACTAGGGTTGACTTTGTCTTTTTGTGTATGTTTTTAATCAAATTTGGCTTTTAAAGTTGTATATGTGATTATGAAAAAATAAAAGTGGCTTTAAATGTTCTAATTCAAAAAGAGGTTACTTAAAAATGTCTAAAACCACAAATGATAAAGAGCTTCCAAATTTAAAGCATTTATGAAGTGCATAGATTTTACCAGAAATTCGCTCACAAATCTTAGCAATCTCGATAGTCATAGAAATATTTAATGTCTTCTCACTAAATGTGTTGTATATCCTTGCTGTTAAAAGATCAATTATCCTTATACTTACATAAATATGGTACAAAAGTTAAGAGAAACGGGATGACTAGAAAGATGTTCACAAGAGGCCACATTATCATTAAAAATTCACTTTAGCTGTGAGGAAGGATTTAAGGAAAGAGTGTGTTCTTAGTAGGAGGCCTTTCATGTAGCTGAATAAGTGTGTAACTGATGTGACTGGAACCTTTTTAATTGATGCTTACAGTGAAAGCAAATCTTCTGGGCTCCTCCTCAATGTCAGAGGGGATATGGGAAATTAAATATTGTGTTTTAGCTTTTTCTAAAGCATATAGAGATAATCAAACAAGAGGCATCTTTTAAAATCTATTTGTGAGTTGATGCCATTCATATGGATTAAAATAAATATTACTTGAATACATGTGGTTTTGGTGTATTTAGGATCTTTTCAACAATTTTATGATTTTGTAAATGGAATTTACAAACAAGTATGTGAATGTGCAACTCCAGAATTTGTTTCAAATCTGATGAAGTATTATCAGATATTTACGCTGATATGCTAATATAAAATTTCTCATATGCTAGTTTATATATTTCCCTGAAGAAAATATGTTAAAAGGTCATTCAGATATTATTTCAACTGCTGATAGACCACAAAGAAACATATTATATATTGCCTTTAAAAGATACACTAGAAAATTTATTTTTAAAACTTCGCTCGTGTTCACAAAAACTTCTTAAAGCAATGTCATTTCCCTCATTTCACTGTTTCAGTAAACAGTACATTGACTAACTAGTTCATTGCTTCTCTGCTACCAGACTATCTCTCAACAATTATTTCAACCATTGCTTTTACTTTTCTGGTTCAAAAGAAATGCTTTTGCTTTTTCTCTGCACTACTGTCACCACTCATATTGCAGAAGTGTGGACTCCAGCCAGAATAAACCTCTGTGACATCTGCAGAGACATGTGGAGACCAGAGCAGACTCACCCAAACAATCACAGATAATCTTCTTCCAGCTAAAACCACACACTGAGCTTCAGCACCAGTCCTGTCAGAGAGGGGATTAGTGAGTGCCTTTTGCTGTTTGTGGTGTGAATTACATTCATCTAATATGAGGCTGGAATGAATCCTAGTCTTACAGTCCTCAGATGAAAGAATAAAAAAAGATCATTGGCGTAAAGAATCTAACAGTTCCTCTTCTCCGAATTATAATTATTTATTATTACAGTTTATAGTTTCTTATGGCAAATTTTGTGAGATTTGGGGGCATGTTTAATGAATAACTCTGATTGCTTTTAAAAAGGAAACCAAACAATGAAATAATAAATATTTTCCCTTTAAGTCAGTTATTTAAACATACTTGATTATGTAGATGTAGATTCGATTTCATTTTGTGACCTAGTGTACAACACTGAATGATATTAAGCAAAGCCTCCTGATGAGAAATTCTTATGATCTCCTATAACTTACTCTTATGTAAATTCCCTTAAACTCTCCCTTCATCATTGTATGCCAGATACGTGAGAAAATCTCCCATAGGTTAAAGCTTCACCTTCTCTTTGCCTTTACCCTAATAGAAAAAAAGTTTGCTGAAGGAAGTCAGACAACCAGCTTGACTGGTTTTACTTTAAAATCATGAGCATATAACTGCCACCAAATTGACACTCAGCATTGTAGGGTAATCTTGCTACCTCTCCCCAGTAAGATGGGGTTCCCACTCTCTTAGTTGGCTACTTGCCTTATGTTTCAGTAAAAACGAAACTATAAGAGAGAGCTACCATAAACTTCCCACAACCTAATTTACAAATTCACCGGTATACATATCTATAATCTTTGCTTTTTACCTCTGGATACAATGGGGGAAAAATTGTGGTTTCTTTTTTTTTTTTTTTTTTTTTTAAGTTTAATTGCTGTACTTGCTCTTCGAATCTCTTACTCTCTTGGAGTCTTAAAGATTTAATCTATTCGTTATCTCTGTTCTTCACTACTCATCCCTTCTATATAATCATTCTCTTCCAAATATTCAGAATACAACATGCTATAGTATTTCTCATCCAAAGCAAACTCAGAAACAAAAAAGGAATAGTAAAACAAACAAACAAAACTTTACTTGACACCATAAGGGTTTTCAGCTTCCCTTGTTTTTTGGCTTCTATATGCCAAAACGTCTTGTAAGAGTTGTCTATATTGGCTATTTTTATTTTCTGTTATTTCATCTGCACTTACTGTTACTGTTTTTTTTTTCCAGTTTATATTTTTTTTAAAAAAGAAATAATTCCCAGACTTCGGTATATTTCTCATACCCCATGACTTACTGAACACATTATTGTTATGGGATGAATGCATGTGTTTACCCAAATCTGTATTGTTGTAACCAAAGATGCAATTTGATACTATTAATATTAAGAGGTAGGGACTTTAGGAAGTGATTATGTCATGAGGGTTCCATCTGCCCTCATGAATAGCATTAAAATCCTTATAATAGGTCTCAAAGGAACTAGCTAAGCCCTTTTACCCTTCTGCCTTTTCCACTATGTTAGGATATAGCGTTAGTCCCCTCTGGAGGCCACAGTATTCAAAGCATCATCTTAGAAGCAGAGACTGGGTTCTCTCCAGACATTAAACCTGCAGGTTCCTTGATCTTGGCCTTCTCAGCCTCCAGAAATGTGAGAAAATAAATTTCCATTCTTATATAAAATATCTAGTCTCGGGTATTTTGTTTTAGCAGCACAAATGGACTGATACACACATTGAAAATGCAAGAAAACTCAGGAAAACTCGGTGCTCTCCACTGAGTCTAACTTCCATTCCATTTTGGCTTTCTCATTTAAACTGCTTTTATTGATGTCACCAGTTGCCAAATTCATCACAGAGTAATGTGCTTTCTTTTTACTTTGAATCATACAATACTATGGAGCATTCTCTCCTGTAAAAATTTTTCCATCTTAGCCCAAGTGCTCTACACTCTTCTCCTTTTCTCTCATTCTTACTTACTTGGCCTCCTCAAGGTCCTTTTCTGTTTTCTGCTGTCTACCTGCTGAGTGCCTAGGATTAGACTCTTTTCAATTTCTATTTACTCTCTTACTTTAAATACCACTTATATGATGACTAAGAAGAGAATACCTCTGACCCGGATGGCTCCCTTAATCTTTTGGGTCACATATCCAACTGCACGCTTGGCAGTTCTACTGGATTGTCTAGTGAGAATCTGAAACGTACTATGTCCAAGGAGTAACGCTAGTCCCTTCCCAGTCATCACCAGTCACTCTCTGCAGCCACTTGGTCAACTTTTTATCTCGCCAACTTCTCTATCTCAGTAAACATTATCTCTGTCTATCAAGTTTCTCAAATTAAAAGATTAGAATAAGAGTCTTTATTTTTTAATGACATATACTAATATATTTACAGATAAACTTATATGATGTCTAAGATTTGCTTTATCATAATTAGGGCAGGGGCTATAAAAGAAACATTCATCATGAGTTATTAATTGTTGAAGTTGGATTATGGGTAATAGAGCATGCAAGTTCTGATTCGATAGGCCTAAGGTGGGGCCCAAGATGCTGCACTTCAAACAAGCTACCAGTTAATGAGAAGCAAGGACATCAAAATCATCTTTGACCATTGTGTTTTCAATACCTCCTACCTCATCCATAATTCCTGTGTCACTATGCTACTTATTTTCTAAATGGGAATTTCATAATACTTATCTGTACTTACTTATCTGTTATCCTTGTTTATTTTCTGCCTTTCCCCCTGTAAGGGCATGCATTGTATGTGTCTTATTTATCTCTACATCAGACCCAGCTCAGTGCTTGGAGAGGAGGTGCTTCATAAATATTTATAACGGAATGTTTTGGAAGGCAATACAGGAAATAACAGGTGAACAATAGGTGTCGATGATACTGCGGTGCCATGAAACTGAAGTTTGTAATCTTGGTTGTGAGATTACAAGTGACTGATATTTGAGTTTCACTTCCAAAATTCTGGATTAATTGTTTGAAATGTTGCCTTTTGCAAAGCTTCCCAGACTAATTCTAATACGCCAGCAAAGTCAAGAACCACTGCCTTAGATGATGACGATGATGATGATGATGGTGATGACGATGATAACAACAAACCTACCATTCACTTTGCTCTTTGCTTGGAGCTATTCCAAGTGCTTTATGTGCATTATCTTATATTATTATTATAAGAATCCTATGAAGTAGATACTGCTATGGTTATGTTAGAAATGAGAAAATTGGGATGTAGAAATGGTATATAATTTCCTTAAGATCAACCAATTTATACATTCTGAAGCCAGCATTTAACCACTATTTAAACCAAGGCAATCTGAGCCCATACCCTTAGCCATGAACTCAAGATGACAGCATACATGTTATAAGCACTGGGAAACAAATTTGTGTTTATTGTTATTTCTAACATATTACTCATCTAAATGATGTGAAACACAATACTCAAATACGGCAAATGAAGGAGTAAACTTTCTTGTTTTCCCTAAAATGATGACTTTGGGATTACTTATATATTTGCTGAAGCAAAGTAATCATTTTAGGTCCCGAAGTAATCATTTTAGGGAAATCAAGAAAGCAGAGAGACAGATAAAAATACAAGGACAATCATGAATTATCAATAACTCAAGAATTACCGTGCTTGGTTTGAACAACTAGAGCAACAGTCATGAGCCCTGCTCTTCGCAGAGATTGTTCTGGTCTTTTCTGGCTCTCCTTTGTCTGCATCCCACAGGGCACAGCGTATATGGGGCCTAGGAGACCTACCTATCTTGAGCCTGTGCCGCTGCACATGTCTTTTACACCAATGCTCTTAGTACCCAGGACCTTGGTATTTTCTGCAGAATGAGTACCTCTTTCCTAAGTATGTTTTCTCACTGAAGAGTAAAGGTAGTTGTTTGGGAGGAGGGTGAAATTGTAATTTGGACCAATCAACTGAGGACTGATTTGTGCGTGTGCTTCAGAGGCTTATTTGGCATGTGTATTTGAGGGATGTCATCAGGGAGGAAATTGGGGTACAGACCCTGGACATCTACTTGTGTTCTCACCCTAAAGGTGCATCTGAGGTCAAATACCAATTCCAGAGGTAAGATCGAGGAGTTAATCTTGAGAAAGTAAAGAGTAAATCTTGAATTGAAGATGAGACTCTAGAAATACTCTGTTATCTTAGGGTATTTGACCAATGGCAACTTCTTCCCTATTCCATTCTCAGACTCTTTGAGGAATGTGGCAATAAGTAACGCTACTCATTTTAAGTTGCTATAAGATAGAAAAGGGGCTTCCATTTTTCATTCTTCTTGTGTTAGGAGAAGAACCAATACTGCCGTTTGTCATCTTCTGGACATTACATTCTCACCAAAGAAGCGTCCTGTGCCTCCTCCAACTCTGTTTGACCTAGAGATTGACAAAAGAATCTTCTTAGGATCACTTGGGATTCTTTTTTCTATAGGCACGTGGGATGATAATTTGGGTCACGTCTTGAGATTTTAAATAAATTTCAAAAGTGCAATGAGGAGTCAGCCTTGTAAAAGAAAAAAAAATGACTTCCATAATAGGATTTTTTTGTAGCTTTCAAATTTAGCTAAGCATTTGTTTCCTACTGAATAATCAACACTTACAGAGCCTGAAGTTATAAATGTAAGCTGTTTTAAAATTATGTACAGACTTTCTGCAATTATTTTTTTCTGGAACAAGAAAGTGCATTCTCTTTCTTTTTCAGGTAACTTAAAAAAAACTGAATAAGTTGAATTTAATGTGCTTCATGAGAATGCTGACTTCTTAAATGAGAATAAAAATATTAATCTTCTGCTTAGAAAATGTTAAGAACCATCAGTCTCATAATGATGGTGCATTTTAACTGAGCATATCCCTGTATACTGCAAAAAATACACTCAAATTGCCCATAGCTACCATAAAAGGTAATGATGCAGTACACTTAATTACTGTTTAGCAGTGCTTTTTTATTTGAGTATTTTGAAGTATTAGTAAAAGTGTTATATCTCGTATTTTTATGAATGACTTCAATAAAAATGTGTTAATGGAGATTGGTTAAATAAGAAATTCAAAACTAGAAGTGATTTTTTTTCCCCTAAAAGTAACTTAGGTTGTCTTTTTAGAAAAGAGAAGAACAAAATTACCATTGAAAGCATTTCTGGTTTTGTCTCTTCATTATTCTTGGCACAATTACCAAAGATGTTTTGAAGCTGTTGGCCATCATAGCAACTGATCTTATCTTTAACCATCATTAAAAAGTTTCTGGTGTATTAAACATACCAAAATATTTTTAAAATATTTTTTCGGATATTTGTTTTGCATTTCCCATTACTCTACCTACATATACCATGTTGAGAAACAGGGACAAATTATTCTTTGTTTGTATCATTTCTTATTGTATTTACACATAAGTACATATGTTACTAACTTCAAAGAAAAAAAAAACTAAAAATGTGTCTTGCAGCCGGGTGCAGTGGCTCATGCCTGTAATCCCAGCATTCTGGGAGGCTGAGGCAGGTGGATCACAAGGTCAGAAGTTCGAGACCATCCTGCCTAACATGGTGAAACCTCGTCTCTACTAAAAATGAAAAAATCAACCGGGCGTGGTGGCAGGAGCCTGTAGTGCCAGCTACTCGGGAGGCTGAGGCGGGAGAATGGTGTGAACCTGAGAGGTGGAGCTTGCAGTGAGCCAAGATCGTGCCATTGCACTACAGCCTGGGCGACAGAACGAGACTCTGTCTCAAAAAAAAAAAAAAAAAAAAAAAAAAAAAAAAAAAGTCTTGCTTCCTATGCACATTCTTATATATTCACCTCCCACAATGACTCTGGGCTTGACCATGTTGCTTTGGCCCATGAGATATCAGTGAACATGTCACAAGCAGAGACTCGATGAGCTTTTGCACATTGGGACATGCTTTTTTAATCATTGACCTGAGATTGCCACATAGGATATATCAAATCTAATAGGGTTTTGTTCACAAATTTGAGAACAAATCTATAAAGATCTTATTGAAGATTTACCATAGTAGAGTTGCAACATTAATCAAAAATATATTAACTTCTTTTTTAAATTTGATGAGACCGTGTGTCCTAGAGAAAGACTGCTAAATTTAGAATTCTGTCTCCTCTTCTTTCCAGATATAAGACCTTGAGGAAGTCATTTAAACTCTTTGTGCCTGTTTCTTCATTTGTAAAATAGTGATAATAACAGTGCCTACCATGTAAGGTTTTTATGGGGAACTAAATGAGCTAATATTTTACAGTGCTTAAAATATTATATGGGGTACATAAACATAACATTCGTCAAATAAACAGACAAGGATTAGACACAGGGCTTTATGAGGACAAGCTCTTTGTAAAAGTTCAAAGACCTATATCAGTTACACAGAGAGTCAGGTACCAGAAAGAAGAGCTAAAGATAAAAGCTTATAAGATTCATTTTATTTTTGGAAGGAATCTCAGGGACAGAAGTAAAGGACTAGAGAGACCAAGAAGGAGGGAAACACAAATACAAACTTGTTTTTTTACTGCTGGTCCACTGGGCTTGATCTTGCCTAGAGTTCTGTAGACCGTGCCTTAGAAATGTCTGTCCCAGGGAAAACCAAAGGCAGCATTTATCCATGAGCTCTCATCATTCCCTGATTAAGGTTTGCCCCTGTATGATAATAACTTCTTCGGAATTTGAATGTTGTTAATAAAGGAGTTGTGGCTGGGTTTCTTCAGGTTGCCCTTGTGGTGGCATTAAAGAAAGCCTATTGAAAATATCAAGATATTTTTCTGGAAAGCTTGAGCAAGGTATTGTCAGGTTAAACCTATTGGAAGCATATGACAAAGTAATGCATGAAGTAAAGGGTAGACTGAAAGAATATGAGGCAAGAACTAAGAGGATACAATGGGGGAACAAGTAGATGTCACCTAGACTTCCAGCTGTTTGCATCTTAACATTGCAGAATCAGGTGCAATCAAACAGAAAAACAAGAAAGAATGGTGCATGGAAAAAGGAAGGTGGTAACCTACTCGAAGAGATGGAAGGAATAAAATAATTTTCATGATAGGCAGGAAGAAGAGTAATCAGGGAAAGTATTAACTTGCTGAATGTTTTTCTATGCTATTTCATTTTTATCTAATTTTTGATAGAGAAGTTTGCTTGAAAACAAGGTAATTTCCGATGTTTTCTGAAAACTACGTCAATGTTCACTAGGCTACACCAATCTTACTATTAACAAAATTGCATAATTACTTTATAAAGTACATATAATTACTTTTCAGGTAGCTCCATCTAGCAATTTAACAAATAAAATAGATAAGTAACACTTAAAAATTTTGAAACCAACCTGACCATGGAAATGCATAGAATTCTATAAATAGGATAATTCACTTAATAAGCCAGAGGTGGCAATCCAATCTCCATATCAGGATGTGCTTAAACAAATAAAGTGAGCAGTTCTCATTAGTGCTGTGAACTGTACTTAGATGTTTTAGAACTATGCTGCCATGAGTTATGATTAACCTGGAAAAATGTATTCTATACCCAAATGGAATCATAACAAATATTTTTTTAAAATACCAAAGCATAGATGAAGAATTTGAAACTATATACAATCTTTGAACTTTAACTCCCAATGTAACCTATGAGTTTATTTTTAGTTAAAAAAAACCATGATTTTCCCCTTTGCTGATAATTTTCTCCAAAAATCTCTTTCATTCTTTTGAAATCCCATTACAGCTAAAGAGGCTCCTGGCCTAGCTGGCATTTTCACTGAACTCATTGATTAATTTGGTATCGTGAAAACAATGAGAATCTGTGTGAAATAGCTGCAGATTGTGAAAGAAGTTGGTGTACTTTATTCTGAAATGTAAAAATAATATGCTGCACAAGCATGCTGATTTTAAGGAAGCCATCAGTAGCATAGACTGATTAATTCTGTGTAGATTTGGCTGCTAAAATGTGCTTTCCAATCAATTTCAATCCAATTAATAAAAATTACAAACTGAATTTGAATATCTATTTAACATTAGGTCTTCAATGCAGTTTCACATACAGTGTATCACTTCACAAGCAGTATGGCCTACTGGAAAGATCCTCAAAGTAGGAGTCGGGTAGCTGGTTTTTAACTGCATTTCTGATGAAAAGATCTGGTGGAAAGTTTGGGATACCTCCCTGCATTTACATACTGTTTATTTCATAAAAAATTCAGCTACATGATATTAAGTGCCCCATACTCTCTAAATTGTAGGATATTATTTAATATAGATTCATTTTGTAATGTGATGTAAGTGAACCTGATCTTTCAAATTACTAGTTTCAAACTTTACAGTTACACATTTCCCACTGTTTATTGGTAGGAAACTAACTTGGCATGTTTATTATTTCCTCCGTTTTCTGTTTTGTTTTTATGATTTTGATTTCCTTTGATAAATTCTGACCATAGACATTTTGAACAAAAGCACAATATATCATTTGGAAAATAGTATTGCTTTCACTTTGATGTTAACTATCCCTATGAAGGTGGAGATGCCTTTTATGGAAGAGTTATCATATCTAGAATCAGTATCCCTGGCTTTTTTATGTGTTAGCCTCAGCAAGGTTTTTGGTAGCATAACAAGTATCAATGAATTAGGTTACTTTTTTCCTTAAAGGACGGAAAAGTCTTACCCTCAGCCTGTTTGTTAGCTGTAATGGAGAAGAGCGTCACTGATTTGATAGGGAGCTTTGGCTCATGCTCAGATGGCTTGGACAGATGGGCCAAGCAAGGCTCTGAGAATCCAAAGTCTCCTGCCGAGAAAGGAACAAACAGAACTCTCTGAAATTCACTGAGCATCTTAGAAAATACCCAAGGAAATATATCAGAAAGTAAAAATAAAATAATGCAAAATATGATATGTAAAGTGAATTGTGTGCTCTTCTTCCCAGAATAATTAGCAAAGTTAATGCTATTCTAAACCCAATCATGTTGTTAGAACTATCATTGTACAGAAATTATCTCTGCTTCTTGAAATATAAAGCTCAATGGAGCACAAGACTCCTAGCTTGAAACATTTGATCAAGCAGTGAAGATATCCAGCATATATAAAATGAGAATCATAAAACCATGCTGAAGGAGTTTGGTGATTTTAGCCTTTTCTGAGTCATCAAAGACAAATACTTAATAATAGAATCGTAAGTTATAATTTATTATATAAAATTTCAGTTTTTATTTCGAGCTACTATTTCCTCTGTAAGTATTAAATGTATTAGTATTTAAATATTTGAAAATAAACCAAAAGGTCTTTGTTCCCTATATCTTTTTGAATCAAGTATCATTGTATAATCCTATGTAGAGAAAGAGTGCTTCATACTTGACCAGTTTATTAGTATGCAAGATGTTTCTTACAACAGACAGCCAAGACTAATGGTTAAAAATAAATTGTACATACACACATTTTCCTCAGAGGAGAAACAGAATTGGGTTTAAAACAGGGACTATGCCTTTTGTCTTTTGAAAGGCCTTTTGACCCTTTGATTGTGTTAGTCTTTTTTCAAGGCAATTATTACTTTTCCTACCATAATGTCATCACACTTCAATAGTTGATTTGCCTGATTGAGCATAACAATAATTGAGGGCAGTAAATGGGAAGATCTGGTTCACTATTTTATCATCAGTGTTTGGAGCAAGCCAGAAACATAGTTGGTCTTCAGTACAGTTGGTGAATGAATAAGTCCTTATTTGTGCAGTCACTAGACTAGACATTGTAAATCAAAGCGGCTCAGCATAGACTTGTTATGTTGAACTCAACTTTTCACTGTGGGGCTGCACCCTTCCATTGTATCCAATCACCATATTCCATTTTTTTTTCTACCACTAGGTTTCCTTCCAGCTCTAAAATTTATTAATTCTACTGACATAAATTATTCAAAATTCCTATTGCTTGTAATCTTGTTGCTCTTCCAGGGCTAGAAAAGTCCTAAAGGGCTTGCCTAGGGATTACTTCCTAGGCAAAGTTACTTCCCGACAATATTCCCACCTGTACAGAGTCATGGCTTGGGTAGTGCTGCCCCAGGGGAATAATCCTGGTTTTATCTTGGTTTTAAAACCAGTAACTAAAAATATGAAACAAAACAAAATGCAAAGAATATGCACACATACCAATAAAGTGGCAAATATGAATGTTTGTTTCTAACTCAGCTAGGAATAGTTAATTCACATCCTGCCTCATGATTAAGTGCAACCACTTCAAAATGTGAAATAAAACAAAAGATAATTTAAAGTCAAGCCGAGTCATCGCTCTTGTACTTTAAGTTGGATGAGATTTATTTGGTCTTCTCACCTAAATTCCATTTATAATTAGGGATACTCTTGCTTTTCTGCTCTCTCCTCACTGGAGAACGAAACGGCTGGAGATCCACTGATCACTGATCCCTTGGGGTTTCCGAGCAGCTGTTTTCTCATAATATAAGAGTTAAAATAGTTTTCATTCCGTTGCAAAGATATATGTTTTAAAATGCTTACAGTAATGGATTTTTAACTCTATCCTTCCCTGGATGAGGTTTCTACAGTAAGCTGTCATTGTATTACAGCTGTTTTAAAGGACAGAAAAAGTAAACCAACTTCTAGGTAGTAAATGGCTAACAATGTTGTTTTCATTATTGAAATTTTATGTTCATAAGCATATCACATACAAGTAGTTTAAAATCAGATAGTACTAAATCAGGCTTACGGTGAAAAATAGCAGACTTTCTGGCCTCATCCTCTGCTGGCCTTTTCCCCAGCAGGACAACTTGCTGTCCTGCTCCCTGGGTCAAAAGCTTTCACTTTCTTAGCTGTTTCTTCTGGTGTTTACTCTTATATTCATAAATAAAATATATTTACCTGTATTTCTGAATAAATATATTTTATACATGTATTTACTTTCTATCCTCCAACACCTAAACTCCCATGCTCATCCATCCTCTCCTCCATTTGTCCCATTATAGAATATATCTAAAGTTTGAATTAAAGCAATGGTCAATGCTCACATTATTTTGGTTACATAGCTACTGTTTAAAATTAAATTACTTGGAATACTGTAACTTCACCTTATTTTTTATTTTTTATTTTTATTAATTTATTTTTTTTAGACAGAGTCTGGCTCTGTCTCCCAGGCTGGAGTGTAGTGGCTTGATCTCGGTTCACTGAAACCTCTGCCTCCTGGGCTCAAGTGATCCTCCTACCTCAGCCTCCTGAGTAGGTGGGATTACAAGCATGCACCACCATGCCTGGCTAATTTTGGTATTTTAGTAGAGATGGGGTTTCACCATGTTGGAGACTGATCTCGAATTCCTGATCTCTGGTTATCTGCCCACCTTGGCCTCCCAAAATGTTGGGATTACAGGAGTGAGTCACCATGCCTGGCCCACGTTCTGTTTTACATAACTTGTTATTGTCTTTATTGTAAATAATTGCCTCATTTTCATATTGGCTATATTTTCTCTGTATCATTAGTTCTTTGCCAAAACTTTTAGCAGAATCATATAATGATTCAGAGAATGATGTAATTCATGAAATCTGTAATCTAGCATGTTATTTCCTCTTTGAAACAGTGTGTCTCTCAAATACCTTCACGTTTTCCTTTAAGGTTATGGTTTGAGATAGATGGAAGGCTGGACTTATGTTCTTGTTTGTTTTGAAGAACTCACCAAGTGAAGGGAGAATGCCCCTAAAATAGAGAAGCCAAAGACACTGTCACCCAAAAACCCCAAACCACAGTCCCCACCCCCACCCTACAAAAAGCACTCCCAAGTCAAGCCTGCTTTAGGAAAGCAGAGTTTGAGGAAAACATATTTTAACCTGTAATTTACCAGCCCTTGATCTTTGAGGAAGTTGAGAAGTGAATAATGCCCATGTGTTTTTCTTGCTTTCCAAGTGAGGTTTTGGGCTTTTGGGCTTTCCTGATTTAACTTCTAGAACACCTGCCCTGGAGTTCATAGTTAGAGCAGGAACTATTCTACCCAAAACCACCAGAGAGGACACAAGAAGACATTCAAGATCCTTGTCAGCTGCCTGCTGCCCCAGGCGACTCACAGAAACAAGCTTAGAACAGCTTACTCCCCTTCAGCCCTGGAGGTGTCTCACAGTTCATGTACTCGTTATTTCCTTTCATTTGTTTCTTCTTTACTTCTTCTGAATGGGTAGACCTTGGAAGAGGATGCAAGTATTTCTAGAAGTTTCTCATTTTGGTAGGACAAATGGTCAGTTTCATGAAGTAATATATTTATTCTTGCTTTCTTATTTCATGAAGAGTTGATTCCGTAAGACTTAGCTCATGTGTTCAAAAATAGACAGGTTGTGCCCAAACCCCACTGCGTAGCGAATGGGACTTAATATTTCCATCAGGCCGTGCATCTTCTTTTCCACCTTGTTCTTTGGCATCTATGTTTCTGATTGTTTTATTTCTCATTTTGGTGCAGAAATGAGGCCTCAACCTCCTGGACTGAGGCAGGAGCCTCCACTAGCTTCCTAAGAAAGGGTGCACACAGGAGACAAAATTCTGAGACTTGTATGCCAAAGAATGCCTTTAGTTTACCTTTCCTCTTGATGAATCTAGGCATCTAAAGACAAATAATTTTTCTTCAGGATGCTGATGCTAAAGGTATTTATTTTACAGTGTTCTGTCATCTTGTTTCTTAAATGACCTATTCTGAGTTCTGATTGTTTTATATCATGTGTGTGCATGGGTGTGTGTGTGTTCTTTATTTGGATTTTCTAAAAGCTTTTGGCAGTGTTTCTTTTTTAATTTTTAACATTTATTATATATTTTTTTCTTCTTGTGAAGTTTTTGGCCTGGCATGAGGTCTCATGTTTGTAATCCTACCACTTTGAGAGACCAAGGCAGGAGGATCCCTTGAATCCAGGAGTTTGAGACCAGCCTGGGCAACATGGCAAAACCCTTTTCCTACAAAAAGAAATATAAAAAATTAGCTAGGCATGGTGGCACGTGCCTGTAGTCCCAGTTACAAGGAAGTATGAGGTGGGAGGATCACCTGAGCCCGGGACGTTGAGGCTGCTGAGAGCCATGACTGTGCCACTCTACTACAGCCTGGGTGACAGAGTGAGATTCTATCTTTAAAAAAAAAAAATTTGTGGGTATATAGTAGGTACATATATTTATGGGGTACATGAGATATATTGATGCAGGCATGCAATGTGTAGTAAGCACATCATGGTCAATGGGGCATTCATCCCCGCCAGCATTTATCCTTTGAGTTACAAACAATCCAATGACACTCTGTACGTTATTTAAAAATCTGCAGTTAGATTATTCCTGACTACAGTCACCCTATTGGGCTATAAAATAGTAGGTCTTATTCACTCTTCCTATTATTTTTTGTACCCATTAACCATCTCCAGCTCCTCATCAGCCCCCCACTACCCTTCTCAGCATCTGGTGACCTTCCTTCTACTCTCTCTGTCCATGAGTTCAACTGTTTTGATTTTCCGATCTCACAAATAAGTAAGAATGTGCAATGCTTGCCTTTCTGTGCCGGGCTTGCTAGTAGATCTTGGTGTGGCTCCTCTCAATCTGTTGTCAGAAGAAGATGCAGAGACAAGCATCTAGAGAGAAAGAAAAGTCACGCAACATGCAGGGGAGCCTGGCTTCAGAAGAACTGGCTTCCTAAACAAATTAACAGCGCAAGTGTTGAAAGGCCAAAACAAAACAACAAACACTACAAAATCTCTACGTTTACTAAGCCTAATAGCATCTTTGTCACATGATTATTATACATTATTATATTCATAAAAAGCTTGACTTATTTTCAGATGTCAATATAGCAAAAATCAGGCACAACATTATTTTTATTGTGGAGCAAATCGTAGGAAATAGTAACACACACACACACACACACACACAATTTTATTCTCTATATAAACCTAAAGAGGACGTGTGTGTTCTAGTTTCGCTTCAAAACTAAAAACTGATGTTCTTAAGTTCTGGAAAATTTTATTAATTTTTCTTCTTCTTACCTCCATCATTGTCTTAATTTCTTTTTGGAATTCCTAGAATTACTTTTTCCTACTATCTTTTCTATCCTTTTTTCTGTCTTTGTCTTTTTGTTATTCTTTCTGGAAATTTTCCTCAAATTTTGTCCAATTCATATCAACTTTTATTTTTATTTTTAAATTTTATAGTTTTTATTTTAAAATAAGAGCTTTTTCTTTCCCTCCTTTTTCTATAGCTGCTGTTCTGTTTTTGTTTTTTTTTTTTTTTTGAGACGGAGTCTCGCTCTGTCGCCCAGGCTGGAGTGCAGTGGCCGGATCTCAGCTCACTGCAAGCTCCGCCTCCCGGGTTCACGCCATTCTCCTGCCTCAGCCTCCCGAGTAGCTGGGACTACAGGCGCCCGCCACCTCGCCCGGCTAGTTTTTTGTATTTTTTAGTAGAGACGGGGTTTCACCGTGTT
Organism: Macaca fascicularis; assembly: GCF_037993035.2. Classification (NCBI taxonomy): domain Eukaryota; kingdom Metazoa; phylum Chordata; class Mammalia; order Primates; family Cercopithecidae; genus Macaca; species Macaca fascicularis. The sequence goes on from NC_088377.1 coordinate 188,054,705, forward strand.
AGCCAGGAAGGTCTCGATCTCCTGACCTCGTGATCCGCCCGTCTCGGCCTCCCAAAGTGCTGGGATTACAGGCTTGAGCCACCGCGCCCGGCCTCTGTTTTTATACATGTAACGTTTTTATGATGCCTGCATTATCTTTCCTCTGAGCCATATTTCTTTTTTTTGAGACAGAGTCTCACTCTGTCACCCAGGCTGGAATGCAGTGGTGAGATCTCAGCTCACTGCAAGCTCTGCCTTCTGGGTTCAAGCAGTTCTTCCTGCCTCAGCCTCCCAAGTAGCTGGGATTATAGGTGCCCAGTACCACACCCAGCTAAATTTGTATTTTTAGTAGAGACGGGATTTTGCTGTGTTGGCCAGGCTGGTCTCAAACTCCTGACCTCAGGTGATCCTCCCACCTTGACCTTCCAAAGTGCTATGATTACAGGTGTGAGCCACAGTGCCCAGCCCCATATTTCTTTAGTTTTGGTCTCTGCCTTTCATATTATATTCTGGTCTCACCCTAAACTTGCCTAATAATTTTTAGTAATTAAAAAGTAACATTTTACTTTTAGTAAATATTACAAAAGTAATTTTGTAGTATTACTTTGTAAATATTTGCAAATTTACTTTTAGTAATTAAAAAAGTAAATGATTCGCTCTTAGTAAATATGCAAATACAAAAGTAAATATTACTTTGTAAATACTTGTAAATTTACTTTTAGTAATTAAAAAAGTAAATATTTTACTTTTAGTAAATATACAAATAGTACAAGGCATTAGAAAGTAGGCTGCCACCTTAACTGGGTGATCAAACTTAGCATCACCACTAATGGAACATATGGACATGATGGACTGTAGGATGAGACCCACTGAGGACTGCAAAGCGAATCTAATCAGGAAGAAACAATCAGGCCAGTCCAGACTGTGGTAAATTCTACAAAGCAACTTGTTTAAACTCTTCAAGTATGCTATTCATGAAATAAAATAACATATATTATATTATTATACATATTATAATACATATTTTAGCTGGGCACAGTGGCTCACGCCTGTAATCCCAGCACTTTGGGAGGCCAAGGTGGGTGGATCAAGAAGTCAAGAGATCGAGACCATCCTGGGCAACATGGTGAAACCCCATCTCTACTAAAAATACAAAAATTAGCCAGGCGCGCGCCTGTAGACCCAGCTACTCGGGAGGCTGAAGTAGGAGAATCGCTTGAGCCCGGGAGGCAGAGGTTTCAGTGAGCCGAGATCATGCCACTGCACTGCAGCCTGGCAACATAGTGAGACTCTGTCAAAGAAACAAAAACAAAAACAAAAACCTTTTATTATATATCATAAATATATGTTATAGTATATATTTAGTATATATGTTTATTATTATATATTGCATATATAAATAAGCTGGGGATATTCTATAATTAAAAGGACATCACAAGTAAATGTGATACCTGCTTCTTGATTGATCCAGGGACGAAGTGGCTGAGAAACATGATCTGGGGTAACTGATAAAGCAGCCCGCTGTGATTCTGTGGGAAGAAAGGCTTGCTTTTGTGCTGGAGCATCGTCAGTACTTAGATGATTTGAGCTTTTCTACAACCCAACCATCTGCTTTTTATCTTTCAAAACATCTCTCATCATATCTTATATAGTATGGCCTCCCCTGTGTGTTTTTTGTGGGTTTATATTATTCTTATTATAGTTTTATGATATTGCCAGAGGGAGAAATAATTTATGTTCAGTATGTCTTATTAAATGGAAGTCAAATATATTTTTAATGATATACTTCTTTTCTGCAGCCCCAACTTTGATCTTATACATTAAGCATAAATCTGAGCTCATTTTAATTTCTAGTCAAATGTTCAAATGACTATCAATTCACTTCAACAAAATACATATCTGGTATTTGGTTTTCTGTTCCCACATTAGTTTGCTACAGATAATGGCTTCCAGTCCCCTCTATTTCCCTGCAAAGGACATGCTTTTGTTGTTGTTGTTTGTTTGTTTGTTTTGTTTTGTTTTGGTTTTGGCTAAAAGATGAGAACTCATGGACACATACAGGAGAACAACACACACTGGGACTTTTTGAAGGATAGAGGGTAGAAGGAAGAGGGGATCAGAAAAAATAATGAATGGGTACTAGGCTTAATCCCTGGGTAATGAAACAATCTGTACAACTAACTCCCATGAAACAAGTTTATGTAACAAACCTGCACTTGTATCCCCGAACTTAAAATAAAAGTTAAAAAAATATTCTTACCAATGTAATTGCTTTTAATTAATTTTGTTGAGTAGTTTTGAGAAATCATACTTATATAATAACGGTTAAAAACCTTTGTGCAGGTATGTTAGAATAACCTAGAATTTAGTACTTTGGTTAAGGTCCACCTTGGAGATTGGTGTATGCCTTAAGTTTCAATTTCCCAATTTTTAAATGTCATTAATAATAATGATAAATATTTCATGGTATTTTTGAAAAATAATACATGCTAATAAATTATGACATTAATAATTTTTATGATTTCTATAGTATCTTCATAATGATCAATGATGTAATATCACTGAGAAGTATCAAAAAGTAGACTTGTTTCACAAACAAATAAAAAATGAAACAAAACCAAAAAGTGGAATGTGCATTATAATGATGTAAAGTGTAAAGAAGGATGAATCAAAATTAATTAGAAATAATCCTCTAAACGTTTGACCAAATCAGAATTCGTATTTCTCCTTCAGATAAAATTTCTGTTTTCCAGTCGAAATCACAGAGAAAGAAAGTGGAAATTTCAGATGTTGGAGAAAATATTTGGAATTTGTGTGACACTGGATAATACTAAATGCTCATTCTGGTAACTGCAACCTTCTTTATGGTTAATATTTCTCTTTCCTAGTAAAACCTTAAGCATCACACAACAATGTATTTTTTCTTCTGCTTTTCTCCCGGATTTTGGTACAGTGTCTTAACATTAACTGAAGAAGGAGTGAGTTTGGGAAGCGTTGAGGTGTGGGAGAGACTAATTGTGCCTTCAAATAAAGACTCTTAGAAAACATCCTCAGGCTAGTATTTCCAATCATCTTCAAATCTTCCTTTGAAAGAAAGTGACTGCTGAGTAATCATTTGCACTCAGAGTTTTGCAAACTATTGGAGATTTAGTTAAAGAAAAGAGGAAAGAAGAATCCAGTGCTACTGGCAACCGTGGTACCCAGACCAATGACAGCGAGTGCGTCTATGGGTTCATCTCCACAGCCTCCAAAGCACAGAGCATCAATGAAATGAAGAAAATAGTGCTTTTTGTGCTTCTGTTATCTTCTAACTGATAACGTGCATACACGGTTAGCATTTTTCCACAAAATAGTTTATGTCAAATACTTAGGTTAACAGCACCTGTACTGAGAAGACTCTACTCAGGTGCTTAGAAATGTTTCTACTGAAGTGTTTTTCTGCAGTGACAAAGTTCTTTCATATTCTTCCCACCTGGAAACATAATGACATATTCACAGTTTTCACCCCCAAAGTAATATTAGGTATGACGCAATAGATGCCTCATTCCAGCTAAGAGTTGCTAAATAAATAAATAAATAATATATCCACCTGGGAGTGACATTTATAGTGGTTTTGGGAAATGTTTCTTTGGCAGTAGAGACCTTGATGAAGAGCTTAATGTAGCCATGATGGTATCTTGTGTTGTGAGGTTCATAGGACCAATGAATGGGGATGAATTATGGTTCGCCTTTACAACATGTTATCCCTACTTTGCTGATATACACCTGAAACAGTGTATCTAATTCCTTTTGGAATTCTCTAATGGAGCCTCCCTAACTCAAGCTACTATGGGATGGGTAGATCCTCCAGCACAGCTGAAAGCCTCCTGTTGGGGCCTCATTTGTTTAGTTTGTTATCTCTTGATACTTGCTTAATTCTCTGAAGTGTCTTCATAGATGTGGCTGACAGGCAATGCCACTTAATCATTTTTTTTTCCTGGTTAGCCTTATAGAAAATGTTTCTTTTTTTCTGAATGATGAATGCATAAAACTTTACTAAATATAATCATTTAAAGATAGAGTAATTTAAAAGAGGCATAAACCTAAGTATATTTCCATGTAGCCTCTGTATTTTGTTCAAAGATGTGTGTACATTCAGCATAACATAAATTGAATATTTGTTGACAAAGGAGTAAAAATGTATTGTTAACAGGCATTCTATGAAACAGTTGGCCAGTTAGCAACTAGTTTTCTTCAGATCTTTTCAAAGCCTGCTTGTCGTTGTTTTATCCAAAGGAGTTGATAGATGTGTATGAAGCATTCTGGCTGACCCATGGCAATTTGTGTTTGGAAGAATGAGATTTAGAGCCAGGGTTACTACACTACGTGGATTGCCATGGGCATTATTTAGGTGTAGATAAGCTTATCTGAAATTGCATCTGGATTACCTGACTAAAGGAAAGAAAAGTCGAGACCTGCTATGGAAATAGTCATGAAATAAAGGAGTGCTAGGGGAGAGGTGGGTAACTAAATGCTAGTTTTTAAATAATGTGGTATCAGACTTAAAAGATACATAGAAGATAAGACAGACCTAAGAGTTTGCTAGCAGTTGGATCAGGATTCTTGCAAGGAAGAATCTCAGTCTATCCTTTATTACTCAACCCAGAGCACAAAACTAGTTTCCACATTTTATAAATATAGAGTCTTTTTTGGAGACTCTGAAATGTGGATACAATGTTTTATTTCTCATTACTGTTAACAGGTTCATTATGACCTTGGCCTGTATACATTTTCAGGTTAAGTAAACAGAGGTTAAAGGAGGCAAACTGAGAGTATTTAATCAAAGTTTACTTTAATTCCTATATTTGTAGTTTGTCTTATCTCCCCATCAATAATCAAAAAATCATTTATTGTATGTATTACAAAATGTTCTAAGTGCTTTATACGCCTAATATTAGTATGGTTATTTCACACAAATTTTATGACGTCAAATTTCTTTTTCTTTTCTTTTTTTTTTTTTTATAGATTTGGAGGTACAAGTGCAGTTTCGTTTCATGCATATATTGCATAATGGTGAAGTGTGGGCTTTTATTATAACCATCCCCAGAACAGCGTTCATTGTACCTATTGGGTAATTTCTCATCTCTCACCCCCTCCCACCTGTTTGCATCTCCAGTGTCTATTTTTCCACTCTCGATGATCATGTGTACACAGTATTTTGCTACCACTTATAAGTGAGAGCATGTTGTATTTGACTTTATATTTTTGAGCTAGTTCACCTAAATAATGATCTCCAGTTCCATCTGTGTTGCCACAAAAGACCTGATTTATTTCTTTTTGATGACTGAGTAATATTTCATGCTCTATATACATATATACCACATTTTCCTTATCGCACCATCCACTGATGGACTTGTAGGTGGATTCCATATCTTTGCCATTGTGAATAGTGCTGCGATAAACATTTGGGCGCAGGTATCTTTCATAGAAACTTTTATCACCTCTATTTAACGGCTAAGGAATCTGAGGCTCAGAGCTACTAAATGGTGGGTGTGGGATTCAAACCCAGGGAGTCCAATGCCAGAGTCTTAACTACTTCACCAGAAGCGGAGAGAAGGGGAGCCATTTTATTATTCTTTATTTCAAATAAGCAGTAGTTTACAGATAGTACTGCGTACACATTATATGCTCCACACATAATAATGCTAAATAGTTCTTTTGTTGCATCCCTATTCAGGATGGGGGTTAGGTGAGCCCTCCTCTCCCAGTATTCCTCATCCCTAGAAATAGGCACTAAATAGTTCCCAGATCACAGTTTAAAACTATTGCTATGGAAAATGAATTGAACAAATCACGTGCTTACCTTCAGCGCTAATATTCTAAATCACCTTAGATTAATGCCAGTAAATATCAAGACAGTTAAAAGGTACATTCGATGTAAATAATTACTTTGACAAGTTCATAAATAGCATCACAACTATGAATTCCATGTAGGAGCAGAATATAAAGTAAAATGAAATGATGATCTAGATAGATAGATAGATAGATAGATAGATAGATAGATAGATAGATAGATGGATGAGAGACAGAGAGAGAGAGAGAGATTAAATGGATAGGTATATAGTTTCACCTATAAGCAAAGGGCAAAATGAGTATCTCAGAAAGGCAGATTTAAGGACCACTAAGATTTTAAATTGCATCATTCTGTAAATTGGAGAATATTATCACTTACAGTACTGTTGCAAATTTCAGATAAGTTAATATTCCTGAATGTTCTTGGCACAGCATAAATGCTCAATATATTCAATTATCACACTCTTTTCCTTTCATCCTTGCCCTGACACATGATAGATCATTTCTTAAAATATACTACAGCATGGATTAAATAATATTTCTACTGCTCAGTTTTCTGGGGAAATAGTGTTTAGTTAATTTCTAGGTTTTGTTAAGACTTTACAAAATATATTTCATAAATGTGCTCTTTTCCTTTCAGAAAGAAATGTATAATTTTACTCCCAACATTTCAACAACTTTCCTAACTTGCATACTTCATTTTTGTAGTGTTTCATAAAAATTCTAAATTTAATCATATGATCTTTTAAAATAAGATACTGAGCAAGAAAAGACAGCATCTATTGTATTTTTTAAATGAATCTTATGGTTTTTATTTTATTATTTCAATTACTATTACTAAATTATTAATTATAGGTTAGAATTATAAAGCATTATCAAAGATACAGTAGATTGCAATCACAGTTTACTTGATTAGGCAATTATTAAAAAAATGGACGTTTTTTCTGTGTCAACAATGAAGTCAGTTCAAATGTTTTGTGGAACTAATATGCTAATAGCAATGCTGCAGAATTAAAAATCGCATTATAATTACACAAACATTTTGCTAAAGTTTGGAAATTATTTCTTTATTGGCGTTCTATTAGTTTTGGAGAATATTTTATGTGTGTGTGTGTGTGTGTGTGTGTGCGCGCATGAGTGTATAAATATCCTGCAAAATGTAGACCTTTCCTCTTAGATTAGTACTAGCATGCTAAATATTTTATTTTTTAAGTATATATTAGGTAACTGAAACAAAGAAAAAAGGTTTTTTTTTTTTTTTTTTTTTTGAGACGGAGTCTTGCTGTCACCCAGGCTGGAGTGTAGTGGCCGGATCTCAGCTCACTGCAAGCTCCTCCTCCCGAGTTCCCGCCATTCTCCTGCCTCAGCCTCCCGAGTAGCTGAGACTACAGGCGCCCACCACCTCGCCCGGCTAGTTTTTTGTATTTTATGGGATTTCACCGTGTTAGCCAGGATAGTCTCGATCTCCTGACCTCGTGATCCGCCCATCTTGGCCTCCCAAAGTGCTGGGATTACAGGCTTGAGCCACCGTGCCCGGCCCAGAAAAAAGGTTTTTATTTGCTTAGAGTGATAACAATAATACTTAACTTGTAAAATATTCCTTTGATACATTCATAAATAAGAAAATACGCTTTCTAATTCTTATCTGAGAAACAGCAATCTACTTTTTAGAAGCTTATACATTACTGCATCCTTTGAATAATACAGTACATTTTTTCTCACAATTTATAATGAACTTCCAATAATCTTGCCTTTGAAACTGTATTTGACCTCCATTATTTTACTTTCCAATTAGAATGAAGAGATGGGCTAATACTTGTAGTTCACCGTAGAGGCTTCATGCTCTCTGAAAATTTCAGACCCAGTGGCTTTAATAGCATTTTAAACTGATTCTGGGTCCATTTTCTCTTGATTGACATATCTGCTTCCACATATAGTGGTAAATGCCTTGACTTTTCGGTTCCTTGTAAGTAGATTGGTTTGCAGATTTACATAAATACATTTCCCAGAGACCACATTTACCACATTTGCTCATGACAGCAATGATCCTTGGTCATTTCACATGCTGCAGTTACATGCCATTCAGGAGGCTATTGTTGACTGCCTGTTATTTCTCCTGCCTAGATGTCATTCAAATGGTTTTTTGTTATTTTAATGTATATGAATTTGTACATTAAGGTCAATTAACCTAACAGGGCCACACAATGAATCAGGTTCAAAGGAAAGTTGCAGATATTACTTGTGGAAGTTACCATGGAAGATGATGAGGAAGGAGTTGTTATGACTGACCTATGGAGTTAGACATATTTGTTTTTCCAATTATCTCTACTCTTTATGTTTCCAATAGTTTAAATGATTTTGAAATGAAGTTTTTCAAAATATCTGGAAGTACACACCCCTCCAAATTTACACCCAATACCAGTTTACATTACTTTAGACATGCCAGTGTGTAAGTAGGAATAATCCATTGTTATACAAGCCCCAAAAGAGAAAGAACAAAATTTGAGGGAAGATTGGAATAGCTGAGATATTTTATGTAGAACTATGTCAATATTAATTTTGTATACCAAAATTTTACAAACTTTTTTTTTTTGACAAGGTCTTGCTTTGTTGGACAGGCTGGAGTGCAGTGGTATGATCTCGTTTTACTGCTGCCTCAAACTCTTGGGCTCAAGCGATTCTCCCACTTCACTCTCCCCAGTAACTGGGACTGCAGGCACACACCACCACACCCAACTAATTTTTGCATTTTTTGTAGAAAACGTTTCACGGTGTTGCCCAGGATGGTCCTGAACTCCTGGGCTCAGGTGATCCGCCTGCCTCAGCCTTCCAAAGTGCAGTGCAGTGTAGGGACTATAGTTGTGAGCACCTTTACCCAGCCTCAAACTTTTTTGTCTTTTTTTTTTTTTTTTTTTTTTTTTTTTTTAGCATACCAGTGTATTAGTTCATTCTCCCACTGCTAATTTGTAAAGTAAAGAAGTTTAATTGACTCACAGTTCCACAGGGCTGGGAAGACCTCAGGAAAATTACACTCATGGTGGAAGGAGAAACAAGCATGTTCTTCTCACGGAGGCAAGAAGAAGAATATGAGCAGAGCGAAGGGGGAAGCCCCTTATAAAACCATCAGATCTCGTGAGAACTTACTATCATGCGAATAGTATGGGGGAAATCCCCGATTACCTCCCACTGGGTCCCTCCCACAGCACGTGGAGATTATGGGAACTACAATTCAAGATGAGATTCGGGTGGGAACACATTCAAACGACATCAACCAGAATCTTGTATTGCATGTTTTTCTGAATTTTAAATCATGAAGCTATACACTGCTTTGATAAACATCTAGTAGGTGAGAAGTAGCTCATCTCTGGAGTAAGACTAAACTGGGTCTGACTATGTTTTATATTCTCTGGACTTTGAAATATGTCTCTTGATATTAAACTAGTTAGGTCTCTCTGCTTACTCTAAAATATATATATATATATATATATATATTTATTTATTTATTTGGCCTGTAAAAGTTTAAGGCCCACCAGGGCAGGGAGAAGCTGGAAATCAATATTTTTCTTCTGAATTTAAAGTTTTAGAAAACATTTCTTTTTGAAATACTTAATATTTAATAAAAAATATGGATTTCTATTTTCTATCCTGTCATAATAACATATGTAGGTAGAATTGCCTTGAACTTTCTTTTTCCTCTATTAAATATAAATGTTTTTACTCATTTGTTTGCTGATAGTTATTTTTGTATAACAGAATATATTTTCTTTTTCTTTTCTTTAAGAACTTTTTAATTGACAAATAAAGTTGTATATATTTATATATATATACACATACATGCACATACATTTGTGGTATACCACATTGTGTTTTAATATGTTTACATTGTAGAATGGATAAATAAAGCTAATTGTCATATGCATTAGCTCACATAATATTTTTTGGATAATGAGAACACTTTCTTAGCAATTTTCAAATATGCATTTTTATTAACTATAATTACTATGATATACAATCAATGTCTTGAGCTTATTCCCACTGTCTAACTGAAATTTTGCATCCCTTGAGTAACATCTCCCCCAAACCTCATCCCTTCCAACCAGTCTCTGGTATATAGCATTCTACTCTATGATTCTCTTACTTTGACCCTATTATGACTCCACTTATACATGAGATCTTTGTATTTGTATTTCTGTGCCAGACTTATTTCACCTAACATGATGATCTCCAGCTTCATCGATGTATTTGCCAATGACATAAATTACTTCTTTTTAAGTCTGAAGATTATTCCACTGTGTATATATACCATATTTTCTCCATCTGTTTATTTGTTGATGGACACTTAGGTTAATTCTAAAAGTTGCCTGTTTTAAATACGCTGATGAGCATAGGTGTGCAGATATAGCTTCAACATACTGAGGTCAGTTTCTTTGACTATCTAGCTAGAAGTGTGATTGCTGTACCATATGGTAGTTCTATTTTTATTTTTTTATGACTCCATATTGTTTACTGTAAAGGCTGTAGTAATTTATATTCCTATTAACAGTGTACAGGGCTCTCCCCTTGCCACGTTCTTGCAACACTTGTTTTCATCTTAATTCTATTATTTCTACTTCAGTTTCCTTAACTAAGAAGAGAAATAAATTTGCTCGTTGCTTATTTTGAGATGGTCCCACAATTATTATACTAGTTTTGTTTAAATAGCATGGTTTATAACACTCATGGAGTCTTTCTGAGAAAACAGAACTAGGGGGTTAACTGCGGTTCCAGGAAAGACTAGAAGAAAAAGTCCAGTTTTAGTAAGAGAACCCTCTTCCCTGGGCTAGGTATGGTTCCTGAGGCAAACCTCCCTCCTTCCCTCCCTGTCTCCTACCATAGCAAACAACGATTTCCTCTGTCTGTACTGTTCCATCATGCTATGAGTGACTCTTAACTATTCATGGAAACTTCTGGAAGTAAAATCCTGAATTTGTGCAATGAGTTAACTGGAGAAAACTATTCTAGTAAAAAAAAAAATGAAAAAAAGGAGGCTGGGAAGCAGCAAAACTTCTTGGAATTACCATTTTCTTCACTAATATGTATTGTCCTCGACCTTGTTTTGGCTATGGTAAAATATATTCAAGTGGAGTAACTAGACAGGCATAAGAACTGGATGCAAAAGAAAGCATGGATAGTCATCACATTCAAGTTGCTTTAGTAATCTCTTATCAGCAAAAGAACTGAGAAGTAAGGCTGTCACATAACTAGATAGTGAAAGTTAGTGAGAGAAGGAACAGGCTGTGATCTTCGGAAAGGAAATTTCTCTTTTTGCAGAATTGCTGAGAATAGTGAGTAAAAGTCTGCCTAAGACATAGCGAGTGAGAGTCTGGGGTTGTTTTCTTTAGACCCATGACATAACTGGCTTTGAATGAGAAGTTAACAATGTAATCATTATGTGTGCCTAGAATCAGCTTTTTAATTATTCGTTGTTGATTGTGCCCTGGGAAAGCTTAGCGGGACATTGAAAACTGAGTTAATGGTAAATACGGAGTTGCAGAGACTGACAACTTTGGAAACTCTGGGCACAGGCATCTGAATAACTTTGCAGGAATGACCTGAAAATTCTTGGATTAGTAAGGAAATTCTCTCTTTACAGAAAATGACACGCAGATTATTAAAAACAGAATCTTTTTGGAATCAATGGCAAACCCAAACTCACCCAATCTATGTCATAATTTTAGTGACTTGGTGTTGTTTGATGGTAATTACTAACAAGCAAACCAGAAAGTCTTCCAGAACACATTTAAGAAGTCAGGTAAAGGGCTATAGATGAAGAACAAACAGCACTATTTAAATTTCATTGCACACCTAGGACTATGAAAAATACTACTTTGTAGTTTTCTTGAGTCTATGTAACTTTCCTAATGTTTTCTATACATACTCCCCGCCGCTCAGCTAACAGCTAGAAATCACTTTGTAGAATAAAAGGGCAGGGGATTGTATTTATTTCCAAGACAGTAGGGCAGACAGAGGCTAAAAATCAGCATCTCATTTTTCAGTCAATATGGCCAAAGACTAGGCAAGTAACAGAGCTGGTGGCAGAGAAAAATAAAAAAATAAAAATAAAAATAAGTAGATTGGGGAGAAATGGAAAAGAACAAAGGCGGCTAGGGCAGGTCAATGAACTTGACAGAGAGGAGGCTTCTATGTTCCCTCATTTTTGCCCCTGGCACAATATTTTGTGATTCGACATTTATTTGATACCCCATCAATCTGTTCCTTGGAACACTTGTAGTGTAGCTGATTTTGTAGAGTAGCACATGCTTATTTCTCACATATATAAATTGTGTGTTCAAATAGTATCTTTATGGTTTACCTTCTGATGAATGGGTTCTGAGGATATTTTGCTTATCCTGATGAATAATTTACATCGTGTGTTTTGCATTTTCCTTTGGCTTCAATTTCATTCCATGAAATGTTGCAAGATACATTCTCTCTTTTACGTGGATGTGAATTTCTTCTCAGTGAAAAGCAATCTGGGCAAAACAGTGTAATTTATTAGCTATTTTTCTTAAAAATCTCCTCCAACAAAACTTTATTACATCACTGCCAAGTAACATCTCCAGTCTGTTTTATGCAAAAAAATTTCATATCTTGATTGGTCACAGTGTAAAGCTGGTATTTAAGAAATATATTTCTCATATTTATAGCTATAATGTAAAAAGCACAAAACGTAAAATATGAAAATGTGTTTTATTTTCAACTAAGGGCATGAAATAAATATAACTATTATAAGTATTATATGTAGAGATGAAT